>NW_020627707.1:7709357-8352842 GCF_003573695.1 Papaver somniferum
CTCTAAATTGCTTCCATTCTTCATTTCTCTGCCTTTTTCTTTAGTGTATGCATTCTTCTTCGTGTAGTTATTGTTCTTCACAAGTTCTTACTTGTTTTTCATCTTCCCTCTTTCCTGCACTATTAGTATCTCATAAAATTATGATCATAATATCAAGTCTGCGGCATTTTCACTGCCTCAGTTTCATTTCCATGTACATATTCGCAAGCTTGTTTGCATACATATAATCATTCTCGCAATCTTACTTCCTTACTCATTTTCTTATGTGGTCTTATTTTTCCTTCCTAGTTAAAGGTCTTATTTTTCCACCTCTTGTCATTGCGACAAAATCGCAGGACGTCTTTGCACTTTCATGCAAAAACCCATTGATCTTGCCTTAACTTTTTCTTTTGTATTATTGCCTCTTCAGGATTGTTGCGACAATATGACATGCCTAAATATTCTTGCGAAAATAAATCCCCATGACATTGCCGTCTGGCGACGAAATCGCAAGACGTCTTCACACTTTCATGTAATGACCCATCGATTTCGTCTTATCTTTTTCTCTAGTATTATTGCCTCTTAAGGATTTTCGCACAAATATGACAAGTCTTAATACCCTTGCGAGTAAAAAGCCTCATGACATTTGCGTCTTAAAACACTTATCAGCTCCCTAATGGAAGGTGCCGCCCTTATCTTCCCCCTGGTTGCCCCTTCAAGGAGGCGTGCTTCTACCATACAAGGTTAGCTCCTCCCATTCGGTCTTAACAACAACCAGTTGTTTTCGCAGCCTCTTGTCCCTTTTACCTATAGGTCTTATGGTTACGGGACTGCACCCTAAGTGGGGTTTTCTTCGGGTCGAGTGCAGTATAAGCCAAGACTTGTCAAGAATGGCAAGGTACGCTCCAGACGCCCCTGGCACTCTTGACTCAAACGTGTACCTCGGCGCCTTGATCATATTCTGCACTCCTTAGAAGAGACCCCTAGTCGTCCAACCTAAAGCAAAAGCTTAGGTTGAAAATCCAAGGTACCTCTCCTGGATGGGCTTTATTGACCCCAAATCTCCATGACTGAGGTTCCAGGGGCGGTGTAACCTTTTCGCTGAGTCATGCAACAGGTACCCCCTTTTATGACGTACTTTAGGTCTTACATTTGCCTCTTGTGAAATTTTATTCGCGAACTAGGGTGTACGCCATAAAGGTTCGCCTCTATCTGCAATTTTATTCGCGTTTCTGCGAAATGTTCACGTCTCTTTTTTTCTGCGAAACGTTCGCGTTTCATTATTCTCTCATTCATCTTTTCATTTCTGTCATCTCTTTCATTCATTTTTTCAGTTCTGCCATCTCTTTCATTCATTCTTTCATTCTCATAATATTATATCATTTGAAGCAAAATAAATATTCAAGAGAAATTCTAATACATTGTAATTCTGAAGTCTTTATAGTTGTGAAATCTTTGTAATACATTTCTTTTATCAAAAATTTTCATTTAATTGCAAGTTCAAATCGTTTTTCTTTGTTTTGATTTCCTTTGTATAACTTCTTCCGTCTCATCCGATAAACATCTTTCATGGAAATGATCCTAATGAGGTCTTATGCAGCCTGTTGATGGAAGGTCTTACTAGCCTGTTGATGGATGGTCTTATTTTGCCTCCTACTACTCTCCATGTTAGATATCATTCTCATTTGAAACAAAACAAATTTTCAATAGAAATATATTAATTGATCTGTGTGAGTTTTTTCTCGGTTTCTTTTGTAATTGTGGAATCTTTGTAATTCTGAAATTTCTGTAATTCTGCGATTATACCGCCTTTTGTAAATCAAATCAAAAATCTTTGATTTTCTGTAAAAGTAAAATGTTCAAGGAAAGTGGTACTTAGCTTTTATGTAATTCGCTGTTGTTGTCAATCTCGCACGAAAAATACGTTGCATGAAGTATAAATGTCGCTTAGCAAAAATAGATGCGAGAGGCAAGAATTGAAACCGCGACCTACTACTTGCATATCCTCACACCATACCAACTATGCTAAGCCTCTCTTGCGAAATAATCAAAGTTCTTGCGAAATAATCAAATTCCAACTGTGTGAGAGACAATTCTGTATAAATTTCGCGTAACAAAAATAAACATGCGAGAAGCAAGAATTGATCCCGCGACCTGCTGCTTGCATTCATGCCTCCTGACCAACTGTGCAATCTTCTCTTCTTTGTGAAATATCTTTGCGAAATTATCATCAACCCTCTTATGTGCGAAATAATCAAAGAAATATTTGTGCGAAAAAATGCGCATGTGTTGGGACATGATCACACGACCATGAACTCATTAACTTCGCAGATGACCAATTGTGCTGCCTCATGTTTGCGAAATAATGAAACAATATTGCGAAATTATTCATTTTTTCGCTATCTGTAAAAAAGAAGAAAACTATGTTCGCAGGCAAATTCGAACTTGCGACCACGAACACACATACTGCTCTCTGGACCAATTGTGCAAGAACCTCTCTGCGAAATTAGCGCATAATTTATTTCCTTATTCTTTTATTCTCCCATGCAAATGAGAAGAAAATGAAAAATATGTGTCTCTGCGAATTCGAACTCGTGACCTATTTGTTGTTCGCTCAGCCTTGAACTATCTGTGCGAATTTCTGTTTGTGACAGAAATCACAACTTTTGACTCTTATCATTATCTTCGTCTTTCCTTTGTTTCTTCACAAAATGCCTCTTGCTTTCTCCTGAACATGAAAATCTTCCACTGAAACTTCCATTTTTTCCTTAAATTTCACCACAACAACTAATTTTTTCTCTCACTCTTTTCATGTCTTTGAATTGTTGATGATGTTTACTCCCTCAAAGTGTGATTTCTTCCATAAAATTTCCATTTTTGAACCTAAATTTTGTAGATCTAGAAAAATATGAACAGTAGCTAATCTTCATGGAAATTTCTTGAACCAACAAGTTACAGGAAGGATAAATCCTTTATTCGCTCCCTGTTTCTAGCGCCAAAATGTAGTTGTAGGAAATCCTACAACACACCCCTTGTAATAATTTGTAGATAAAAATTAAAATGATGATAAGAATGATAAAATTGTAAAGTGACACAAGGTTTACGTGGTTCGATCAATTTGATCTACATCCACGGGGTTAGGTTTTACTATGATTATTAGTAATTACATCTTGATTGCATGGATACTCCATTAATGAGTATTTGGAGCTCTAGGTTCTTTAAGGAGATAATAATAATACAACCAATTCTACTTTCTCTCTGTACATAATGTATCCTCTCCTAAAGTGTGTCTCTCTTTCTGATTATCTATCTCCTTTCTCTCTCTTGCCTTTCTCTTTATATAGGTGTTTACATAGTGGATGACAACTAAGGTACAACTAACATTTCCCCTAATTTCGGATCTGGCTTGCGGTATTTTCGCAAGCTTACAAATTTAACATTCGCAACATTCCTAATTTTCGCACGATCATCATATTTTTCTCACGTTTAAGCTGATGTCATCTGTTATGTCATTTCTGAAATCATTCTGC
Organism: Papaver somniferum; assembly: GCF_003573695.1. NCBI lineage: Eukaryota > Viridiplantae > Streptophyta > Magnoliopsida > Ranunculales > Papaveraceae > Papaver > Papaver somniferum. The sequence continues at coordinate 7,712,867 of NW_020627707.1, forward strand.
GATGTCTTCGTGATGTATTACTAGTAATTTCGCAAGCGTGTTATTGTTGCGAGATTCTGATCCTACACTTATAATAGGCCTTAACTGGGTCATTAACTGGTTTATGTTTTGTGTTGATCCGGCCATAATAAGAATAGTACAGTTTCTATGAAATCCCTCTTCAATCAATAAACTAAAATAAAAAACAATAACTACCAAAATCAGAATGAATGGGGAAAAATGTCTGGCGATTTTGGCAACGAAATCATAATTGAAGTCTAAAAATTTATGATCTTATGATGGTAACCTGAAAAAGTGTTGAGCGAATGTATATTCAATGCAAACAAACATGAATGCAGTGCGAAAACAATCAAATTTCATAAATAGCAAGTACACTCCAAATATTGTGGCGGCTATGGTCACAGGTAAATATGGGTGCGGAGGAAAAGTTCAAAAAGAAATTCAATAACCTTCCTAAGCGAGGAGTCGTAGGCTGAAGAAACTACACCAATCAAGATAGACATGGAAAACCATTGTCACAAATGACCCTCCTCCAGATGGAAAGTATGTTGTTATCCTCCCTACTCCAAATAAATTAAGAATGGATTAGCTCCAAGAAAAAGTGCTCAAAATTTTGGTGCCACATTTTAAGCTATCAAACCAACAAAACAACTCATAAAAAAAAAACTCATGCACATTATTCCCTAATGAAGGGGCTTCAGAGATGGTAGAATGGTTCCTAAGCTACTCAAACAAAAACTCATGAATGTTTCCTTGACTAAAGAATTTAGTAGCATTTTTTACAATAAGCATAATAAGAAGATTACAACAAAAACTAAGAGACATACACGATAAAAAGATTACCTCCATCTTTAATCCTAGGATCATTTGCAGCAATTGAGCTTCATCATTTGGCGGCATTCATCCAATATTTTGCTCTTGTAATCAAGCAATCTGTATTACCTTCGATATGCAACCAATTTAAGAAGATAACTCTTGAAACACTTCTAATATGATGGAGAATTAAAGTCAAATTATAAAAATCAGTACATACTTACTTCAACTGTTAACATTACTCTAATATGTGCTCTGAACTCAAGTCTAAGGCAATTAAGAATTGAAAATCAAAAACTACACCATAAACAAAAAATAAAAAAGAACCGAATACTTCATTGAAAATTTAAACAAACACTTTGGAAGCAACCGAGTAAAATCAAAATGTACACCTAAAAAAATGAGCATACTTAAATTCTAATAAAAAGTGCCTTAAGTAACAAAAACCGATTTTCTTTTGATATTTCATATCATTTTAAGTGCTACTGTTCCAGGATTATGCCTATACTGCTTCCTTTGAATTTCTTACAACAAAACAACATCAAACAAAATTAGAATTTGGGGCTACAATCACAGTCGGTAGATAATCAACATCACGAAACTACCGATTGTGAAAGTAAAGAAATTTGAAATTTTATTAGATTTTGAAAAATTAGAAACATGATTCTATTATCATTATCATCCTTGTTTATGTGGATGATATTCTCATCACTGGATCCTCACTTACATCTTCCAATCAGGTCATTTCTCAATTATCAGCTTCTTTTCCAGTTAAAGATTTGGGTCCAATTCATTACTTTCTATGGCTAGAAATCAAAAAATGACACAACTATGCATCTTTCTCAAACCAAGTATGTTGAAGAAGACCAACATGTTAGATGTCAATCCTTGCTCTTCTCTAGCCATTGCTGATACTAAATTGAGCAAATATGAGGGTGAACCTTTAGCTGATGCTTCTGATTATAGATCTCTTGTTGGAGCTCTTCAATATGTTACTTGACTAGGCCAGAAATCTGCTATGCAGTAAATCAGGTTTGCCAAAACATGAGTAATACCACCATTGTTCACCATGTAGCTGCTAAAAGAATTCTTAGGTATATAAATAACACTCTTCATTTTGGTATTGTTATACAACAAGGTTTGACTGCCTTATCATCTTACCTTGATTTTGATTGGGCTGGTAATCCTGGTGATAGAAGATCTACCAGTGGTTTTTGTGTCTTCTTTGGAGGCAGTCTTATTTATTGGTCATCTAAAAAGCAGTCTACAGTTGCTAGGAGTTCAACAGAGGTTGAATACCGGTCCTTAGCTTATACTGTGATCGATGTCGTATGCGTCAAAAATAAATTACTTTCTCACTACTCAAAATATAAAATATAGCAAGGGCAAGAAAGGATCGTTCCCACAGAGAGGTCTTGGGTTGTCAAGTTGTTTCGGTTTCTCAAATAACAATTGGGGGGTTTTCTTATTTTATGTAAACTAAAAGTAAAACAAGTAAAATAAACAAGCAAATCAGAAATATGTGAAAGTATTGGTTAAGGATTTCATCTTCAATCACAAACATGTTCTTGTAATAATTAGAATTGATATTTAATCTCTCATTATCAAAAGCCCTAAGATACCTAGTCGAAAGAATATCCCGCAATTTCCTGATTTCGTCACACATACATGTAAAACGATGCAAGTATGAATTCTACCAAAAGAATAACCTAGCGCCTTGCGCTAATCAAGTTCAATTCCCATGGAGCATTAAGATTCATGAATTAGGCTAATCAATGCAATTGAAATACATTGCGGAAAAAATTCGAACAAAGGTCATGGTTCACATATGATTACAAGGATGCATCACTACAAGCTATAACCATATTTATGCTACTTGTGTTCAAGGATTATCGCTCGATGATTAACCCTAAACTAGCAACAGATGTGATTACAAGTTCTACCAATTTGCAACTTGACAAAACAAACAATCAATCATGTTGTAATACGTCAATCATACAACTATATTTTCAGAGAATCATGAACGATAAATATGAGACAAAATTAATATATTGAATCAAAGAACCATGTTATGTGAAATCCAATTAATCCATAACCAATAATAAAAACTAGCACATATTCATGGAGTTCATAACAAGAATAAAGAGAAGAACCATGTTTCTAAACCCTAGAACAAAGGTAGAAGTAGAGATTAAAGATAGAACCTATAGAGATTCCTCTTAAATAGTTTTCCAAATTATAGAAGTGCACGTGCCTCAACTAAGCTGGACAGCAACACACTTCTATCTGCTACTTCTTGCAAACCACCAGCTTCAGTACCCTCTAGCTAAGCTGCAGCACCAACACCAACACAATTACCAGCTCCTTGCTCAAACCTCCTGTTTGATTCTGCGAAAACCATCCAACCAGAAATCATCATTTCAACAACAACCCATTGCTTCTGCTCATTTCATTCATTCAACATTTATAACCAATTTGTTTTAAACCATCTTGATCATCACTTCCATTGCAGCTGCTCCACAACCCATTCTGCAGTTCCATACTTCATCTCAGCTGTGTATCAACAGATCTTCACCATCTTGCAGCTCACTTCACAGCCCTAGGCTTACCTGCAACAGCTTCATTAGCTCCTTACCATCTTGCAGTCTTGGCAGTCCATAGTAGCATCACCTGCAGTATCTTCGTTGTTCCCTGATCACAGTAAAATCCAGATGCACACAAATTCCATCTCCTTTTTCTACACACAGTATACTCTCTTCACAGCCTCCATTATAGACTTCCAGAAACACCCACAATTCCATCAGCAACAACTCAACTTCAGTCCCTGGTTATCAGCTGAAACATCATCTAAACAAGCTGTAATATCCCTTAGCAGGAAGCCACGAAACCATGGTAGCAGCACATGTATTTCCCGCCCGAGCTCAACCAAATCACCTTCGGGTTAAGCCACTTCATACAATTCCAGTTCAAATACCTGTAAATCAATCCACCAACACAAATACGAGCTATTGGTTCACACAAACACCCAACAAAACTCATGTCTTCCACAGCTTCTCTCAACTGAATTCATGGCTTCACAATACCTTCTTTATCTGTCGAGAACAAAGCACCAGTAACCCCTTGGGTAAACACCCATTGTACAGACTCTGCAATGACATCCCCTGCCATTGTGTTTACATGTTCACTGAAATGACCTAACTCCTTCCGACAAACACACTTCAATTCATTCCCTGTAGAGCAATACACCAAATTCGAATACAGCAGCTTCCTCTTTTAACTGAAATCCAGCTCAGTTCAGCTCTCGTAAATACCCATCAATCTCAGGCCGCAGTAACGTCTTCTTCACTGATTTCCGGCATCAATACAAGCTCAAAACTCAACCGAATCACCACAACATTAAGCCATTCCTCCTGATTGCCAAACCCAACAGCAACAGATTCCCAAATTCTGCTCTTTCCCATTCACGAATTTGTCCTAAAATCATCTCGTTCCGCAGCTGAATCAGTGACTGCAAACCCCATTTCTTCCATGTGATTCTGTCCCAAATCGAACCCATTTCAGCTCCGAACTCGAGCCGCAAAGACACCAAAGCTCAGCATCATCTTCTTGTTCTTGTTGTTGTTGAATTCCTTTGCAAAACCACTTAATCATCCACACAAATCAGGCCAGCAACAACTTCAGTTATTCCCTCTCTTGGTTGATTCTGAATGGTACTACCGATCTCTGCTGACCCATCTCGATCTCCGGCAAGCAGCAAGAAGGAATGTAGACTCTCATGACTCGAACTGATGAAGGATTCGATCCCCTAATTTTTCTCTTCTTCATCTGCACATGTGCGGTGCCTTGGTGGTGAAATCCAGTCACCTCCTTCCTTCTCAGCTGGTACAAGTGAGCCCCTCCGTGCTAAGCCCATGACTGCCTTCAAACTAGCATGTGTAGTCCACCTAGCTCGTGACTCAATTTGCATGAGTTCAGACTTCAGAGTTGCCTGCCACCAACGTCCTTGGTCTCCGGTTTATTGGCATGGCGTTTTTGTTCTTCTTTAAATTCTTTCACCACAACAGTCGTCTCTTACTTCTCAGATTCACTTCTCATTGAAAAAAAATAAATACTTCTCAGATTCACTTCTCATCGAAAAAAATAAAATAAAAAATAAATACTTCTCAGATTCACTTCTCATCGAAAAAAAATAAAATAAAATAAGGGCCCAACCAGGTTCGAACCGGTGACCTCTTGATCTGCAGTCAAATGCTCTGCCACTGAGCTATGGACCCATGATTCGTTGATCCTGCTTTAAATTTAGAATTTGTTGTATAGGATACTCACTGCCGCTACATCACATCGAAGATTTTATAAATTTGGAATTTGTTGATCCTGCTTTAAAAAAAATAATTGCCTGTTATTATAATCAAAGCGGCTTTGATTATAATAACTTATCTCACCTCAACAATACGTAGATGATACTGCATCCTAAATGGGGCTCGATTTAAAGAGTTATTTCATCACTATGTTTCGAGGTGGTCTCTAGATGAAAAATCAATAATGCGGAATTTTACCACATTCGCAAAGTTGGGCTGTACAACTGTGGTGATTGATTGTGATCACATGACTAGATTCAGATGAGATTCAAACAAAACAAGTAAAAAGAAAGTACACTTTCTCCATCCTCCATACTCAATGGAAGACAATATCAGTACCTTGGATAAGGGTATGACCTGAACACACTTTGGAACTAAGCAAATGACACTGACCTGGGATAAGGATTCCACCACTTATGGAACACGTCGTCCTGCTTAACATTGTTATCATATACACGTGGACGTGAGCATGAGATGACGATAAAAAGTGTTCACGTATCACACACGTGATTTGTTACCAGAAAGCAGAGACTTGAGAAAAGTAGTTGTTTTCATTCCAACTTCGTGTCGAGTTGGAATTCTCCCCAATTGGTCCGCATCTAACGCATGAAATTGCACCAAGTACACGCGTGGAAATGTCAAGGACACCATATACACGTAGCCCCAAAGATGGTGTACAAATTCTCCACCTATCAAGGGACATCAAGGACAAAAGTGTTTGGTACACGTAGATGATGACATGCAATTTTGGCTCTCATCTTCCCGCGCGCCCATGAACAACGTGTACCTATACGCAAGCATGGGTTTGCATTCCACTCCGTGAAACTTTCAATCCAGAATCTCTCTCTCTTTATTTCCCGATTTACACCCGTGAATCACAATCCCAAACTCGTTATGCTCTCGTATATACCATATATGTCTACATACGATGTATCTATATAATCTAATTCTATGTTGAAACGTATGTTCCTATTAATTACTCTCTCTCTCTCTCTCTATATATATATATATAGTACGCCATACATCTTCATTACCATACTAAACAATTTTCCCTTTGCCTTCCCTTTGTTTCTTCAAAACCTAAGCCGCTTTAATCAAGTTTTTATATTTCATCCATGGCAGAGGTAGAAAACAGTGTCAAAGTTGTTGCTCATCCCGTTAGCAAGAAAAGATCAAAAGATGCCGATAAACAAACCTTTATCACGTCGAAGAAAGCATCCCTATTGTTTAAGGACGGTGGTGATCGGATTGATCCAGCGTCGGCGTTAGCAAACGCAAGGCACGAGTTCGGTGAGCATGGAGGGGTAAACATGTCAATTGAAGCGTCGGCAACGTTTACAGTGATGGAACCTGACACTATGAGAAAAATGTTCAATGGTGAATTAGGAGCTGATCGGGATTTTTTCATTTATAGCCGACATTTTAATCCGACAGTTTTGAATCTTAGCCGTTCGATGGCAGCAATGGAAGGTACGGAAGCTGCTTATTGTACTTCAAGTGGTATGTCAGCTATATCGTCTGTTTTGATGCAGCTATGTTCCAGTGGTGGACATGTTGTTGCTTCTCAATGCTTATATGGTGGTACGCATGCTTTGTTAACACATTTTCTGCCTAGAGTTTGTAATATCACAACTACCTTTGTTGATGTCAAGGATTTGGGGAGTGTTAGAAATGCGATCGTGGAAGGGAAGACGAAAGTGTTGTATTTTGAATCAATTTCTAACCCAACTTTGGATGTTGCTAATGTGTCTGAGCTTTGTAGGATAGCTCATGATAATGGTGTTATGGTTGTTGTTGATAATACTTTTGCACCTATGGTTTTGTCTCCGGCTCGACTTGGTGCTGATGTTGTTGTTCATAGTATTTCCAAATATATCAGCGGGGGAGCCGATATCATCGCAGGTATGTCACTCTTTATTTCTTACACCAAAATGTTTTTTATATCTGTTATTCAAGGATTATCTTTATTATTATTTTTTTCTTTCAGTTAATTGGATTTTTTTCCTCAAAAACATTTTTTTATTCATAATTTAACAACGCAGGTGCGATATGTGGGCCGGCAAGTGTAGTGAACTCTATGATGGATCTTCATCAAGGGGCATTGATGTTATTGGGACCCACAATGAATGCTAAAGTTGCATTTGAGCTGTCGGAAAGGATCCCTCACTTGAGCTTAAGAATGAAAGCTCATTGTCATAGAGCCTTAACATATGCAACAAGAATGAAGAAAATGGGCTTGAAAGTCATATACCCGGGGCTTGAAGAACACCCTGATCACAAACTTTTGAAATCAATAGCCAACCCAGACTATGGATTTGGTGGAATTCTTTGCTTGGACATGGAAACCGAGGATCGAGCAAATCGTTTAATGAATCAGTTGCAAAATTGTACTCAGTTTGGTTTGATGGCAGTGAGTTTGGGTTATTATGAAACACTTATGTCGTGTTCTTCGAGCAGTACTAGTAGTGAGCTGAATAACGAGGAGAAAGAATTGGCGGGGATATCTCCAGGGTTGATTAGAATGTCGGTCGGATATACTGGAACATTAGAACAAAGATGGAGCCAGTTTGAGAAAGCTATCACTCGGATGTCAGATGGAAAGCTGTGAAAATATGCTAGATGATGCTTGATCAATCGACTTAGATTTCTGTTCAATCTGATTCCTTCTTTCTTATTTGTTTGTTTAGAATCTTGAATTGTTTTCACTTGATTATAATGTGTCATACTTGGTACAATTTTATGTTCGTTGTTATTGTACTTTGTTCAAGGACAATTATTAATATCAAAAATGATATTCCCTCGACATTAAATAAAAGAGTATTTTACTACGTAATAGGTGTTATCTATATTAGATTTTAAAATTGGCCTTTACGCTTGATTTTTCCTTTTTATTGAACGACTGCCTTTAAACATGATTGATTTTCAAAATAGTAGTCTATCTACAACTTGAAAAAATATTAAACCATTTTATTTTTTATGTTAAAATCTGTAGTATTCTACGTATTTAATGATTTTGATATCTTCCAATGCTAAGAAAGTATTCATTATATATTCAATATTTCCCCCTAAATTATAGTCTAACCTGGTTGATAATTTAGACTGCACCTGTGTTATAACACCTTCTGGTTACTAATTATGTAGACTCTCCCTTCTTTTAGGTCTTCTGATTGAAACTGCATTGTCTTTTGCCCTAAAATTTACATTCATCTCTTTGCTAATTTGGCCTCTTATAAATTGTGACATACTATTTACTAGACTATCTTATTGTCTATCAATTGGTTTGTCTTCCTTACTTCTTTTTGTTCTCTACTTTTAAGCTTGATATCGACTGTTTTTGATGCTTGTCACAATTGATTGCTCTACTTCTTTATGAAATAGAAATCTGGTTTCTCCTTTTTTCTTCTTTTTTCACTCTGACAACCTCTGAATCAATTTTTGTCTTATAGCCTATTCCATTAGTGTTCTTTAACTGGCTGGTATACTTGTCTCTGACCTGCAATTTGTTCTTAAGTTCTGACACATTATGCTTCCATATCTAGTGTAATTGACTCAGTTATTATTTTGTTGTTATCTGCAACTTCAGATTAAATGTGTATATTGTGTTTCTGCTTTTAGATTAACTCATCAACACTTTCTTAAATTTGATCTGATCTCTATTTACCCAGCTCAGTTATTATCTTACATCCTTGTTCACTGCATTTTAGGCTGAATTGTGTTATGCTTCCAAGAGCATCCGATTATTAACATCTTCCCATCTCTTGCATTTACTGTCACAATTCTGATTTAATGAGTCTGCTTCTCTCTGCAATTTAGATTGCTTTAGACTGGCACTTGATATAGCTCAGTAACTCCTCATTTAATGTAAATCTGCTTGAATCTTCTTGATATCCGACTCTTTGCAGTCCCTTTCTAAGCTTTCACACTTGAAGACAATCCTTAGTATTATAAGTCATCTTTCCTTACACTCTCATAGACTGTCCTTACACTTTTTTTTTCTTCTTCAGACCTCTACTGAATTCTAAGCTTCTTAACCTCAATCCATGTTGCACATTTGACACTTAACGGTCTTAACAGTTCCTCAATTATTTACCTTACCTTGTAATTATAGAATTCTCAAAGACTTGTTTCTGCATCTGTTACTGCTTTAAGTTTCGTTAGAATTACTCAACTCCTTCTTTTATGCACAATATTCCCTGTTGAATGTTATAATTTTCATAGTCTAACAATATCTAATCTTTTTTCCACAAAACACCTTCTTCATCATTAAGCCCATTTAAACCAAATTCTACCATATCCCCTACCATATCCCCAAAGCTCAATTAAACCAAACCAACACTGAACCTAAACTTATTCTTCCTCTTCACCGCTTAGCCCAATTAGACAATTTACCTTTTCAATATGAATATTATTTCATGGAATTGTCAAAGCATAAACCTCCCACCCGCAATTCAGCATTTAAAAGGACTAGTCTCTCTTCACAATCCTAGCATCCTATTTCTCTCCGAAACGCTAGCTAATGATCAACACATTAGAAGATTAGCACAATCCCTTCAATTCAATAACTACTTCAACATTCCCAAAATTGGAAGACGAGGAGGACTTTGCCTAATGTGGGAGGATAACCTAAACATCCAAATATTATTACATTCTCAAAATTTCATCCACACAAAGGTTACACCACCACCTCCAGAACAACCATGGTTCTTCACGGGTAGTCTATGGCCCTCCACATCCAGATATAAGGAAAAACCTTTGGCATGATTTTCCAACAATATTCAACAATATAAATCCTTCCACACCTCGACTACTGATAGGAGACTTCAACGACGTTTTAAACCAATCAGAAAAAAAAAGGAGGAAGACAAGTGACATATGTTCAATCTCAACCTCTTCTCACTTTAATGGACCAGATGGGTTTTATAGATTTAGGATCCCGAGGAGATCCTTACACTTGGACAAACAACCAATTGGGGCAAGATAATATCCTAGAAAGACTAGATAGGGGTTTAGCAAACCAACTATGGCGAACAACAAACCCCCATGCGGCAATTACACACCTTCCAAGAATAGCATCTGATCATGCCCCAATACTTTTACAAAAGAAAGCAATGGATTGGCAAGGAACAAAAAACTACAAATTCGAACACCTCTGGCTCTCTCATCCCCAACTTAAGCAAATAGTCGAATCGGCTTGGGAACAACAACAGGATAATTAACCGACACTCAATCTTCAACTAAATCTCATAACAAAAGGACAAACTCTCTTAGAATGGAACAAAGAAATTTTTGGACACCTACCAACGAAGATCAAGGAATCAACATCCAAGATAAAGAACGCCCAACACCAATATGCATCCCAAACAGGTTCAGATCTGGGTCACTGGTTGATTCTAGAAAAACAACTAAGAATAGAACATGAAGAACTATTACAATGTCATGCAACATACTGGCAACAAAGATCTAGAATTCAATGGCTTCAATCAGGCGATCTCAACACAACTTTTTAACACACTAAAGCTACCATCCACAGAGCTTGCAACAATATACAACAACTACAAGACACACAAAACAACTGGATTACCAAAAAATAAGACGTTGTTCAACTCATTCTAGATCACTATTCTCAACAATACACGGCCCCACCTACAGAAATAAATGAAGATCTTTTTGTAAACATCAGACCGAGGCTGACTCCTAGACAATCAGACCAACTTACGAAGGAAGTAACCACAGAAGAAATCAAGCAAGCCCTTTTCTCCATAAATTCTGAAAGTGTTCCAGGACCGGATGGCTATACAAGTAAGAATTGATCCCGCGACCTGCTGCTTGCATTCATGCCTCCTGACCAACTGTGCAATCTTCTCTTCTTTGTGAAATATCTTTGCGAAATTATCATCAACCCTCTTATGTGCGAAATAATCAAAGAAATATTTGTGCGAAAAAATGCGCATGTGTTGGGACATGATCACACGACCATGAACTCATTAACTTCGCAGATGACCAATTGTGCTGCCTCATGTTTGCGAAATAATGAAACAATATTGCGAAATTATTCATTTTTTCGCTATCTGTAAAAAAGAAGAAAACTATGTTCGCAGGCAAATTCGAACTTGCGACCACGAACACACATACTGCTCTCTGGACCAATTGTGCAAGAACCTCTCTGCGAAATTAGCGCATAATTTATTTCCTTATTCTTTTATTCTCCCATGCAAATGAGAAGAAAATGAAAAATATGTGTCTCTGCGAATTCGAACTCGTGACCTATTTGTTGTTCGCTCAGCCTTGAACTATCTGTGCGAATTTCTGTTTGTGACAGAAATCACAACTTTTGACTCTTATCATTATCTTCGTCTTTCCTTTGTTTCTTCACAAAATGCCTCTTGCTTTCTCCTGAACATGAAAATCTTCCACTGAAACTTCCATTTTTTCCTTAAATTTCACCACAACAACTAATTTTTTTCTCTCACTCTTTTCATGTCTTTGAATTGTTGATGATGTTTACTCCCTCAAAGTGTGATTTCTTCCATAAAATTTCCATTTTTGAACCTAAATTTTGTAGATCTAGAAAAATATGAACAGTAGCTAATCTTCATGGAAATTTCTTGAACCAACAAGTTACAGGAAGGATAAATCCTTTATTCGCTCCCTGTTTCTAGCGCCAAAATGTAGTTGTAGGAAATCCTACAACACACCCCTTGTAATAATTTGTAGATATAAAAATTAAAATGATGATAAGAATGATAAAATTGTAAAGTGACACAAGGTTTACGTGGTTCGATCAATTTGATCTACATCCACGGGGTTAGGTTTTACTATGATTATTAGTAATTACATCTTGATTGCATGGATACTCCATTAATGAGTATTTGGAGCTCTAGGTTCTTTAAGGAGATAATAATAATACAACCAATTCTACTTTCTCTCTGTACATAATGTATCCTCTCCTAAAGTGTGTCTCTCTTTCTGATTATCTATCTCCTTTCTCTCTCTTGCCTTTCTCTTTATATAGGTGTTTACATAGTGGATGACAACTAAGGTACAACTAACATTTCCCCTAATTTCGGATCTGGCTTGCGGTATTTTCGCAAGCTTACAAATTTAACATTCGCAACATTCCTAATTTTCGCACGATCATCATATTTTTCTCACGTTTAAGCTGATGTCATCTGTTATGTCATTTCTGAAATCATTCTGCGATGTCTTCGTGATGTATTACTAGTAATTTCGCAAGCGTGTTATTGTTGCGAGATTCTGATCCTACACTTATAATAGGCCTTAACTGGGTCATTAACTGGTTTATGTTTTGTGTTGATCCGGCCATAATAAGAATAGTACAGTTTCTATGAAATCCCTCTTCAATCAATAAACTAAAATAAAAAACAATAACTACCAAAATCAGAATGAATGGGGAAAAATGTCTGGCGATTTTGGCAACGAAATCATAATTGAAGTCTAAAAATTTATGATCTTATGATGGTAACCTGAAAAAGTGTTGAGCGAATGTATATTCAATGCAAACAAACATGAATGCAGTGCGAAAACAATCAAATTTCATAAATAGCAAGTACACTCCAAATATTGTGGCGGCTATGGTCACAGGTAAATATGGGTGCGGAGGAAAAGTTCAAAAAGAAATTCAATAACCTTCCTAAGCGAGGAGTCGTAGGCTGAAGAAACTACACCAATCAAGATAGACATGGAAAACCATTGTCACAAATGACCCTCCTCCAGATGGAAAGTATGTTGTTATCCTCCCTACTCCAAATAAATTAAGAATGGATTAGCTCCAAGAAAAAGTGCTCAAAATTTTGGTGCCACATTTTAAGCTATCAAACCAACAAAACAACTCATAAAAAAAAAACTCATGCACATTATTCCCTAATGAAGGGGCTTCAGAGATGGTAGAATGGTTCCTAAGCTACTCAAACAAAAACTCATGAATGTTTCCTTGACTAAAGAATTTAGTAGCATTTTTTACAATAAGCATAATAAGAAGATTACAACAAAAACTAAGAGACATACACGATAAAAGATTACCTCCATCTTTAATCCTAGGATCATTTGCAGCAATTGAGCTTCATCATTTGGCGGCATTCATCCAATATTTTGCTCTTGTAATCAAGCAATCTGTATTACCTTCGATATGCAACCAATTTAAGAAGATAACTCTTGAAACACTTCTAATATGATGGAGAATTAAAGTCAAATTATAAAAATCAGTACATACTTACTTCAACTGTTAACATTACTCTAATATGTGCTCTGAACTCAAGTCTAAGGCAATTAAGAATTGAAAATCAAAAACTACACCATAAACAAAAAATAAAAAAGAACCGAATACTTCATTGAAAATTTAAACAAACACTTTGGAAGCAACCGAGTAAAATCAAAATGTACACCTAAAAAAATGAGCATACTTAAATTCTAATAAAAAGTGCCTTAAGTAACAAAAACCGATTTTCTTTTGATATTTCATATCATTTTAAGTGCTACTGTTCCAGGATTATGCCTATACTGCTTCCTTTGAATTTCTTACAACAAAACAACATCAAACAAAATTAGAATTTGGGGCTACAATCACAGTCGGTAGATAATCAACATCACGAAACTACCGATTGTGAAAGTAAAGAAATTTGAAATTTTATTAGATTTTGAAAAATTAGAAACATGATTCTATTATCATTATCATCCTTGTTTATGTGGATGATATTCTCATCACTGGATCCTCACTTACATCTTCCAATCAGGTCATTTCTCAATTATCAGCTTTTTTCCAGTTAAAGATTTGGGTCCAATTCATTACTTTCTATGGCTAGAAATCAAAAAATGACACAACTATGCATCTTTCTCAAACCAAGTATGTTGAAGAAGACCAACATGTTAGATGTCAATCCTTGCTCTTCTCTAGCCATTGCTGATACTAAATTGAGCAAATATGAGGGTGAACCTTTAGCTGATGCTTCTGATTATAGATCTCTTGTTGGAGCTCTTCAATATGTTACTTGGACTAGGCCAGAAATCTGCTATGCAGTAAATCAGGTTTGCCAAAACATGAGTAATACCACCATTGTTCACCATGTAGCTGCTAAAAGAATTCTTAGGTATATAAATAACACTCTTCATTTTGGTATTGTTATACAACAAGGTTTGACTGCCTTATCATCTTACCTTGATTTTGATTGGGCTGGTAATCCTGGTGATAGAAGATCTACCAGTGGTTTTTGTGTCTTCTTTGGAGGCAGTCTTATTTATTGGTCATCTAAAAAGCAGTCTACAGTTGCTAGGAGTTCAACAGAGGTTGAATACCGGTCCTTAGCTTATACTGTGATCGATGTCGTATGCGTCAAAAATAAATTACTTTCTCACTACTCAAAATATAAAATATAGCAAGGGCAAGAAAGGATCGTTCCCACAGAGAGGTCTTGGGTTGTCAAGTTGTTTCGGTTTCTCAAATAACAATTGGGGGGTTTTCTTATTTTATGTAAACTAAAAGTAAAACAAGTAAAATAAACAAGCAAATCAGAAATATGTGAAAGTATTGGTTAAGGATTTCATCTTCAATCACAAACATGTTCTTGTCATAATAATTAGAATTGATATTTAATCTCTCATTATCAAAAGCCCTAAGATACCTAGTCGAAAGAATATCCCGCAATTTCCTGATTTCGTCACACATACATGTAAAACGATGCAAGTATGAATTCTACCAAAAGAATAACCTAGCGCCTTGCGCTAATCAAGTTCAATTCCCATGGAGCATTAAGATTCATGAATTAGGCTAATCAATGCAATTGAAATACATTGCGGAAAAAATTCGAACAAAGGTCATGGTTCACATATGATTACAAGGATGCATCACTACAAGCTATAACCATATTTATGCTACTTGTGTTCAAGGATTATCGCTCGATGATTAACCCTAAACTAGCAACAGATGTGATTACAAGTTCTACCAATTTGCAACTTGACAAAACAAACAATCAATCATGTTGTAATACGTCAATCATACAACTATATTTTCAGAGAATCATGAACGATAAATATGAGACAAAATTAATATATTGAATCAAAGAACCATGTTATGTGAAATCCAATTAATCCATAACCAATAATAAAAACTAGCACATATTCATGGAGTTCATAACAAGAATAAAGAGAAGAACCATGTTTCTAAACCCTAGAACAAAGGTAGAAGTAGAGATTAAAGATAGAACCTATAGAGATTCCTCTTAAATAGTTTTCCAAATTATAGAAGTGCACGTGCCTCAACTAAGCTGGACAGCAACACACTTCTATCTGCTACTTCTTGCAAACCACCAGCTTCAGTACCCTCTAGCTAAGCTGCAGCACCAACACCAACACAATTACCAGCTCCTTGCTCAAACCTCCTGTTTGATTCTGCGAAAACCATCCAACCAGAAATCATCATTTCAACAACAACCCATTGCTTCTGCTCATTTCATTCATTCAACATTTATAACCAATTTGTTTTAAACCATCTTGATCATCACTTCCATTGCAGCTGCTCCACAACCCATTCTGCAGTTCCATACTTCATCTCAGCTGTGTATCAACAGATCTTCACCATCTTGCAGCTCACTTCACAGCCCTAGGCTTACCTGCAACAGCTTCATTAGCTCCTTACCATCTTGCAGTCTTGGCAGTCCATAGTAGCATCACCTGCAGTATCTTCGTTGTTCCCTGATCACAGTAAAATCCAGATGCACACAAATTCCATCTCCTTTTTCTACACACAGTATACTCTCTTCACAGCCTCCATTATAGACTTCCAGAAACACCCACAATTCCATCAGCAACAACTCAACTTCAGTCCCTGGTTATCAGCTGAAACATCATCTAAACAAGCTGTAATATCCCTTAGCAGGAAGCCACGAAACCATGGTAGCAGCACATGTATTTCCCGCCCGAGCTCAACCAAATCACCTTCGGGTTAAGCCACTTCATACAATTCCAGTTCAAATACCTGTAAATCAATCCACCAACACAAATACGAGCTATTGGTTCACACAAACACCCAACAAAACTCATGTCTTCCACAGCTTCTCTCAACTGAATTCATGGCTTCACAATACCTTCTTTATCTGTCGAGAACAAAGCACCAGTAACCCCTTGGGTAAACACCCATTGTACAGACTCTGCAATGACATCCCCTGCCATTGTGTTTACATGTTCACTGAAATGACCTAACTCCTTCCGACAAACACACTTCAATTCATTCCCTGTAGAGCAATACACCAAATTCGAATACAGCAGCTTCCTCTTTTAACTGAAATCCAGCTCAGTTCAGCTCTCGTAAATACCCATCAATCTCAGGCCGCAGTAACGTCTTCTTCACTGATTTCCGGCATCAATACAAGCTCAAAACTCAACCGAATCACCACAACATTAAGCCATTCCTCCTGATTGCCAAACCCAACAGCAACAGATTCCCAAATTCTGCTCTTTCCCATTCACGAATTTGTCCTAAAATCATCTCGTTCCGCAGCTGAATCAGTGACTGCAAACCCCATTTCTTCCATGTGATTCTGTCCCAAATCGAACCCATTTCAGCTCCGAACTCGAGCCGCAAAGACACCAAAGCTCAGCATCATCTTCTTGTTCTTGTTGTTGTTGAATTCCTTTGCAAAACCACTTAATCATCCACACAAATCAGGCCAGCAACAACTTCAGTTATTCCCTCTCTTGGTTGATTCTGAATGGTACTACCGATCTCTGCTGACCCATCTCGATCTCCGGCAAGCAGCAAGAAGGAATGTAGACTCTCATGACTCGAACTGATGAAGGATTCGATCCCCTAATTTTTCTCTTCTTCATCTGCACATGTGCGGTGCCTTGGTGGTGAAATCCAGTCACCTCCTTCCTTCTCAGCTGGTACAAGTGAGCCCCTCCGTGCTAAGCCCATGACTGCCTTCAAACTAGCATGTGTAGTCCACCTAGCTCGTGACTCAATTTGCATGAGTTCAGACTTCAGAGTTGCCTGCCACCAACGTCCTTGGTCTCCGGTTTATTGGCATGGCGTTTTTGTTCTTCTTTAAATTCTTTCACCACAACAGTCGTCTCTTACTTCTCAGATTCACTTCTCATTGAAAAAAAATAAATACTTCTCAGATTCACTTCTCATCGAAAAAAATAAAATAAAAAATAAATACTTCTCAGATTCACTTCTCATCGAAAAAAAATAAAATAAAATAAGGGCCCAACCAGGTTCGAACCGGTGACCTCTTGATCTGCAGTCAAATGCTCTGCCACTGAGCTATGGACCCATGATTCGTTGATCCTGCTTTAAATTTAGAATTTGTTGTATAGGATACTCACTGCCGCTACATCACATCGAAGATTTTATAAATTTGGAATTTGTTGATCCTGCTTTAAAAAAAAATAATTGCCTGTTATTATAATCAAAGCGGCTTTGATTATAATAACTTATCTCACCTCAACAATACGTAGATGATACTGCATCCTAAATGGGGCTCGATTTAAAGAGTTATTTCATCACTATGTTTCGAGGTGGTCTCTAGATGAAAAATCAATAATGCGGAATTTTACCACATTCGCAAAGTTGGGCTGTACAACTGTGGTGATTGATTGTGATCACATGACTAGATTCAGATGAGATTCAAACAAAACAAGTAAAAAGAAAGTACACTTTCTCCATCCTCCATACTCAATGGAAGACAATATCAGTACCTTGGATAAGGGTATGACCTGAACACACTTTGGAACTAAGCAAATGACACTGACCTGGGATAAGGATTCCACCACTTATGGAACACGTCGTCCTGCTTAACATTGTTATCATATACACGTGGACGTGAGCATGAGATGACGATAAAAAGTGTTCACGTATCACACACGTGATTTGTTACCAGAAAGCAGAGACTTGAGAAAAGTAGTTGTTTTCATTCCAACTTCGTGTCGAGTTGGAATTCTCCCCAATTGGTCCGCATCTAACGCATGAAATTGCACCAAGTACACGCGTGGAAATGTCAAGGACACCATATACACGTAGCCCCAAAGATGGTGTACAAATTCTCCACCTATCAAGGGACATCAAGGACAAAAGTGTTTGGTACACGTAGATGATGACATGCAATTTTGGCTCTCATCTTCCCGCGCGCCCATGAACAACGTGTACCTATACGCAAGCATGGGTTTGCATTCCACTCCGTGAAACTTTCAATCCAGAATCCTCTCTCTTTATTTCCCGATTTACACCCGTGAATCACAATCCCAAACTCGTTATGCTCTCGTATATACCATATATGTCTACATACGATGTATCTATATAATCTAATTCTATGTTGAAACGTATGTTCCTATTAATTACTCTCTCTCTCTCTCTATATATATATATATAGTACGCCATACATCTTCATTACCATACTAAACAATTTTCCCTTTGCCTTCCCTTTGTTTCTTCAAAACCTAAGCCGCTTTAATCAAGTTTTTATATTTCATCCATGGCAGAGGTAGAAAACAGTGTCAAAGTTGTTGCTCATCCCGTTAGCAAGAAAAGATCAAAAGATGCCGATAAACAAACCTTTATCACGTCGAAGAAAGCATCCCTATTGTTTAAGGACGGTGGTGATCGGATTGATCCAGCGTCGGCGTTAGCAAACGCAAGGCACGAGTTCGGTGAGCATGGAGGGGTAAACATGTCAATTGAAGCGTCGGCAACGTTTACAGTGATGGAACCTGACACTATGAGAAAAATGTTCAATGGTGAATTAGGAGCTGATCGGGATTTTTTCATTTATAGCCGACATTTTAATCCGACAGTTTTGAATCTTAGCCGTTCGATGGCAGCAATGGAAGGTACGGAAGCTGCTTATTGTACTTCAAGTGGTATGTCAGCTATATCGTCTGTTTTGATGCAGCTATGTTCCAGTGGTGGACATGTTGTTGCTTCTCAATGCTTATATGGTGGTACGCATGCTTTGTTAACACATTTTCTGCCTAGAGTTTGTAATATCACAACTACCTTTGTTGATGTCAAGGATTTGGGGAGTGTTAGAAATGCGATCGTGGAAGGGAAGACGAAAGTGTTGTATTTTGAATCAATTTCTAACCCAACTTTGGATGTTGCTAATGTGTCTGAGCTTTGTAGGATAGCTCATGATAATGGTGTTATGGTTGTTGTTGATAATACTTTTGCACCTATGGTTTTGTCTCCGGCTCGACTTGGTGCTGATGTTGTTGTTCATAGTATTTCCAAATATATCAGGGGGGAGCCGATATCATCGCAGGTATGTCACTCTTTATTTCTTACACCAAAATGTTTTTTATATCTGTTATTCAAGGATTATCTTTATTATTATTTTTTCTTTCAGTTAATTGGATTTTTTTCCTCAAAAACATTTTTTTATTCATAATTTAACAACGCAGGTGCGATATGTGGGCCGGCAAGTGTAGTGAACTCTATGATGGATCTTCATCAAGGGGCATTGATGTTATTGGGACCCACAATGAATGCTAAAGTTGCATTTGAGCTGTCGGAAAGGATCCCTCACTTGAGCTTAAGAATGAAAGCTCATTGTCATAGAGCCTTAACATATGCAACAAGAATGAAGAAAATGGGCTTGAAAGTCATATACCCGGGGCTTGAAGAACACCCTGATCACAAACTTTTGAAATCAATAGCCAACCCAGACTATGGATTTGGTGGAATTCTTTGCTTGGACATGGAAACCGAGGATCGAGCAAATCGTTTAATGAATCAGTTGCAAAATTGTACTCAGTTTTGGTTTGATGGCAGTGAGTTTGGGTTATTATGAAACACTTATGTCGTGTTCTTCGAGCAGTACTAGTAGTGAGCTGAATAACGAGGAGAAAGAATTGGCGGGGATATCTCCAGGGTTGATTAGAATGTCGGTCGGATATACTGGAACATTAGAACAAAGATGGAGCCAGTTTGAGAAAGCTATCACTCGGATGTCAGATGGAAAGCTGTGAAAATATGCTAGATGATGCTTGATCAATCGACTTAGATTTCTGTTCAATCTGATTCCTTCTTTCTTATTTGTTTGTTTAGAATCTTGAATTGTTTTCACTTGATTATAATGTGTCATACTTGGTACAATTTTATGTTCGTTGTTATTGTACTTTGTTCAAGGACAATTATTAATATCAAAAATGATATTCCCTCGACATTAAATAAAAGAGTATTTTTACTACGTAATAGGTGTTTATCTATATTAGATTTTTAAAATTGGCCTTTACGCTTGATTTTTCCTTTTTATTGAACGACTGCCTTTAAACATGATTGATTTTCAAAATAGTAGTCTATCTACAACTTGAAAAAATATTAAACCATTTTATTTTTTATGTTAAAATCTGTAGTATTCTACGTATTTAATGATTTTGATATCTTCCAATGCTAAGAAAGTATTCATTATATATTCAATATTTCCCCCTAAATTATAGTCTAACCTGGTTGATAATTTAGACTGCACCTGTGTTATAACACCTTCTGGTTACTAATTATGTAGACTCTCCCTTCTTTTAGGTCTTCTGATTGAAACTGCATTGTCTTTTGCCCTAAAATTTACATTCATCTCTTTGCTAATTTGGCCTCTTATAAATTGTGACATACTATTTACTAGACTATCTTATTGTCTATCAATTGGTTTGTCTTCCTTACTTCTTTTTGTTCTCTACTTTTAAGCTTGATATCGACTGTTTTTGATGCTTGTCACAATTGATTGCTCTACTTCTTTATGAAATAGAAATCTGGTTTCTCCTTTTTTCTTCTTTTTTCACTCTGACAACCTCTGAATCAATTTTTGTCTTATAGCCTATTCCATTAGTGTTCTTTAACTGGCTGGTATACTTGTCTCTGACCTGCAATTTGTTCTTAAGTTCTGACACATTATGCTTCCATATCTAGTGTAATTGACTCAGTTATTATTTTGTTGTTATCTGCAACTTCAGATTAAATGTGTATATTGTGTTTCTGCTTTTAGATTAACTCATCAACACTTTCTTAAATTTGATCTGATCTCTATTTACCCAGCTCAGTTATTATCTTACATCCTTGTTCACTGCATTTTAGGCTGAATTGTGTTATGCTTCCAAGAGCATCCGATTATTAACATCTTCCCATCTCTTGCATTTACTGTCACAATTCTGATTTAATGAGTCTGCTTCTCTCTGCAATTTAGATTGCTTTAGACTGGCACTTGATATAGCTCAGTAACTCCTCATTTATGTAAATCTGCTTGAATCTTCTTGATATCCGACTCTTTGCAGTCCCTTTCTAAGCTTTCACACTTGAAGACAATCCTTAGTATTATAAGTCATCTTTCCTTACACTCTCATAGACTGTCCTTACACTTTTTTTTTCTTTTCAGACCTCTACTGAATTCTAAGCTTCTTAACCTCAATCCATGTTGCACATTTGACACTTAACGGTCTTAACAGTTCCTCAATTATTTACCTTACCTTGTAATTATAGAA
The DNA here is from genome assembly GCF_003573695.1 of Papaver somniferum. Taxonomy (NCBI): domain Eukaryota; kingdom Viridiplantae; phylum Streptophyta; class Magnoliopsida; order Ranunculales; family Papaveraceae; genus Papaver; species Papaver somniferum. Next base: position 7,734,517 of record NW_020627707.1, read on the forward strand.
TTCTCAAAGACTTGTTTCTGCATCTGTTACTGCTTTAAGTTTCGTTAGAATTACTCACTCCTTCTTTTATGCACAATATTCCCTGTTGAATGTTATAATTTTCATAGTCTAACAATATCTAATCTTTTTTCCACAAAACACCTTCTTCATCATTAAGCCCATTTAAACCAAATTCTACCATATCCCCTACCATATCCCCAAAGCCATTTAAACCAAACCAACACTGAACCTAAACTTATTCTTCCTCTCACCGCTTAGCCCAATTAGACAATTTACCTTTTCAATATGAATATTATTTCATGGAATTGTCAAAGCATAAACCTCCCACCCGCAATTCAGCATTTAAAAGGACTAGTCTCTCTTCACAATCCTAGCATCCTATTTCTCTCCGAAACGCTAGCTAACGATCAACACATAAGAAGATTAGCACAATCCCTTCAATTCAATAACTACTTCAACATTCCCAAAATTGGAAGACGAGGAGGACTTTGCCTAATGTGGGAGGATAACCTAAACATCCAAATATTATTACATTCTCAAAATTTCATCCACACAAAGGTTACACCACCACCTCCAGAACAACCATGGTTCTTCACGGGTAGTCTATGGCCCTCCACATCCAGATATAAGGAAAAACCTTTGGCATGATTTTCCAACAATATTCAACAATATAAATCCTTCCACACCTCGACTACTGATAGGAGACTTCAACGACGTTTTAAACCAATCAGAAAAAAAAAGGAGGAAGACAAGTGACATATGTTCAATCTCAACCTCTTCTCACTTTAATGGACCAGATGGGTTTTATAGATTTAGGATCCCGAGGAGATCCTTACACTTGGACAAACAACCAATTGGGGCAAGATAATATCCTAGAAAGACTAGATAGGGGTTTAGCAAACCAACTATGGCGAACAACAAACCCCCATGCGGCAATTACACACCTTCCAAGAATAGCATCTGATCATGCCCCAATACTTTTACAAAAGAAAGCAATGGATTGGCAAGGAACAAAAAACTACAAATTCGAACACCTCTGGCTCTCTCATCCCCAACTTAAGCAAATAGTCGAATCGGCTTGGGAACAACAACAGGATAATTAACCGACACTCAATCTTCAACTAAATCTCATAACAAAAGGACAAACTCTCTTAGAATGGAACAAAGAAATTTTTGGACACCTACCAACGAAGATCAAGGAATCAACATCCAAGATAAAGAACGCCCAACACCAATATGCATCCCAAACAGGTTCAGATCTGGGTCACTGGTTGATTCTAGAAAAACAACTAAGAATAGAACATGAAGAACTATTACAATGTCATGCAACATACTGGCAACAAAGATCTAGAATTCAATGGCTTCAATCAGGCGATCTCAACACAACTTTTTAACACACTAAAGCTACCATCCACAGAGCTTGCAACAATATACAACAACTACAAGACACACAAAACAACTGGATTACCAAAAAATAAGACGTTGTTCAACTCATTCTAGATCACTATTCTCAACAATACACGGCCCCACCTACAGAAATAAATGAAGATCTTTTTGTAAACATCAGACCGAGGCTGACTCCTAGACAATCAGACCAACTTACGAAGGAAGTAACCACAGAAGAAATCAAGCAAGCCCTTTTCTCCATAAATTCTGAAAGTGTTCCAGGACCGGATGGCTATACAAGTAAGTTCTTTAAAGTTTTCTGGGAAACAACTAACCCTCAAATGGTAGCAATGGTTAAGGCCTTCTTTAATAATCTTAATATGCACCCTCTCATGAATCACACATACATAACACTAATACCTAAAATAGACCACCCTTCAAAACCTTCACAATTCAGATCGATAAGACTCTGTAACGTCACTTATAAAATCATTTCAAAAATATTAGTCAATCGACTTAGACCTATTCTCCCCTTCCTAATAAGCCATTTTCAGAGTGCTTTTGTTCCACAAAGATCAATTCACGACAATATAGCAATTGCTGGGGAACTGTTCCATAATATCAGAACCTCAAAACCCACCAAAGATCCAAAAATAGCTCTAAAATTAGACATCCAAAAAGCCTATGATAGCCTATACTGGGGATTCATCACAACTTCATTTACAAAACTGGGATTCCCATCAGCCTTTATAGACTACATCATGTTATGCGTTACAACAGTTACATACTCCATCAAAATAAACGGTACACCCCATGGATACATCACACCAAGTAGAGGTATTAGACAAGGTGACCCACTATCATCCTATATTTTTATCATATGTGTTGAAATCCTATCGACAAAAGCCAAAAATTAGTTCCAGGACTTAATATATCACAAAAAGCACCTCCCATAATTCATCTAATGTATGCGGATGATCTTCTGATTACGTATAAAGCGTCAGATCGGAGTAATCAATACCTTAAAACCCTCCTCCAAGCCTATAGTTCTTCTGCAGGACAAGTAATTAATTCTACCAAATCAGTAATCATCCATCACCCTAATTTAGACCCAATCAAAATAAATGGTCTTCAGCATTTTTTTAATATGCCAACCACTTCAAAACCTCTAACCTATCTAGGGATACAGTTTAAACAGTGAAGAGAAACAAACCGAACTTTCACTCCCCTTCTACAAAGACTAGCTAAAAAAGCAAAAGGATGGATGACAAAATGCCTAACGCCAGCAGGAAGACTCGTTCTCATCAAAACCTCCCTAACACCAACCTCCAATCACATAATGCAAACACAAAACCTACCCAAAAATATACACAAACAAATAGATCGTATAACCAGGAATTTTTTTTTGGGGACACGACTCAACAACCAAAAAACTACACCCCATAGAATGGGATAAAGTAACAAAACAAATAGCCGAAGGAGGATTGGGAATAAGGAAAAGCGTTGACCATAATAAAGCCCTTCTCATGAAGAGAATTTGGAATTTACATGAACAATCTAACTTTATATGCGGAAGTATATTCAGTGCAAAATACTTTAATGAACAACCAATTCTACAAGGAAACGTCTCCATTCCATCCTCTTCCAGCCCTCAATGGAGACAACTTGATTCAATTATCCCTACCATGCAAAATTTAGTTTTCCATCGTATTGGAAATGGGTTATCAACACCAATAGAAGCAAACTGGATTCCACACTCCCCAAATATAGATCCAACACATTATTACCCAATCAAAATGGTAGCGGATATCATCGACCATTTCTCCCACTCCTGGAATCATGAAAAATTGAGCACCTTTCCCAATCAAACAATTCAAAAAATCATTAATATCCACCTTCCACAAAACAATACCCCAGATAAAATTATCTGGCCACACTCAAAATCAGGAAGCTACACCACATCTTCAGGATACAAATGTCTAACCCATGGTCAACCAACCCACACACCTTTACAACCTACCAAATTCCTATGGACTTTACCATGTCCACCAAAAATTCGGCTTTTCTTGTGGAAAGCCATCAATGAAGGTTTACCAATCTTCTCTCTCTTACATCGAATCCATTTGACCAACTCAGACATATGCCCAAGATGCAATTCTGATAAGGAACTAGCAAGCCACCTTTTAATTCACTGTCCAACAGCAGCTACTTCCTGGAACAACTTATTCAATCAACTTACAAATACACCAAACACCAGCCATACCCATACCTTCATCTTAACTCCACAAACAACTATATCTCAAATCCTACAACAACCAACATCAAATGCGACGATCTCCTCCTTCTGTTTTCTATTCTGGACCCTATGGCTATCCAGAAATGATCTAATTTACCAACGAAAACAAACAACATCAGAAGAAATACTAGTCTGGGCACAAAAACTACAACAAGAATATTCCTGGGCACAACGAGCTTTACCACCAATCATACCAGGAGCTACATGATAGACACATTTATGTGTCTATTTTCATCTCTTTTGTGTATTTTGTTAGTACCCATTTGTTCTTATTACGGTGTTTTTATGTTTGTTTAGGTGTTTTTGGAGAAAATACCCTTCTGTGGAAAGAGTTGCTCAAAAAGTGATGATTTACACCCCGGAGAAATGTACCGAAGGCACCCCAGAAATGCACCAGAAGCACCCCAGAAATGTCCCGGAGGAACCCAGAAAAATTATTATTTCCACCCCAAAATTACTATTTCCACCCCAATTGCTAAAGGGACACCCGTACAGGATTAAGGGGAGGACATTTTCTTCTCAAAATTCAAATTCTGTTTTTGGCGGGAAAGTTTCTTCACACTCTGGTAGATTTTCCAATCAATTTTTGAAGGTGTTATACAGAGATTAAATGGCTGAAACTTTGTGGAAAGTTGTGATATGTCATAACATAGATGTAATGGGTGTTTTGATCGATCAAATTTGGCTGGAAAACGTGTTTTAATCCACGAGTTGAAAACAAGGTGAAACACGCGTCAACGGGATTTGGAGAAGATTTTTAGCGTGTACTGAACGTGCTTAGCTGACTCGATCAATTATATGGAGCGTGAAGAAGGTTTATAAGGAAAGAAATACAGCTGCATGTGTGTGGAAGATCAAAAAATGAAAATTTTGGCCGTGGAGAATATTTTTAATAAATGAAGATTATTTGGGAGATATGGACGGATTAAATGAGGATTATGAGTATAAATAGATGTATATTGGTACAATGGAGGGCTGTCGAGAGTTTGGGGAGGTTTGGAGGCGAGCAGAGAGGCGCAGGAGGAGTTGCAGAGAAGTTACCTGCTGCTGCTGCCATTAACACGCCTGAAGAACACGAAGAACACACTTACCAGAACCGTCGTTTTCCAGCAGTCTTAAAACAGCAGCGACAGCGACAGTGGAAGCTAAGTATCGTTGTTTTCTGGACGCCTTATGTGGGTCGCAGATTCACTGTTTTAGTTCTTCTTTATCTTTTAATCAACTTTTTGAGCTATAAAAATGTATTTTGAGAACATGATTAATATGATTAGCTAAACCCCAACATTGGGATGATGGAGGAAGCCGTTCTTTACGCATATGATAATTATATTAATTCTTTTTTGACTACTTGCACTTTTTATTGATCGATTTATGATTTTTCTTAATTGGTTGTGATATCGTATGATGATGTATGCTTGGTCGTAGTGCTTTTGATGCGTCATGCTAGTGATATACAATAAATATTCTAAAAATCTACCTTGGCAAGAATGAGAGTCATTATGATTTGAGCTATAATTGTTTCGAATAAATATATGAATTGTGTGAATGATTAATGGTGGAATCCTGAGTCCTAGTGTCTCTTGATCCTGTGACAAAAATTTTGTATATATTTTTATTTTCTAAAAAAATTATCCTTCACAAGTCCGAGAGTTTGAACCTCATTACTACAACCACGAAAAATTTATAATCATTTTGGCGCCGCCGACGCGGATTTGTGCTTAGGCAGAATTTTTAGGTTTTTTTTTTTTTTTTTTTTTTTTTTTTTGTTCCTTTTTACTTTGTCTTTTTGTCTTTGATTTACAGGTTCGAAGTGGAGCACTAAGGACTTGGAGAGGAAAAAGCTTAAAGCGAAAAGCGAAAAGAGAAGAAAAAAAGGACAATTTTAGGATTTAATTTTTAATTTTTTTTTTTTAGAGTGTGTGAGGAAAACTATAATTTTTGTTTTTTATTTATTTTGGACTTTGGACTTTAAACAATTGGACTTTATTTTTTTTAACCCTACGGAAGGGTATTATTATTAAAAAAAAAATATTATATAAACTGTGTGCAGGGAAGGACGACGATTACTATATCGTCTCGGCCCCTCGGGTTCGCACACGGCATAGGAGTCGTGGCCCGAGTCGACGACAACGGTTCATCGCCCGTCTGGTACGGGAGGTAAGTCCATCGAAACACTCGCGAATCTCCTGTAAGCGAGTTACTGTCTGCCTTAAGGTGATAATTGTTTGAGGACGAACTGGACTGTTTTTAAATTCCTAGTAAAGGGCAAGGCCTGGCCAAATCAAGATAAGGACTCGGATTTCATCACCGTTTCCTTCTTGCCCGCCTTAGGAAAACAAAACCGAACGCGAACCTAAGCTTTAAAATTTGGAATAGAACGAGACCGATAGGGTAACGAGCTTAATAGGAAACTCGTTCGAAAAATATTGGTTGCTCTTTAAGCACACTTCAAAGTTCATGATGGTTTCTGTGAGTTGAATGCGTGACTGCGCCGCCTAATGCAGTGAGGACTTGGGTATCAAAGCTCTACTAAGCTTCCCTCGCCTCAATTCAGCTTACATTAGCTCGGATTGATTCCAAAGGGGTGTGCTCAAATTGTAACGAATTCCTTTTCGAAGGAATAGAAGCTGGTCTAGAAAACAATCTAAGTGGAGCCATCATGCTTTTTGTTTGCTAGAAATCTTTAGGTTTGTTTTGGTGGAGTCGAGTCGGCCTTGTTTGTGGTTGTGTAGAATTACCTTGCAATTAAGAATGTCGAATTGGTATGTAGAAGTCAATACAATGAGTATCGACCTGAATTTGAATATGGACATCATCATTTTTATGACCATGTTGGGAATAGTGGTTGGGAACGCCATCCTTTGGAAGGATATGGGTCATACCCTCGTGAGCCCAATTACTATCCACACATGCATCAGTCTTACGAGCAAGAAGATTATAGTACTAGTTCTTCGTCTCTAGAGGATACAATCAAACTATTGAAAAGTAGTCCTTTTTATGATCCTTCAGTTCCTATTCCTTCTCTAGAAGAGTCTCTCAGGAAATTAGAAGAGTCGACACGTAAGTTAGAAGAAATGAATAACTTAGTTTTTGACGAAAGAGAACTTTCTATAGAGGAATCCCTCAAGTTGATGGCTGAGACGAACGAAAGACTTGCTCGAAATAATCTAAATTTCCAAAATAGTGTTTCTAATTTTACCCTTGATATCAATAATGAATATTTTCCTAATTTAGAAGACGAGGTTAGAATAAAAGACACTACTTATTTAGATAAGGTTCAATCATTTTCGTACTATGATGATGAGGATAGCAGTAATGAAGAATCTGAAATATGTAGGCATAGTGATCAGGAGTCTAGTAATCCAATTGAGCTGTATAGTGATTATATTATTTCTAGTTCAAATCCAAATAATTTTTATGATTATTCACCTATTCAAAAGGACGAGGATTTGATTAGGGATACCACCGTTTTAGACGATGTAGTATTTCCTTTTTACGAAGCCGATAATGGTTTAGAGGAACGGGTTCATTTCGAAAATACTATTTTAGAGTCTAGCGACTTAGAAACAATAGTCTTGGAAGAAGAAGATAGACCCGTAGAGATGAGTAAAGATGCACTACCTGATAATAACTTAGAAGAATCTCTTGAATATTTTAAGGACTCTGAAGATACGGAAATTCAAGAAATAATTAGAGATCTATCTAAAGACACTGAAAACTCTAAGTTTGGGGGTGATTATCACTTCCCTAGTGCCTTACCTTTAACTCTCAGAAAGTCCCTACACTTAGGACTTGATATCTGTGCCTCAACCATTTTACAAGATTACCTTCATACTCGTTTTCCCGAGCCTAATGTTGTCCATGAAGGAGTTCAGTCGTTAGAAACCCATTCTCTGGTTGATGTGGTTTGCCCAGGCTATGATCACCAGATTGACTTTGTTTTCCCACCAAATAGTTTTCTTCCAATTGTGGGAACATATAAATTTCAGATGTGTCAATTATTAAGTTTTGAGACTAAACCTAATTACTTTAGGAGATTAGGGTCGACACATCTGTTTAAGGAAGACCACCACTCTCTTTGTGGTCAGCTGTGTAAGTCAAATCTGATTGACTTTAAGGATCCCCATTTATTCAGGTTGTTATTATTTTTAATTGAGTTTTTCCATACTTTTAAACCTGAACTGTTGGATCTTAGCTATGAGGAAGTGCATCCAATGAAAATTTTCTATCAAGATCCTTTCATAGAACCTGAACCTGGACCACAATGGGACATATGTATCTTAATCAGGAAACTAGATAAGGGCATGTTATTCTTGTTCACTTTCTTGGGTTATTGTAGTTTCCTTTGGTCAGCTCTTTTTCGTTTTGAAGACCCACAGTTATTTCGACTGTTACTTTATGGTTCGAGTTGACTAATCCTTTCCTAAGTCTGGCTGAAGACGTTAAACTTAGCACTTCTTGGGAGGTAACCCAATCTCATGCAACACGGTAATATCCTTCCTTAACTCTTTCGCTTCAAATGGTAACAGTTTCTCCTTGTTCATGCTTTTAGTTTCATCTTCAGAACATTGAGGACAATGTTAGATTTAAGTTTGGGGGTATAGGAGAAACTTTTTAGTTGCAATAAATAAACTCCAGAGCCTAGAAATTTATGCGTATTAAGGATAGCACTAACCAATCTAAGTGGATGGAAACATTTTTGTTTTAGGAGTTGAGGAACCAATCTGACTAGATGGAAACATCTATAGAGTCTATTCATAAAAGCACAGAGCTCAGGTGTTAGAATTAACATGATAGTTTCACCATATCTCGTCGAGTCCTTTTCACTTTCTCTTTTTAGTTTTCTTTTATTTCAAGTGATTTGGTGGGGCACACGATTCAAGTTGTTACCTTTGCTAGGGTGAAATAGAGTGACTGAGTTACCTTTTCAACCGGACCAGTTAGACCAATCGGAATAAGTATTAACACTTGGATAGCAATATGCGTGTGTTCTCCCTGTTTCCGTCGCCTAAGCAAGCGTGGAATGCAGGACCCGTGGGAACTATCGTGTAATCTGCTGACAAGAAGCATGCGCTTGGATCAAAAAGATCTATTCATGCCGTTAAGTAAAAAAAAAAATGGTTATTGTTATGTGTAGTCAACTGCTGGTTCCCTTGTATTTGCCAGTTTTTTGATCTAGATTTAAGTTATTGACCACTGGTTCCCTTGTATATGCCAGTGTGTTAATATTAGTCAGACCGGTATCTCAGTCATTTAGGTTAGGTTCATCTTGACAGAGGCCTTCAGACAGATATGGGAAACACCGTTCGCTTTTCAACCATCTACATTTTTCTTTCCATCTTCTTAATCTTTTCATGTGATTAGTCTGACTCCGAGTATGATGTCCATCGTGAAACTATCTTAGTAGAGCTCTGTCACTTATATGAATTTTAGTATGCTTGAGTGCAAACTCGTGTACAACAATTGGAATTTCGCATCAGGGTTCTTCCTCTTAGAGTCAATAATTGTATGCCAACCAAGGAGGTTCTTTAGTGCTTTCCAAGGTTTTGCGTAGATAGCTAGGGTCTGGAGTATTGGTTTTTGTGGGTACACCTCTGATAAACCCACCCGAGATTAACTCGGTCACTTTTCTAGATTAGATTTGCTCGGGACTAGCAAATAATAAGTTTGGGGGTATTTGATAGACACATTTATGTGTCTATTTTCATCTCTTTTGTGTATTTTGTTAGTACCCATTTGTTCTTATTACGGTGTTTTTATGTTTGTTTAGGTGTTTTTGGAGAAAATACCCTTCTGTGGAAAGAGTTGCTCAAAAAGTGATGATTTACACCCCGGAGAAATGTACCGAAGGCACCCCAGAAATGCACCGGAAGCACCCCAGAAATGTCCCGGAGGAACCCAGAAAAATTACTATTTCCACCCAAAAATTACTATTTCCACCCCAATTGCTAAAGGGACACCCGTACAGGATTAGGGGGAGGACATTTTCTTCTCAAAATTCAAATTCTGTTTTTGGCGGGAAAGTTTCTTCACACTCTGGTAGATTTTCCAATCAATTTTTGAAGGTGTTATACAGAGATTAAATGGCTGAAACTTTGTGGAAAGTTGTGATATGTCATAACATAGCTGTAATGGGTGTTTTGATCGATCAAATTTGGCTGGAAAACGTGTTTTAATCCACGAGTTGAAAACAAGGTGAAACACGCGTCAACGGGATTTGGAGAAGATTTTTAGCGTGTACTGAACGTGCTTAGCTGACTCAATCAATTATATGGAGCGTGAAGAAGGTTTATAAGGAAAGAAATACAGCTGCATGCGTGTGGAAGATCAATTATATGTCCACTATTAGGCATGGCTACCTTATTGTCTACCGTTTTACCACTCCTAAGGGTTGTGACAGAATTCACTTGATTAAATGTTTTATCTCCTTTAGGATTGGGTATCAGTTGACTAGGGAATTTACCTTTTTCTCTTAGAGACTCATTGATCAGACTAACCTGGTATTTCAATTCAGAAATGTCCTGACTATGTTCTTGTCCTATCCTATTACTAGCTTCTATGCTTTGTGAAAGAAATTGACGCATATTTTCAGTATTTTGAATAAACGAGGTGAGAGTTTCCTCTAGACTTAAGATTTTCTTATCAGACTGATTCTGAAACTGAGTTGATCCTGAAGTATTCTTAGTATAGCCAAAACCTGGGGGAACATTAGAATTACTAAACTGACCTTAGTCCTTAGACCATGAAAGGTTCGGATGCTTTCTCCAACCAGGATTATAGGTTTCTGAATATGGGTCAAACTTTTGACGGTGATCAAGTCTAGTGTCATTATTATAAAGAGGATTGGATCGCTCTTCAATAGTCTGGCCTTCCCAAAAAGGCTCTACTCTACCACTAGTGTGACCCAATTCTAAGGCTTCTAACCTTTTTGCTATAGCAGCAATTTTGGCATCTGATTCATAGCCTCCTTCTACCCTATTAACGTTTCCTATACCTAGAAGAATTTTTCTCTTGGGGTCCCTACAATATTCCCATTGCTGGGTCTTTTCGGCGATTTCATTCAAAAATTCCATCGCCACATCAACAGTTTGGTTTTCAAAACCACCAGTGCATAGAGACTCAACCATGGTTGTTGTCGAATAATCTAAACCCTCATAAAGGATTTGAACTAGCCTAACCTTTTCTAAACCATGATGAGGACATTAGGCTAATAAGTCATTGAACCTTTCCAAATACCTATATAACGATTCTCCCTCCTGTTGAGAAAATATGCAGATTTGCGTCTTAATAGACGATGTTTTGTGCCTAGGGAAAAACTTGTTCAAAAAGGCAGATGTAAGTTGTTCATATGTTTCTATTGAACCGGAAGCCAAACTATATAGCCATGATTTGGCTTTATCTTTCAGGGAAAAAGGAAATAACCTAAGTTTCAAAGCATCATCATCAAGGTCTCTAATCTTTAGGGTACTATAAATTTCCTCAAAGTCCCTAACATAGAAGTATGAGTTTTCATTTTCTTTCCCTAAAAATATTGGGAGCATCTGTAGGGTTCCAGGCCTAAGTTCATAATTTGCTTCAGTTTCAGCTAACCTGATACAAGAGGGACGAGTAGTCCTAGTAGGATTCAACAAATCTTTTAAAGTTGCCATTTTTGGATCTATCGGGATATTTGGGATTCTATACAATCACAAAACAAGGCTGACTAAACCAAATCAAACCTAATTTTCTAGCAAACAAAAAGCATGATGGTTCCACTTAGATTGTTTCTAGACCAGCTTCTATTCTTTCGAAAAGGAACTCGTTACAATCTGAGAAAACCCCTCTGGAATCAATCCGAGTCAAAGTAAGTTGAATCCAGGCGAGGGAAGCTCAGTGGAGCTTTGATTCCCAAGGCCTCACTGGTTACAAGGCGGCGCAGTCACGCATTCAACTCACAGAAACCATCATGAACTTCGAAGTATGCTCAAAAGAGTAACCAATATTTTTCGAACGACTTTCCTATGAAGCTCGTTACCCTATAGGCCTCGTTCTAGTCAAAATTTTAGGCTTAGGTTCGCGTTTGGTTTTGTTTTCCTAAGGCGGGCAAGAAGAGAACGGTGATGAAATCTGAACCCTTATCTTGTATGGCAAGTCCTTGCCCTGTATTAGGAAATTAAAGCATCCGTTTTCAAGTCCTCAGCATATATGAAAACGAAAGAATACAGTAAACCCGCTGACAAGTTCACGGGTGTTTCGAAAAACTTACCTTCCGTACCAGACGGGCGAAGAACCGCTGAAGTCGACTCGGGCCACAACTCCTATGTCATGTACGAACCCGAGGGGCCGAGGCGATATCGTAATCACCGTCCTTCTCTGCACACAGTTTTTATTTAAACCAACCCTTCTGTAGGGTTTAAAAATAATAATGTGCCAATCCAAAAACAAAGTCCAAAAAGTGTCCAAAAATTAAAAAAAAAATTACAAAAAATAAAACCCTATTTACAGTTTCTAAAAATAAAACAAAATAACTATATACAAAATCTTCTTCTTCACTCCTTTTGGATTCCTCTTTGCTTTCCTTCTTTGGCGATGCTTTCCTTTTATAACACTTTTTGTTCCCTTGTAGCTTCGCTCCAAATCTGAAAAGAATCGAAAAATACCAAAACGCGTAAAAAAGAACAAAAAATAAAAAGAAACCTAAAACAAATCTAAATACAAGTCCGCGTCGGCGGCGCCAAAAATTGATGTAGTTTTTCAAGTGGTAAATAAAGTTCTTTCAACTCGGACTTGTGTAGACTTGATTCTAGACTTAAATACTAATTATAATAAATGTATATAAAAATATGGTAGCAGTATCGGGAGAAACTGGGACTTAGGATTCCACCAAACTCACAACATAAGGTTCAAATATTAATTCTTTTAATAATTATAGATCAATAAAGACATGGACTCTTATTTTTGCCAAGGTAGATTCTCAAAACTTTAGTTGTAAATCCTAAGAATGGGACATCAAAACATCTAAGCAAGCATGACCCATCAAACGAGATGACAACTAATTACTCAAAATCATAATTCAATTTTAATTAGTGCAAAAGTCATATAAGAATTAAATATAATTGCCCAAGTATGATATTAGGCTTCCTCCGTCATCCCAATGTTGGGGTTTATCTCTTCATGGTGAAAACACGCTCAAAATAATATCTCATGGCTCAAAAGGTGTTTTTATTGAAGGTATGTGAGAAAAGAAAGAAAGTAGCTTAATCGTAACAGTTATAATTGTTACAGATCGAGTGTTACAAGGAATTGTTGCAAACTGAAATAATTGTTACTAATGGACTGTTACATGATTTGAAATTTAAGACCCTAAGAAACGACTGTCCTTTACAGCCTTATGTTCTTCGTGTTCTTCAGCAGCAGCAGCAGAACTCGACTTCCTGCAACTTCGATTTCTTGACTCTGTGGTGTTCTAAACTTCCCCAAACTGTTCCAATAACTTCGTCCCCTTCCCTGGAACTCTAACACACCTTTTATACTGCTCAGAAACCTAAAAATAGCGATTAATTCTCTCTTTTCCTTTTCGTGCAAGCCACGACAATAATCTTCTCTGCCAACTTCGTTACGCGTTTCTAAGACTTCCAAATCATCCGAAACTCTTCCTTAGATAGAATCTCACCTTATGAAACAATATCACGCCTTTAGTCTTCCTGAAATTCCTAAAATAATTCCACACAGTTTCCGTATACAACTCAACCTCTGTTTCCTTTTTCCGGATTATCCAGCCCAATTTGATCGATTTCAGCGCACATACCAAGCCTGTTATGCTCAATCACGTTCAACCCAAAAAATTCCAGCGATTGAATCTCTCTAAAACACCCTAGAAATCCAACCCAAAGTCTGGTATGCAACCTGGTTCTTTTTCCCGCCTTTTTGATTTTTTGAAATGTTGAAGATGACCTCCCCCTTTCCTGTGCTGGTCTCCCTTTAGCAGCTGCCTGTAAATGGATGCCCCTTAGTAATTGGTTACCCCTTATCCATTTGAGGGGTCCAAATAGCAAGTGTCCTCCGGGGGTGCCCCGCGCAACTTTTCGAGCAGATTTTTCCAAAAATGTTTATTGGCCAAAAATACCTACACACACATAAAACACCATAATAAGTACAAAAATGAGCACTATCAATATATATAATCGAGATAAATTAGACAAAAAAATGTGTCTATCATGACTTCTTTATCTTGCCTATCGGAGAACTCTCACGATCTCAAGCCAATCAAAGATTGTACTCGTACGATAGAAGATGCAAGATCAGATCACACAGCTACGATAAAAGTGATATCGGTCTGGCTTCACAATCCCAATGAAGTCTTTAAGTCGTTAACCTGGTTTTATAGAAGAAAACCAAAGGTTAAAGGATAATCGACTCTAGCGAGCGCACTAGTATCACACAGACGTGTGGGGATTAGTTTTGCACAATGCTAGATGTCTCCTTTATATAGTCTTCAAATCAGGGTTTTGCTTTAGTTACAAAGCAATCCATATTCACTGTTAGATGAAAACCTGATTTAGATTCAAGCTAATATTTTTCAACCGTTAGATCGAAAACTTAGCTTGTCACACACACTTGGGTAGAAGTTTAGTGGGTTTGTGAAAACCATGCCAAAACGTGTACGTGTATGTTGGTTCAACATAGTAACCCAAAAAGGTTAACCATATGAGCATTTCATATTAACCTTGTTCTTCTTCACCATAACTAGTTCAATTGACTCAAATGAACTAGTGAGAGAGTTGTTCAATTGCTATGAGATCTTATGTAACTACACAAGACACAATTGAAACAAAGATGATTCGATCCGATTGAATCGACTCATGAACTTTATAGCCACGGTTTGCATAAAGCATTCCTTAGTAATTTAAGTTTCATGTTCAGAGCACATCTTTAGATCATAACCTCTTAAGCTCACAAACAAGTTCGCGGACTTAAGACAACTGGTGGAGTTTTCCAAACTCAGCAGAAAATCTTGGCAAAGAGACTTTTGCCAGTTCGCGGACTAGGTTCGCGGACTGAGTTCGCGGACTTACACGCAAACGAGCTTTTGGAAAATCCCAGCAGAAATTCTCGGTACAAGAACTTCCGTCAGTTTGCGGACTGAGTTCGCGGACTGGGTTCGCGGACTTGGGAAAGCCAATTCCTCCGGTTTCTCTCAATCAACAAAGTTCGAAAACTTCGGATTAAGGAATACATGGTTATGTAATCTAAACTCTTATTCCAATCATTGAGACATTCTCAGAGGACGTTATATAGCCGTTATTCACAGACTGTTTCGCGCCAGAGCAATTCTCAAAGTAATTGAAACTTTTCATGACTTTCGTCACTAGGTGAAGATAAACTTGATCAAAGCGAAACGCTTTACCAACACATGATTTCGAGATATAGATAGGCGAGATATACTCAGCTCGAAATATCAAATGTGTATGATCCAGTCTATATAGCATACGACTTTTGTCTCATAAGAAGTATGAGATAGAAGAGATATACTTTTGAGTGATAGATAAGTTCAAGTCTCCACATACATTTTTGTTGATGAAGTTCCACGGTTCCTTGAGTAGATCTTCGTCGTTGTATGATGAATCGTCATGAAATCCTTGAGCTCAACTACACTTTTCTATCCTAGTCCGAGACTTAGCTATGTAGGCTAGAAATCAAGACTTATAGTTTTGATCACTAACATTGAAAAACATGCTTGAGATAGCAATACATGCGAGGTCGACCGAGCTATGCTCTAACAGTATGTTTCATAGATACATCTCTTCTTCACTTCAAGAGATGCTGGATTGATAAGGATTAAGCCATAAGATTAGTCAATCAGAGTTCCCTCTGAGTTGATTGAGATCCTACTTTGAGTAGGGATTTGATTTTGCTACTACTATTTCTATTAGTTAAATGGTCCTCTTTCTTAGCCAAGATTTTTTTGGAAATGATCTTATTAGGTGATGCTTTTTATACACATTATGATTAACTCTGTAAGAAGGATTTTAGGGATTATAGGCTTTATCTCTCCTATGGGTTATTTGTTAGAGTTAATCCTCTATTCAACTGCATTAAAAGTTGTGCTAATTTTTAAAATTACAATTAAGAGATATATTTTATTTTAAAGTGGATTAGAATTTATTAAAGATCACTAATGGAATCTCTGTTAAAGGGTGGCTATTTCAGAAGTTCTATTACACTTGCACTATTACTTCTTTACTCTTCTCTGTCATTTTGATCTTCTGAGAATAGGGAATAAGTATAATGGTCTGCACAGTTCCTGCCATTTATTGTCACTTCTAAAAGAATGTGTTGTCAAATACAATTCTGCAAGCATGCTACTCATTTACTCTCCTTTGTCTAGTTAATCTTCTGAGATTGGTGATATAGTATAATAGGTATTTTCATTAGCCTGCTCTTAATTGTCTCTTCTAATTTAATGAGTTGTCGAAATCATAGCTGCATGCATGAACTCTTAGTTTTCCAATAATTAGTATTTACTTCTTTTACTGTGTGCCTACTTATAATCTTCCATACCCCTTTCCATTACTCTCATATTTTCTTGCTTACATTGCATCTCTCTAATCAGAACCCTTTAGTTAGCTTTGTGAAATGGCAATTCTTGTTGCTCACGTTAGAGTTCTTGACCTAGATGAGGATGTTGAGGAATTTCCTTTCAGATTTGCAGCTCATCTTTGTGATGATAGTCGTAGTTATCATAAAACTTCTGTCAAACACCACCTTAACAGAATCTGGACTATCAACTCCCCAGATTTTAAACTTGCAAAACCTTTTATTCAGGGTATGGGTATTCAAAACTTGTTTGTAGTAATGTTTAAGAAGAATCAAGATAAGGAAATATCCTATGCAGTAAGACCCACCTTACTATTTGGTTAGCTCTTTGCAGTCCAGCCTTTAGGTGATTTGGAGTCCATTTTTGACTTGGTTTGGGAGACTACCTTAATTCCAGTTCAGATTCATATCCATTCTGATCTGGTTAACAAAGGAAGGTCTAGGGAGGTTTTAGATCAACTTGGAACTTTTGTTTCGGCGGATTCTCCTGCAGGGAATTTATATGAAGCAAGATTGATGGTTCCTTTGAAATTTCCTTTGACAAGGAAAGTGGTTTTCAATACCAATAAGAGAACTTATTGTATGACTTCCTTTTACCTTAGGCTGCCTTTTCGTGCATGTAAGAAATATTTTGTTCTGTATCATAATGAAGAGAAGTGCAAAGAGATTCAGATGAGGATCTTTGTCAGGGCTTTACCTGCTACAACTCCGAGTGCTTCTCATGTTGTTGTTACTAAGGTTATGTCGAGTTCGGAAACTGGAGAGAGCTCGAGTCCGAAGAAAGATGTATGGGATGTCGTAGGCTCAACAAGTTAATAATCTTAATTGTACACAATTAACTGGTAATATAATGGAAGTAAGGATCGTTCCCACGAAGAGCAGTGAGTTTTAGTTGTCAAAATGTCACAAATGGGGGTTTTGTTTTAGATTGTGACAAAAATAAATAATCAAAGCAAATAAAGTTGTATTGTAATCAATAGAGAGAGATATGATCGAGGAATCCTTCTTCGTTAATAAACCGTCAATGAGTTATTATAGTTTCATACTCGTCGTTTATCATAGATTATCACCAACCGTGGAATAACAACTAGATCACTGATATCCCCTAAATTCCTTATATCACTGTGTAGGATTAGAATTTCGCAGCAATAATGTCTCGCAGAAATTATTAACAACACAACACGACAGTGTCGCAGAACAACTTCAGAAACGATATAATAAACGACATCAGCCAAATCATGAGAAAAGTGTGACGATCCTGCGAAAATAAGGAAGTTTGCGAGATTGGTATTTCTAAGATTGCTAGAATGTCGCAAACCATATCCGAAAATAAAGGACAGATTAGCTGTCATCCACTATTTAATTTCCCTATAAATAGTCATTCAGTTGTAAAGAAAAGGGGAAGAGATCTTTTTTGAGTAAGAAGCAAGTACATAGGAGAGAGAAAATCTAGAGCAGTGGTTATTTTTGATTCCTTTATCTTTTCTTGTAAGATTGTTCAAAGATTCATCAATAAAATTAAGATTGTTAATCCAAAAATGAGTTGAATGTTAATAAAATCTTATGAGGGGTGTAGTGTAGGATTTACTGCAACTACATAATGGCGCTAGAAACAGGGACTGAAGATTGAAAATTGAAGATTGTTGTTGAGATTGTTCAAATCAAGAAAGTGATTAAACAAATCAGTGAACCAGTTAAAAGAAAAATGATTAGAGTCAATGAAGATGACAAAAGATCGGAGTGTAATATGATAAGAAAAATAATGGTTAATGAATTCCATGAAACCATCAAAGGAAGGATACATAAACGAGATTTTGAAGGAAGGAAGATTATGGCGGTAGAAAAAACATCACCCTTGAAAGATTGGGAAAAGCAAAAAATCACATTCATGGCAGCAGAAATACCAAAAGAAAATTTGAACCACACATCTCTGTTGGTTATTACAGTACCTATTACACGAAAAGAGAAGGGGATAACAACAAAATCCATGGAAGAATGGATATTGAACAGAACTTTAGTCGATACAGGAAGTTCAGTGGATATAATATTCTATCATGCGTTCAAAGGAATGGGATTCAAAGATGAAGAAATGTCTTGTTCAACATATCTTGTTCATGGCTTTGGAAAATCCACAACAAAACCTAAAGGAGAAATTGTGGTGCGAATTCCACTAGGAGAGATCGAAACACAAGTAACATTATGCGTAGTGGATATGGAATCACCATATAACATGTTGTTGGGGAGGTCATGGATAGACGCAATTAAAGATGTAGCATCAACGTTGCATCAATGCATCAGGTTCCCCATGCCAAATGGAGTCGGTGAAATTAGAGGAGATATTGACAATGCGAAATTATGTTATCAAATTGAAGTAAAGCATTATGAAGGACGAGCAAAAAAGCAACAATTTCGCAGAAAAATAGCAAAGGAGGCAAAGAAAGAGGAAGAATTTAGAGGTACATGATAAAAGCAAAAGAAGGTAAAGGAATACCCAGCGAAATTTCGGAGGAAGGAGATAGACCTACGAAGATGATAAAAGAGCCAACACCAATGGGAGAACCCAAGGCCAGTTACACTGCGGCAGAACCAACAAAAGAAGTAAATGTTGGGACCATGGAAGAACCCCTAATACTGAGGGTTGGAACCAAGATGGATGCAGAATAGGAAGAAAGAATTGTCAATCTTTTGCGGGAATATAAAGATATTTTCGCGGGAAGCGTGGATGAGATACCTGGAATAGATCCGTCAATTGCATGTCATAAGTTGGAGATTAACAAGAATGTGAGACCATTTAAACAGAGAATAAGAAAAATCGCAACGACCTACCATCCTCAAATAGAAGAAGAATTACAGAAAATGCTTGAGGCGGGAATTATAAGAGAAGCTAAACACCCAGAGTGGATAGCAAACATGGTTGTTGTTCCAAAGAAAAATAAAGGGATAAGAATTTGCATAGATTTCACTGATTTAAACAAGGCTTGCCCTAAAGATAGTTTTCCATTTCCGGATATTCCTAAAATGGTTGAATCATCAGCGGGAAATGATAGAGTGTCTTCTTTGGATGGGTACAAAGGTTATAACCAAATCCCTCTCGCTGAAGAAGATCAAGAGCATACTGTTTTTTTCGCTCCAAGAGGTTTATACTGTTATACAAAAATATCGTTTGGTTTGCGAAATGCAGGAGCAACGTATCAAAGAATGATAGAGAAGGTATTCGCGAAATGGATACACAAAACATTATAGGTGTATGTAGATGACATGTTGGTGAAGAGTAAAGAAGCCAAAGATCATGTACAAGATTTGAGGGAGATTTTTGAACAGATGCGGCATCATAACATTAAACTGAACCCTGAAAAATGCATTTTTGGGGTTGCATCGGGAAAAATTTTAGGCTACATTGTATCAAAATAATGAATACAAGTTGATCCAGAAAAGGTACAAGCAGTTCGTGACATGCCAACACCAGCAACGATAAAGGATGTACAAAAATTGAACGGACTTTTAGCTTCGCTAGGAAGATTCGTTTCGCGATCATTAGACAAATGTAAACCTTTTTTCAATATACTCAAGAAGGATGCGAAATTCAAATGGACTGATGAATGTGAAAAAGCTTTTCAAGGCATCAAAGAACACCTTATGAATACATCTATTTTACAAAAGGCAGAACCAGGAGAAGAACTATTGATCTATCTTGTGACAACATCACATGCTTTAAGCGTTGTGTTATTGCGAACGGACGCAGGAGTGGAAAAACCCATTTATTACATCAGCAAAACATTTAATGCTGCAGAGAGGAATTATTCAAAGATTGAGAAGCTAATTTTAGCACTAGTATACGCCGCATTTAAACTTCACATATATTTTCAAGCACACAAAATAAGGGTGCTAACAAAAGTACGAATTGAATCAGTGATGAAGAATTCAAAAAGATCAGGTAGGGTGGAGAGATGGAATGCACAAGTAGGACATTTAGAAATCAAGTATGAAATATTATCTTCACCAAAATCACAAGTTGTCGCAGATTTCTTAGCAGCATTTCCTTTAGAAGATGATGAAGAGGCGGAGGAGATGATGGATATAGAAGAATAACATGGAGATCCAAAAGACTTATTAACAGAACCAAATAGATCGGAGATATTGGTAGATGGATCATCAAATGGGGAAGGCAATGGGGTTGGAATTGTTTTAATTTTACCAGAAGGAGCGAAGATGGCTTTTTCATTCAGATTGGAATTCACATCCACTAATAACGAAACAGAATATGAAGCTCTGGTACATGCCTTAAAATTTGAATAGAAATGAAACTAAAAAATGCCAGGATCACTAGTGATTCGCAACTAGTTATTCGCCAAATAAAGGGAGAGTACACTACAAATGAACCATCCTTGAAGAAATACAAGAAGCTCGTTGAAGAATTGTCAGCGAAAATCCCAAAGATAAAATGGAGGCACATTTCAAGGAAGGATAACAAACTCGTAGACGCTTTTGCTTTCATCTCAAGCATGATGACAGATCCAACTGCGAGATGCATAAAAATAAAGACACTTCTGTCACCATCAATCAATAAAGAAGAAGAAGTGAACGTAATGATGATGGAAGGTGGAGAAGAAGAACAAACAAACAATATCGCAGATTGGAGAACAGAGCTTCATGCATATTTGGCGAAAGAAGAAACACCAAGAAACAGATTGGAAGCACACAAGTTAAAAATCCGCGCAACAAATTATGAATTAAAATATGGGCTGCTATACCGAAAATCCTTTAATGGACCATCACTCAGATGTTTGACACGAGAAGAAGGAGAAAAGGTGCTAAAAATGTTACATAGTGGGGATACTGGCAATCATAGCGGGGGAAGATATTTGGCACATAGAGCAAAAATGGAAGGATATTACTGTCCATACATGCACGAAGATGCAAAAAAAATATCAAGACGTTGCGAAGATTGTCAGCGGCACGGAAACAAAATACATGCACCTGGAGCACAATTGTCATCTTCAACCAGTGTATGGCCTTTTGGAAAGTGGGGATTAGATATTGTGGGGCCTTTTTTACCAGGATCTGGAAAAAGAAGATACTTAATAGTCGCAACAGATTATTTCACAAAATGGACAGAAGTAAAGGCAGTACAGCATATTCGCGACAAAGATATCTTTACATTCATATTCGAAAATATCATTTGCAGATTCGGAATTCCCGCGCAGTTGGTATTTGATAATGGGAAACAGTTTGATGGACAGAACATAAAAATGTTACTTAATGCATTTAAGATAAAATTGGAAAGTCTACTCCTCTGTGTCCACAAGCTAATGGACAGGCAGAGGCAACAAACAAAACAATTGCAGATATATTAAAGAAAAAATTAGAAGGACATCATAGAGCATGGTGCGAACAAGTACATAATGCAGTATGGGCTTATAACACAACTAGGAGAGAAGCTACTGGAATGTCACCTTTTTGTTTAACATACGGAGTTAAAGCGGTGTTACCAACAGAAGTTGTTATTCCGACGACAAAGAGAGAAGCTTGGGAGAAAAATCTTAGTACGGGTTTGATCTTAAGCAAACTTGATGAGTTAGAAGAAAAAAGAGAAAGAGCTTTACAACATATGGAGAATTATCAGCGAAGATTAGCCCGAGAATATAATAAACGTGTCAAAGTAAGCGAATTTCAACTAGGAGATTTATTTCTGCGAGAGACACCAATATATCAGCGAGAAAATGGTGGAAAGTTAGGGAAAAAATGGGATGGACCTTACATCATTAAGGAGATAGTTGGGACAGGAGATTATAAATTAATGGATCCAGAAGGTAGAGATGTTGGTCATAGACTTGACAGACCATGGAACGGATTATACTTAAAGAGATATTATCCATACGAAGCTTTGAGAAGTTCTGTATGACGCAACAAAAAGATTGCGAATAAACATTCAATGAAAGAATAGTTGCGAGATTATTCATATCAAAACAAGATCATGATATGCGAAACTTTCACAGAGATAATCAGAGAACAATGACAAAAGAGAAAGGGGAGAACCTTTATGGCGTACACCCTAGTTCGTGAATAAAATTTCGCAAGAGGCAAATGTAAGACCTAAAGTACGTCATATAAGGGGGTACCTGTTGCATGGCTCAGGGAAAGGCTACACCGCCACCGGAACCTGAGTCATGGAGATTTGGGGTCAATAAAGCCCATCCGGGAGAGGCACCTTGTATTCTCAGCTTAAGCATATGACTTAGGTTGGGCGACTAAGGTAATAAGGACTCTCCCAAGGAGTGCAGAATCTGACCAAGGCGCCGAGGTACACGGTTGAGTCAAGAGTGCCAGGGGCGTCTGGAGCGTACCTTGCCATTCTTGACAAGTCTTGGCTTATACTGCACTCGGCCCGAAGAAAACCCCACTTAGGGTGCAGTCTCGTAACCATAAACCCTATAGGTAAAAGGGATAAGAGGCTGTGAAAACAACTGGTTGTTGTTAATACCGGATGGGAGGATCCGACCTTGTATGGTAGAGGTACGCCTCTTTGAAGGGGCAACCAGGGGGGAGATAAGGGCGGCACCCTCCATTAGGGAGCTGATAAGTGTCTTAAGACGCAAATGTCATGAGGATTTTTACTCGCAAGGGTATTAAGGCTTGTCATATTTTTGCAATAATCCTGAAGAGGCAATAATACTAAAGAGAAAGCTAAGACGAGATCAATGGGTATTCGCATGAAAGTGCTAAGACGTCCTGCGATTTCGTCGCACGACGACAATGTTATGGGGATTTATTTTCGCAAGAATATTTAGGCATGTCATATTGTCGCAACAATCCTGAAGAGGCAATAATACAAAAGAAAAAGTTAAGGCAAGATCAATGGGTTTTTGCATGAAAATGCAAGGACGTCCTGTGATTTTGTCGCAATGACAAGAGGTGGCATAATAAGACCTTTAATTAAGAAGGCAAAATAAGACCACATGACAAAACAAAATATTTATAAGTATTAATAACAGATCATTTCTCGCAAGATAGATAATGAGAGGAAAGTATGGGAATCAGTAAACAAGAGACATTATCTTTCTCGCCAGCAAAATACTAAAAGAGAAAATTAATTCCAAAGTTGGTTGAAAAATATTATTCGCAAGAAATAATAAAGATGAAACAGTTCAAGAAGATAGAACTATATAAGAAACTCTTCGCCGATGTTCTCATTATCGCCAGCCTTTTCTTCATTTCGATTCTGATCTTCACCAACAATAATTTCTTTGAGAGGGACTTCTTTTTCTCCGCCATCTTGATTATCGCCAACAATTACTTCTTTAGAAGGGATTTCTTTTTAGCTTACATCTTGATTAGCACCAGCAGTTGCTTCCTTAGAAGGGATCTCTTCTTCATCTTCCAAAAGATTATTTTCTCCACCACTTTCATAATCATAATCACTATCAGCAGGACGAGGAATTTCATCATCATCTACTTCCAAAGGTTCGATTGATGTAGGAGGAATAGATTTGGACAATAAAATATCATTCACAAGAACTTCATCCCGGAGATGAACTTGACGTGAAGTGCTCTCTGATGATTCCTATCTTGAATATCCTTAAAGTAAGCAAGATAATCAAGTCTTCTTTCTGCTCGGTCGTGAGAACCGGTAAGGACAGAGACGAGTAGTGCATTTTCTTTGCGAATTTTGGCATATTTAGCTCCCAAAATAGAAATGAAGGAATGAAGATTTTTCTCAGACTCTGCAAAAAGTAGAATACAAAATTTCAATAAGATGAAGAACTCAAAAAGGTATGACAAAGAAAATATAGTTAAGGCAGTCAAACTATTGTGACTACCTTCCTTTTGCGAAATAAGGTGTTGAATCAAGGTCATGTAACTATTCTCCCAACGGTCCATCGCATCATCAAACTTATCTCCAACTAAACCTTTAAGTCGAGACTGAAGATTTTTCTATTTAGAAATAAGAAAGGCATTTTTCTTCGCAAGTGCAGAATAAGATTCTTCTAATTTGGAATATTGTTCTTTAAGTTAGTTCGCATTTACACTTAAAGCTATTCTACCTTGAATGAGTGTATCTCTTTCAGCGATGGATGACTCTGTTAATTCTTTAAGTTCATTTCTCAAAGAGCGAAGATGTTGTTCTTGGTCATCACATACTTTCTGAAGGATGCTAAGTTGTTGCGAAGATATCGCCATCTTGTTTAAACAAGTTCGCTTCTCTCGAGATAGAGTTTTATTCTCATCTGATAAAGTTTCCATCCCTAGATTAGCTTTAGTTAAAGAAAAAGAGAGGCGAGATAGTTCATTAATTAATAAATTTTGCCTCTAAACTAATTGGGTATTTTCATTGGTAAGATTATGTATATGATCAACAGAATATGAATAGAGGTTATCTAATTGGTTATATTGATCCGTCAAAATCTCTTTTATCAAAACGGGCTTCTTCAACAGCAGATTCAAATTGATATCTCTCCATTATTCGTTTCTGGTTTAAGGCTTAACATGCGAAAAAGGGATTTCAAGGACAATCAAATATGGAAAGGATAAAATCATTAAAAAGTCAAATTGAAGACACAGATAAGGAAATCATACCTCTCAGTTCATCATTCTTCTTGCGACGATTGTCGCGATCCAGCGAAACATTCTGGAGCTTTTGATTTTCGAGACGAAGAGAATTACACTCTAAAGTCATCATTTGGAGATTCTTATTCAAGGTTTCAACCTCTTTTTCAAAAGTTGTTTGCGAAGTAGCTCTCTTAGAGCCAAAATACTTACTCAGAATTTCACAAACACCAGACTTGACAAGATCAATGGGAGACTTCTTAACATCATCCATAACCTTAGACAAAACTTTGAAAACAATATTTAAAGGAAGAGGCTCAGGTAGAGAACTGGCAATGATAGAAGCTTGGGAAACATTATCAATAGGAGGAGAAGAAGTTTCATTCACATAAGGATTAATAAGGGGGGTTTCAATCATTCAAAGGTCAGTTGAAGGGATGAAATATGAGGCAACCTTTTCGTGAATTGGAGATAATGGTTTAACTTGTGAAGATATCGCAGGAGATTTTGAAGGGATAAGTAAGTGAAATGGAACAGAGGTTTCAACGGTTTTTAGGTGACGAGATTTCTTGAGAGGTTTGTTGGCATCCTTATCACCCTGCGAATCACAATCCAAATAAGAAACAGAGCCAACAATATTTTTACTAGAAAAGAATAATGTTTCTTATTACCTTATGATCCACAGACTTTCTTTTGTTTACAACAACCTTATGCTGCGATTTGAAAATATTAGGGTTATGAACCGTAAATTTGGTGTTAGAGGTGTTTTTGTTGAAATAACAACAGTATGGAAATCATATAAACAACATCAAATAAGGCAGTAAGCAAGATCAATTTCAGCAAAACCCATAAGAAAGAAAAAATAAAACTAACCTCGATGAATCCATGGAATACACCAGCAGGAAGATTGATTCGTAAAAATTAAAAAAGAAGAAAATTACGAACAATGAAGATCTATAGAGGGAACAGTATGGGAATGGACGAAGAATTAAGAAGATTGAAGAAGGAGGATAGAAGAAAAATTACAGCAGAGGAATTTACGGAGAAAATGATGAAGTTGCAGAGAAGATGAAAAAGAGAGTAAAAAAGAAGAAAAGGGAGAGTAAGAAGAGTATATATAGAGGAGATT
This sequence comes from Papaver somniferum, assembly GCF_003573695.1. Lineage (NCBI taxonomy): Eukaryota > Viridiplantae > Streptophyta > Magnoliopsida > Ranunculales > Papaveraceae > Papaver > Papaver somniferum. Next base: position 7,760,448 of record NW_020627707.1, read on the forward strand.
TTCGAGAAGATAAACACAATTAATGCGAAAAGACGTGAGCAGTTGAAAAGCAGCGGTTACAGAATATGAAGTGATGAATAGCTGCGGCATTTCTCACATCGTTTTCTGCTTCGCAGAGAGGATATGAGAAGAGGCAAGATGTAGGATCAGAATCTCGCAGCAATAATGTCTCGCAGAAATTATTAACAACACAACACGACAGTGTCGCAGAACAACTTCAGAAACGACATAATAAACGACATCAGCCAAATCATGAGAAAAGTGTGACGATCCTGCGAAAATAAGGAAGTTTGCGAGATTGGTATTTGTAAGGTTGCGAGAATGTCGCAAACCATATCCGAAAATAAAGGACAGATTAGCTGTCATCCACTATGTAATTTTCCTATAAATAGTCAGTCAGTTGTAAAGAAAAGGGGGAGAGATCTTTTTTGAGTAAGAAGCAAGTAAATAGGAGAGAGAAAATCTAGAGCAGTGGTTATTTTTGATTCCTTTATCTTTTCTTATAAGATTGTTCAAAGATTCATCAATAAAATTAAGATTGTTAATCCAAAAATGAGTTGAATGTTAATGAAATCTTGTGAGGGGTGTAGTGTAGGATTTCCTGCAACTACACACTGGATACGGAAGTTCTCGCCTACCTGATTCTATTCAACGAACCACCAAGTAGTAGATCACTCAAGGTGTAATCCAATCGAATGCTTTATCTTTTGTGAATTTATAGATTGATCATATTAGTTAAGACTCTTAGATCAAGGTCCACTTTTTAGTGTTGTTTATACACACAATCGCTCCACAGAATCCCTCTGTAAGGTTTTGTGTTCTCTACTTGTGTATAAGTTATTTGACGATTACTTATCTCCTAACTTAATACTAGCAATAGATTGAATCAACAAATCAATTTAGTTGGCCACCTAAACAATCTATCAATCAATCATAAATATTCATATAGTATAAACAAACGATAATCATATGAAGAACTTCAAAGTAGATTAATATAATAACTCAAATCTTGTTTACAAATTAGAATTCATACTCAATCAATATGTGTTTATCTACTCATGGATGTAGAAACATCCATGATATATACATATAAGAAAAGGTTAGAGATATCGTTACGATTGAGAATCGCTCCGAAACCCTAGCTTTCGATCCGATTGTGATTTCTTCTCTCCAAGCTTCACAATTTCGTGATCCCTTGATGATCTTTCATTCATGACCTAATACCTCCTTTTATAGGTTTACATTGATTGGCCTTCACGTATTTAGTTTGGTTCAAGAACCCGACCCAAAAATACGAAATAGTGACTCCAAACGTGACCTTAGGCCTTCCAAGGTATGAATACACGTTTTCCTTCTAGTAAAGTATGCGTACCTGGTATGTGAACCTCAAATTCCAGCAGATTTTTTTTTGGAATTAAGTATGTGTACCCTGTATGCGTACTTTACTGTCTTCGGTATTCGATAAAAACTGTTTTGGCCACAACTTCTTCATCCGAACTCAGAATGACCTCATTCTTTTGCATTCTTTTTATCTTTCAATTATATTCAATATGATGATGAGAAATCCTTAATTTGAATGAGTTAAGATCGGTCTTTGTCCCTTCTCTTGATTTTGAGCGTTTTGCTCCTTTTCGTCGCACTTCTTCAACTTCTCTTGGACTTGGGCACTTGGATACTTGGAATTCTTATCTTCCTAGCTCTTTTCAGCACTTTGTAGCTCCTTTTTGGATGATTCACCTAATAGAGACAAATAAGAAAAAACAATAGTAATAATAAATATGCAAGAATAATAGCTAAACCAAGTATGAAATGGACACTAAAATCATATGAATTATGCACTTATCAAATTCCCCCACACTTAGCTTTTGATAGTCCTTGAGCAAACTAAATAAAACTAATCCTAAATACAACAAATCCATGTCATTGAGAAAACGGTTACACTTGGCATGTATAACAAGCCTTTAAACCCCTAGGTGTCCTTAGTGGACGAGTTATAGTCTCGTGAAGGTTTACAAGAGGTATACCCACAAAAACTACTCCAATTTCTCACCTTGGAAGAACCACTAAGGATAAACACAAAGTAGAAAGCCAAATAATTAGCTTGCATAAGTTCTTTAGATGCAAACATCCCACGTACATTCCAATCATCACACACAAGCAATTACCTACGTTAGGGATGGTCATGGGGCGGGTATGCCAATCCCAGCCACTGTATCGTTCATAAAAAAAATACCCATACCCGCCCCGTTACCCATATGAATTGGGGCGAGGCGGGTATGGGGAATACCCATATGGGGCGGGTTTTCCATGGGTTACCCGTAATACTGAGTTAATACATAAATTTGATTATAATAAAAACTTAAATATGATTAAAACAAAAATAATAACGTAAGAACAATGCACTCTGAAATCTTAATTCAGTAATTTATCTTAAAGCGAACAAAAGAACCTGTTAATGACTTATTTTAACTATCTTCGTCCACGTTAACCATTTCATTATCTGCTTCATTTTCTCTATTTTAACCTTTAGCGAATGTGTCTGATCACAACAAAAGAATGAAAGTGATGAATGTAAAAGAACGATCAAGAATATGATAAATGAAAGAAAGCTCGACTAAGCGGTGGAAGTATAAAAATTATACACGTTGTTGCATAAAAGCCTAAACCCCTAAGTTATGAAAGGTACGGACAGGTATGGGGCGGGGACCTTGAATTCCGTCCCCACCCCATCCCCGTAGCTTAGGTTTCGGGTATTACACATACCCGACCCCATCTCATTTGTGCGGGTAAAACCCTACCCAAACGGGGCGGGTACCCACGGGGATGGGTTTGGGTGGGGAAAATGGCCATCCCTAACTTACGTGTGATATTCAACCTGATTGCAAAACTCTACTAAGATAGTCATCGTACTTGTTGCAACGTTTGCCACAACACTCGCATACTGAAATCACATGGATAGATAAGAAAATGGAAATAGAAAAGTGAAGTGTGCAAATGTTGACTAAAATGAAAGATGTTACCCACGATACTTGTATGAATGTCGTCAAAGGATATATATAGCGCAATAGTTGAGAGAAGCACCCATTTAACTCGACCACATGATTAGATACCCTAAGCGCATGTTCCTTTTCAGCAAGTACGTGATAGTTGCTTTGGATCCTGCATTCCACGCTTGCTTAGGCGACAGAGACAGGGACAACTTTTGACACATACTGCTATCCAAGTGTCAAGAACCTCATCAATAGTCTTTTAGACTTGCTATATAATGATGATAGGTTTTTGTTTTCATCGACTACATGATTAGTCCACAATTCTGGACCTATCATTTATTAGTGTCGATAAGTGAAGAGGAGCCTTATATATATATATATATATATCTTTTTTTTTATCGACTCACTCTTTTATGAGTGTTAGACAATTGTCTATGAGGATTTTTTTATATAAACTCAACCAATGATTACCTTGCAACAACATCCACGGTAGTATCAGGATCCCACCAAATCACTTTAGAGAAACATATAACTGCAAAAATAAAAAGAAAGTGATTCAGTAATGATTAATTGCAAGGATGAATTTTTCAAACGACTACCATAGCTGAGTTTCGCATTCAATTATGAACATATATATTTAAGGATTTTAGAACGATAAAGTGGAACTCAATCTATAGCTGTAAGAACTGTTTCAACCTAAAAAGGTTTATAGTGTCATCCTAAATAGCTCATAATTAAATCCAAAAGATGAAGTCTCAAGAATGCAAGAAATCAAACAGTATACTTTATTTATTTTTATTGTTTTTTATGCAAGCCAAACATGCTTAACTACTCCCCCACACTTAAACTCAATATTGTCCTCAATGTACAAAACTGAAAATTCTGATTTCTGACATAACAGCCTTGAAAAACTCAAAAACTCTACAAATGGCTAGGGAACTAGGAAAAACATACTAAACAAAAGTTGTTCTCCTACGTCTTTTCTATAACGTGTCAAAAGGGAACAGTATTTCGATAAATGGTCTGACTTTTATGGCCTCCGGACTGACAGACATGCAATCTGAAAAAGTTCTGGAAAATACCGAAACTCAAATGTCCAGGCCTATCACTCCAACTTAACAAACTCCGAATTCATATTTTCTTTTTGGAAAATATAGGTTAGTATGTCCTATTTAAAAGTTGGGGTCAACCACTCAAATCGGACTCCGTATGAAGTCTCGAGAGTTGTTTTCGCGACAATTGCGCAGTCAGAAGTTTCTGAAGAGAATTCGTCAAAACTTTCATTGTACGTTTAGAACCAAAGTGACCACCACATGCATAAGTATGACAAAAAGTAAGAATATATTGAAATTCAGAATTAGGTACGCACCTGCGGATGATTTGATCAGAACCGTATTTCCACAAGTAGGGCTCATCCCAGACATACTGCTTGGTTATTTTCTTAATCTTAAACTTTTGAAAATTAGACATCGTACTAGGTACTTGTCTTGTAACCAAGTAGTTTACTATATCCGCATAGCAAGGTGTAGTTGCAGGAAATCCTACACTACACCCCTCATATGATCTCACTATTAATCAACTCATTTTTAGGTTTACACTTCTTAATTTTATTTATCCATATCTGAATGTTCTTACAAGAAAAGATAAAGAAATCAAGAATGATCTCTGCTCTAGACTTTCTCTCTCCTATTTACTTGTTTCTTACTCAAAAAAGATCTCTCCCTCTCTTTACAACTCGAACGACTATTTATAGGGAAATATATGGTGGATGACAGCTAATCTGTCCTTTATTTTCGGGTATAGTCTGCGACATTCTCGCAACCTTACAAATGTTAATTTCGCAAACTCTCTAATTTTCGCAGGACTATCATATCTTTCTCGTGAACTCAGCTGATGTCATTTATTTTATCATTTCCGAAATTGTTCTGCGACACTGTTGTGATGTGTCATTGGTAATTTCGTTGAAACATTGTCATTGCGAGATTCTGATCCTACATCTTGACTCTTCTCATATCTTTTCTGCAAAGTAGAGAATGATGTGAGAAATGCCACAACTGTTCTCCTCTTCATATTCTGCATTTATCACACGTATTATTTCCTCCATTTATTTCTCGACACGTCTTTTGTAACCGTTGCTTTTTAACCGCTTATATCTTTCGTATTAATCGTGTTTATTTCTTCGAGGAGAAATTCCCTCTATATATATTCATTCCCACTCTCTTTTTCTTTCTTTTTATTTTCTATGCAACTTCATAGTTTTTCTGCAAATTCCATTATTACAAATTTTCTTCTTTCTTCTTCAATCTTGTAAGTTCTTCTTCATCTTCATATTATTTCTTCTGCAGATCTTCATAGTTCGTAATTTTCTTCTAAGTAATCTCCCTGCTATTGTCTTCCATGGATTCATCAAGGTTAGTTTTCTTTTTTCTTCTTTATGAGTTTTGCTGAAATTGGTCTTGTTTATTGCCTTTTTTGATGTTGTTTATGTGATTCCCATACTCTTGTTTATGGTCCTTTATTTTCTGAAATTGATCTTGTTTATTGCCTTTTTTGATGTTGTTTATGTGATTCCCATACTCTTGTTATTTCAGCAAAAGCGCCTCCAACACTAGGTTTACAGTTCAGAACCCTAACATTCCCAAATTGCAGCATAAGGTTGTTGAGCATAAAAGAAAGTATGCGAATGAAAAGGTAATAAGAAACGCTATCTTTTTCTAATAACAATATTGTTTCCTCTGTTTCTTATCTGGATTGTAATTCGTAGGGTGACAAAGATGCCAATAAACCTCCCAAGAAATCTCGCCACCTTAAAACTGTTCCAACTTCTGTTCCCTTCCATTTACTCATTTCTTCTAAATCTTCTGCGACATCTTCGCAAGATAAACCTTTATCTCCAATTCACGAAAAGGCTGCCTCAGACTTCATTTCTTCAGCTGACCTCTCAATGAATGAAACCCCTCTTGTTGATCCTGTTGTGAATGAAACCTCTTCTCTTCACATTGAGAATGTTTCTCAACCTTCTATCTCCACCAGTTCTCTACCTAAGTCTCTTCCTTTTTCGAAAGAAACCGTGGAGGGGATAGATATTGCCTTCAAAGTTTTGTCTGAAGTTCTGGATGATGTCAAGAAGTATTCTATTGATCCTATCAAGTCTAATGTTTGCGAAATTCTAAGCAAGCATTTGGGTTCTGACAGAGCTGCCTCGCTTTGGAAAAAGAATGTAATGCTCTTCGTCTCGAAAATCAGAAACTTCAGAATGTTTTACTGGATCGTGAAAATCTTCGCAAGAAGAATGATGAATTGAGAGGTATTATTTTCTTATCTGTGTCTTTAATTTTCCTTTTTAATGGTTTTCTCCTTCCCATATTTAATTATCCTTAAAATCCATCTTTCGCATGTTAAGCTTTAAACCAGAAACGAATAATGGAGAGATATCAATTTGAATCTGCCGTTGAAGAAGCTCGTGTTGATAAAGAAATCTTGATGGATCAATATAACCAATTAGATAACCTCTATTCATATTCTCTTGATCATATAAAATATCTTACCAATGAAAATACCCAATTAGTTCAAAGACAAGATTTATTAAGTAATGAAGTATCTCGTCTTTCTTATTCTTTAACTAAAGCTAATTTAGGGATGGAAACTTTATCAGATGAAAATAAAACCTTATCCCAAGAGAAGAGAACTTATTTAAACAAGATGGCGATATCTTCGAACAACTTAGTATTCTTCAAAAAGTATGTGATGACCAAGAGCAATCTCTTCGTTCCTTGAGAAATGTACTTAAAGAAGTAACAGAGTCATCTATCGCTGAAAGAGATACACTCATTCAAGGTAGAATAGCTTAAAGTGTAAAGGCGAATCAGCTTAAAGAACAATATTCCAAATTAGAAGAATCTTATTCTTCTCTTGCGAAGAAAAATGCCTTTCTTATTTCTAAAGAGAAAAATCTTCAGTCTCGACTTAAAGGTTTAGTTGGAGATAACTTTGATGACGCAATGGACCGTTGGGAGAATAGTTGTATGTCTTTGATTCAACACCTTATTTCGCAAAAGGAAGGTAGTCATAATAGTTTGTCTGCCTTAATTATCTTTTCTTTGTCATATCTTTCTGAAATTTTTCATTCTTCCATTTCTGTTTTGGAGGCTAAATATGCGAAAATTCGCAAAGAAAATGCATTGCTCATCTCTACTCTTACTGGTTCTCGCGACCGAGCAGAAAGAAGACTTGATTATCTTGCTTATTTTAAGGATATTCAAGATAGGAATCATCAGAAAGCACTTCTTCGCCAAGTTCATCTCCGGGTTGAAGTCCTTGTAAATGACATTTTATTGTCCAAATATCTTCCTCCTACATCAATTGATCCTTTAGAAGTAGATGATGATGAAATTCCTCGTCATGCTGATAGTGATTATGATTAAGAAAGTGGTGCAGAGGATAATTTCTTGGAAGATGAAGAAGAAATTCCTTCTAAAGAAGCATCTGCTGGTGTTAATCAAACTGAGAAAGAAATTTCTCCTGAAGAAGTAATTGCTGGCGATAATCAAGATGCTAGTCAAGGCGGAGATCAAAACCGAAATGAAGAAGAGGCTTGCGAGAATATTGGCGAAGAATTTCTATTATCTCCTGCTACTGAAATTAATACTGAAGCTTGAGATTCTTATCTAGCTTTGTCTTCTTGAACTGTCTTATTTTTATCACTTTTGCGAGTTACATTTTTCAATCAACTTTGGAGTCAACTTTTTCTTTTAATATTTTGTTGATGAGAAAGATAATGCTTCTTGTGTATTGATTCCCATACTTGCCTCTCATTATCTTTTTTGCAAAAAATAATCTGTTACGAATACTTATAAATATTTTGTTTTATCATATGGTCTTATTTTCCCTCCTAATTAAAGTTCTTATTATGCCACCTCTTGTCATTGCGACAAAATCGCAGGACGTCCTTGCACTTTCATGCAAAAACCCCTTGATCTTGCCTTAACTTTTTCTTTTGTATTATAGCCTCTTCAAGAATGTTGCGACAATATGACAGGCCTAAATATTCTTGCAAAAATAAAGCCCCAAGACATTGCCGTCTTGCGCCGAAATCGCAGGACGTCTTCGCACTTTCATGCGAAAACCCATTGATCTCGTCTTATCCTTTTCTTTTGTATTATCGCCTCTTCAGGATTGTTGCACAAATATGACAAGTCTGAATATCCTTGCGAATAAAAAGCCTCATGAAATTTGCGTCTTAAGACACTTATCAGCTCCCTAATGCAGGGTGTCGCCCTTATCTCCCCCCTGGTTGCCCCTTCAAGGAGGCGTACTTCTACCATACAAGGTTAGCTCCTCCCATCCAGTCTTAACAACAACCAGTTGTTTTCACAGCCTCTTATCCCTTTTACCTATAGGGATTATGGTTACGAGACTGCACCCTAAGTGAGGTTTTCTTCAGGCCGAGTGCAGTATAAGCCAAGACTTGTCAAGAATGGCAAGGTACGCTTCAAACGTCCCTGGCACTCTTGACTCAACCGTGTACCTCGGCGCCTTGATCATATATGCACTCCTTGGGAGAGTCCTTATTACCTTAGTCGCCCAACCCAAGTCATATGCTTAAGCTGAGAATCCAAGGTGCCTCTCCTGGATGGGCTTTATTGACCCCAAATCTCCATGACTCAGGTTCCGGTGGCGGTGTAGCCTTTCCCTGAGCCATGCAACAGGTACCCCCTAATATGACGTACTTTAGGTCTTACATTTTCCTCTTGCGAAATTTTATTCGCGAACTAGGGTGTACGCCATAAAGGTTCACCCCTTTCTTTTATGTCATTGTTCTGTGATTATCTCTGCGAAATTTCGCACATCATGATCTTGTTTTGATATGAGTAATCTTGCAATTATTCTTTAAGAATCCATAACTTCTCAAAGATTCTTACGGATAATATCTTTTTAAGTACAACCTGTTCCATGGTCTGTCTAATCTATGGCCAACATCTCTTCCTTCTAGATCCATTAATCTATAAGCTCCTGTTCCAACTATCTCCTTTATGATGTAAGGTCCATCCCACTTTTTCGCTAATTTTCTTCCATTTTCTCGCTAATATATTGGTGTTTCTCGCAGAACTAAATCTCCTAGTTAAAATTCGCGTATTTTGACACGTTTGTTATACTCTCGGGCTAGTCTTCACTGATAATTCTCCATATGTTGTAAAGTTTTTTGTCTTCTTTCTTCTAATTCATCAAGTTTATTTAAAATCAAGCCCGCACTAAGATTTTTCTCCCAAGCTTCTCTTTTTGTTGTCGGAATAACAACTTCTGTTGGTAACACCGCTTCAACTCCGTATGTTAAACAAAAAGGTGACATTCCAGTAGCTTCTCTTCTAGTTGTGTTATAAGCCCATACTGCATTATGTACTTGTTCGCACCATGCTCTGTGATGTCCTTCCAATTTCTTCTTTAATATATCTTCAATTGTTTTGTTTGTTGCTTCTACTTGCCCATTAGCTTGTGGATACAAAGGAGTAGACTTTACACATTTTATCTTGAATGCATTGAGTAGCATTTCTATATTCTGTCCTTCAAATTGTTTCTCATTATCAGATACCAACTATGCAGGAATTCTGAATCTGCAAATGATATTTTCGAATATGAATGTAAAGATATCTTTGTCGCGAATATGTTGAATTGACTTCACTTCTGTCCATTTTGGGAAATAATCTGTTGCGACTATTAAGTATCTTCTTTGTCCAGATCCTGGTAAAAATGGCCCCACAATATCTAAGCCCCACTTTCCAAAAGGCCACACACTTGTTGAAGATGACAATAGTGCTCCAGGTGCGTATTTTCTTTCCATCCCGCTGACAATCTTCGCAACGTCTTGATATTTGTTTTGCATCTTCATGCATATATGGCCAATAATAACCTTGCATTTTTTCTCTATGTGCCAAAGATCTTCCTCCACTATGATTTCCAGCATCCCCGCTATGTAACATTTTAGCACCTTTTTTCCTTCCTCTCGTGTCAAACATCTGAGTGATGGTCCATTAAAGGATTTTCGGTATAACAACCCATCTCTTAATTCATAATTAGTTGCACGGCTTTTTAACTTGTGTGTTTCCAATCTATTTCTTGGTGTTTATCCTTTTTCCAAATATGCATGAAGTTCCATTCTCCAGTCTGCGATATTGTTCATTTGTTCTTCTTCTTCATTGTCTATTATCATCACGTACATGTCTTCTTCTTCTTCTTCTTTATTGATTGATGGTGACAAAAGTGTTTGTATTTTTATTTATCTCGCAGTTGGGTCTGTCATCATGCTTGAGATGAAAGCAAAAGCGTCTGCGAGTCTGTTATCCTTTTTTGAAATATGCCTCCATTTTATTTTTGGGATTTTCGCTGACAATTCTTCAACCAGCTTCTTGTATTTCTTCAAGGATGGTTCATTTGTAGTATGCTTTCCCTTTATTTGGCGAATAACTAGCTGCGAATCACTAGTGATCTTGGCATTTTCTAGTTTCATTTCTATTGCGAATTTTAAGGCATGTATCACAGCTTCATATGTTGTTTCATTATTAATGGATGCAAATTCCAATCTGAATGAAAAAGCCATTTTTATTACTTTTGGCGAAATTAAGACAATTCCAACTCCATTTCCTTCTCCATTTGATGATCCATCTACCAATATCTCCCATCTATTTGGTTTTGTTAATAAGTCTTTTGGATCTCCATGTTCTTCTTCTATATCCATCATTTCTTCTACTGCTTCATCTTCTTCTAAAGGAAATTCTACCAAGTAATCTGCAACAACTTGTGATTTTTGTGAAGATAAAATTTCATATTTAATATCAAAGTGGCCTACTTGTGCATTCCATCTCTCTACTCTTCCTGATCTTTTAGAATTCTTCATCACTGATTCAATTGGTACTTTTGTTAATACCTTTATCTTGTGTGCTTGAAAATATATGCGGAGCTTAAATGATGCATAAACTAATGCTAAGATTAACTTTTCAATCTTTGTGTAATTCTTCTCAACAGCATTAAAAGTTTTGCTAATGTAATAAATGGGTTTCTCCACTCCTGCGTCTACTCGCAATAACACAGAACTTAATGCATGCGACGTCGTCGCAAGATAACTCAATAATTCTTCTCCTGATTCTGCTTTTTGTAAAATAGTTGTATTCAGAAGATGTTTTTTGATTCCTTGAAAAGATTTTTCACATTCATCAGTCCATTTAAATTTCGCACCCTTCTTGAGTATATCGAAAAAATATTTGCATTTGTCTGATGATCGCGAAATGAATCTCCCCAGCGAAGCTAGAATCCCATTCAACTTTTGTACATCTTTTATTGTTGCTGGTGTTGGCATGTCACGAACTGCTTGCACTTTTTCTGGATCAACCTGTATTCCTTCTTTTGATACAATGTAGCCTAAAAATTTTCCCGATGCAACTCCAATAGTACACTTCTCAGGATTCAATTTAATGTTATACTGCCGCATTTGTTAAAAAATCTCCCTCAGGTCTTGTACATGGTCTTTAGCTTCTTTACTCTTTACTAACATGTCGTCCACGTATACTTCTAATGTTTTGTGTATCCATTTTGCGAACACCTTCTCTACCATTCTTTGGTATGTCACTCCCGCGTTTCGCAAACCAAATGGAATTTTCGTGTAACAATATAAACCTCTTGGGGCAAAGAAAGCAGTATGTTCTTGATCTTCTTCAGCGAGAGGGATTTGGTTATATCCTTTGTACCAATCTAAAGATGATACCCTATCATATCCCGCTGCGGATTCCACCATTTGAGGAATATCTGGTAACAGAAAACTATCTTTGGGGCAAGATTTGTTTAAATCAGTGAAATCTATGCAAATCTTGATTCCTTTGTTTTTCTTTGGAACAATGACCATATTCCCTATCCATTCTGGGTATTTAGCTTCTCTTATGATTCCCGCCTCAAGAATTTTCTGTAGTTCTTCTTCTGTTTGTGTATGGTAAGTTTTTGCAATTTTTCTTATTCTCTGTTTAAATGGTTTCACATTTTTGTTAATCTCCAACTTGTGGCATGCAATTGATGGATCTATTCCCGGTATCTCATCCATGCTTCCTGCGAAAACATATTTATATTCTCGCAACAAGTTAACAGTTCTTTCTTCTTCTTCCATATCCATTTTGGTTAAGATTCTCAATATTAGAGGTTCCTCTATAGTCCCAACGTTTATTTCTTTTGTTGGTTCTGCGGCAATGTAACTGGGTTTAGGTTCTCCCATTGGTGTTGGTTCTTTTATTGTTTTCATAGGTCCTTCTCCTTCTTCCGAAATTTCGCTGGGTATTCCTTTGCCTTCTTTTACCCTTATCATATATACTCTAAATTCTTCTTCTTTCTTTGCTTCCTTTGCCAACTTTCTGCGAAATTATATCTTTTTTGCTTGTCCTTCATAATGCTTTACTTCAACTTGATGACATAATTTCGCATTGTCAACATCTCCTCTGATTTCACCTATTCCATTTGGTGTGGGGAATTTAATATATTGATGCAACGTTGATACCACATCTTTTATCGCATGTATCCATGGTCTTCCTAATAACATATTATATGGTGATTCCATATCCACCACGCACAACGTTACATGTGTTTCTATTTCTCCAAGTGGAATTTGTACCACTATCTCTCCTTTAGGTTTTGTTGTGGATTTTCCAAAGACGTGAACAAAATATGTTGAACTGGACATTTCTTCATCTTTAAATCCCATTCCCCGAAATGCATGATAAAATATTATATCCACTGAACTTCCTGTATCGATTAAATTTCTTTTTAATATCCATTCTCCTGTGGATTTTGTCGTTGTCTCCTTCTCTTTTCGTGTAATAGGCACTGTGATAACCAACGAAGATGTGTGGTTCAAATTTTCTTTTGGTATTTCTGCCGCCATGAATGTTATTTTTTATTTTTCCCAATATTTCAAGGGTGATGTCTTTTCTACCGCCATAACTTTCCTTCCTTCAAAATTTCGTTTATGTATTCTTCCTTTGATGTTTTCATGGAATTCATTAATCATTGTTTTTGTTATCATATTACACTCCAATATTTTGTCATCTTCATTAATTCTATTCATCTTTCTTCTAACTGATTCACTGATTTATTTAATCACTTTTTTGATTTGAATATTCTCAACAACAATCTTCAACTTTTGATCTTCAATTTCCCTGTTTCTAGCACCATTATGTAGTTGCAGGAAATCCTACACTACATCCCTGTTTAGGTTTACACTTCTTAATTTTATTTATCCATATCTGAATGTTCTTACAAGAAAAGATAAAGAAATCAAGAATGATCTCTGCTCTAGACTTTCTCTCTCCTATTTAGTTGTTTCTTACTCAAAAAAGATCTCTCCCTCTCTTTACAACTCGAACGACTATTTATAGGGAAATACATGGTGGATGACATCTAATCTGTCCTTTATTTTCGGGTATGGTCTGCGACATTCTCGCAACCTTACAAATGTTAATTTCGCAAACTCTCTAATTTTCGCAGGACTATCATATCTTTCTCGTGATCTCAGCTGACGTCATTTATTTTATCATTTCCGAAATTGTTCTGCGACGCTGTTGTGCTGTGTCATTGGTAATTTTGCTGAAACATTGTCATTGCGAGATTCTGATCCTACACAAGGTGTTGAATCTTCGATTGAGAAAAGTTGTTCGTCTGGAAAACGATCTTGTAAAGGAAGTTCTTCTTCGAAAACAACAAGTATACTAAGGTGATCAGCAACAATATTTTCAACACCTCTTTTATCATTATTTCATAATCAAATTATTGCAATAGTAGTATCCAACATATAAGTCTTGGCTTAGCTTCTTTCTTCTTTAATAGGTACCTAAGTGCTGCGTGATCGGAATATACAATCACTTTTGTACCCATCAAATAGGATCTAAATTTTTCTAATCCGAACACTATAGCAAAAAATTCTTTCTCGGTGGTAGAATAGTTGATTTGTGCATCATTTAGGGTCCTAGATGCATAATAAATCACATGAGACAACTTGTCTACTCTTTGGCCCAAAACAGCTCCAACTGCATAGTCACTTGCATCACACATTAATTCAAATGTAAACTCCAATCCGGTGACTTGATAATTGGTGCAGTTGTCAACAATTCTTTCAATTTATCAAAGGCATCCTTGCACTCCTTGTTGAAGTCAAAAATAACCTCCTTTTGCAACAATTTGCACACCAGCATTGAGATTTTGGAGAAATCCTTGATAAACCGCCTGTAAAAACCTGCATGACTAAGAAACGAGCGAATTTCCCTCACCGAAGTGAGATATTGTAAGTTTCTTATTAAGTCTATCTTTTTTTTGTCAACTTCAATCCCTCGAGAGGACACAATGTGACCAAGCATTATTCCATGGTTTACCATAAAGTGACATTTCTACCAATTTAAAACAAGATTAGTGTATATGCATCTTTTAAGCACTAGTTCAAGATTTTGTAAACAAAAATCAAATGAATCACCATAAACACTAAAATCATCTATAAATACCTCAATGATGCGTTCCACATAGTCAGAAAATATATTGACCGTACATCTCTAAAAAGTGGCTGGCGCATTGGAAAGAACAAACGGCATCCGTCTATAAGCAAACGTACCAAAAGGACAGGTGAAAGTAGTCTTCTCTTGATCTTCTGGTGCAATAAAAATCTAATTGTACACCGAATAACCGTCCAAAAAGCAATAATGTGAGTGTCCCTCTAACCTCTCTAACATCTGATCAATGAAAGGCAAAGGAAAGTGATCCTTTCGGGTTGCGGCATTAAGCTTTCTGTAGTCTATGCACACTCTCCATACTGTTTGAACTCTTGTAGGAACGAGTTCATCATCTTGATTTCTAACAACAGTGACGCCTGCTTTCTTAGGCACCACTTGAACTAGCTAACCCATTTGTTGTAAGAAATTGAGTAAATCACCCCCACACTTAGTAATTTGAGGATCTCTTTCTTCACGACCTCCATCATTGGGGGGTTAAGCCTACGCTGAGCATCACGTACTGGCTTAAAATCATCTTCCATTAGGATTCTATGCATGCACATGGATGGACTAATGCCTTTAATATCAGCAATTGTCCAACCAATAGCCGTTTTGTGCTCTTTCAGAACCCTAAGGAGACGTTCTTCTTGTATTGGGGTGAGGTTCTTTGCAATAATCACCGGAAGTTCTTCTTTATCACCCAAGTACGCGTACTTTAGGTGGTCTAAAAGCGGCTTCAATTCAAGTTTCGGTGCCTGCACAATAGAAGGTAAAGGAACCTCATTAGTTATGGGGAAATATAAGAAATATTACCCGTTTTTGCTTCTTGTAGTGTTGTTAAGGCACCGCACATCTCCACCAGTTCTTTGGATATCTCAACGTCCATGTTCAGATGTCCATGAACGTCCAAATCAATGTTATTCCGTAGCACGACTCCAAGTTCATCTTCACTGTTCAAATCAAACATTTGTTGTGCTAACGAACCAATAACATCAATGGAGAAAGTTGAGTGAACATCACTAGGATAACGCATAGTTTCAAAAATATTGAACCGTAGGATCTCCTTATCAAATTCCATAGTGAGTGCACCACTATCAACATCAATCTTCGTCTTTGCAGTTTTCATGAACGGTTTCCCAAGAAGTAACGAAGTAGATGAACAATTATCTCCATTGTGTATATCCACAATATATAAATCAACCGGAAAGATTAACTGATTCACTTGAACTAACACGTCCTCCACGACTCCCTTAGGATATATATTGGATTTGTTAGCCAATTAAATAGTGATCTTTGCCTCTTTTAAAGGTCCGAGATTCAAAGAATCATAAACATCGGCTGACATAACACTTATGGAAGCTCCCACATCAAGCAAAGCACGCTCGAATCTTCGGTTACCAATGGTAACGGGAACTGTGAAGCCACCAGGATCTTCACACTTTGTGGGCATCTTCTTTAGTAACATAGTTGTAGCACTTTCGCCCACTTGAGTAATCTCATTAGCGATCAACCTATCCTTCCGTGTACACAAATC
This sequence comes from Papaver somniferum, assembly GCF_003573695.1. Lineage (NCBI taxonomy): Eukaryota > Viridiplantae > Streptophyta > Magnoliopsida > Ranunculales > Papaveraceae > Papaver > Papaver somniferum. The sequence continues at coordinate 7,776,482 of NW_020627707.1, forward strand.
CTTCAAAACCTTGGAATACCTGGTACGGTTTTGATGGCCTCAATAAATGGAATATTGATGTGTATCTTGCTGAAAATTTCCATGATCTCCTTGTCTTGAGTTTGCTTCTTCGACTTGGAAAAACGACTAGGGAAAGGAGATGGTATGGTAAAACTGGGAACCGTATCCTTAGGTTGGCAGTTTGAGGTTGGATTTTCCTTTGAGACGGTTTCCTCCTCTAATTCCTTTTCGATGTCCTTACTAACCTCTTTTTGTTGATGTAGCTCTTCAGTTTGTCTCCCACTTCTTAGAGTTACTGCATTAACGTGCTCTCTTGGGTTCACAAAAGGTTGTGATGGCAACTTTGTTAAAGCTTGCGCCTTCATGAGATTCATATCAGTAGCCAATTGCCCCACTTGAGTCTGCAAATCTTTAATAGCGTTATCAGTTTTTAACTGATTTTGTTCGGCTTTATGTTGATTTTGTTGAACTGTTTTCTTGAGACTCTGTGTTGTAGATGCAACACCCTGTGTGCTTTGCAGTAGCATGTTGAACTTATCATCGATAGAAGTTTCCTGATCTTTAGCTTGTTGTGGTTGTTGTAAGTGTTGTTGAAAACCACCTTGTCTTACATATGGATTTGGAGCTGCAGCTTGCTTGTTAGTGTAACTGAAATTAGGATGATCTTTCCAACCAGGATTATAAGTATTTGAGTATGGATCATACCTTGGCCTATGATTAGGGAATAAAGAATTTACCTTGGCTTCATCTTCGTATGATGGAATAATCACTGCTACCATCCTTTGTACTACCTTCTCTATATTGTTTATCCGTTGGTCTGACTGTAAAGTTTCTTCCATATTGCTAACTCTGTTGATATTTGAGTCATTTCTGGTGTAAAATTGCTGAGCATTTGCAGCCATACTCTCCATCAAACTAGTTTCCTGCGAGATTGTATTTTTAGTAAGTGAACCACCAGCAGCTACATCAATCAAGTTCCTTTGCTCTGGAAGTAATCCTTCATAAAAGTATTGAATGATGAGTGTTGGAGATATGTTGTGGTGGGGGCAGCTTGCCACTAACTTTTTGTACATGTCCCAGTATTCATAGAGAGACTCCCAGTAATCTGAAGAACACCACTAATCTCGCTACGAATAGAGGTTGCTTTTGAAGCAGGAAAATATTTCTCTAAAAATAGCTTTTTCATCTTATTTCATGTTGTAATACTCCCTGGAGGAAGGTAATACAACCATTCTTCCGCCTAATCTATTAAAGAGAATTGAAAAGCTTGCAACAATATTGTATCACTGTCTTCAGTGCTTTGCCTAAGACTTGTCATCTTCTGCTGAAATTGTCGAAGATGACGATTCGAATCTTCACCTGGAAGTCCCTTGAACTTGGTAGATGATGCAGTATATTCGACTTCAGCTCCACTGGGTTAGCGATTGTAATACACAGTGGTTGCGAATCTAAGCATGGAGATGTCAACTCTCGCAGCTTCCTCTCCTGAGGTGAAGGAGGTGGGTTTGTACCATCGTTCACCATTGTTGATGTAGAAGGTTCTTCTTGCAACTGTGGACGTGCTTCTAACGCCGTTCCCCTATGAATTTGGATTTCGCACCTATGGTATTCCCAGTCTTTAGCTGCCAGAAATTAAGTACCTGAAAACAAAAATCTAGAAAACGAAATTAAAAACTAAAAATAAATTCGAAAAACAAGATTAAAACTAATAAAAATAACAAGTAAAGCTACCGACTGCTCCCCGGCAGCGACGCCAAAATTCGTATGGGCTGTCGTAGGCTCAAAAAATTAATAATCTTAATTCCACACAATTAACTGGTAATATAATGGAAGTAAGGATCGTTCCCATGAAGAGCAGTGAGTTTTAGTTGTCAAAATGCTACAAAGGGGGGTTTTGTTTTAGATTGTGAACAAAATAAATAATCAAAGCAATAAAGTTGTATTGTAATCAATAGAGAGAGATATGATCGAGGAATCCTTCTTCGTTAATAAACCGTCAATGAGTTATTATAGTTTCATATTCGTCGTTAATCATAGATAATCACCAACCGTGGGATAACAGCTAGATCAGTGCTATCCCCCAAATTCCTTATATCGCTGGATAAGGAATTTCTCGCCAACCAGATTTTATTCAACGAACCACCAAGTAGTAGATCACTCAAGGTGTAATCCAATCGAATGCTTTATCTTTTGTGAATTTATAGATTGATCCTACTAGTTAGACTCTTAGATCAAGGTCCACTTTTTAGTGTTGTTTATACACACAATCGCTCCACAGAATCCCTATGTAAGGTTTTGTGTTTTCTACTTGTGTATAAGTTATTCGACGATTACTTATCTCCTAACTTAATACTAGCAATAGATTGAATCAACAAATCAATTTAGTTGGCCACCTAAACAATCTATCAATCAATTATAAATATTCATATAGTATAAACAAACGATAATCATATGAAGAAATTCAAATTAGATTAATATAATAACTCAAATCTTGTTTACAACTTAGAATTCATACTAAATCAATAGGTGTTTAGCTACTCATGGATGTAGAAACATCCATGATATATACATATAAGAAAAGGTTAGAGATATCGTTACGATTGAGAATCGCTCTGAAACCTTAGCTTTCGATCCGTGTGTAATTTATTCTCTCCAAGATTCACAATTTCGTGATCCCTTGATGATCTTTCATTCATGACCTAATACCTCCTTTTATAGGTTTACATTGCTTGGCCTTCACGTATTTAGTTTGGTTCAAGAACCCGACCCAAAAATACGAAATAATGACTCCAAACATGACTTTAGGCCTTCCAAGGTATGAATACACGTTTTACTTCTAGTAAAGTATGCGTACCTGGTATGCGAACCTCAAATTTCAGTAGAAATTTTCGGAATTAAGTATGCGTACTTTACTGTCTTCGGTATTCGATAAAAACTGTTTTGGCCACAACTTCTTCATCCGAACTAGGAATGACCTTATTCTTTTTGCATTCTTTTTATATTTGAATTATCTTCAAGATGATGATGAGAAATTATTAATTTGAATGAGTTAAGATCGGTCTTTGGCCCTTCTCATAATTTTGAGCGTTTTGCTCTTTTTCGTCGCACTTCTTCAACTTCTCTTGGACTTGGGCACTTGGATACTTGGAATTATTCTCTTACTAGATCTTTTCAGCACTTTTTAGATCCTTTTTGGATGATTCACCTAATAGATACAAATAAGAGAAAACAAGAGTAATAATACGAAAATATGCAAGAATAATAGCTAAACCAAGTATGGAATGGACACTAAAATCATATGAATTATGCACTTATCAAAAGACAAGGCTTCTGCTATTGTTGTTGCTGATGATGCTTCTTTCGATCATTGAAAGACTTCAGCATTCTCACTCAGCCTTCAGCCTTCTGCAGCTCTCAGAAGCAAGGGTTTCTCATTTTCCTCTCTTGTTTTATCATCTGTTTTACCTAAGGTTTCTCCTATAACTATTAGAGAGCCTGTAAATCATGAGTCATCTTAAATTGTACACCCTCATTCAATCATGAACTTTTCTGGTTTCTCACAGTCTTATGATAGCATCTCTTTTGATACTGATGGACATATGCATGATAGGAAAGGAAAAAGAACTAGGAAATCTATTGAATCTGTTTTTCATGGAACTACCATCATCTTTTTCAATGATGCCCACTTCTCGATGGCCTTTTATCACTTCAGTACCTCCATTTAACCCTCCTGCTGATATTTCTTTCAATGCGGGTAGTTTAGGAGTTACTGCTAGTCAAGGGAATGCTGATGCTAATATGTTTTGGTCAACCTCAAGTACTGCTTTTGCTCAGACTGTCTTACTTCTTCTGGTTTTATTTTTAACTCTGCTTCAGAAATGAACTGCTCCTCCGAAGTTTTTATGTACTCAAGTTCGGGCAATGGGTTTTCATCCAATGATGAACATAATGAAGAACACTTAGAAGATTTTGTTCTTGAACCTATGCCATTAGCTATGCTTCCTCATAAACCTGAAATTACTGATGAAAAATTCGAAAAGAAATCGATCTCCTGATGATGGACTCTGACTCTATGGATGCGAACCCTCCTCTACTCATGACCTAGTAAGTTTATTAATCGTTTCCTCCTTCTTTCTTTTGTTCTTTGCTTTTTCTGCTTTATCTTCACTAGTTTAAATTCCTCTCTTAAAATCATGAAGTTTATTTGTTGGAACATGAATGGCTGCTGCTCTGATAAAAAATGGTTACATCTCTTGAATATGTTTAGAAAATTTAAAACTAGTGCAATTTGTCTTATTGAAACCATGGTTGACATTGAAGTAGTTAATAAGTATATTCATCATTTACCTTTTGATTCATGGCATATAGTGCCTGTTGTTGGTAAATCGGGAGGTATGGCTTTAGGGTATTTTAAGAACTCAAATATTGAAGTTATAGGTAGTACCTTAATATGATTCATGTTGTCTGCGACGTCACGCCTGCTATAAAGAACTGCATAGTCACTTTTATTTATGGTTCTCAGAATACTTCGGGGATAAGGAATCAATGGAACTATTTACATCATATGAATGAAACAGACAATAGGCCTTGGTTATTACTCGGATATTTAACTTTATTTTTGCATGCTTCGGAAAAACAAGGTGGAAACCCGGATAACTCTATGGCCCCTGATTTTGTTAGAAACTCTCTAACCCAGCTAAAATGAATGAAGTCTACGCTTATGGCAATCCTTTTACTTGGTGTAATAGAAGATTCAAGAATCCTTCTGAATTGATTTTTGAAAAACTCGATAGGGGTTTCATGAATGATAAATGGGTTTCGATTCTTCCTCATTCTAGGGTCACTAATCTCGGTAGAATTTTCTCGGATCACTGTCCTATTTTACTAAAGTGTTTTCATCAAGAACAAAGTCTTTCTATTCATTTTAAATACTTTTAATGTTGGTAGTTGAGTCCAGATTTTAAGGATGTTCTTATAAAATCTTGGGGAAAAGGTAATAAAGGTTCTCCAAGTTTTACTGTTGCTGATAAGCTTAAAAATCTCAAGCATGATCTCAGCAATTGGAATTTGAATACCTTTGGGCATATCAAGTCAACTATAAATAGGTTAAATTATGAAATTGAAAAGCTTCAGATTTTGACTTATACTCATGTTAGAGCACTGCTCGGTCAAACTCGCATGCGTTGCTATCTCAAGCATGTTTGTCAATGTTAGTGATAAAAACTATAAGTCTTGTTTTCTAGTCTCTTATAGCTAAGTCTCGGACTAGGATAGTAAGTGTAGTTGAGCTCAAGGACTTCATGGAGATTCATCATACAAGTAAAAGATCTACTCAAGAAACCGGTGGAACTTCTCGACAAAAAGGTATGTGGAGACTTGAACTTATCTGTCACTCAAAAGTCTATCTATTCTATCTCCTACTCTTTGAGACAAAAGTCGTTTGCTATATATATAGACTAGATCATACACATTTGGTATTTCGAGCTGAGTATACCTCGCCTATCTATATATCGAAATATGTGTTGGTAAGCTTTTCGATTTGACCAAGTTTATCTTTACCTAGTGACGAAAGTCATGAATGTTTCAATCACTTTGAAAATTGCTTTAACGAGAAATAGTGTAACAATTATATAACGTCCTCTAAGAATGTTTCAATGATTGGAATAAGAGTTTATATTACATAACCAATGGATTCCTTGAACCGAAGTTTTCGAACTTTGTTGATCAAGAGAACCAGAAGTATGGAAAGTGCCAAGTCCGCGAACTCAGTCTGCGAACTTCCAAGTTCTCAAACCCGAGAATTTCTGTTGGAGTTGACAAAATACTTGCGTGAGCCAAGACCGCGAACCCAGTACACGAACCGGTGTAGTTCTCGAACTCGAGAATTTCTGCTGGAGTTTGTAAACTCTATCCCGTGTCTTAAGTCCGCGAACCTAGTCTGCGAACTTGAGAAGGTTATATATCTAAAGATGATTTCTGAACTTAATGTTAAAAGACTAAGGAATGCATTTGCAAACCTTGGATATTAAATTTCATGAACCGATTCGAGTGAATCAAATCATCTTTGCTTCAGTTGTGTCTTGTGTAGTTCCATAAGATTTCCTTCCAATTGAACAACTCTCTTAACTAGTTCATTTGAGTCAATTGAACTAGTTATGGTGAAGAAGAACATGGTTGGTATGAACCACTCATATGGTTAACCTCTTTGGGTAGACTATTGTTGAACCAACAATGCACACGTTTGGGTGCGGTTAACAAACCTAGAAGCGTACAGTCATTTGTGTATGACAAGCTAAGTTTTCGATCCAACGGTTGAGAAATATTAGGTTGAATCTAAATCAGGTTTTTATCTAACGGTGAATATTGATTGCTCTGTAACTAAGTCAAAACCCTGATTTGAAAGGCTATATAAAGGAGACATCTAGTATTGTGCAAAACTAATCCCCACACCTTATGTGTGATACTAGTTTGCGTGCTAGAGTCGTTTATCCTTTAACCTTTGGTTTTCTTCTTCTAAAACCAGGTTAACGACTTAAATACTTCATTGGGATTGTGAATCCAGACCGATACAACTTGTATTGTAGTTGTGTAATCTGATCTTGCATCTTCTATCGTAACAGTACAATCATATTGATTGGCTTGAGATCGTGAGAGTTCTCCGATAGGCAAGATATAAAAAGTAATCACAAACACCTTCGTCTCATCGTTTGTGATTTCACGACATCTTGTTTCGCTACATTAACCGATCAGGTTACTTTAAACTCGCCACAGTGTTGAAAAGAAGGAAACCGCGCCAAATGGCCGCAAAGCCAATTGGTTTCCCAAAAACGCACCAGCATGCCAAGCAGCATGCCCAACATGCCAAACGCACATACCAGGTACACATGCCAGATGCACATGCCAAACGCGCCAAACATGGCCACTCACCCCATGCGACGTGCCATATAGGCTAATTAGGGTTTCGACATGCCAAACCCTAATTTAGGCAAGATTTCCACACCAACGGGCCAAAATTTCAGTGGTTATGGATACGCGCGCAACCGCGCCGAAGGAATGCACGAGCCATGCCAGCCGTGCCGCAATGCCGGTAACGCAAGTTAAAGGCGCCACTGCCAATTAAAGGTAGCCATGATCGACGGCTACCTTTCCTCCTGAGATGCAATCTCAGCCATCCAAGTTCTCCACCAAACTAACAGGATTGTGGCAACTTTTGAGCGACCATGCCACCAAACCCTAAACTTTGTCCGCGGCATCAAACCCTAAATTGACCACGACGCCTAATTTCGGCCACAATGTGAAACCCTAAATTGTCCATGCCGCCAATCCCTAGCCTTGGTCATGCCGCAAAGCCCTAGCCTTGGCCACCGCCAAGCCTTAACTTTAGTCACGGAGCCAAATCTTAAACTTTGGCCATGCTACAACACCACGGCTACTGGCATGCCACCATGCCACATCTACTGGCATGCCACCATGCCACAACCACTAGCATGCCGCTAGGCCACAGCTACTGGCATGCCGCCATGCCACAGCTACTAACATGTCGCTATGCCACGGCCACTGGCATGCCGCTATGCCACGGCCACTAGCATGTTGCCATGCCACGGCTACTATCTTGTCGCTATGCCGCCATGCCACAGCTACTAACATGCCGCTATGCCACGGCCACTAGCATGCCGCTATGCCACGGCCACTAGCATGTCGCCATTCCACGGCCACTTGCATGCCACCATGCCATGTCTACTAGCACGTCGCTATGCCACAGCTACTAGCATGTCGTTATGCCACGGCCACTGGCATGCCACCATTCCACATCTACTAGCATGCCGCTATGCCACGACCACTAGCATGTTGCTATGACGTGGACACTGGCATGCCACCAGGCCACAACTACTAGCATGCCGCTATGCCATGACCGCTGGCATGCCACCATGCCATGGCGACTAGCATGTCACTATGCCACGACCGCTGGCATGCCACCATGCCATGGCGACTAGCATGTCGCTATGCCACAACCACTGGAATGCCACCATGCCACATCTACTAGCATGTCGTTATGCCACGGCCACTGGCATGACGCCATGCCACAGCCACTAGCATGATGTTATGCCATGGCTCCACCAGGCGCTACTATGCCAATGGCGACACTTCTCTATACAACAATATGCGGACATAATCAATGGGCACTCTTCCTCATGAGAGGTAATCTCAGCCATCAAAATTCTCCACAGAGCCGTTCAGTTCGTAACAAGTTTTGGGCGACTAGCCAAAACGAGCCTAGCATCATATATGCTATTTACCTACGGCAAGCCTCTCATTTTTAACTTGCCACACGTAGCAAAGTGCTACATGTTTTCCGCGAAAACACTCGAGACAGCAAAACATGTCACAAACTGGGGGATACTCATCAGGGCATTGGTCTGGCGGTTTACAGCGTACGGCGTGCAATACGCCCGTTACAGAAAGTGTCATAAAGCGGGGCGGTTAGTAATGGCAAGAATTAATGGTGTAAATGTATCCTTCATTTTGGAAACATATATTCTAGGCGTTACCCGTTACTCCCTTCTTCCACCATTCAATCGTTTCCACTTCCCACGAGACCAGGGTACGTTTTGTTGCGACTTGTATAAATAGGTCTCACCTATTTTCCACCAAACAATAAGTTTCGGTCAGGAGAACAATACAACATCTAGAAATCATCTGATAGATTTTCATTCAGCTAGCCAGTTCAACTTTCTGATACAAGTCACGAAACACCCATACTTCCAGAATCAACTATTCTGGTCTCAACACTTTCTTCGCTTCCCTCCCTAAGATCAGCCCTTATCCTTCACTTTGTGACCGAAGCAATCCTGGAACAACCATTTCTTGGTTTAGGCCAGGACTGTACAGATTGATCTCTCGACCATTAATACGCCACCTACCAACACCAGCGGCGCGAAAAATGTTCCTTTAGGTGTTTCACCGCCGATCACCATAGCCAGAGCCGCTGCAGCCACTCCCAGCCGCTCTTCAAGTGTGATAGCTCCAACTTGTCGCCAGAGCCGCTACTACTCCACCATCAGGGCGAGAGACTGGAGGATCCAGAAGAAGCCGATCTCCTCTTACCACTGTTGATTTGATGGAAATACAAAAAGGTTCTCGTAAGGCTCAGACAGACATGGATACAACTCAGAAAGAGATACATATTTTCCTCAAAACACTAACGGAGCGGCTACCACAAGAGTCACGTCAACCTCAGATGTAGCTGACAATGAATACTTTTAGCATCCAGCGTAGGCACTTCAGCAGGACGCGCGTTTATAGGTGAAGAGGATCGCGTTGCTCTTGAATGCCCAGTAGAAATGAATCAACAATCCAATTTCATCACACGTAAATATCAGGAACGACTTATCCAAAATTGAGGCAAAGAAAATCAACAACCCTCCTGAGTTCACAGAGACCCTCTTCCCATCAGGAGCTACATGATTTCTGGGGACTTCTCCCACAAAATCGTGCAGTCTATGATGAAACGTTTATGTGAGATTCTGTATTTCTCCAAGGCGCAGCGTCAAGACATATTTGCATCCCTCAACCGCACTGCATCAGGAAAGCAGTTGTTTCCAGCCAGGGAAGCCATTCCCAAACCCCAACCTCTCCTGGAAAACACGATTGATAGATGGAACTGGGGACTCCTAATCATTGTTCACTTGAAGGATGTCGAGTTTGACAGCACGCTGATTGATGCAGCCTCCGACTTCAACATTGTAACCGTCAAGGCTCTGAGAGTTGCAAGGGAAAATCAAATAGAAGAAGCGTATTCTCTCCCATGAGGAGAAAAACACGACTTGCCGACCAGCACTGTTTTTGCCGTCTTCCCATATTCCATATCGTATCAAGTCGAGTTTTTCAAAGTCAAGGGTTAATAACGCCCTCACTAGAGTTTTCTCCAGAAGCCTTGATATTTCTCTCCAGGAGCCGCTTCAACGTTCTCATTAGAAGTCGTTCCGCTTCAACTTTCTCCAGCAACGGCTCCGCTTCAACGTTCTCTCCAGAAGTCGCTCCGCTTCAACGTTCTCCAGCAGCGGCTCCGCTTCAACATTCTCCAGCAGCGGCTCCGCTTCAATGTTCGCTCCAGCAGCCGCTCCACTTCAGCGTTCTCTCCATAAGCTGCTCCAGGATCCGAAATGGAAGCTTCAGCGTTTTACTCCATAAAGATTCAACGTCCTCTCCGAGAGACGAAGCCGCTTCGACACTCCTTCCTTCCAAGGTTCATGCCTGTAGCCATCACACTCTTCCCTGTCAAGGATCGTGATCACAGCCAGCTAAGGTTCGTAATTGTGGCCACTTTTTGATCCATCTCGCCAAACCTCTTGGTCGTGGAAAGTTTACTCGCTTACACATCCAGCCAATCCCTTTTCTTCCATGACACCCATCCAATTCCAGCCAACCCATTTTGGTTCCCACGACGATGTAGCCTCTTCCGATCACATTTGCTGCCAAGAACTGTTGCTGCTCGTTTGTCGATACCAGCCAGAGCTTTACCATAGCAACAACCACTACAAAAGTAATCCATTCTTCTCCATATTTTAGTTTCACGTGGAAGAAGTAATAGAGTCACCAGTACAGATGCAAGATGATGTCTTTATCATGGTCAGCTCCCCGACCATACAAGATAGAAACATGTAAAACACACTTTGGGACTAAGGCTCTACACGGGATTCCTTCACTATCAAAGCTCAGAAGACACGGTAAACCAAAAGTAATTTCCAGGACAAAGTCATTCACCCTTCAAAGGTGTAGCGTAAGAATATCATCACCTCTCTGTCTAGAAGGCGCCTGCAACACTTTACGAGGCCGCGGCAGATCCCAAGCCTACTCAGAGAAAACAACTTCAGTAACCAAAGAAAAGTGCGGCTGGGGACTGCTCATCACGGTTGATCCCCGACAACATTCAAGCATTCATGAGATAACTCCAGAGACGCGGCTGAAATATTTTATTTGAAGAGTCAGAGAGAGCCACATTAACGACATGACTCTCTCGCTTCTACCTCTTCATTATCCGGAATGTTTCGTCCATGTGATATTCCAAGCATCATAGCATCACATCCAGGAGAGTCTGATAAGATTGTATCAAATCCCGTAGGCGTGGATTCAAGGCGATGTAATTAAAGTAGGCTACACTTGGGTACTGAAGCCTCCTTCATATTTAGAAGCTTAAACGCAGTCACCACCTTACCAATGAACGCAGCATCAAAGACCCCAAAAGCACGCCACAAAGATACCTTCACATATCCGTCCACGCCATCGGATCTAACAAAAGTATAACCGGAGACTGCTCATTGCATTCGATTCCATACAATAGTCCAAGATTCAGAAGATGGTTTAAATGGTGTTGCTTGGAATAAAGTCCTGGTAGCAGTACATTGGCAACGGAGCGCCTCTCAACTCATCTATTTCGCCCAATGGTTCTAGAAGATTTCGACCATACAAGCATCCACGTCATATCACCATCGCAATCAGAAAGTCCAGGAACCAAATAACCTAAAGTCAAGGATGAACCAACAACGCAACCACAATCTCCAAGATTATCCCTGGAATTATTTCATCCATCCCTCCCGAGAGCGCAATGGAGTTTGGTAAATTTTGAAATCCACTAGAGAGGTTAGATACTCATTCTTCTGGAGTTAGAACCTTATTACACATTCTGGAGAAGATCGATGGTACTGTTGGGTGGATACACGCGAGAGAACCTACCTTAAGTTCTCCTGGCTTGCCTTGTTGTTGATTATAACTATTGTAGATTGCTTTGTTGTCATTAGTGCTCGCTCTACCACCGCTAACAGATGACGAAGAGGATCCAGATGCTGCAGATGAAAGCACAGAGCCGGAAGAACAACAAAAACAGAAGATGGTCGATACCCCTTTTTGTACGAACACAGTCTATAGAGTTTGAACAGAATAAGGATTCCTTATTGCTCGATGAACGGGAATATACGACTAGGCACACCACACTCATGCTTGATAGGTGTCTAAAACACCTTTATATTTATCTATTGTTTATGCTTTCTTTGCTAAATTTTCTTGTAAATTATGTATCTTATGTTTTCTTTTGAGTGTTTAGGTACTTTGGAGTCATTTGGAACAAAATAAAAAGAAACGTCGCTTAAAAGGCAAAAAGGTGCAAATGTTGTTGGAGGCGGAACTATTTCTCATTATTTGCTTCTATTTCTTCATCTCTAGCTGGAAAGCATGTCGGCTTTAGTGATGCAAGTTCATATGTCTGAAAAGCATGATAGCTTTAGTGATGTGTAAAATTGAAGAGAAGAAGTGGATTTGAAAAATAAGAGACAGCTGTTGTTGGTAGAAGAATTCAGGGGAAGAAAAAGCGCCAAAGTGGATTGTATCCGTGCACGCGACTAAAGCTCATTAGAGGCCAACGAGATTATCAGCGAAGCTGGAGCTAAAAGAGAATTTAATTCTCTTTGTTGGGTCAGGAAAATAAAAGGGCATGACTTGAAATAAAGCTTGTGTGCTGGAAATATGAATCGTGGTTGCTGAACGTCTGAGACAGTCTAAAGTTTTTGACATGGGCTTAACAGCTAGGCAGTTACAAGCCTGGAAACTTGCTGAAATAAAAGAGTGTCATAAGCCCACTATATTTGTTAGTGGAAGTTCACCTCAAGGGCAGCACACATGTGCACTCAAGATGGGAGGAAAATTAGGTATTAAACAAGTCGAGCAAGTTCACTTCTTTCATCACCAGTTAACAAACAAAGAAGGGGATCTGGTTGTTGTTGCCGCACCGTCGACCTAGCCAAGCAGCGGTGTTGTAGCCGTTCACCATGGGTCAAGACCCTACCTGAATCCGAGAAGAATAAAGAAGCGGGCACCAGTTTGTGGTTGATACAGACTCATGATCACAGTAATGAAATTCAGTTGAACAGGGAGGAAATCGAGCTGGTAAGAGTCACGGATTTTGTTGAGTATTTGGGTTAATCAGCAGGTCGAGTTTGTGTAGTGTTTGTAGCTGAAGATTGCAGACAGGACTAGGTTCGAGATGATGAGCAGTTGATGGAATTTTACAACTCGTTGAACCAGGGAAGAAGATAATGGTCTGTTGCTGTTCAAAGGAATGAATGGTGAATGTTTGTGATTTATGGTAATAATGGAAACGTTGGGTTTGTTTCAGATTGGAGTTTGCCAGGAGATTGAAGCATGGGAGAGGCTAAAAATATCACAACATATTCATCTCCTACACCACCAAGATTGTGCACACAGCACGTTCGAGAAAAGGCCTGAATGAGCTCTTCTTCACTACTTCAAGCTCATATGATGCTAGTTGAGTTTGTCTATAATGGGTTGTTGCTGCAATGGTATGTGTGAGTTGATATACGGGTTCTGGTGATTACTTGAAGAATGAAACCGAGGGAAGTATGGAGATGTATTAGAAGATTTGAACTTGGAAGAGTGGTTGTTCTCTGGTAGTTTTTAGATCGAATCTGGAGCTGAATTGGGTTCGACTTGAGAAGGATTTGAACTGGGTCTGTTAGGACAGCAGAAGTGTGCAAGGTTGAGTGGTGGTTGGATCAAGTCTTGGATGCAAGTGCAATTCAAAAGACAAGCAAGAAGACTGAAACAATGACTCGAGATCGTGGGATTTTGGTCAAGTTTTTAGGCAGACAGTCAGGCATTGAAACTGGTACTGAGCCATAGTCCAATGCCAGTTTACATGTTTGCTGCTATGAATTGTGGTCATATTTGGAGGACTCAGGACATGAGGTAGAAGCTGACTATGTTTGTATGGATTGCTGCTATTTGAACTGAAACTCAGATGAGGATGGAATGTAGCTGTGACAGTGCAGGTGTAGAAGTTGCAGAAGGACTGTGATAGTACACTGGAGCTGTAAGTGAGCTGCAGAATGGTTGTGGTACTGAACTAGAGCAACTAATTGCAGTGCAGCTGGATTTGTGTTGATTCTGTGATTGTAGTTCAAGGTTTTGGTGATTTCCATGGAGTTGAGATTGCAGGCAAAAATGGAATAGGTGTATGTGCTAGTATGGAGTTGGCCGAAAGAAGGAAGTGATGACGTGATGCTGATTTTGTTGCAATAACAGTGTCTGAGCAGCTGGGAGTTGTGTTGGGTTGTTGGTGGAGTTTTTGAATATAGATGGAGGTGAAATTGCAGGTTACAGTACATCTGCAGATGGCAAGCAAGTTGGTTCTGTTGATGGATTGCAATGACTAGTATGAGAATGTGTTGCTGCCAAAAGAGAGATTAATGGTATCGAACTGAAATTGGGTATCTGAGATGGAGCTGAGCTGAGGGGATAGAAGATAGTTCAGCTGAGTTATGGGTTGAGGTGAATGTTTGCAGCTATGCAGAAATTGGTGTTGCAATTACAGATCTAAGTGTGGGTGTCGAGTTGAGAGTAAGCTACAGAATGAGATGACAACATTGGTGGTGGCTGATGTGGAAGGAGTGTGCAAGTGCTGGTGCTGAGAAGATAAATTGCAGAAGATAAATTGAAGTTTGCGCATGAATTGTAGGCCATTTGTTGTTGCAGATGAAGAACAAGGAATGGGTCTGGCTTGTGTTCCGGGGATGAAGTTGGGATGAATTTAAGAAGCGTTGCAGCATTGCAAATGGAGCAGGGAAGAACTGAAGCTGCAGGAGTAGGAACAGAGCCATGACCGGTCAAGATGGTGCAGCACAAGGTTCTGGCTTGTGCAATGGCCTGTAAAGATCACTCAGCTGACTGGGTGCTTGACTCGGTATGACTCCGGGCTTGACCCAAGTTCACTCAGTTGAACCGACCGAGCTGACCTGTTGACCGTTGACCGGTGACCGGGCGGACTTTGTCGGTACCTGAGATACTTCTCCGACCACTTTTCCGGACAACTTCCGGCGGTGAACCCAGTTTTTTCGGCGATATATTTTTGGGATAATTTCTACATGGGTTTTTCTCACATATGGGCTTGGTGGATTTTTATCTAATGGATTTTGAAGACTTGGACCTAATTTTGGAACAAGAGGAGCTATAAAGGAGAAAGTTTTCTACAACTTAAGGAGATCACGTATTATTCTTGGAGCTAAGGAGAGAGACGCTTTTTTTTACGCTACTAGGGTTTGCTTTGTTTTCATCTTCTTTATTTGATTATTGATTATGATGAACTCCATAGATATGAGTAGCTAAATCTTATATTATTGGTTAAGGATGTAGTCATATATCTACAACTTGTGCTTGATTAATGCATTAGTTTTCTCTCTTGATTATCGTTCAAATCTCTATTGTTTTTAATAATCACATGATTGATGTATTGTGATAGGACTTAGATGTTTGGTTAGTTAAGTGGCCAATTAATTGAACTTGCATCCTTATCCATAGCTATTTTAGGGTTTTTCATCGAGCGATAACCCCGACTACAAGAGCATGATATGATTACGGTTTGTAGTGATACACTCTTGTAATCATATGTAGAGTTTGACCTTTGTCCGAATTGTCATGCGCAATGTATGACAATTGCATTAATTAGCCTATTTCCAAAACTTAATGCTCATGGGAATTGAACTTAATTAGCGCAAGGCGTTAGGTTATTTCTTTAGGTAGAATTCACATGCGCAGCTCTAATGAGTGTGTTGATGAACTTGGAAAATTAATAGATTATCTTGCTCTCTTGATTCTCTAGGCTTTTGATAATAAAAGAGACTAAATTGTAATTCTAATCATGTATGCAAGCACTCGTTTAAGATAGAAGATGAACTCCTTGACCAATATCTTTCTCTCATTGATTACATTCTACTATTTACTTTGCTTTTAATTTAATTCATATTGCTTTACAAAATCAGAAATCCCCCCAATTGGTTACTTTAGGAAATTAAATACATAATAACTATAATTGCCTCTCTGTGAAAACGAACTCTTTCTTATCATATACTTTAGAAAAGTGAAATTGTTTTTGACGCATACGACATCGATCAATGCTCCATATCCGAACAAGTAGTGTGCCAATATCTCCGCTCCATGACCGAACCAGCAAGCGGGCCAGCACGAATAACACCAGTCGCTCAACCTACAACGCTCCATGGAACCAGCACTCTGTGGTCAGGCCAACTCTCCATGGCTCCAGCACTCTGTGGTCAAGCCAACTTTTCATGGCTCCATCACTCCGTGGTCAAGCCAAATCTCCATGACTCCAGCACTCTGTGGTCAGGCCAACTCTCCATGGCTCCAGCACTCCGTGGTCAAGCCAAATCTCCATGGCTCCAGCACTCCGTGATCAAAGCCATGTTATCTCCGTTCATCCTGTGACCTAGCCAGATCCATCCTCACTGTTTGGTAGCCAAAGTTCCAAATGTTGTTTCCACCATTTCGCGGACAGAAGTCAGTTTTCTACCATTCCGCGAACTGAAGCCAGTTTTCATCGCTCCATGGACTGAAACCAGGCGCCATTCACCTTTCTATAGCCAGCGGCGCCACTGACCTAGCCAGCCAAAGTGGCGCCATCTTAACCGTTTAAAGCAGCACCAACGTCTCCACGTCCAAGCCAAGCCAGCAGCGTCACGGCCGGTCCAAGCCAAGCCAACGACGCCAACGGATCCGCTCCCTAGCCAGCACCAACAACTTGCATCCTCCAAGCGCTAGCTTCTATGCTCGATAACCGATGCACCTGCATCCTTCTTAGCGCCAACTTTGCCGCTCCTGACAAGCGCGCGTCCCGAGCCAATCCAATGGCTCCACGTCAAGCCAGTGCCAACAGCTTCACGCCCAAGCCAATCCAGCAGCGTCACGGCCAAGCCAAGCCTACCGCTCCGCGTCCTAGCCAACAACGCCATGAGCCATTCCTTAACTGGCCAAAGCAGCGCCATCCACCTTTCCGTGGCCAGCCAGAGCACCATTTCACGGACCAAATTGCAATGGAACCCCTGCCAATCAGTATCCAAAGGTGCAACACTAAGGCCAACATCCCATGGCCAAGACGAATTTATGCAAAAGCCGCCAACACAAGGATCACCGATTCCTCATACCTTAATATTAGTATGGCATGACGGATTTGTGTTCACTCGCAACGGAGTAGCATGAACCTTCAAGTACCAAAGTCAAAGCCATCGAACAAAATGCTCAAACGGAAAGCACACTAGACCCCGTTGGTCGAAATCCTTATCTACAGAAGGCCATCGCATTATGTAGATAAGGATTTTTGTGGAAGCATACAAAATCCAACCAATTATTGTGATAACTCACAAAAAACTCATCAACCCGACTAATTTGCAAAATTAGGGTTTCACGCCCCGCGCAGTACATTGGACCCCATTGGCCGAAAAACTATGCTTAGCCAAACTAGGCGATTAAATCCGCCACAGCGCACTGGAAGTGTGGCCACGCCTTAGCTTGCCGGTCCCACTTCCCATCGACCAATCATGTCACTTTAAATCCGCCACACTCACACAAAAGTGTAGCCACGACCATGCCTGGCCGGCCCTCTTACATTAACCAATCAGGTTACTTTAAACTCGCCACAATGTTGAAAAGAAGGAAACTGGCCAGATGGCCGCAAAGCCAATTGGTTTCCCAAAAACGCACCAGCATGCCAAGCAGCATGCCGAACATGCCAAACGCACATACCAGGAACACATGCTAAATGCACATGCCAAACGCGCCAAACATGGCCACTCACCCCATGCGACGTGCCATATAGGCTAATTAGGGTTTCGACATGCTAAACCCTAATTTAGGGAAGATTTCCACACCAACGTGCTAAAGTTTCATTGACTATGGCTACGCGCGCAACCGCGCCAAAGGCATGCACGAGCCATGCCGCCCGTTCCGCAATGCCGGTAGCGCAAGTTAAAGGCGCCACTGCCAATTAAAGGTAGCCATGATCGACGACTACCTTTCCTCCTGAGATGCAATCTCAGCCATCCAAGTTCGCCACCAAACTAACATGCTTTTGGCAATTTTTGAGTGACCATGCCACCAAACCTAAACTTTGGTCGCGGCATCAAACCCTGAATTGGCCACGATGCCTAATTTCGGCCACAGTGCCAAACCCTAAATTGGCCACGACGCCAAGCCTTAACCTTGGCCATGCCGCCAAGCCTTATGTTTAGTCATGAAGCCAAATCTTAAACTTTGGCCATGCTACAACACCGCGGCCACTAGCATGCCATCATGCCACAACTACTAGCATGTCGCTAGGCCACGTCCACTAGCATGTCGCTATTCCATGGCCACTGGCATACCACCATGCCATGCCACGGCCACTTTCATGCCTCTATGCCACAGCTACTAGCATTCCGCCATGCCACGGCCACTGGCATGCCGCTATGCCACGACCACTGGCATGCCACCATGCCACGACTACTAGCATGTCGCTATTCCACGTCTACTAGCATGTCGCTACGCCACGACCACTGGCATGCCACCATTTCACAGCTACTAGAATGCCGCTATGCCACGGCTACTAGCATGTCGCTATGCGACGGTCACTGGCATGCCACCATACCACAGCTACTAGGATGCCGCTATGCTACGACCACTGGCATGCCACCATGCCACGACTACTAGCATGTCGCTATGCCACGTCTACTAGCATGTCGCTATGCCACGGCCACTGGCATGCCGCCATGCCACATACACTAGCATGTTGTTATGACATGGCTCCACCAGGCGCTACTATGCCAGTGGCGCCACTTCGCTATACAACAAGATGTGGCCATAATCAATGGCCACTCTTCCTCATGAGAGGTAATCTCAGCCATCAAAATTCGCCACCGAGTCGTTCAGCTCGTAACAAGTTTTAGGCGACTAGCCAAAACAAGCCCAACATCACATATGTTATTTACCTACGAAAAGCCTCTCATTTTCACTTGCCACACGTAGAAAAGTGCTACATGTTTTCCACGAAAACACTCGAGACATCAAAACATGTCACAAACTGGGGGATACTCATCAGGGTGTTGGTCTGGCGGTTTACAGCGTGCGGCGTGGAATACGCCCGTTACAGAAAGTGCCATAAAGCGGGGCGGTTAGGAATGGCAAGAAGTAATGGTGTACATGTATCCTTCACTATGGAAACATAAGTTCCAGGCGTTACTCGTTACTCCCTTCTTTCACCACTCAATCGTTTCCACTTCCCACGAAACCAGGGTACGTTTTGTTGCGACTTGTATAAATATGTCTCCCATATTTTCCACCAAACAACAAGTTTCGGTCAGGAGAACAATACAACATATAAAAATCATCTGATAGCTTTTCATTCAGCTAGCCAGTTCAACTTTCTGATACAAGTCACAAAACACCCATACTTCCAGAATCAACTATTCTGGTCTCAACACTTTCTTCGCTTCCCTCCCTAAGACCAGCCCTTCTCCTTCACTTTGTGACCGAGGCAAGCCTGGAACGACCATTTCTTGGTTTAGTCCAAGATTGTACAGATTGATCTCTTGAATCAAAAGTACTCCGTGCAGTACATTGTTTAGGGTTTAGACTCGTTTCTCACATACACACACGAAATTACCGAAATCAGCAGAAACGGTTTTCACCCACAAACAAAGAGATAAGAGAGGTCATGTAACCAGACTTAGTTCTCTCGGTATAAGACAATAGAGATCACATAACTATCATAATCATCATCACTCTATAAAATAAGAAGACGGAAAAAAATTGTTGATCAAGACACTTATACTTTCTTTGTACATGATCTTTCGTCCAAATTTAGAAAAGAAAATCAAATCCAAGTTGAGAAAACATAATATCAAATGATTAAACTATATGCAGTCTATTTATTATCGTGGTTGAGGGTTAGGATATATATGATTAAGTTAAAAACAATGATGGTAAAAAGTAAAATGTGTTTGTAATGATAAGAGGCGTGTTCTAACTACTTGTTCTTCTTATCTGCTACAATATCCCACTCAATGGATCAAGTACATGTACCTCCCTTACTTGGTCATGTTGCAACAACATTAGTAAGAAGTATTTTGTGGAACTACCTACATTCAATTTTGGAAGTCATATTTGACTATGAAGTTGCAGGCGTTGATTGAAAGAGCACCACCAAATTTTCAAAGGGAAGACTGTTTAAATTTTTCTGGAAGAACCCATTAAAATTTGGTACTCACTAAACGCTCCATCACCAATACCCATTCCTCTCAATTAAGGAGACCAGAATGAGTGTTAGAGCATTTCTCGGTTGAACCCACTAAGCATTGGTATGTCAAGATTGCTTGTCATATTTTAGTATCAAAACTCAAAAGTCGCTTGATTAGATTACTAGAGTCAATTTCCTTAGGTTAGACTAGGAAGTTTAGAAATACTGAGACATGGAAGTATTATTCTAAAGACCTAAAGATTCTAAGGACGTACCGACATCAACGAAGACATCATCCTTCTACTTGAGGTTAGTAATACAAGACTTGACTTATTTCCATTTCGATATCATTACTTTCAAGTTATGTAGATTGAAACCATAACATGCGAAGTTATATACATGAAACGCTAGTATTAGAGACTTGATCATCTTATTATGATCAAAATATCAAGGAAGAATATATTAATAGTTGTGAATGCTTTATATTGGTATATTATACTACGAAGTATTATGCTTTTCTTTTTAACTTCGAAAGGAATACTAGTTACAACAATGTTGATTGAAATGTTTTTTTTTTAACTTATGAAGGCCCGTGAGGAATGCAATGTGGATTTACAGAGTATATAAACTACATGATATAAAAATAGTTACAGACAATAAGAAGTTGTATGAAAAATATTGTAAATACATCGAACCAATATATTAATAAAATAAAGGATGTATCCAAATTACCTCGTACAACTATATTTGTAAAGTGTATATGTAGAGAGCCAATAGAGGAGAAATCAAACGAATAAGTAATGAAATTAATATTAGACATATGGCTCTTGGTTACCAACTAATTTTATGAAAATGTTGACATTGTTAGAGCATAGCTTGGTCGACCTCGCATGCGTTGCTATCTCAAGCATGTTTGTCAATGTTAGTGATCAAAACTATGAGTCTTGATTTCTAGTCTACATAGCTAAGTCTCGGACTATGATAAAAAAAGTGTAGTTGAGCTCAAGGACTTCATGGCGATTCATAATACAACGACGAAGATCTGCTCAAGGAATCGTGGAACTTCATCAACAAAAAGGTATGTGGAAACTTGAACTTATCTATCACTCAAAAGACTATCTCTTCTATCTCCTACTTCTTATGAGACAAAAGTCGTATGCTATATAGACTGGATCATACACATTTGATATTTCGAGCCGAGTATATCTCGCCTATCTATATCTCGAAATCATGTGTTGGTAAAGCGTTTCGCTTTGATCGAGTTTATCTTCACCTAATGACGAAAGTCATATTGTTTCAATCACTTTGAGAATCGCTTTGACGAGAAATAGTGTAACAACTATATAACGTCCTCTAAGAATGTTTCAACGGTTGGAATGAGAGTTTAGGTCTATATAACCAATGATGGATATAAGCATTGTGTAGAAACACATATGTGCATAAGTCCTATTTCTTAATCCGAAGTTTGCGAGCTTTGTTGATTAAGAGAAACCGGAGGAATTGGCTTTGCCAAGTCCGCGAACTCAGTTTGCGAACCCAGTCCGTGAACTAACGGAAGTTCTCTTTCCGAGAATTTCTACTGGGATTTTCCAAAAACTCATTTGCGTGTTTAGTCCGCGAACTGGCGGAAGTCTCCTTGCCGAGATTTTCTGCTGAGTTTGGAAAACTCTGCCGGTTGTCTTAAGTCCGCGAACTTGTTTGCGTACTTGAGTGGGTTATGATATAAAGATATGCTCTGAACATGAAACTTAAATTACTAAGGAATGCAGTATGAAAACCGTGGCTATAAAGTTCATGAGTCGATTCAATCGAATCGAATCATCTTTGTTTCAACTGTGTCTTGTGTAGTTACATAATATCTCATAGCAATTGAACAACTCTCTAACTAGTTCATTTGAGTCAATTGAACTAGTTATGTTGAAGAAGAACAAGGTTAATATGAAATGCTCATATGGTTGACCTTTTGGGTTACTATGTTGAACCAACATACATGTACACGTTTGGGCACGGTTTTCACAAACCCAGTAAACGTATATCTCAAGTGTGTGTGACAAGATAAGTTTTCGATCTAACGGTTGAGAAATATTAGCTTGAATCTAAATCAGGTTTTCATCTAACGGTGAATATTGATTGCTTTGTAACTAAGGGGAAAGCCTGATTTGAAGACTATATATAGGAGACATCTAGCATTGGGCAAAACTAATCCCCACACGTATGTGTGATACTAGTGCGCTCGCTAGAGTCGATTCTCCTCTAACCTTTGTTTTTTTCTCTAAAACCAGGTTAACGACTTAAAGACTTCATTGGGATTGTGAAGCCAGACCGATACTACTTTTATCGTAGTTGTGTGATCTGATCTTGCATCTTCTATCGTACGAGTACAATCTTTGATTGGCTTGAGATCGTGAGAGTTCTCCGATAGGAAAGATAAAGAAGTCACAAACATCTTCGTCTCACTGTTTGTGATTCCTAGACGTCCTCTTGTATATTCAAGACTGTTGAGAGGTGATTGATTAATCTAGGATGTTCTTCGGGAATATAAGACCGGATTATCAATTGGTTCATGTTCACCTTGATTTCATATCTTAAGACGGAACAAAAACCTAGGGTTTTTCTGTGGGAGACAGATTCATCCTTTGATAGACTTGTAGTTGCAGGAAATCCTACAATACACCCCTCATATAATTTCATTATTGATCAACTCATTCTTAGGTTTACACTCTTAATTTTATTGATTAAATTCTGAATGTTCTTACAAGGAAAATAAAGAAATCAAGAATGATCTCTGTTCTGAACTTTCTCTCTCCTATTTACTTGTCTCTTACCCAAAAAAAGATCTCTCCCTCCTTTACAACTCGAATGACTATTTATAAGGAAATACATAGTGGATGACAGCTAATCTGTCCTTTATTTTCGGATATGGTTTGCGACATTCTCGCAACCTTACAAATTTTATCTTCGCAAGCTCTTTAATCTTCGCAAGACTATCACATCTTTCTCATGATCCTTGCAGACGTTGTTTCTGAGACTGTTCTGCGACGCTATTGTGCAACACGATTGATAATTTCGCTGAGACATAATTGTTGCGAGATCTGATCCTACATCTTGCCTCTTCTCATATCTTCTCTGCAAAGTAGAGAATGATGTGAGAAATGCGCAACTGCTTATCTTTTCATATTCCACATTTATCACACGTACTCTCTCTTCCATTTATTTCTTGACACGTCTTCTGTAACCGCTACTTTCAACCGCTCACGTCTCTTCGTCTTAATGGTGTTTATTTCTTCGAGAAGTAAATTTTCTTTATATACTCTTCTCCCCCCCTCTTTCCACTTTTCTTTTACTTTCTCTTTATTTTTATCTCTCATCTCTGCAACTCTGTCATTCTTCTGCAAATTCTGCTGCTGTAATTTTTTCTTCCTTCAATTCTTTTACTTTCCATACATTCCCATACCTTATTCAATCATGGCTCCAAGTGGTCATAGATATGAGAAGAATCTACAAGATGTCCAAAAATCTTGCTAATAAAGGTCTTACACTCTCCCCATTCCTGGTGTGAATGCCAAATCAATTCTTTCTGTCAAGCTTTTCTCCAAAAATGATGATCAATCAATCATAATTTCGCTAGGTCAAATTCTCGCAGGTCTCCCTATTCCTCTTTATAACCCAGACATTCCTTTATTTTATGAAATTCTCGCTCATCCGGGATTTTCGCGAGCCATTTTCCAACTAAGTGGGGACTGCATCCGTCTGATGCTAGAGTTCGCTAATCGTGGTGCTGGTAGAGGATCTCTTTACTCCAAGAACTTAGGATCCAAAATTCGCAAACCTAGAGATAGTTGCTGAGAAATATACAGTGGCGAATTTCTTTGAAAACTACGAACTTATCTCCATGAAGAAGAGAATACTCGCTGGGGTATTCGATTAAGAAGAAAGATAACATTGATGAAGCCAAAATTCTTATGCAAGATATTGACTGGCATTCTGGTAAAAAACAACTCCTCGCCAATCCAAAGATGACAAATGGTGTGTTTCCTTTAATGCTAAAGGGTCCATTGCTGGATCAAACGTTCTTCCTGCGAATCTCGCTGCATATCAACCTTGGGTTTCTCCTGGCCCGAGAAGAGAAAGAGGTATGTTTCTCCCCTTTAACTCATTTTATATTTCTTTATTGATTTTTACTATTCTGTTCGCTAACTCTTGCGACATTCCGCAGATCCAAAAACTAAAGGATAGTTATAACAGGACTGGGAAATCTAGTACTCTGTTAGCTCTTCGCTCATACACAGATGAGGTAAGAAATTTCTCTTATGACTTTAAATAGTACTGTTACTTCCATGCTTCCATTTCTTATTTATCTGTGTGTGAAGATTATTGCTGAAGTAGAAGAATCTGTTGATGCTGCGAAGATTGGTGATAAGGTAAAGGTACTCTTCGCAGGGAAAAATCAACTGGTCCTCCTCCAAAGAAAAGAAAAGTTCGTTCTCTTCTCCTTCAAATGTCTTCCTAACGAAATTCTGAAATGATAAGGGTGATGAGGATAACGATGATCTTGCTGCACTGAAGATTCTCCACCTGAATCTTCTATGGCTAAGCTTTCTGGCCTCTTTTCTGATTCTCTACAAGGAATGGGAGATAGCCAATTCGCAAATACCTGCAAAGCTCTCGCTACCCTTTGTGATGTCCCTTTACTGGATGGTGATAATCTCTTCGCGGAGTTTCTAGATCAGTGACTCCCGACTTTTGCATTCTCTCAATAGTCTGGTATACTTTTATCTTTTTACTTTTCATTGTTATAACTCAAAATCTCTTTCTATATTAATATTTTTTATTTCTTTTCGCAGGCTGGAAAAGCTTCTTTGCTGTTGCCTCAGATCTGAGAGAAGACGCGAAAATCTTGAAAAGAAAATCTTCAATTTCGCAAAAGAATGAAGAATTGGAAGCTGAAGTTAAAGTCTTCGCGAGAAAAATAGACAATTAGAAATTGATTCTTCCTCGTATAAGAACAAAATTTCTAGTCTTCAACAAGCTAATAATCAGCTTTTAGTATGTTACTTTTCTCTTTATTCATTCATCTGTTGTTTTATCTTATTTAAATATCCTTTTTGCAGACATTATGGTCTTTCTGATGAAGCTACCCTTCTTCGCTCATTTCCTAATGCCTTGGATAATGATACCCTTCTTGAACGTCTTAACAATTCCTTAAATAGCTTTTCAAATGATAGAATTTCATCTCTTTCTCTAAATGAACTTAGATCAAATTTCGCCTCTTAGAAATTGATCATAGATCCAGTTTAGGCTTAGCCAACAGATTTAAGCGTCTCCTTATTGATTCCAAAGAGAAAAAATGAGTTAAGAACCAAAATTAGCGGTCTCATAGATGATAAGATCGTATCTCTGATCAAGGTGCCAAGGCTTTAGCGAAATTCCAAGAGGCTCTCCTTGAAGTTCAACTTGAGCGAGATGAAGCTAACCGCAAGAATATTGAACTCTGCGAAAGGGAAAATCAAATTCGTTCTCGTCTTCTCATAAGTAGTGAGGATGAATTTGTCTGGGCTGCGAAAATTTTAGATGATGCTAGAAAAGATTTAGGCGTAAATGTTAGTCTCCAAGTTGAACATACAGCCTTGATTAGAGACATGATTTCTGACAGAGAAGGTTGCTAATTGCTCTTCTTTACTAATCTTTTGCTTCTTATGATTTTCATCAAGTTAATAATTGGTTGTCTTTTGTTCGCAGATTCTGAAAATAAATATCGTGAAAAGATTGAAGAACTTGAAGCTGAAAAGGAGGAACTCGCAAAGAATCTTTCTTCTCGCAACGACAAGTATTCTAGATTGAAGAATCAAATCAAATCACCATTGAGAATTTTAAGAATGACGCTATGCATTTTCGCAATCAAACCATCCAATGGTTTGTGATGATCATAATATCCCACATTCTGATTACCTTGTCTTTTAGAAGAAATCCCACAGAATACTCCCAGTTTGATTATCTCTGATAGTGAAGCTGACGATGAAGAATCTGATAGTGATGGAAGTTCTGATGGTGATGAGATTCTGACGCAGATGAAGAAGGAAATAAGTCTGATGAAGATAATGAAGGATTAACCAAGAAATAGTCTTTATTTCTTCTTTGATTCTTTGTAACACTTGTACATTTATTTCTTCTTTCTGTATATTTGTGTTTCTTTCATTTTGACCTGCGTAAATTAAAACAATTCTTCTTTGCAATACAGTTAATCAATATAATCATTAATTCTTGAATTTTTGAGTAAATCTCTCATATGGAGACAAATAACATTTTCTAATTTCATACATTCCCATACTTGCCTCTGTTATTTGAATCCAAATGAGAGACATAAAACTTTTTCTTATTGTATAATTTCGCAACCTTTTGCGAAGTGAATTTTGTTTCTTTTCAAAATCTCATTCCTGTGTGGTCTTATTTTGCCTTCCTAATTAAAGGTCTTATTATGCCACCTCTTGTCATTGCGACAAAATCGCAGGACGTCCTTGCATTTCATGCAAAACCCATTGA
This sequence comes from Papaver somniferum, assembly GCF_003573695.1. Taxonomy (NCBI): domain Eukaryota; kingdom Viridiplantae; phylum Streptophyta; class Magnoliopsida; order Ranunculales; family Papaveraceae; genus Papaver; species Papaver somniferum. The sequence continues at coordinate 7,803,093 of NW_020627707.1, forward strand.
TCTTGCCTTAACTTTTTCTTTGTATTATGGCCTCTTCAGGAATTGCGACAATATGACAGGCCTAAATATTCTTGCGAAAATAAAGCCCCATGACATTGCCGTCTTGCGACGAAATCGCAGGACGTCTTCGCACTTTCATGCGAAAACCCATTGATCTCATCTTATCTTTTTCTTTTGTATTATTGCCTCTTCAGGATTGTTGCACAAATATGACAAGCCTTAATATCCTTGCGAATAAAAGCCTCATGACATTTGCGTCTTAAGACACTTATCAGCTCCCTAATGGAGGGTGCCCCTTATCTCCCCCTGGTTGCCCCTTCAAGGAGGCGTACTTCTACCATACAAGGTTAGCTCCTCCCATCCAGTCTTAACAACAACCAGTTGTTTTCGCAGCCTCTTATCCCTTTTACCTATAGGGCTTATGGTTACGAGACTGCACCCTAAGTGGGGTTTTCTTCGGCCGAGTGCAGTATAAGCCAAGACTTGTCAAGAATGGCAAGGACGCTTCAAACGCCCTCGGCACTCTTGACTCAACCGTGTACCTCGGCGCCTTGATCAGATCTGCACTCCTTGGGAGAGTCCTTATTACCTTAGTCGCCCAACCTAAGTCATATGCTTAAGTTGAGAATCCAAGGTGCCTCTCCCGGATGGGCTTTATTGACCCCAAATCTCCATGACTCAGGTTCCGGTGGCGGTGTAGCCTTTCCCTGAGCCATGTAACAGGTACCCCCTAATATGACGTACTTTAGGTCTTACATTTGCCTCTTGCGAAATTTATTCGCGAACTAGGGTGTACGCCATAAAGGTTCGCCTCTTTCTCTTTTGTCATTCTTTTCTGATTATTTTCTGTAAAATTCATTATCTCTGCGAGAGTCTCGCAATTCATAATATTGTATCTGAATTTCGCAATCTCAATTTTGTTGTTCAATCAAATGTATTTTTGAGAATTTTACTTATTGCGAGATTATCGCAACAACTTAATCATTCATACATTTCTTGTTTTATTACTTTTGCCCTCCTCTGCTTCTTTATGATTTTTGCTACTGCTTCCTTGGTAATGGTATGTTCATCCTTTTTATCTGAGCTAGCATTATTTTAACATCTCTTCTCCTTTCTTTTCGATTGTATCCACCATCAACTTCTCACTTCTTTGTACATCCTTGATTTTGTGTCGCCAGTTTTCCTTCTTGTTTGCTCTTCCTTCGCAAGATTCTATCTCAGTTTCGTAACATTTCTTTCCTTCAACCCAATCTCCCTTTATGATTCCTACACCATTGGGGTGAGGGAATTTGATGCATTGATGGAAAGTTGAAGCTACACCTAGAATCCCATGTAGCCAAGGTCGACCAATTAATGCATTGTAGGGTGATTCTACATCAACACACAGAATGAGATTTCAGAAGATATTCCCTTCAATGGAATTTGCATAGTAACCTCCCCTTTAGGCTTGTTAGCAGTACCATTAAAACCATATATCTTATATGTTGATGGTATAAGATCATCATCTCTTCCACCCATGGTTTTATAAGTATGATAAAATAAGATGTTCACAGAGCTTCCAGTATCGACTAGATTCTATTGATTGCCCATGAATCTTCAGCTTCATCATCCTCATCTTCTTTTGGTTTTGGATTAATTTCTAATTTTATTACCAATGGATTGTCATGCACCTCTTCTCCTTCGGGAATTTTCTGCGGTAAAAGAAATGATGTTTCTGCCATTCCTCTAGTTGCGAAATTTTCGCAATATTCATAACTTCTCTACCATTATTATCTCTTGCAAACACTCTACTTAAAACATTATCATGAAAATCTTCAATTGTCTTATATGAATGTACGATAGAGTGACATAATATATTTTTTGCTTTTGCACCAACTTCTATGAAGAACGTTTCTTTCTTTTTCATCGTATTCGCTTTATGATGTTCTGGTGGTGGTGGTAATGGTTGATATTGTGGATTCCCTACCAGAAAGTTGTTTAGTTTTCCTTGATCTATCATTCTCAAAATAATTCTCTTTACATTTCTGCAATCATTTGTGGTATGTCCATGAAATTGATGATAAGAACAAAATTCATGACTTCAGCGATTTGGGGGCGGTTCCGTTCCCATGTTCCATGGTGTTGGTATATTCTCCATCAAGATTATAGCCTCCCATATCTTCTCCACACTTGCATTTATAGGTGGCATCTTAATTTCTTCCCATACTACCTTGTGACCTCTTTGTCCTCTATTAAAGTTTGGTCTTTAACCTCCATAAGTTTCTTGCGATTGATCGAGTCTTTGAATCTTGTTATTTCCTCCATGACTGTAGAAATTTATTTCTCTTTCATACTCTTCTTGATCTCGACTTCCCATAGCTACCAACTTCTGTTGATTGTTACCTGTCACCTTTTCTTGTTGTATTTGCGAAGTATTCGCCACTGTATTTATTAGCTTGGGTAATAAGCTTGCATTCGCTGCTTGTGATCCGGTGTTCGCAACTGGATATGATTCCATTTCATTTTCTCTTTCCTCTAAAGCAATGTATTCTTCTTGAAGTTCTCGCAATTCAGTCATTGTAATCGTATTCTTGACTTTGAAAATTTGAACATACAACAGGTTTGTTGCAAACATAACATTGATGAATGATAATATGAGATATCTCTCATCTACACGGCCAGCCATTTCGCTACACATAATTCTCCATATTTTAGTCAAGTGTTTCAAACTTTCTCCAATCCTTTGTTTTAATCCAAACACATCTTCTATACCAGGTCGTGAGGAATTATTACTTATATATGATCCCAAGAATGTGGTCTGCAAATGATTGAAGGAGGTTATTGTATTCTTTGGTAAACCTTCAAACCATTTTAACGCCTCTCCTGTTAAACTAGATGCGAAATATTTGCACAATACCGCGTCATGATTTTCCCATTGTAACATGCACCTCACATAAGCTTTAATGTGTTGAATTGCACAAGTTGTTCCATCGAAAATGCTGGTTAATGCGGGAAAATTGCATTTCGGTGGTATTCCTCCTAATTGTACTTCCCTTGTAAATGGAGTTTTCGCAGCTTCCTCTATTGCTTCATCCAATTGTCTTCTACCTACTTCTCCTCTGTTATTTAGCATTCCTCTCATTTCTTCTAATTCTTTCAAGATTTTTTTATTTACTCCTGAATCTTGACCCATTGGTCTCTTTAATTTTGCTTCTCTTCTTCTGCGTTCACGTCTATCTTCTCTTGCGAAATTTTGTATCTCTTCTTCATTATCCTCATCTCGTCTTCTTCTACGATTCTCTTCCTCATCCCTATCTTGAATTCGCAAATGATGATGTCGTTCATTTTCCCCTCCATAATTTTGTTCATTTCTTATCAACTCAATTCGCTGTCTTTCAACCATTCTCTTCACTCTATCATACTCCTCATTGAGATTATCATTATTCCGGTTTTGTATACGCCTTCTTTCTCGGTTGTCATGATTATTCTGGCGAATTGTCTCCTGAAGCTCTTGCTCTTCCATTTCCGATCTCAACCTTTCACGTCGCAGATTAAACGTGCTTGTTCAACATTATGCCTTTCAATTTCTTCTTCAATTGTCTGTTAATTTCTTTTATTTGCTCTCACATGTAAAATTATTTTTCCCTCCTCTTGATTTCCTTCGCCATTTTGGTTATTTTGTCTCTGAATTTGCCCGTTCTCTTGATTTCCTCCAATTTGCCTATCATCAAAAGTTTCATTTTGTGTAATGTAACGATCATCAATTCTTTCTCTATTTTCGCGATATTCTTCCTTAGGATTTGACATTTCTTCTTGAATATTGTTTCCAACATTGATCGTAGGTGAATTTTGCCTCATTTCTCTTCTGGTTGATCTGGAATATGATTTTGTAATACTTCTCTATCTTCTATTCTTCAATCTAATATTCTCCATCCTTAATTCGTGATTTTGTCTTGTTAAATTTGCACGTTCTTCTGCCTCAGCTCTTCTTTTTTCATGTATTCTTCGTCTCAATGTTTCTAACGCTCCAATTTCTTCACCTCCATGAATTATTCTTTCATCTGCTTCTTGATTTCTCTCTTCCTGTCTATAATTTCTATTTTGTTGCTCTTCTTCTATTTCTTCTGCTGAATTTGATCGCCAAGTGTGTACGCTCACTCTGTCATAATCTGTATTCCTCTATTGAACTAATGTTTGTTGAATTGGCGATTGAATTATATTTTCTCTATTATTTATCATTCTAGTAGATTCTCCCATTTCACTTCTTTCTCTTCCAGCAATTATTTTGCTTCTTCTAATAGTAGACGGTTGTTCGGATGTATTTCTTCTTCTAGCCATTTCTTCAATGCTAACAGTATTTCAAAAAATTATGAAAAATTCTTAATCAGTTACTTTAAATTTTCACAAATCTCAATATCAATCTTTAGATTTTTCTAGAATAATCTTCTACTCGTCCCTGTTTCCAGCGCCATTATGTGGTTGCAGGAAATCCTACAATACACCCCTCATATAATTTCATTATTGATCAACTCATTCTTAGGTTTACACTCTTAATTTTATTGATTAAGTTCGGAATGTTATTACAAGGAAAATAAAGAAATCAAGAATGATCTCTGTTCTGAACTTTCTCTCTCCTATTTACTTGTCTCTTACCCAAAAAAAGATCTCTCCCTCCTTTACAACTCGAATGACTATTTATAAGGAAATACATAATGGATGACAACTAATCTGTCCTTTATTTTCGGATATGGTTTGCGACATTCTCGCAACCTTACAAATGTTATCTTCGCAAGCTCTCTAATCTTCGCAAGACTATCACATCTTTCTCATGATCCTTGCTGACGTTGTTTCTGAAACTGTTCTGCGACGCTATTGTGCAATACCATTGATTATTTCGTTGAGACATAACTGTTGCGAGAATCTGATCCCACAAGACTTTTCTGTGTGAGACAGATTTGTTTATTATCAAGTCTGCGATTTTAGGTTGCAGCAACTCTTGGTTGTGGGTGAGATCAGCTAAGGGAATCAAGTGCGCAGTATCCTGCTGGGATCAGAGGCGTAGGAGTACAACTGTACCTTGAATTAGTGGGAGACTGATTGGTGTTTAACTATAGTCCAGTCCGAAGTTAGATTGGAGTAGGCTAGTGTCTGTAGCGGCTTAATACAGTATGTATTCAATCTGGACTAGGTCCCGGCGTTTTCTGTATTTGCGGTTTCCTCGTTAACAAATTTTTTGGTGTCTGTGTTATTTCATTTTCCGCATTATATTGTTTATATTTATAATTGAAATAATACAATATTGTTTATCTTTAAAGGTTAATCGATTGGAGATCCGACCTTGTGGTTGTCGATTTCATTGATTAACACTTGGACATTGGTCTTTGGTACCGTCCAAGTTATTCCTTTTATTTGATAAAGACTCGCTATTATTTTTACCTTGAGTAAAAATCAATTCAAGAGAGAGATATTAACTCCTTGAGATGCTTTCATCTAGATTGAGTCTGACTGTCTAGTTGATTCTCTAGTAAAAATATTTCGGAGTTAGTCCATACAGATTGCTAAGCAAAATATTGGGTGGTGCTATTAGACCCCCTCTTTTTGAATTGTTATCAGAGCATGCAAACAAGTTAAAGACCTTATTATTTTGTGTTTGCAGCGATCTGATTATGGACGAGTCTATCTCTAATAACGTACCAGTTCAGAAATGACCAGATGATTCTAAAATATTGGATTTACCTAAGAGAACTGCCACATCTAAGTCAATATCTAAACATTCTCTTGATGTAAAAACTGTTGATTGGGAAACTCTCCTAGAAGAACAGTTGGATGAACTTTCTGATGAAGGTGATTCAGATATTGATATAGATGTTGATGAGGAAGTCTTATATTATGTTAAGTTTTTGGATTCGTGAATTATGAAGAAGATTACAACTTCTCATGTCGCACCTCTTCTGACTCCTCTCTGTCGAGAAAACAAGAAATTGAGAAAATGTTACGCAGGTGTTTATTTTTCGAATCGTTCTACCGAATCGATCCTCAAGGATTCTGAGGAAAACCTACGTATAAAGTCACTTGAATGTGATAATCTTTATCAAAAGTACTTTTTGGTGGAAGAGAAACTTGCAAAATCTGAAGCAAGGTTTAACTCTCAACAAATTAGTTTTGATGACAGAGAAAGTGCTTGTCTCGTTCGAGAAAAACGCCTTGAGGCTGATTTAGCTGCTGCTCTTGATAAAATAAAGATGTTGGAAGATGAATTGAAAAAGTTTAATACTAGTTCAAGAAAATTAACCACTATGCTAGGAGCAAGTAAAAATCATCGTGATACACGAGGATTGGGCTATAAGGGAATAGATGCTCCAAGTATTAGCAAAGAGGTAAAATTTGTCAAGGCTAGTGATTCTTCTCAACAAAAGGTTTCCACTGATGGCAAAAGTGAAATACCTTCACCGGAAGTTAAGGTTCGAAAGAGCAAAGTTTATCAACCTCCAAAGTTAGCACACACGGATCGAGGTAAGAACATTCCTTATGTTTGCCACTATTGCGGAAATAAAGGTCACCTAGAAAGGAGATGTCTTTTCCGTATAAGGAATGAGAAACTTCATGATGTCCTTGTTTGGGCATCACAAGAAGTTGTGAAACAAAGATCATATGTTAGGACTGATACTCTTAATGTTACAGGTTGTAATTGTCCAACCTTTAGGCAAAGGAATCAGTGTTGTGATAGACCTAGATTTGCCTATAAACGTCGTACGAATCCTTTTCATAATCGTAATGGTTATCAAAAGGATAACTTCGTAAAGACGAAGACAAGATCCGATACTCCCAATTGGAGAAAGACCAACTTGCAAAAGAATAGTCAATCCAATTCTCTTCCAATAATTCTAGAAGAGAGTGATGGGAAGAAGGTTCCGACTGTTCCTAAACGCACTCAGAAGTGGATACCGAAGAAATACAATGATGTTTTGAGTGTGAAAAGGAATGATCTTCCAAAAAATTTCATGTCTATGGAAAAGGCAGTATCCATGATGTTGGAACTTAACAAGTTTTTTGGAAAAATGGAATTGGATGTGAAAGGTTCTAAAAATGATCTCTTTCATGATAATCCAAAAGTCACTTGTGGTGAGAAAGACTTTGTTCACCCCAACGCAACTTGATTGTGTTGGAAGTGCATCCTCACCAAAAAATGCCCTGCTTTGTATACGATGATGGAAGCACAAGAATTGGGGCACATAGATTATGTTTGGTAAGGCGGTAGAATTCGATTGGATTCATCTAAAAAGGTATGTCTATAAACTTGAGAAAGATTTGTACTTTTATTTGGTTAGAATACTTATAATAATCTTGCTTATCGTTTATTTCTACCTAACTTGATCTGTGTTTAAGGATCTTAAATGTTTAGGTTTGAAAATAATAGTTCGGGATGTTTGGACTACATGGTACACATACCAAGTATGCATAACAACATTTAAAATCAAAATCCAAGGGTTTAAGTTCGCAAACACGTATGCATACTTGACGTCAATATTCGGTAAAATTGTTTTGGTCGTAACTTCTTCGTCCGAACTCGGATTTACCTAATTCTTTTTGCATTCTATTCCTTATTGATTTCTCTTTAAAATGGAGATGAGAATTGTTGAATTTGGATGAGTTAATATTGGCCTTTGTCCTGTCTCTTGTTTTTTAGTGTTTCCTCCGTTTCGTTGCACTTGTTCTATTCTCTTGGACTTGGGCACTGAGATTCTTGGAGAAATCCTATTCTAAGCTATTTTGTGGTTGTTACAAGAGTGATGTTGGTAAATCACAAATAAGGAAGTTCGAGAATGGGTAGTAGTTCACATCGCTATGTATTCTTGAGTGTTCACAATCATCTCATGTGAACTATGGTGCATAGTCGTCAATGACTTTGTATGTTCTTCTTTGTTAAGGAAATATTTTTATACGCTTTTGGTAACCACTCTTGGTATAAATCCGTGTGAAAAAGATTGATTCTACCTTCTAAGGGCAAAGATTGTTATTGCAGTATTAATCTGTTTGATTTTGAAGTATTGCAATATTTTTATGGGATATGTATTGTTTGCGTCCGTGAACTTGAAGGTCCCATATGTTGTCAAAAGTAAAGTCTTTCATAAATTGGTATTCGTATTGATGAAAGGACGAATGGAATTTTGACAAATACAAAAGTTATACCTAAGCAGTCATTTATTTGATGGAAAATAGGATAAAATCTTTTGTGTGATAAGGATAGTCTATTATGTCATTACGCATATAGTGATGGAAAGATAGAATAGATCCTTGTATGTATTCTGCGGTATTGATCTTCTTTGATCCATTCTTTTTGTATTACCGTGAAGGCTCCATTGTGTGTCTTAGGTTGAGCACGATACAACTAAGTCGATTATTCTTATTGGCTTTGTTGGTTGTTCCATAAGATGCTATATGTTGAACATTATGAACTAAATTAATCATCTTGGTTGGTTATTTAGTTATTTGCTCTGAAAGTCTTCTTTTGTCGAGTAAAACTTTTGACAATTAAATTGATTACCTTCGTGATTAGTTTGGTTGTTTGTATTCCAATTAGATTAATTATGGGTTCTCTTGTAATTAGTCTAGTTGAGTTTTCATATATTCCACAAGTTCTTGTATTGAGTATATGAACGGATATACTAACTATGTACTATTGGTTGATGTAGTCGTATATTCTGTAAGGTTTTCCTTATGTTGAGTATGTGAACGATTAAGTTAGTCATCTCCATATGATTACCTTAGTCGTAGCTCCGTAAGTTTACTTATGTTGAGCACAATCAATTAAATTGATCACTTTTGTGGTTTGATTTAGTTGCGTATTCCAATTAAATTAATCATGGGTTTACTTGTGATTAATTTGATTGAGTTTTGCATATATAAAATCATTTTCCTATGGTTTTTGGTGTCCAATTAAAAATCCTTCTTTTGTTTCGAAATTAAGGTCGTTCTTGTTGTTCTATCGGGAATGACATCAAATGGGGGAGAGTTCTTTTGAACTTGTGCTTAATGGTAATATCTTGCGGGGTGTGCGGCTGTGGAATTTTATAGGGGTTATCTTGTATCTTAAAACTCCTTGATGAATGCATTTAGATTCGGCTTTATGATTGCATCTAAATTAAGTTGGTATGTATTTCTTCTTTTAGTCTATGAAACGTCTCTTCTCGGAAATTTCATTAGGAACCCGTTCTTGTACCTTTGCCAGTTTTAATGACAAAAAGGGGGAGAATTAATGTGTAGTTCTACTACATATACATATAGTTTTCGGATCATTGTGTAAGGGGGAGTGGTTTCCATGTGAGATGGAGTATTGACTAAGGGGGAGTGATACATATCACTGTAGTATTATTGTTAAAGTCGTGATGCAGTTGTACTTTGATGTTACATAATAATACTATATCACTGTATAATGATGACCAAGAATCTCGATTTCTCTCATTGTTATAGCTACGGGTCTTCAACAACAGTGATGCTAAACTTACAACCTTTGGGATCATTAGAGTACTTGGAAGGACGAAGATTTCAGGGAACGTTGAAGATTAGACTATCGAATAAGAGCCACTAAAGTTTATCTTTTTTGTATTCCATATGTATTAATAGTTTTGTCACTAAAATCTACAAAATGGGAGATTGTTAGAGCATAGCTCGGTCGACCTCGCATGCGTTGCTATCTCAAGCATGTTTGTCAATGTTAGTGATCAAAACTATGAGTCTTGATTTCTAGTCTACATAGCTAAGTCTCGGACTATGATAGAAAAGTGTAGTTGAGCTCAAGGACTTCATGGCGATTCATCATACAACAACGAAGATCTACTCAAGGAACCGTGGAACTTCATCAACAAAAAGGTATGTGGAGACTTGAACTTATCTATCACTCAAAAGTCTATCTCTTCTATCTCCTACTTCTTATGAGACAAAAGTCGTATGCTATATAGACTGGATCATACACATTTGATATTTCAAGCCGATTATATCTCGCCTATCTATATCTCGAAATCATATGTTGGTAAATCGTTTCGCTTTGATCGGGTTTATCTTCACCTAATGACGAAAGTCATATTGTTTCAATCACTTTGAAAATCACTTTGACGAGAAATAGTGTAACAACTATATAACGTCCTCTAAGAATGTTTCAATGGTTGGAATGAGAGTTTAGGTCTACATAACCAATGATAGATATAAGCATTGTGTGGAAACACATATGTGCATAAGTCATATTCCTTAATCTAAAGTTTGCGAACTTTGTTGATTAAGAGAAACCGGAGGAATTGGCTTTGCCAAGTCCGTGAACTCAGCCCACTAACTGACCGAAGTTCTCTTGCCGAGAATTTTTGCTGGGATTTTCCAAAAACTCGTTTGCGTGTTTAGTCCGCGAACTCAATCCGCGAACTGGCGGAAGTCTCCTTGCCGAGATTTTCTGCCGAGTTTGGAAAACTTTGTCGGTTGTCTTAAATCCGCGAACTTGTTTGCGTACTTGAGTGGGTTATGATCTAAAGATGTGCTCTGAACATGAAACCTAAATTACTAAGGAATGCAGTATGCAAACCGTGGCTATAAAGTTCATGAGCCGATTCAATCGAATCGAATCATCTTTGTTTCAATTGTGTCTTGTGTAGTTACATAAGATCTCATAGAAATTGAACACCTCTCTAACTAGTTCATTTGAGTCAATTGAACTAGTTATGATGAAGAAGAACAAGGTTAATATGAAATGCTCATATGGTTGACCTTTTGGGTTACCATGTTGAACCAACATACACGTACACGTTTGGGCACGGTTTTCACAAACCCAGTAAACGTATATCTCAAGTGTGTGTGACAAGCTAAGTTTTCGATCTAACGGTTGAGAAATATTAGCTTGAATCTAAATCAGGTTTTCATCTAACGGTGAATATCGATTGCTTTGTAACTAAGGGAAAACCCTGATATGAAGACTATATAAGAGACATCTAGCATTGGGAAAAACTAATCCCCACACGTCTGTGTGATACTAGTGCTCTCGGTAGAGTCGATTCTCCTCTAACCTTTGGTTTTTTTCTCTAAAACCAGGTTAACGACTTAAAGACTTCATTGGGATTGTGAAGCCAGACCGATACTACTTTTATCGTAGTTGTGTGATCTGATCTTGCATCTTCTAACATACGAGTACAATCTTTGATTGGCTTGAGATCGTGAGAGTTCTCCGATAGGCAAGATAAAGAAGTCACAAACATCTTCGTCTCACTGTTTGTGATTCCTCGACGTCTTCTTGTGTATTCAAGTAAGACTGTTGAGAGGTGATTGATTAATCTAGGTTGTTCTTCGGGAATATAAGACCGGATTATAAATTGGTTCCTGTTCACCTTGATTTCATATCTTAAGACGGAACAAAAACCTAGGGTTTTTCTGTGGGAGACAGATTTATCCTTTGATAGACTTTTCTGTGTGAGACAGATTTGTTTATTATCAAGTCTACGATTTTGGGTTGCAGCAACTCTTGGTTGTGAGGTGAGATCATCTAAGGGAATCAAGTGTGCAGTATCCTGCTTGGATCAGAGGCATAGGAGTACAAATGTACCTTGAATTAGTGGGAGACTGATTGGGGTTCAACTATAGTCCAGTCCAAAGTTAGCTTGGAGTAGGCTAGTGTCTGTAGCGGCTTAATACAGTGTGTATTCATTCTGGACTAGGTCCCGGGGTTTTTCTGCATTTGCGGTTTCCTCGTTAACAAAATTTCTAGTGTCTGTGTTATTTCATTTTACGCATTATATTGTTTATCTTTATAATTGAAATAATACAGGTTGTGCGTTAAAGGTTAATCGATTGGAGATCCGACCTCGTGGTTGTCGATTTCATTGATTAACACTTGGACATTGGTCTTTGGTACCGTCCAAGTTATTACTTGTATTTGATAAAGACTCGCTATTATTTTTACCTTGAGTAAAAATCAATTCAAGAGAGAGATATTAACTCCTTGAGATGCTTTCATCTAGATTGAGTCTGACTGTCTAGTTGATTCTCTAGCAAAGTATTTCGGAGTTAGTCCATACATATTTCTAAGCGAAATATTGGGTGTTGTTGTTAGACCCCCGCTTTTTCAGACATATTCAAGTACTTTTCATGAGAATCCATGGTACATCGACGGTGATTCTACCAACCACACTACCTTAGATCATGTACTTTTTACTACTTTATCACAACCACGCCACATCAAATCACGTGCAGAATTTATCGCAACAGCTAAGCAAGGTATAAGCATAATCATTAATTATGGTAGTTCGATTAAGACTGTCAATGATCATAATTTCAATATCAAAAATATTATACTTGTATCATAATCATATCAAAAAGTTCTATATGTATACAAGTCTACTCATATAAACAATTTCTTATCAACTTTTAATGGTAGTTCATGTGAGATAAATCGGAGTTGGTTGCAGGAATGAAAGATGAAAAAAAATGAGATCAACAGAGTTCTTAGTTGTAGAGAGTTGTATAAAAAAAGGATCTCAAAGGAAAAAGTTTGTAGCTAAAGTTGTTGTTCAGTTGTTGTAGGTATTAAAAATCACCGGTTGTTGGTCTGTTTAGCTGCAAATCCCTAAACTTAGGTTAGTGGGGAAATAATGAGGGATACAATAAGCAATTCATCCATGATTACATGCATAACTGAGGATATACCAATAAGTTGAGTCTATGCTCCATAGCTATATATTTGTAGACCCCCACCAACTATTTTATTTATGTGTGAGTAGGATAATACACACACGTGTAGTATACCAACAAACCAATATCCTAAGTTGTGACTTAATTAATGAGCCTTCATGTATGATGTTTTGATATTCTTCATGGTTAATGTTTGATCTTCTTCATAATTCATGTTGATTCATGTGGAAGAATACTCATGTTTGTACATTGTGGCTGACTCATGGCATGTGCAGAGCATGAGGTAGCATATGATAGATGTGTATATCATGTTTAAGAAACATGATTGAATGAGTTCGATCCATGATAGGAGAAGATAAAACGCCGTCCTTGAAGCTGAGGCCAGGTACTTGTTTATGAGGAGAGCACATACCTAATTACCTTATGTGGTTTCTGTAATCGAGATTGCAAGCTGTGATAGATTGGAAATACCATAAACATGCTTGTAACTCAGAAACATTGTGTTATAGAATTGCGCAGTTAAACTCACAACTTTTGGTATGTCAAGCTTGTTGTCAACTTTAGTTGATCGAAACAATGCCTTGATTTATGGTATATTAAAGTCAGTTTTGGACTAGGATTAGAGCATGGTAGTTGAATATCATAATTCACCAATCGACCTTGACGATTGAAGACTGGAGAATGACGACATGAACGGAAAATTCATCAACAAAGGTATGTAAATACTGATTATCCTATTTATTCATATTATCTACCATTATATCTACCGAGAAAAGTCGTATGACTTTAGTATAATGATGAATATTGCAAAGAAGATTGCAAGCTACAAAGAGTAGTCAAGTTAGTTCTTAAATTTCACAAACCATTTTATCAGTTCACAAACTTGAATTTTTAAATAAGAAGACTTGATGTTTAAAATCTCAGTTAACTCGCGTACACAAACTAATTTTTCCAGTTCGCGAACTAGTCGATTTTGAGATAATGCTGAATATTATTTAATTCAAAGGTACACGAACTGATTCATAAATTTTGCAAACTAGTTGATTTTAGATGTTACTTGTCCACCTTTTGTTTTGAAGTACACAAACTGTTTTGGAAGTTCGAGAACTTAAAAATTCAAAAGTTCCTGAGTTACAAGACGATTTTGAGTTCAAAAATTGTTTTGAAAGTTCACGAAATAATTCAGTATTTTGACACACACTTTACTTATGCTTGTTAGTTCCAGAAATACTGAATTGTGGCTCTTTATAAAACCACCTAGTGCACTCTGGTTGCATACATTTTCTTTGTGATTCAAAGAAAACTTCTCACATACTTTAATGCATAACCTATATAAAGACGTTTAGCTTGCTTGATTACAAAGCAATTTGAAAAAGAGAGGGTATAACAACCACACCCAATAATTCATTCGGCAATCTGTATGGATTAAAATACAACTTAATTCCGAGAGAACCAATTTAAAAGCGAGACTCAATCAAGAATTATATCAAAGAGTTTATATCTCTTTCTCAATACAATCAGCAAATCAAACAGATAGAAATCCGCGAGTCTGATTGATATGAGAAATAACTTGGACGGTACCAAAGACCAATGCCCAAGTGTCAATCAAGTTCAATCCAAAAAACAAGGTCAGATTTATCAACTGATTAAACTACGCACAACTTGTGATATTTCAATTATATAAAAATAAAATACAGAAAAGAAATAACACAGACACCAGAAATTTTGTTAACGAGGAAACCACAAATGCATAAAAACCCTGGGACGTAGTCCAAATTGAACACCACACTGTATTAAGCCGCTAAAGACTCTAGCCTACTACAAGTTAACTTCAGATTGGAATATAGTTGAGCCCTAACAAAGTCTTACACCGATTAAGGTACAGTCGCGTTCCTTACGCCTCTAGAACCACGTCATATTATGTGCACTTGATTCCCTTAGATGATCTCACCCACAACTAAGAGTTGCTACGACACAAAGTCGAAGACTTATAAACAAATATGTCTACCACAGATATGTCTATTCTTTATTCAATTTTTGTTCCATCTTTTTATAAAATCAAGGTGAACAGGAACCAACTAATAATTAGGTCTTATACTCCCGAAGAGCATCCTAGAAATATTAGTCACCTCACAATAACCCAGCTGATTAACAAAAAGTTATTGCGGAATCACAAGATTCTGAGACGAAGAACTATTGTGATTACCTTTTATATCTTACCTGTCAGAGATAAATCTCGAGTAAATCTTAAAGAAGATAAAACTCAATAAGATAGAACAAGTAAGATCATAATACGCAACTACAGAGAAAATAGTTGGATCTGGATTCACGAATCCCAATGAATTCATCAAGGCATTAACCTATAATGGTTTTAGGAAAAACCTAGGTTAAAGGAGAATTGACTCTAGTACGCAACTAGGAACACACAGAAGTGTGGGGATTAGGTTTTCCTATTGCTAGAGTTCTCCCTTATATAGTATTTCAAATCCGGGTTGCTTTCAATCAAAGCTAAGATAGCTTAGTAACAAATCATTTAATATTCACTATTAGATGAAATCCTGGTTTAAGATTCAAGCTAAGTCTGCTTAGAAATAAAGCAATCAATCTCCATCGTTAGATGGTCTTAGCTTGTTACACACAAATTAAATATACCTTCATTTAGATATGGGTTACCGTACCTAAATGTGTATATTGAGTTGGCTCAATAATAGTGTAGATGGGGAAAAATGATTTGCTGGTTTTAAGGAATTGAGGAGACGACCGTACGGAGGAGACTCCTTGAACCGACTGAAATCTTAAACCTCACACAGATGCACCGCTGCAAAGGTGGTGCTTTAGATTCGAGAGATCAATCTGTAGTACTCCGGCCTAAATCAAGACAATGACCGTTACAGAGTAAATTCGGTCACAAGAGAGGATGGGTTGATCTGTAGGAGGGAAGCTGAGAAATGTGTGGAATCAATGGTAATCAAAGATTGTGGGTGTGTGAATTCTGAATATGATAAGTTCTGAGTGATTGAAATTGCTCAATTGAGAGTAATTTATCGATTGATGAGTTGATGATCTCGTGTTGTCAGTTTGACGTGAGATTTATGATACTGATGATGCCGATGATTCAATCATGATTCAGAGACTTATTTATATTGCTGGAATTTTAGACACCATGATTCCATGAAGTGTGACAGTTGATGGAATCAAGGAGTGGGGAAGTAGATATCGTGTTTGAAACCAGTTGCTCAACGTGTGGAGACTTGGTCGATTTTCCACCCACTACCTCGTGGATTCCATCAACTGATTGCACGACTTGCTCACATTCCATCGTGTGTTTGGCACACGTGCCGTAGACCGCCAGACCAAAACCCTAAGTGATATCCCCCCAAGTGACACGATTGACGTCTCGTGGTTTGTTAGTCAATTGATGACTTCGTGGTTTGATGAGACGATGAGTCCATGTAGTTGTTGAGTTGAACATGATGTTCTGAAACTCATGAATTGAACATGTCATGAGACAGAGGTATAGTTCTTACGATGAAGTGAACAGGTATTGCTCATTCGATAGATCATTGAATATTGATTGTTAAACCAATATTCCTTGTTTTGAGCAAATGTCGCTCATGTGATGAATTGTTGAATATTTGATCGTGTGAGCATGTGTTGCTCATATGATGGCTTATTGGCAGCGTACCAAAAACATTAATTAGAACACTGGTGTAGAACCAAGCATAATTAATAAAATTAATGACCATGAGGCCGTCGTAAAATTATTAAGGTTGGAATCTGGAATGATGATCCTTGGATTCAGAAACCCTAATTTGATCAATTGATGATCAATTCATGGTTCGTCAGAAGTTTAACCATGGGATGAAGGAGGGAGCGACTACATGCGACCGTGGATCAACCATGTAGTGTCCATATGCTCATGTGAGAAAATACGAAGAACTCCTGAAGAGTTGACGATTTCTTGGTGGAAGAATGATTAAATGCTGGCATAATCATTTATTCAAAATATTTGTCTGAGCCTTAGGTGAGAAAACCTAATTAATTATGACGAGGCAAGGGACCGGCCATGGAGTCATGAAACTGGCCCTGGGTTGTCACGTGACCGCCTGACGATCACTTCATGAAAATCCAAAGTGTTTGGAAGAGTTTTGGACCTAATACGAGCAATTGTGCAAATTAGGTCAAAACTGTGAAAATTGATGGGACCGGCTTCCGTGAGCCAAAGAGCCAATCTTGGTCGGTCAAGATAGCGTGCTCGTGTCCCTAAGGCGTCCGTGTCTCAGTCCTGAGAATTTTGATTTTTTCTGGCGTGCAATTGAGCATCCATTCGAGAAAATATGCCAAAATTAGGGTTTCGACGAAACTGAGGAAAACACCATGAGATGTTGAAAAATAATTATAAAATAAGGAATGAGGAGGTGCGGGACCGCCGTGGTCAAGGCATGGTCGGCCGGTCGTGACCATAGTCCCGTGGTGCCTTTTCCTTAATTTTATAATGTTTTGATGATTTTATGAAAAATTCATGAATTTTGAGAAATTTGATGAATTTAGGGAGTTTCCATGAATTGAAGGAGTTTTCATGATTTCATGGAAGCAAAATATTAAAATAATAAAAACTTGGGCGTGTGGGACCATTGAGGCATGGACGGCCGGCTATTGACATGTCCCACGAGTTTTTCATAATTTTTTAATATTTTTTAGGTATTTTTGATGATTTGAGGGAATTTTTCCTAATTTGAGAGAAATACCATAAAATCAAGGAATTTGATGAATTCAAGGAAAAATAGGATAAATAATAAAGCAAAGGGCATGTGGGACCGGCTAGGGCATGGCCGGCCGGCTAGTGGCCCGGTCCCACAAGTTTTTCATAATTTTATTTTATTTATTATTATATGATGATTTGTGCAAAAATACCATGAAATCAAGGAGTTTTTTCATGAAATTAGATAAATAATAATAATAATAATAATAATAAAATAATAAGGAACCGTGGGGTGTAGGGACGGTTGGGACCAAGGCATGGTCGGTTGGCCAATGGTCACGCCCCACACTCCTTTCCTCAATTTTACATTATTTTTTTATGGATTTATGGAAGTACCATGGAACCGAGGAGTTTCCTCGAGACGAAGGAGATTTGATAAAATGAGAGAATTTTCATCAAATCATGGAAAATAATAAAAATGCATTAAAAATATAAAACTGGCATGGGATTGACCACGACACGGTCGGTCGGTCGTGTGTCCGTGTTCCCAGCACCCTGGTCAATATTTTTAATTATTTATTATTTTCTTCTCTATTTTGCATAGGTTCATCGTTTCGTTGTATTTTTGAAATACTCGTTCGTGCGGTGACTGTTAGTGTATCGTCGTTGAATACACCTTCACCATTTGAATCAGGGTTTACTTAGAGGTAGCTCAGACGCACGGTTGTTGATTATTTATTATTAATTGTGGAATTCGGTGGAGAATAATTCACAAAACTGAGCAATAAGATGTTTATTATTAATTCGTAAGATCAGCTGAGGATTCGACTACAAATTCATAATAATAAAGTGAGCATTACCATTCCATGGGATCGTAGATTCGACCGTAAAATCGGAATAATTAAGATTTATCTATTACCATTTATGAGACCAGTTGTGGATTCGATCATGAAATCGGAGTAATGAGATAATATAGTTATTGTTATTCTATGAGATCAAGTTGTGGATTCGATCATAGAATCAGAACAATTTTTTATTGCCATTCCATGGGACCAGTCGTGGATTCGACCATGGAATAGGAGAAATTGTTATTGCCATTCCATGAGTCCAGTCGTGGATTCGACCATGGAATAGGAGCAATAATAGATTATTCTGGGAATTCAGTAGTGAATGTCACGGCAAAATTTATCTTAATTAGGAATAATTAACTTTGTGGCTCTATACTAGCAGAGAAAGCTGTCTAGGAGCATTAATTATCCCGATATGAGCTTGTCGGTAAGTCATATCCTTTATATAGTCAGGGTAAACTTGTTGTTTGTTCCTGAAGACGTTATCGCTGTATACTAGCAGAGCAAGCTGTCTAGGAGCCGTCCATCTCGTGATACTATATAGAAATAATCACTGAAAGTATCCAGTATTCATGAGATATGCCGTTGTCCAGTCGTGAGACTACATATCTACATGTACTCTGAGAAAAGTACTCTCCGTTGAGAATTCGATGAGAGACCCGTGTCTCGATACTCACGTCTGATTGCTGAATCAGATCTTCGTATAATTATGAGTTTACGATTTTAGCCTTTGTCAAAAATCCACCATCTACATTAAGTCCCCTGCTTACTGAGGAAAGATGTGTTCCTCAGTCAGCATTAAATGGTGATTTTCCGGCCATAAATAATAATACCAGTAATTGAACTTAGTCGTAAGTTGAGACGTTACCGGATTTAGAAAGCATGAGCAAACCACTTGATGAAGGCTTCAATGTCATGATTGGAGCGTCGTTTGATGAGCATAAATTGGTGTTGAACCGCTGGTTTGGAAGACGAGTCCGTAGTTGGTTAGGATTCGCGGGTCGGGCCCAATAAGAAAATCCTTAGAAAATTAGTTTTGGAAATAAAATTGATATAAAAGGGATTAATCCTTTTTTTATTATTATTTTCCTCACACACGACCAGCACCTTCATCACCTTCACGCCAGGGAAGAAGGGTTTTTCCGCCGGAGCCGCCAGCCGCCACCGATCGTCGGCGCCGTCCGACCGTCGTTCGGCCAAATTCTGGTCGCCGCACGTTAGGTAATTTTTTTTATTTTTTTTGTTTTTGCTGATGTTTATGATACTCATGAGTTGTTCATTCTTTGATCATGATGAAGTTATATACATGTGTTTATATTAGTGTGAGTTTTATGAAAAAACCCTCGTTTTGTTTTGAAAACTTATGTTCGTTCAATCGTTAGTTTTGAAAACTAACTATAATCCCTGATTTAGGAGAGATTTTTTTTATATGAACCTAGGTCCAGTGATAAAACTTAATTTATGAGTTTTCATGTGTACCAAGGTTTTATCATAAAAGAAGTGAATTTTCATGAAATCGGAATAATCCTTCGTTTTAAAGACAAATAACGATGACACGAAGGAAAATATGTATGATGAACTTGTGTCCAGTGATAAAAATTTTCTTATGATCTTTCATGTAAATACAAACTTTATCATATGTATGAGATGTGAGATTTCACAATATTTTTTGAAATAAACCTTCGTTTTAAAGACAAATAATGACGATACGAAGGAAAAATACTTATATATATATATATGCATCCGTGACATATATTGTGCAAAATATGATGATATATTTTATTTGCATGAGTTTGTTTTCATTAGATAAAATCCTTGAGAATTTATGTATGCAAGTTGCATTAATTGCTGTTTTTTCGAAAAATCAACACGTGGGTTTTGAGGATTCATCAAAGATAGACAATATATTTATGATAGAATATTGTATTGTTATGAACTTCATAGGTCAGTTGTGTGAATGTTCACATTATGAAAATTGTGTCCGTGATTTCATGAAAAATCAGTTTCGGAAACTAAATAAAGTTTCGTTCGTTTTTTGCAGTTTTCGAAGAGACGAACGATTTTGAGGTGTTAACTCTAGCATTAGTATCACTATTGTTAGTGGAAGTATAAAAGGTAAGAGTTAAGAGTTACCATTTTTGCTGATGTTGGTTTGTTTACAGAGTAGTAATCTTTGATCTTCCGGTTCCAGAAAATGTCGACCAACAATAACAACAATTACGATTAATGGTATTCCTTTTCTTCCTCTGGATCTTCTGATGAGGATTCCGACGCTCCTGTAGAGAAATCAAAGGCTAAGGTTACCCAGGAAGGGGAGAAGCCTAATGTTCCCTTGGGTGAGCGAAGAGTCTCTTTTGCTGAACACGAAAAGAAAAGAGCTGAAGACAAAAAGGAGGATGCCCGTCAACGTGAAAAAGATCGCACCCGGCGTAAGAGACAGAGGGTTGAGGAGAAGCGTCAATTCCTTGATGCGGTGCCTTCTGATTCTGATGTTGATGCTTCTGAAGGAGAGATCACATGGGAACCATCCGAGCGTTACATTAATCCTGATCGATATGAAAGAGAGCATCAGAGGATGATGATAAAAATTGAAGCTGAAGATGCAGCAGAAGATAACTCGGACTCAGATGATGATGTTATCTTCCGTCCACCGGACTTCACCAATGATCCTGACAGTGACTCTGAAGAAGATGATTCTGAGAAGGCCAGTGACGATGAAGCTGACAATTCGGATGAGTCCGACGAGTAGTTTTACTTCCATCTTCTTTAGACGTTAAAGCATTCCCTTCTTAGTCTTCATAGTGGGTATCTTTCTTTTGACTGTTTAAACGACTTTACTTCAATTAGACTTTTCTTATGAATGATGAACATTTTGTTAACGTCGATTTCTTCTAATCCATGACATGGACCAATATCCATATATCCAAATTCATCATGACTTGTCGATTTTCATGAGAAGTAACATAACACACGGCTGAGAATTCATGACGTGTACAAGGCCGCGTGGCCTATCCTTTGACCCGTGACGTTCAGTCCCCAATGTGTTATTTTCCTCCGCGTCTTCGGTATCGATCTTTGAAGCCTAGGGTTTCAGTGAAACTCGTAACTGAGTTGACTATATGACTATCGCCTGATATATCTTCAAGACTCCAAATTTATGATCCACGCAAATATTTCTTCCATTCCTGAGTCAGTTTCATCGTGCAGAGAAGTTTTGATCCTACCCTATTGCCGTCATGTCGAGTAATAGCATTTCTTCTCAAGATGATCTTCAGTCGAAGCGTCAAATAGCAACGTCTATCTCAGTAAGTTGTACACTTCTTCTTCTTCTCCTTTCTTTTCTCTGTTCAATCGAGATTGTTGATCACAAGAGAATGATTTGTCGTAGGACTGTAAGAAGATTGCTACTCCTCATAATGCAAGGCCTAAGCGGACTGTTAGATCTCCTGCCCGGTATGGATCGGCTCGTGCTGAAGCTGGATCGTCTGAAAGTAAACCTATGACTCTTGAGATTGTAAGTCCCGGGATTAACACTCATTCGTTTCATCGTAGGCGGATGTCCGTGTCGTCGATGCTAGACGAAGAAAGAGTGGAAAGTCCGTGACCGTGGTTGAGGTTGAGGAAAGCAGTAACCAGGCATATGAAGATTCTGCAGGATCTGTGGAGACTGGAGACGGTGTCCATGCTCGTGAATACCCAACCGCTGGACTTTTATTCGAAGCCCCATTGATTAATACCTTCCCAGACAATGAAATGGTCGGCGGATTCGTGATTCCAAAATGTTATGCGTCTCTGTACATCAAGATCTGGAAGAAGTGTGGTCACTTTTCTACCACATAAGTGTGGAAAGGTTTTCTTCCAACCCTTTTAACCACGGTAGCGGGGCTATTGCCGATCATCGAGGAAATGAATCAGATGCACTTGCGAGAAGTCAAAAACCATGAACTGCACCAATGGGATGAAATGATCTCGAATTGTGAGATATTACGATTCAATATAAGCTGGCGCCGTCGTCGTCTTGAGATAATCAAGGTTCATAAGGCGGCAGAGGCTGCTGATGCAATTTCCATGAATGCAGCTTTACTGGATGAGGAGAGGATACTGGCTCTGGAGTCAGCAAGGGTTGAGAAACCGGTCGAAGACTTGAAGGCAAAGACCAAGATTTATCAGAAGAAGCTTGAATGTTCGAGGTCTTACCATTTTGTTGTAGGCTCTGGAGATCCTCTATTTGTAATCTTCCACATATTTTTCCACCTTGGTTCTCCTTGATTCCAGCATATCTAGCTCAGCAATTCTTGATCTGAAGATTTCGGCCTCATCCCATTGTACACCACTGGATGCTGCAATCCTGGCTGAGGGAACTTTGATTTCTGCTGGAAGTATGGCGTCGGCTCCGTAGACAATGGAATATGGCGAAGTACCGATCGAGCTCCTTGGTGCAGTTCTGTAAGCCCACAGAGCCATGGGTAATTTCTCATGCCATGATCGAGGATTGTCATGAATCGTCCGACTGATAATCCTGACCAAAGTCTTGTTGGTACTTTCTGCTTGACCATTTCCTTGTGGATAGTAAGGCGTGGAGAAGATTTGTTTGATCCCATATTTATTGAGCAGCTTCTCAACATCTTGATTGGCAAAAGGAGTTCCGTTATCTGTGATGATATGCTTAGGAAATCCGAATCTGCTTATTATGTGCTCTTTGATGAAGGCGGCAATCGTAACTCCAGTAGTACTTCGAAGAGGAACAGCTTCGACCCACTTGGTGAAGTACTCTGTCGCAGTGATGATGTATTCATGTTGTTTTGAAGATGTTGGATTGATCTTCCCAATGATATCTAGTCTCCATCTGTAGAAAGGCCACGGACTATTCACAGAATTCAACGGGAGACAAGGAGTGTGGATGAGATTACCATGGGTTTGGCATTGGTGACACCTCTGAACGTGTGCGGCTGCATCGTCTTCCATGGTTGGCCAATAATATTTTTCATGAATTTGAAGAAATAGTTCCCTCTTTCCTTGATGTTCTCCATCATGTACTTCCTTCAGGATTGTAGGGATTTCATGTTCGGTTAAGCACCTCAGTAAATTCCCACCAAAGCTTTTGCGGTATAAGATCCCATCGAGATAGACGAATATATTAGCTTTCTGAATGAGTTTGACTGCTTTTTTCTTTTCCAGTGGTAGTTCGTTATCCCAGAGGTATTTGATGTAAGGCTCCCTCCAGTCCCCAGTGTGGTGGACCGTCAAAACCTCCAGGTGATGAGGAGGTGCTTAGAAATAAAGACAAGATCCTTGTAAAGATCTTGACTGAGTCTCCATGGATGGCCAGTAGTACCCCATTCTTTGAAGCTTTCTGTAAAGTGTTACCACTAACGTTTGCCCGCAGACTTCTTTATGTATGCGCTTGAATTGTTCTTCCGCTTCGTCGATCCCAAGACATCATGATAAAGATCCATCAGGGTTTCGATAGTACAGCCCTCCATGAATCAAGAAGTAGTTCTTCAATTCCTTGAGGCTGACTTGGCCTTCTGAAATAGAGATACTCAATTCATGAATGATAGGTACTCGCCAATCGTTCGCTGGAATGTCTGCGATCTGAGTGATCCAAGTCGAAGATACTGTACGCCTCTGTACAATGATCGTTGTATGTGTTCCTTCGAATTGCAGCTTGGAGGCGAGAGTTGCTAGGCAATCAGCATGCCTATTGTTAGTCCGTCCAGTATGGACGATCGTTGCGTCAGCAAAATAGGTCAACAGTTGCTGAGTTATGGTTCTGAATGGAGCAAGTGTGATTTCTTTGAGAGAATATGTTTCATTCATCTGGTTGACCAATAATTTTGAATCTCCCCTTAACTCGAGGTGTGTTGCTCCTGCTTGCTTGGCCAAAGATAATCCTAATAGGAAGGCTTCATATTCCGATGAGTTGTTGGTGCAGTGGAAATCCAACTTGAACGAATGTGACAAAACTTCACCAGATGGAGACACCATCACTAAGCCCGCTCCTCCAGTGTCACTACTAGGGGTGGAAGATCCATCAAAGTATAGAAGCCATGTTTCTTCCTTAATAACCAAGATGTATGGGAATTCGCCGGGCACTTCTTCATGTAGTGTTGTTGTGTCTTCCCCTGGAAAAGCAGCGAGCAAGTCTGCGATTGCTTGACCTTTGATGCCTTTAGGTGGCGTGCAAGCTATGTCAAATTCTGACATCTGGAGTAGCCACTTCGCTGGTGTCCCTATCAAGGCTGGCTTTGTTAGCAAGAACTTTATGGGATCAACTTTAGAGATGAGTACGACCCTGTTAGATAGTAAGTAATGTCTGAACTTCTGGATTGCATGCACCAATGCCAGGCATGCTCCTTCGGCCTTTGGATATCGGAGTTGGGCGTCTCTCGTTGTGCGGCTGAAGTAGTAAATCGGTCGTTCGACGCCTTCGTCGTCTTCCTGAGCGAGGAGTGCGCCGATGGCGACGTCACTGGAGGCTGTGGAATGAATTTGAGGTCGCCCCTGTACTGGAGACCTCATGACGGACAGTGACAATAATATATGTTGTATTTTATGGAAAGCTTCTTGTTGAACAGCTGTCCAGGTGAAGCTTTCTCCTTTTTTCAGCAGAGGTGTGAACGAAGCAATAAGTTGAGATAATCCAGGAATAAAGCGTCGAATATAATTTACCTTGCCCATAAAGATATGTAGTTCCTTCACGGTTCGTGGAGAAGGAATGGTGGTAATAACTTTTGCTTTGTCTGGATCGACTTTGATCCCTTCAGCCGTGACCAGGAATCCTAAGAATTTTCCGGAAGAAACTCCGAATGCGCACTTTAAAGGATTCATTTTTAATTTGTATTCTCTGCATATGTCAAACACCTGTCTTAGAACTTCGAGATGAGATGCTCGAGTCTTCGATTTTACCACCACATCATCAACATAGTCTTCTACTTGCTTGTGCAACATGTCGTGGAATATGGCAGTCATGGCTCGTTGATAGGTGGAACCAGCATTCTTTAATCCAAAGGGCATCATAGTATAGTGAAAATTCCCAATGGGAGTACGGAACGCAGTCTTGTTGGCGTCATGTTCATACATCTTGATCTGGTTGTACCCACTATAATCATCCTTGAATGAGAACATACCGTGACCACTGGTTGCATCGACGAGCATGTCAATGTTGTGTAGAGGAAAATCATCCTTTTGACAACATTTATTCAAGTTCCTGAAGTCGACACAACATCTGATTTGACCATTTTTCTTCTTAACAGATACCACATTTGCTAGCCACGTTGGATGAAGAATAGGCTTGATGAACCCTGCTGCTAACAGTTTCTGGATTTCGACATTGATTTGCTCCTAGACTTCGTGTCTAAATTGTCTGGGCGGTTGTTTGACAACTTTGGAACCAGGGAAGATGTGCAGGTGATGGGTGACGAGTTTGTCATCCAGACCCGACATTTCTTCGTACGTCCAGGGAAGACATCTTGATATTCTTTCAATAATTTTATCAGCGCCGTCCGCTCCACTGGTAATAGTGTTGAACTGATCAGGATTGGCCTTGGATCGTCTTCAGTCCCAATGTTGATTGTTTCAAGATCATCAGTGGCAGAGTCAGTGCCGTCTTGTAGTTGTCGTGGGGCATCCTGGACTTCTTCTTCAAGTGATAGATCACTCTGACACGATTCTTCATGGTGGGGAGACTTTTCATCGTTCTCCCCGATTAATTGCTAATCTTTCCGTCGGCGATAAATGACTCTCCTTTCTACATCTCGATCGATCGTGAAGTTTGACCCTGGAGTTGAGACTTGATCATTTTAGCAGCTGAGGATGACGGATCGTTATCAGCCTTCTCGATAGTCTTCCATCTTGGAAGTGGAGTACTGCGAATCTTGCTTGGAGGTTCCGGAACGCCTTTTTGAGATTCAAGGAACTCAGTATCATAGACGGGAGCATAAGGAGATGATGAAGCCGGAATGTGAACGATCTTGTTGTCGAGAAGAGCCTTCATGCATTGATGGTATGTTTAAGGAAACACCTTGTTATCATGGAGACATGGGCGTCCCAGTATTATGTGGTAGTCAGGTTCTTGCTCGATCACATGAAACTTTGCTTTCGATCGAATCGGACCCACCCTCAAATCTATGTATGCATATCCATATGTATGGCTTTGACTTCCTTCAAACCCTGTCATTAGGATGGGATAGCGAACGATTTTACCTTGTGGGAATCTGGCCATCCTGAGAGTCTTCATAGTCACAATGTTGGTGGAAGCACCGGTGTCGACAAGAGATCTTCTAAATTCGGTGCCTTTGATGAAACCAGTGACATACAATGCTCGGTTGTGTCCTTCATCCGTCATGCGATCTTCTTCTCCAAAAGAGATGTTGTCGATCGAATGCCCAGGCACTAGGGATACTTCTTCAACTGATGGTGTTGGTGGCGTTATTTGCACGCTGGATGTTATCTGGTTGAGTGATGAAAATGTGTTTGTACGCTGATCCCGGGATAAGTGCAGGAGTTCACATAGATTTTCAATCAAATGTGTGACCTCTTGTTCCACCGGCTTCTCGTATGTGGTGAAGTGACACGATTGACGTCTCGTGGTTTGTTAGTCAATTGATGACTTCGTGGTTTGATGGGACGATGAGTCCATGTAGTTGCTGAGTTGAACATGATGTTCTGAAACTCATGAATTGAACATGTCATGAGACAGAGGTATAGTTATTACGATGAAGTGAACATGTATTACTCATTCGATGGATCGTTGAATATTGATTGTTGAACCAATATTCCTTGGTTTGAGCAAATATTTATCATCTGAGCAAATGTCGCTCATATGATGAATTGTTGAATATTTGATCGTCTGAGCATGTGTTGCTCATCTGATAGCTTATTGGCAGCGTACCAAAAACATTAATTAGAACACTGGTGTAGAATCGAGCATAATTAATAAAATTAATGACCATGAGGCCGTCATAAAATTATTAAGGTTGGAATCTGGAATGATGATCCTTGGATTCAGAAACCCTAATTTGATCAATTGATGATCAATTCATGGTTCGTCAGAAGTTTAACCCTGGGACGAAGGAGGGAGCGACTACATGGGACCGTTGATCAACCATGTAGTGTCCATATGCTCACGTGAACAAATACGAAGAACTCCTGAAGAGTTGACGATTTGTTGGTGGAAGAATGATTAAATGCTGGCTTAATCATTTATTCAAAATACTCATCTGAGCCTTAGGTGAGAAAACCTAATTAATTATGACGAGGCGAGGGACCGACCATGGAGTCATGAAACCGGCCCTGGGTTGTCACGTGACCGCCTGACGATCACTTCATGAAAATCCAAAGTGTTTGGAAGAGTTTTGGACCTAATACGAGCAATTGTGCAAATTAGGTCAAAAATGTGAAAATTGATGGGACCGGCTTCCGTGAGCCAAAGAGCCAATCTTGGTCGGTCAAGATAGCGTTCTCGTGTCCCCAAGGCGTCCGCGTCTTAGTCCTGAGAATTTTGATATTTTCTGGTGTGCAATTGAGCATCCATTCGAGAAAATATGCCAAAATTAGGGTTTCGACGAAACTGAGGAAAACACCATGAGATGTTGAAAAATAATTATAAAATAAGGAATGAGGAGGCGCAGGACCGCCGTGGTCAAGGCATGGTCGGCCGGTCGTTACCGCGGTCCCGTGGTGCCTTTTCCTTAATTTTATAATGTTTTGATGATTTTATGAAAAATTCATGAATTTTGAGAAATTTGATGAATTTAGGGAATTTCCATGAATTGAAGGAGTTTTCATGAGTTCATGGAAGCAAAATATTAAAATAATAAAAACATGGGCGTGTGGGACCATGGAGGAACGACCGACCCGCTATGGACTGGTCCCACGAGTTTTTCATAATTTTTTAATATTTTTTAGGTATTTTTGATGATTTGAGGGAATTTTTCCTAATTTGAGAGAAATACCATAAAATCAAGGAATTTGATGAATTCAAGGAAAAATAGGATAAATAATAATAAAATAATAAAGCAAAGGGCGTGTGGGACCGACTAGGGCATGGAAGGCCGGCTAGTGGCCCGGTCCCACAAGTTTTTCATAATTTTATTTTATTTATTATTATATGATGATTTGTGCAAAAATACTATGAAATCAATGAGTTTTTTAACGAAATTAGAGAAATAATAATAATAAAATAATAAGGAACCGTGGGGTGTGGGGCCGGTTGGGACCAAGGCATGGCCGGTTGGACAATGGTCACGCCCCACACTCCTTTCCTCAATTTTACATTATTTTTTATGGATTTATGGAAGTACCATGGAACTGAGGAGTTTCCTCGAGACGAAGGAGATTTGATAAAATGAGAGAATTTTCATCAAATCATGGAAAATAATAAAAATGCATTAAAAATATAAAACTGGCGTGGGATTGACCACGACATGGTCGGTCGGTCGTGTGTCCATGTTCCCAGCACCCTGGTCAATATTTTTAATTATTTATTATTTTATTCTCTATTTTGCATAGGTTCATCGTTTCGTTGTATTTTTGAAATACTCGTTCGCGCGGTGACTGTTAGTGTATCTTCGTTGAATACACCTTCACCATTTGAATCTGGGTTTACTTAGAGGTAGCTCAGACGCCCGGTTGTTGATTATTTATTACTAATTGTGGAATTCGTTGGAGAATAATTAACAAAACTGAGCAATAAGATGTTTATTATTAATTCGTAAGATCAGCTGAGGATTCGACTACGAATTCAGAATAAAAAAGTGAGCATTACCATTCCATGGGGTCGTAGATTCGACCATAAAATCGGAGTAATTAAGATTTATCTATTATCATTTATGATACCAGTTGTGGATTCAATCATGAAATCAGAGTAATAAGATAATATAGTTATTGGTATTCTATGAGATAAAGTTTTGGATTCGATCATAGAATCAGAACAATTTTTTATTGCCATTCCATGGGACCAGTCGTGGATTCGACCATGGAATAGGAGCAATTTTTATTGCCATTTCATGAGACCAGTCGTGGATTCGACCTTGGAATAGGAGCAATAATAGATTATTCTGGGAATTCAGTAGTGAATGTCACGGCAGAATTAATCTAATTAGGAATAATTAACTTTGTGGCTCTATACTAGCAGAGCAAGCTGTCTAGGAGCATTAATTATCCCGATATGAGCTTGTCGGTAAGTCATATCCTTTATATAGTCAGGGTAAACTTGTTGTTTGTTCCTGAAGACGTTATCGCTCTATACTAGCAGAGCAAGCTGTCTAGGAGCCGTCCATCTCGTGATACTATATAGAAATAAACACTGAAAGTATTCAGTATTCATGAGATATGCCGTTGTCCAGTCGTGAGACTACATATCTACATGTACTCTGAGAAAAGTACTTTCCGTTGAGAATTCGATGAGAGACCCGTGTCTCGATACACACGTCTGATTGCTGAATCAGAGCTTCGTATAATTATGAGTTTACGATTTTAGCCTTTGTCGAAAATCCACCATCTACAAATAGTTAACCGAAGTTAGCCATATGAACAATTTTGTCTTAGCTGTATTCATCTAACACTTCTAGATCAAATATGAAGATCCATCAATCATGAAAGATAATCAAATGAATCTAATTGTGTTTCAAATGGAGTTTTTCAATTGTTCACTATCTCATAGAAATATATATATAAACAAATTGAATCGAAATCCGCTTGATTCGTAATCGTACAAAGTACTTATATAAGAATCAATTCATGAACATTAAGCCACGGTTTGCAAAGATTGCATTCCTTAAATCATAAATATGTTTTAGTTCATGAGTATGAGAATCATAATGACCAATTGTAGAACTTCACCACTGTGTTCGCCAACCAGGTATGTGAACAGCAGCTCTGGGTCTTGGCATTGTCCATCCGTTCCCAACTCAGGTAAACCCGTTCGCATACTAGGTGCGCAAAAAAGAATTCCGGACATTCTCAGGTAAATCCGTTCGTATACTAGGTACACAAACAAGAGTTCCGGACCTGAATCATCACAATACAGTTCGCATACTAGGTATGCATACCGTGTTGTATCCAGACATGGGTAATTGTTCTAAACTCTCATTTCAATTATTGAAACATCCTTGGAATACGACAATGGCTGTCTCACACAAACCATTTGTTTCAAGTAATTTTCAAGTGATTGAATGATCAATACGAAACTTCCCAAGCTAACATCAAATGACTTTCTTACACAAATCATATAAGATGTTCAAAGTAATTTTCACATGATCATCTTTTGACATTATATTTGGTTTCCAACAAATAAATTGTTTCCAACTAAACTCGTCAAGAATATGATGAACATAGCTAAAGCAAAAATCTTCCAACACATATTCCGAGAAATGGATAAGCAAGTTAAACTCAGCTCGAAATATCAAATGTGTATAATATAAAAGTCTATATAGCTATAAGACTTAGTCTCATTAGAAGATAGAATAGAATAGACTTCTGTGTGATAGATAAGTTTTAGTCTCCACATACCTTTTGTTGATGAAGTTCCTCCAATCTCCTCAGTAAATCTTCGTCTTCAATTGGTGAACGCCGTGAAGTCTAAAGCTCAACTACACATTTTATCCTAATCCGAAACATAGCCATAAGTAGACTAGAAATCAAGTATATAGTTTTGATCAACAAAACTTGAAAAACAAGCTTGAGATAGCAACGCTTGCGAGTTCGACCAAGCAGTGCTCTAACAATCTCCCCTTTGTCAATTTTAGTGACAAAACTATCAATACATATGAATTACAAAATAAATAAACTTTGTAGCTACTCATCCATCGTGATTGATTTCCTTGGCTCTTCAACATTCCTTGAATTCTTCGTTACTCCAAGTACTCCAGCGGTTCTGAACGTGTTCAACTCAGCATCATTGTTATTGAAGATCCGTATCCATAACAATAAGAAAACAAATGTTCTCAATCATTGTTATACAATATCATAATATTACTATAGATAAACAAAGTTCAATTGCATCACAACATTGAAATAATACTATGGTGATATGTATCACTCCCCCTTAGTCAATACTTCATCTTCCAATGAAAACCACTTCCCCTTGCATAATGATCCGTAAACCATATGTATATAGTGTGAACTACCAAATAATTCTCTCCCTTTTTGTCCATATAAATTGTCAAAGGTACGAAAACTACGGGATCGTAATGAAATTTAAAAAAAAAAAAAAGATACTTCATGACTAAAATAAAAAATATCAACTTTGTTTCGATGACTTCACATAGTAGAAACTTAGTGTATTCATTAAGGAGTTTATAAAGATAGAAGATAACTCCTTCAATATTCCACAACAGCACTCCCCCTGAAGATATGGTAATTAAGCACAAGTTCAATAAAGAACTCTCTCCCATTTGATGTCATTCCCAAGAGAACAACATGAGCGACCTTACTTTTACAGGAAAAGAAGGATTTCTTTGGACATTAACAAATCACATGGGATTTGTATCCAGTAAACTCTAATAAATTAACCACAAGAGGACCTTATTGATTAATTTAATCGGAAATGCTCAACATAAGAAAACTTACGGAGCCATACAGTACTTTCACATAGAAGTGGATCAGGAAAAGATCAATACTGCAAAATATTTCAAAAGTTCATTCTATCTTTCATCAAAATTTGCATAATGACACAAGAGACTTAACTTTTGAACATATATGAGATAAGCACAGTTCACGAACATAAACACATATATATCTCATAAGCAATTGCAATATATGAAATCAAAAAGATTAAATAATGCAAAAATCCTAACTTTGGAATTTAAATAAATAAATCTAAAAACATTGCAAGATGAAAAACGTTGAAATAGCTATGTGTAATCACAATAATTGCTATTCCAAACCCTAGTTCTCCTTCTTAAACAAGAATAAATTCTCAAAAATAAGTTTCATACACATTAAGATTCTTGAAAAATTCTTTATCGTCCCCGAACTCCTTGTCGTCAACAGACATTGAAACATAAGGTTCATGAAGAAAGGAGTCAATTCCAACAAACCTTCTTGACTGTTGCCGAATAAGAGCCTTCTGAATTTCAAGAGATCTTAGAACAATAGTCTTTATTTGCTGAATCTCCATCCTTGTTTCTTTCAACTCTTCAAGAACAACAGAAAACTTATGAAGATTTGAGGTGTTACCCCTTGGTTTCTTCATATTCTTCCTTTTTCTCTTCAAAGTTGTAGATGAATGGGATTTTCCTTTTCCTTCATGATTGATGGCTTAACAATTATATTAACATCTTTTCCATCAGAAGAGATGATGCTTGGAGTCTCCATAAAATTAAAATATGGGATCTGTGAAAAGGACCACAAAAAAATAGCTCCACAAGCAAACCTTTGAAGAAAAGAGTTTCAGAGAAGGAAAAGAATGTATGGTTACGGAACCTATATACAAAGCAATAGGGTTCACGTACGATCAACACAAACATCCCTAAAAATGGTAGGATTAATGTCGATTTTGACCCTTTTTTATTTTATATATTCAAATACTGGGAAATCCTTTTAATACCATATTTAGACGATATGAAAAGAACAACCAGAAAATCAGAAAACAAAATTCAAAAACCAAACTAGAATAGTTTCTGATCAAATAGCCCGACTGTGCAATTCTTGTCTCTTTTTGAATTTCGAGCACATGAGACAAGAAGCACCTTCAACACAATTAGACTGTGTTGGGGTGAACAACAATCTGTCCACCACATGGTTCCTGTAGGACACTTTCAACATCCTTTATTCATAGATCGTTTAGACCTAGATTTTCTCTGTAATGATCTAAACTTTTACTTAGAAATCAACTTCTTAGGAGATGAGTTAAAATTACATACCTCAGATGGATTTGACTTTATCACAAGTTTGAGCTTGTTTGCTAATCGATTAGCTTTCTGTTGCAGTTTGTTGACATATCTTACTTTATGTTTGTACTTGAAACAAGTAGAGAGTTCATGACCCTTAAAAGTATAATAAGAAGATGTCAAGGTGGAGGATGGTTCGGGCACCATAGCCGAACATGCTACTAAACAAAGTGAAGTACCTGAAACAAGTGAGATAGAGTTTTCATTAGTCATAGAAAAATCCATTTCATCCTCGAATGTATTCGATGAGATTTCTCCAGGAAAAATATCAAGATTGATGTGAGTATTGCCACAATTACCAAAATTAATATTTTCTCCAAGAAGTGCTACACTTGATTTTTCATCTTCACTCGAATCATAGTGATCAAACGTTTCATCAAGAGTTGCAGCAAGACCTTTGTTCCCAATGTATTTTCTACAATTTGGACACTCATTGGAAAAATGACCAAATCCTTTACACTTGAAGCACTGTGGCATATCCTCATCATCAGTGTCGACAGTATCCCAATTTTTAGGTGGGGCACGATCATGGGTTTTAACTGATGATCTAGGTTTATCTCTGAAGAATCGTTTACTTCTCTTCAAAAGAAAATCTCTAAACTATCTCGTGATCAAAGAAACTGAGTTGTCAATATCTTCATATGATGATTCAGTCTCGATAGGATCATCCACAGAGTTGCGAACACTTTTACTTTTATCAAGTAGTTTAGTATTCTTTTGTGATTTAAAAGCAATATCCATTCCGGCTTTAATGCTCATGATCAAAGATCTTTAACATTCCAGCAAGTGTATTTATGGAAAGAGTTTCAAGGTTATTATCTGAGAATTTTCATCATAATGCCCTTTTCAGGGTTACTCTTACCCAATGCAAAAGATGCATTAACAATTTCAGACATTTTGTGATTAAACTCATCAAATGACTCTTCATCAACCATTCAAAGGTTTTCCAATCAGAATTTAGGTTTTGAAGCCTAACTTATTTCTCAGAGATATTCCCTTCGAATACGGTTTCTAAGATATCCCAAGCATCTTTATACTTAGTGCACGTAGTCACATGGTGCTGAAGATATGGGGTAATGGCATGGTTGATAGCATTCAAACCGTCAGAATTTTGCTTTGCGGCAAGAATTTCGACAGGTTCTCACCAATATCCTTTGCAATATTTACACCTCAACTGTAACTACAAGAGGATTATAGCCATTAACTGCGCGAACCCATGATTGGAAATCACGTGCTTGCAGAAAGGCACACATACAATTTTCCACTATAAGTAATTCGAGTCATCGAAGACTGGCGGTACGTTCATAGAGATAACATTTCTGTCCATAGAGTCAGATTGCTACAAATACATACTTATGAGGTCTTAGCGTGTTTTCCTGCTCTAATACCAATTGAAAAAGCAGGGGTATAACAACCACACCCAATAATTCGTTCGGCAATATGTACGGACTAAACTCCAACTTACTTCTGAAAGCACGAACTTAAAAGCGAGACTCAATCAAGAATTATATCAAAGAGTTTATATCTCTTTCTTAATACAATCAGCAAATCAAACAGATAGGAATCCGCGAGTCTGATTGATATGAGAAATAACTTGGAAAATACCAAAGACCAATGCCCAAGTGTTAATCAATTTCTATCTAATAAACAAGGTCGGATTTATCAACTGATTGAACTGCGCACAACCTATGATATTTACAAACTATAGATTTGTTGTTCAGAATCTTAAAGTCGGCTCTAGTTTCACTTTGCAACGATAATCCATTTTTTTCAATCTTACTAATGCGAACGAACTAGGAAAAAAATGGTTGAAAAGTGTCTGCGACCAGCATCTCCCCTCCTTTAAAATGCTAAGTCATATGAGCTTCCACGTCGCACGGTGAGTGTGACACCCTCCTCAAATTAAATTAGATAAAAGCTTTCACACAGAGCAAGCCTGGGGACGACAAGTGGCGGGACTCTATTGGTCGAGACATTAAAACATGAATTACACTATGTTTACACCGTGTATTTAACTGGTGGTTTGTAACACGGTTAACAATAACGTGGGTATACAATACTTACGTGAGGATTTACAGGTAACTAATAACTTACACTTGGTTTACACCAAATACTTAACTGGAAATTACTAACGCCAGTTAAGTGGACATTACATCCGTGAAAGCGATTCATAGGGTTTATTTAGTTTCTGAGATTTCTATTTCAACGAAAAGCGGCTGTGATCGAAGAAGAAATATAAATTGATTGAGGAGATTACGAGAGTTCCATAAATGGTGAAGAACAAGATTGATACACCTTCGAGAAGGTATTCAAATCATCAAACCCAAACTAAACTCTATTTAAACTCTATTTTGTTGTATTGATTTTTATTTTCCTGTTTTTGATTGAAATTTAGGTTAAAACCACTTTTATCTTTTAGGATTGGTGATAGATTTGTATAAAGGTAGTTGATTTTCGGTGGAATCATGAATTTAAGCAAATGGTTTTGTTTTAGACATTGAATGTGATTATTGTTTAGTAGGTAGAAAGCTTAAGTCATCTTTTCGTTGTGTTAAGCGTGGTTATTAGGTTGATATGCAGAGATGTATATCATGGAATTTCCTTATAGCCAAGGTTTTGTTGATCCTTACACCGTCAGGTAATCAACATTCTTGCTTTTCTAATTTTTAGGGTTCTATTATTAGTTTTGTGTGATCATAAATTTGTATTCTTTATATGAACTGGTGTTGATTATTTATAATTAGGAAAGATTCCTCTATTAGTTATTTGGCTTCAATTGATTTGGTGTTGATTACCTGTGATTTTTGAAATTTGGATGTTGTATGTTTGGATTTTGTGTTGAGTAAAGTCACTGACGATAGTTTTTTGTTTTTCACAGGGTGGTAATGGATATGCGAAGGATTTGTGCTTTAAGAATCTCAATGTTGATACAGTTTCCAACCCTATAATCATTGTTCAATATTATTGTGCAGTGGCAGGTGCCTACGCGCCTCAGGAAATGAAATGTTTCTTCATGTCCATAAAAGACGTCAAGTTTACATATTAGATGCAATAACCACAGCAGAATGCAGTCAAATATGAACATCTTATCATTCTTATTTGACTCTCCTTTCTTCCGAAAACCGCTGTTCGAATTAAGAATGTGACACACGAGCATTTCACTGGAACATCAGCTACACAAGCATCAGTAGGTAAAGTTAAATGACAGGTTTTGTGCATGGCATTCTTTGTGTTTGTAAAGACCACTATAATACTTTTAATCATATTCCTCAAATGAACTGGATTAGAAGGGGGACATCGAAGTCACCAGCTTGGATATGTTGCCGATGGATGATAAATGTGAGTTTCTATAACCAGCCATGAGTGTTGAGTTTTTTCTTTTTTGGGATATTGATACGAGCCTATAGTGTAAAGAGCTACTGAAATAATGTTGCATAAATGATCTAGATGTCATAGTATCATTAATATACAAGCCATTTGTTTGTTTTCCGTTGTTGGATTTTTTTAGTATTGAAGGATGTATATAGGAAGATCTTATTGGCATGAGGGTTGCTGTATATTTGTAGACATAACTGATATTATATGTTGCTTGACTAGAACCTGTTAATAGGGTAAAGAGTATAACAACCCATGTAATCAACATTTATAAGGTGGATTTAAAGAGAGCAGTATTATTTTTATATAAGCAAATACTATCAAATATTAATCTTGATAAATTTTCATTGTGATGGTGTAGATAGTAGATTTTCGTCAAGGCTAAAATCGTAAACTCATAATTATATGAAGCCATGATCCAGCAATCAGACGTGAGTATCGAGACACGGGTCTCTCATCGAATTCTCAACGGAGAGTACTTTCTCTCAGAGTACATGTAGTCTCATGACTGGACAACGACATATCTCATGAATACTGAATACTTCCAGTGATTATTTCTATATAGTATCACGAGATGGACGGATCCTAGACAGCTTGCTCTGCTAGTATAGAGTGATAACATCTTCAGGAACAAACAACGAGTTTACCCTGACTATATAAAGGATATGACTTACCGACAAGCTCATATCGGGATAATTAATGCTCTTAGACAGCTTGCTCTGCTAGTATAGAGCCACAAAGTTAATTATTCCTAATTACAATTGCTCATATTCCATGGTCGAATCCACGACTGGTCCCATGGAATGTCAATAACAATTGCTCCTATTACATGGTCGAATCCACGACTGGTCCCATGGAATGGCAATAACAATTGCTCCCATTCCATGGTCGAATCCACGACTGGTCCCATGGAATGGCAATAACAATTGATCCTATTCCATGGTCGAATCCACGACTGGTCCCATGGAATGGCAATAACAATTGCTCTTATTCTATGGTCGAATCTGCGACTGGTCCCACGGAATGGAAATAAACAATTGTTCTGATTCTATGATCGAATCCACGGCTTGATCTCATAGAATAGCAATAACTATATTATCTCATTACTCCGATTTCATGATCGAATCCACAACTGGTCTCATAAATGGTAATAGATAAATCTTAATTACTCTGATTCCATGGTCGAATCTACGATCCCATGGAATGGTAATGCTCACTTTATTATTCTGAATTCGTAGTCGAATCCTCAGCTGATCCTATGAATTAACAATAAACATCTTATTACTCAGTTTTGTGAATTATTCTCCACTGAATTCCAAAATTAGTAATAAATAATCAACAACCGGGCGTCTGAGCTACCTCTAAGTAAGCCCCGATTCAAATGGTGAAAGTGTATTCAACGACGATACACTAACAGTCACCGCACGAACGAGTATTTCAAAAAACAACGAAACGATGAACCTATGCAAAATAGGGAAGAAAATAATAAATAATTAAAAATATTGACCAAGGTGCTGGGAACACGGACACACGACCTACCGACCGTGCCGTGGTCAGTTCCGCACCAGTTTTATATTTTTAATACATTTTTATTATTTTCCATGATTTGATGAAAATTCTCTCATCTGATCAGATCTCCTTCGTCTCGAGGAAGCTCCTCGGTTTCATGGTACTTCCATAAATCCATAACAAATAATATAAAATTAAGGAAAGGAGTGTGGGGCGTGACCATTGGCCAACCGGCCATGCCTTGGTCCCAGCCGGCCCCACACCCCACGGTTCCTTATTATTTTATTATTATTATTATTATTATTATTATTTCTCTAATTTCATGAAAAAACTCCTTGATTTCATGGTATTTTTTGCACAAATCATCATATAATAATAAAATAAAATAAAATTATGAAAAACGTGTGGGATCGGGCCACTAGCTAGCCGGCCATGCCCTAGCCGGTCCCACACGCCCTTTGCTTTATTATTTTATTATTATTTATCATATTTTTCCTTGAATTCATCAAATTCCTTGATTTTATGGTATTTCTCTCAAATTAGGAAAAATTCCCTCAAATCATCAAAAATACCTAAAAATATTAAAAAATTATGAAAAACTCGTGGGACCGGTCCATAGACGGCCGTCCATGCCTCCATGGTCCCACACGCCCGTGTTTTTATTATTTTAATATTTTGCTTCCATGAACTCATGAAAACTCCTTCAATTCATGGAAACTCCCTAAATTCATCAAATTTCTCAAAATTCATGAATTTTTCATAAAATCATCAAAATATTATAAAATTAAGAAAAAGGCACCACGGGACCGTGGTCACGACCTGCCGACCATGCCTTGACCAAGGCGGTCCCACGCCTCCTCATTCCTTATTTTATAATTATTTTTCATCATCTCATGGTGTTTTCCTCAGTTTCGTCGAAACCCTAATTTTGGCATATTTTCTCGAATGAATGCTCAATTGCAAGCCAGAAAATATCAAAATTCTCAGGACTGAGGCGGACGCCTTGGGGACACGAGCACGCTATCTTGACCGACCAAGATTGGCTCTTTGGCTCACGGAAGCCGGTCCCATCAATTTTCACAGTTTTGACCTAATTTGCACAATTGCTCGTATTAGGTCCAAAACTCTTCCAAACACTTTGGATTTTCATGAAGTGATCGTCAGGCGGTCACGTGACAACCCAGGGCCGGTTTCATGACTCCATGGTCGGTCCCTCCTCGTCATAATTAATTAGGTTTTCTCACCTAAGGCTCAGACGAGCATTTTGAATAAATGATTAACCAGCATTTAATCATTCTTCCACCAACAAATCGTCAACTCTTCAGGAGTTCTTCGTATTTGCTCACGTGAGCATATGGACACTACATGGTTGATCCACGGTCCCATGTAGTCGCTCCCTCCTTCGTCCCATGGTTAAACTTCTGACGAACCATGAATTGATCATCAATTGATCAAATTAGGGTTTCTGAATCCAAGGATCATCATTCCAGATTCCAACCTTAATAATTTTACGACGACCTCATGGTCATTAATTTTATTAATTATGCTCGGTTCAACGACCAGTATTCTAATTAATTTTTGGTACGCTGCCAATAATCCATCAGATGAGCAACACATGCTCAGACGATCAAATATTCAACAATTCATCACATGAGCAACACTTGCTCAGATGATAAATATTTGCTCAAACCAAGGAATATTGGTTCAACAATCAATATTCAACGATCCATCGAATGAGCAATACTTGCTCACTTCATCGTAAGAACTATACCTCTGTCTCATGACATGTTCAATTCATGAGTTTCAGAACATCATGTTCAACTCAGCAACTACATGGACTCATCGTCCCATCAAACCACGAAGTCATCAATTGACTAACAAACCACGAGACGTCAATCGTGTCACTTGGGGGATATCACTTAGGGTTTTGGTCTGGCGGTCTACGGCACGTGTGTTCAAACACACGATGGAATGTGAGCAAGTCGTGCAATCAGTTGAAGGAATTCACGAGGTAGTGGGTGGAAAATCGACCAAGTCTCCACACGTTGAGCAACTGGTTTCAAACACGATCTCCACTTCCCCACTCCTTGATTCCATCAACTGTCACACTTCATGGATCATGGTGTCTAAAATTCCAGCAATATAAATAAGTCTCTGAATCATGATTGAATCATCAGCATCACAGTATCATCAATCTCACGTCATCGACAACACGAGATCATCAACTCATCAATTGAGCAACTACTCTCAATTGAGCAATTTCAATCATTCAGAGCTTATCATATTCAGAATTCACACACCCACAATCTTTGATTACCATTGATTCCACACATTTCTCAGCTTCCCTCCTACAGATCAACCCATCCTCTCTTGTGACCGAATTTACTCTGGAACGGTCATTGTCTTGATTTAGGCCGGAGTACTACAGATTGATCTCTCGAATCTAAAGCACCCCCTTTGCAGCGGTGCATCTGTGTGAGGTTTAACATTTCGCTCGGTTCGAGGAGTCTCCTCCGTACGTCGTCTCCTCAATTCCTTAAAAACCAGCAAATCGTTTTTCCCCATCTACAGATTGGCGACCACAGTGGGAGATCATTCTCTCGGTTGCAATCTAACAATCTCACAAGATGGTTGGTCTTAGGACTAATTCAACTAATTCAGATCAGAATATTTCAAACGGCATTCCTCATGTTACACCTGGCGGCATGGAAGCAGAGGGATCCCGACTTTGGCAGAGTTGGCTCAAATCCTAGAGGTCCATACCAGGAACATGGACCTGATGAGAAAGACGATAAACCACATCCTCGACTTTCTCATCAATTAACATCCGAGTTAGGCGGTATCTCCGCTCCAGAAGCCTCAACACCGGGGACTGAAGCGTCATCTGACCCTCAAATCAACAGCTTCACCACATACGAGAAGCCGGTGGAACAAGAGGTCACACATTTGATTGAAAATCTATGTGAACTCCTGCACTTCTCCAGGGACCACAGACACTTTTCAGCACTCAACCAGATATCATCCAGCGTGCAAATAACGCCACCAACACCATCAGTTGAAGAAGTCTCCCTAGTGCCTGGCATTCGATCGACAACATCTCTTTTGGAGAAGAAGATCGCATGACGGATGAAGGACACAACCGAGCATTGTATGTCACTGGTTTCATCAAAGGCACCGAATTTAGAAGAGCTCTTGTCGACACCGGTGCTTCCACCAACATTGTCACTATGAAGACTCTCAGGATGGCCAGATTCCCACAAGGTAAAATCGTTCGCTATCCCATCCTAATGACAGGATTTGAAGGAAGTCAAAGCCATACATATGGATATGCATACATAGATTTGAGGGTGGGGCCGATTCGATCGAAAGCAAAGTTTCATGTGATCGAGCAAGAACCTGACTACCACATAATACTGGGACGCCCATGGCTCCATGATAACAAGGTGGTTCCTTCAACATACCATCAATGCATGAAGGCCCTGCTCGACAACAAGATCGTTCGCATTCCGGCTTCATCATCTCCTTATGCTCCCGTCTATGATACTGAGTTCCTTGAATCTCAAAAAGGCGTCCCGGAACCTCCAAGCAGGATTCGCAGTACCCACTTCCAAGCTGGAAGACTATCGAGAAGGCTGATAACGATCCGTCATCCTCAGCTGCTAAAATGATCAAGTCACCTACTACACCGACTAAACGCCATAATGATCAAGTCTCAACTCCAGGGTCAAACTTCACGACCGATCGAGAAGAAGGGAGAGTCATTTATCGCCGACGGAAAGATTAGCAATTAATCGGGGAGAACGATGAAAAGTCTCCCCACCATGAAGAATCGTGTCAGAGTGATATCACTTGAAGAAGAAGTCCAGATGCCCCACGACAACTACAGGACGGCACTGACTCTACCACTGACGATCTTGAAACAATCAACATTGGGACTGAAGACGATCCAAGGCCAATCCTGATCAGTTCAGCACTATCACTAGAGGAGCGGACCGAGTTGATGAAATTATTGAGAGAATATGAAAATGTCTTCGCCTGGACGTACGAAGAAATGTCGGGTTTGGATGACAAACTCGTCACCCATCACCTGCACATCGTCCCTGGTTCCAAAGCTGTCAAACAACCTCCCAGACAATTTAGACACGAAGTGGAGGAGCAAATCAAATTCGAAATCCAGAAACTGTTAGCACCGGGGTTCATCAAACCTATCCTTCATCAAACGTGGCTAGCAAATGTGGTACATGTTAAGAAGAAAAACGGTCAAATCAGATGTTGCGTCGACTTCAGGAACTTGAATAGATATTGCCCAAAGGATGATATTCCTCTACCCAACATTGACATGCTCGTCGATGCAACCAGTGGTGACGGTATGTTCTCATTCATGGACGGCTATAGTGGATACAACCAGATCAAGATATATGAACATGACGCCAACAAGACTGCGTTCCGTACTCCCATTGGGAATTTTCACTACACTGTGATGCCCTTTGGATTAAGAAATGCTGGTGCCACCTATCAACGAGCCATGACTGCCATATTCCACGACATGATGCACAAGCAAGTAGAAGACTATGTTGATGATGTGGTGGTAAAATCGAAGACTCGGGCATCTCATCTCGAAGTTCTAAGGAAGGTGTTTGAAAGATGCAGGGAATATAAATTAAAAATGAATCCTTTGAAGTGCGCATTCGGAGTTTCTTCCGGAAAATTCTTAGGATTCCTGGTCACGGCTGAAGGCAAAAGCTACTACCACCATGACTCCTCTACGTACTGTGAAGGAACTACAGAGCTTTATGAGCAAGGTAAATTATATTTGACGCTTCATTCCTAGATTAGCTTAACTCATTGCTTCGTTCACACCTCTGCTGAAGAAAGGAGCAAGTTTCACCTGGACAGTTGTTCAACAAGAAGCTTTCCATAAAATACAACAGATATTATTGTCACTGGCAGTCATGAGGTCTCCAGTGAAGGGACGAACTCTGATTCTCTACACAACCTCCAGTAACGTCGCCATCGGCGCACTCCTCGCTCAGGAAGACGACGAAGGCGTCGAACAACCGATTTACTACTTCAGCCGCACAATGAGAGATGCTCAACTCCGATATCCAAAGGCCTAAAGGGCATGCCGGCCTTAGTACATGCAATCCAGAAGTTCAGACATTACTTGCTATCTAACAGGGTCGTACTCATCTCCAAAGATGATCCCATAAAGTTCTTGCTATCAAAGCCAGCCTTGATAGGGAGACCGGCAAAGTGGTTACTCCAGATGTCAGAATTTGACATAGCTTGCACGCCGTCTAAAGCCGTCTAAAGGTCAATCGGTCGCAGACTTGCTCGCTGCTTTTCCAGGAGAAGATACAACAACCCTACA
This sequence comes from Papaver somniferum, assembly GCF_003573695.1. Taxonomy (NCBI): domain Eukaryota; kingdom Viridiplantae; phylum Streptophyta; class Magnoliopsida; order Ranunculales; family Papaveraceae; genus Papaver; species Papaver somniferum. Next base: position 7,846,437 of record NW_020627707.1, read on the forward strand.
TGAAGAAGTGCCCGGCGAATTCCCAGATATCTTGGTCATCAAGGAAGAAACATGGCTTCTATACTTTTATGGATATGCCACCCCTAGTAATGACACCGGAGGAGCGGGCATAGTGCTGGTGTATCCATCTGGTGAAGTTTTCTCACATTCGTTCAAGTTGGATTTCCACTGCACCAACAACTCAACGGAATATGAAGCCTTCATATTAGGATTATCCTTGGCCAAGGAAGCAGGAGCAACACACCTAGAGATAAGGGGAGATTCAAAATTATTGGTCAACCAGATGAATGTAACGTATTCTCTCAAAGAAATCACACTTGCTCCATTCAGAACCGAAGCTCATCGACTGTTGACCTATTTTGCTGACGCAACGATCGTCTATACTGGACGGACTAACAATAGGCATGCTGATTTCCTAGCAACTCTCACCTCCAAGATGCAATTCGAAGGAGCACAGAAAACGATCACTGTACAGAGGCGTACAGTATCTTCAAATTGGCTCACTTAGATCGAAGACATTCCAGCGAACGATTGGCGAGCACCCATCATTCATGAATTGAGCAGCTCTATTTTAGAAGGCCAAGTCAGCCTCAAGGAATTGAAGAACTACTTCTTGCTTCATGGAGGGCTATACTATCGAAACCCTGATGGATCTCTATCACGTTGTCTTTGGAGCTACGAAGCGGAAGAACAGCTCAAGCGCATACATGAAGAAGTCTGTGAGCAAACTTTAGTGGTAACACTTCACAGAAAGTTTCAAAGAATGGGGTACTACTGGCCATCCATGGAGAATCAGTCAAGAGCTTTACAAGGATCTTGTCCTGATTTCCAAATAACTCCTCATCACTTGGAGGTTTTGACGGTCCACCACACTGGGGGCTGGAGGGAGCCTTACATCAAATACCTCCGGGACAACGAACTACCACTGGAAAAGAAACAAGCAGTCAAACTCATTCAGAAAGCTAAGAGATTCGTCTATCTCGATGGGATATTATACCGCAAAAGCTTTGGTTGAAATTTACTAAGGTGCTTAGCCGAACATGAAATCCCTACAATCCTGAAGGAAGTGCATGATGGAAAACATCAAGGAAAGAGGAAACTATTTCTTCAAATTCATGAGAAATATTATTGGCCGACCATGGAAGATGATGCATCCGCACACGTTCAGAGGTGTCACCAATGCCAAACCCATGGTAGTCTCATCCACACTCCTTGTCTCCCGTTGAATTCAGTGAACAGTCCGTGGCCTTTCTACAGCTGGGGACTAGATATCATTATCAATCCAGCATCTTCAAAACAACATGAATACATCATCACTACAACAGAGTACTTCACCAAGTAGTTCGAAGCTATTCCTCTTCGAAGCACCACTAGAGTTACGATTGTTGCCATCATCAAAGAGCACATAATATGCATATTCGGAGTTCCTAAGCACATCATCACAGATAACGGAACTCCTTTTGCCAATCAAGATGTTGAGAAGATGCTCAATAAATATGGGATCAAACAAATCTTCTCTATGCCTTACTATCCACAAGGAAATGGTCAAGCAGAAAGTACCAACAAGACTTTGATCAGGATTATCAGTCGGACAATTCATGACCATCCTCGATCGTGGCATGAGCAATTACCCATGGCTCTGTAGGCTTATAGAACTGCGCCAAGGAGCTCGATCGGTACTTCACCATATTCCCTCGTCTATGGAGCTGACGCCATACTTCCAGCAGAAATCAAAATTCCCTCAGCCAGGATTGCAGCATCCAGTGGCATACAATGGGGCTGAAATCTCCAAATCAAGAATCGCTGAATTAGATGTGCTTGAATCAAGGAGAGCCAAGGTGGAAAAATATGTGGAAGCTTACAAACAGAGGATCTCTAGATCCTACAACAAAATGGTAAGACCTCGAACATTTCAAGTAGGAGATTTGGTATTAAAGACGGCAAAGCACATTCAACAAGACATGTCTGCTCCTAAGTTCTCTCCTAAATGGGAAGGGCCATATGTTATTATCAAAGCAGTGTCTAGCGGATACTACAAAATTTTAGCAATAAATGGAGGAAAGGAAGCAAACATCATCAATGGAAAATGGCTCAAAGCTTATTATGCCTGATCCTTGAAACACACTACCTCTTCATCATTTCAAGCATTTTCAAAATGTAATTTCATTCCTCCAAAGAGCATGCGAATGCTCCTTTGTTCATTAAACATTTCATAAATGAGCGAAACTCGTTCACACCATGATCAATTGTTTCACCTAACTAGAAATTAAGATTTATTAAAAAACAACAACCACAAATGCTCACTCAGAGCAAACCATCCAGGAACGGATAGTCTCTGTAAGAAGCCTCGTCAAGCTTCTTCTGAAAAATCTTGGTCTTTGCCTTCGAGTCTTCCACCTCTTTCTCAAAACTTACTGACTCCAGAGCCAGTATCCTCTCCTCATCCAGTAAAGCCGCATTCATGGAAATTGCATCAACAGCCTCTGCCGCCTTATGAACCTTGATTATCTCAAGACGACGACGGAGCCAGCTTACATTGAATCGAAATATCTCACAATTCGAGATTATTTCATCACATTTGTGCAGTTCATGGTTTTTGACGTCTCGCAAGTGCATCTGATTCATTTCCTCGATGATCGGCAATAGCCCCGCTACCGTGGTTAAAAAGGTTGGAAGAAAACCTTTCCACACTTCTGTGGTAGCAATGTGACCATACTTCTTCCAGATCTTGGTGTACAGAGACGCATAACATTTGGGAATCACGAATCCGCCGACCATTTCATTGTCTGGGAAGGTATTAATCAATGGGGCTTCGAATAAAAGTCCAGCGTTTGGGTATTCACGAGCATGGACACTGTCTCCAGTCTCCACGGATCCTGCAGAATCTTCACATGCCTGGTTTCTGCTTTCCTCAACCTCAACCACGGTCACAGACTTTCCACTCTTTCTTCGTCTAGCGTCGACAACGACATGGACGTCTCGCAAGTGCATCTGATTCATTTCCTCGATGATCGGAAATAGCCCCTTCACCGTGGTTAAAAGGGTTGGAAGAAAACCTTTCCACACTTCTGTGGTAGCAATGTGACCATACTTCTTCCAGATCTTGGTGTACAGAGATGCATAACATTTGGGAATCACGAATCCGCCGACCATTTCATTGTCTGGGAAGGTATTAATCAATGGGGCTTCGAATAAATGTCCAGCGTTTGGGTATTCACGAGCATGGACATTGTCTCCAGTCTCCACGGATCCTGCAGAATCTTCACATGTCTGGTTTCTGCTTTCCTCAACCTCAACCACGGTCACAGACTTTCCACTCTTTCTTCGTCTAGCGTCGACAACGACACGGACATCCGCCTATGATAAAACGAAAGAGTGTTAATCCCGGGACTCAGTACAATCTCAAGATTTATAGGTTTACTTACAGACGATCCAGCTTCAGCACGAGCCGATCCATACCGGGCAGGATCTCTAACAGTCCGCTTAGGCCTTTCATTGTGAGGAGTAGCATTCTTTTTACAGTCCTACGACAAATCTCGATCGAACAGAGATTTGTCGTAGGATCAACAATCTCGATCGAACAGAGACAAGAAAGGAGGAGAAGAAGAAGTGTATAACTTACTGAGATAGACGTTGCTATTTCACGCTTCAACTGACGATCGTCTTGAGAAGAAATGTTATTGCTCGACATGACGGCAAGGAGGTAGGACCAAAACTTCTCTGCACGATGAAACTGACTCAGGAATGGAAGAAATATTTTCCTGGATCATAGATTTGGAGTCTTGAAGATATATATATCAGGCGATAGTCATCACTCGCGAATAGTCAACTCAGTTATGAGTTTTACTGAAACCATAGGCTTCAAAGATCGATATTGAAGACGTGGAGGAAAATAACGCACTGGGGACTGGAACATAACGGGTCAAAGGATAGGCCACGCGGCCTTGTACACGTCATGAATTCTCAGCCGTGCGTTATGTTACTTCCTCATGAAAATCGACAAGTCATGATGAATTTAGATGTGTGGACATTGGTTCATGTCATGGATTAGAAGAGATCGACGTTAACAAAATGTTCATCATTCAGAAGAAAAGTCTAATTGAAGTAAAGTCATTTAAACAGTCAAAAGAAAGATATCCACTATGAAGACTAAAAGGGAATGCTCTAACATTTGAAGAAGATGGAAGTAAAACTACTCGTCGGACTCATCCGAATTGTCAGATTCATTGTCATTATCCTTCTCGGAATCATCTTCTTCAGAGTCACTGTCAGAATCATTGGTGAAGTCCGGTGGACGGAAGATAATATCATCATCATCTGAATCCGAGTCATCTTCTACTGCAGCTTCAGCTTCAATTTTCTTCATCACCCTCTGATGCTCTCTTTCATATCGATCAGGCTTAATGTAACGCTCGGATGGTTCCCATGTGATCTCTTCTTCAGAAGCATCAGCATCAGAATCAAAAAGCACTCCATCCAAGAATCGACGCTTCTCCTCAACCCTCTGTCTCTTACGCCGGGTGCGATCTTTCTCACGTTGACGGGCATCCTCCTTTTTGTCTTCAGCTCCTCTTTTCTTGAGTTCAGCAAAAGAGACTCTTCGCTCACCCAAGGGAACATTAGGCTTCGCCCCTTCATGGGGAACCCTAGCCTTTGATTTTGCTACAAGAGCATCGGAATCCTCATCAGAAGAGCCATAGGAAGAAGAGGAATACCAGTAATCGTAATTGCTGTTGTTGTTGGTCGACATTTTCTGGAACTGGAAGATCAAAGATTACTACTATGTAAACAAACCAACATCAACAAAAAAAGGTAACTCTGAACTCTTACCTCTTTACAATTCTACTAATGGTAGTAGTTATACCGTAAGAGTTAACACCTCAAAATCGTTCGTCTCTTCGAAAACTGCAAAACGAACGAAACTTTATTTAATTTCCGAAACTGATTTTTCATAAAATCACGGACGCAATTTTCATAAAGTGAACATTCACACAACTGACCTGTGAAGTTTATAATAATAAAATATTTCATTATAAATATGTTGTCTATCTTCGAAGGTTCCTCAAAACACAAGCTTTGATTTTTTCGAAAAAAACAACAATTAATGCAACATTGCTTACATAAATTCTCAAGAATTTTATCTAATGAAAACAAATTCATGCAAATAAAATATACCATCATATTTTACACAATATATGTCACGGTTGCATATATATATAAAAAAAAAAATTTCCTTCGTATCGTCGTTATTTGTCTTTAAAACGAAGGTTTATTTCAAAAATATTATGAAATCTCACATATCATACATATGATAAAGTTTTGTATTTACATGAAAGCTCATAAGCAAAATTTTATCACTGGATACAAGTTCATCATACATATTTTCCTTCGTGTCGTTGTTATTTGTCTTTAAAACGAAGGATTATTCCGATTTCATGAAAATTCACTTCTTTTATGATGAAACCTTGGTATACATGAAATCTCATACACTAAGTTTTATCACTGGACTTAGGTTCATATTTTAAAAAAAAATCTCTCTCAAAAATCAGGAATTATAGTTAGTTTTCAAAACTAACGATCGAACGAACATACGTTTTCAAAAACGAGGGTTTTTTGATAAAACTCACACTAATATACACACATGTATACAACTTCATCATGGTCAAAGCATGAACAACTCATGAGGATCATAAACATCAACATCAAAAATAATAATAAAAAAATACACGTACCTGGTCGGCCGAATTTGGCCGGCGGCAACGGACGGCGACTGGCGGCGGCGTTGGATCCCGGCGGTCTTCTCCTGTTGCTGGCACGTGAAGATGAAGAGGTGATGGAAGCTGGACGTGAAAAAAGAAAGGATTAATCCCTTTTATACAATTTTTATTTCCAAAACCTAATTTCTAAGGATTTCCATATTGGGTCCGGCCCGCGAATCCTAACCGACCATGGACTCGTCGTCCAAACCAGTGGATCAACACCAATTTATGCTCATAAAACGATGCTCCAATCATGACATTGAAGCCTTCATCAAGCCGTGGTTTTCTCATGCTCTCTAAATCCGGTAACGTCTCAACTTACGACTAAGTTCAATTACTGGTATTATTATTTATGGCCGTAAAATCACCATTTAATGCTGACTGAGGAACATAGCTTTCCTCAGTAAGAAGGGGACTTAATGTAGACGGTAGATTTTTGACAAGGGATAAAATCGTAAACTCGTAATTATACGAAGCCATGATACAACAATCAGACGTGAGTATCGAGACATGGGTCTCTCATCGAATTCTCAACGGAGAGTACTTTCTCTCAGAGTACATGTAGATATGTAGTCTCACGACTGGAAAACGACATATCTCATGAATACTGAATACTTTCAGTGATTATTTCTATATAGTATCACGAGATGGACGGATCCTAGACAGATTGCTCTGCTAGTATAGAGCGATAACGTCTTCAGGAACAAACAACGAGTTTACCCTGACTATATAAAGGATATGACTTACCGACAAGCTCATATCGGGATAATTAATGCTCCTAGACAGCTTGCTCTGCTAGTATAGAGCCACAAAGTTAATTATTCCTAATTACAATTGCTCATATTCCATGGTCGAATCCACGACTGGTCCCATGGAATGGCAATAACAATTGCTCCTATTCCATGGTCGAATCCACGACTGGTCCCATGGAATGGAAATAACAATTGCTCCTATTCCATGGTCGAATCCACGACTGGTCCCATGGAATGGCAATAACAATTGATCATATCCCATGGTCGAATCCACGACTGGTCCCATGGAATGGCAATAACAATTGCTCCTATCCCATGGTCGAATTTGCGACTGGTCCCACGAAATGGCAATAAACAATTGTTCTGATTCCATGATCGAATCCACGGCTTGATCTCATAGAATAGCAATAACTATATTATCTCATTACTCTGATTTCATGATCGAATCGACAACTGGTCTCATAAATGGTAATAGATAAATCTTAATTACTCCGATTCTGTGGTCGAATCTACGATCCCATGGAATGGTAATGCTCACTTTATTATTCTGAATTTGTAGTCGAATCCTCAACTGATCCTATGAATTAATAATAAACATCTTATTACTCAGTTTTGTGAATTATTCACCACTGAATTCCACAATTAGTGATAAATAATCAACAACCGGGCCTCTGAGATACCTCTAAGTAAGCCCCGATTCAAATGGTGAAAGTATATTCAACGACGATACACTAACAGTCACCGCACGAACGAGTATTTCAAAATCCAACGAAAGGATAAACCTATGCAAAATAGGGAAGAAAATAATAAATAATTAAAAATATTGACCAAGGTGCTGGGAACACGGACACAAGACCTATCGACCGTGTCATGGTCAGTTCCATGCCAGTTTTATATTTTTAATACATTTTTATTATTTTCCATGATTTGATGAAAATTCTCTCATCTGATCAAATCTCCTTCGTCTCGAGGAAGCTCCTCGGTTTCATGGTACTTCCATAAATCCATAACAAATAATATAAAATTAAGGAAAGGAGTGTGGGGCGTGACCATTGGCCAACCGGCCATGCCTTGGTCCCAGCCGGCCCCATACCCATGGTTCCTTATTATTTTATTATTATTATTATTATTTCTCTAATTTCATGAAAAAACTCCTTGATTTCATGGTATTTTTTGCACAAATCATCATATAATAATAAAATAAAATAAAATTATGAAAAACGTGTGGGATCGGGCCACTAGCTAGCCGGCCATGCCCTAGCCGGTCCCACACGCCCTTTGCTTTATTATTTTATTATTATTTATCATATTTTTCCTTGAATTCATCAAATTCCTTGATTTTATGGTATTTCTCTCAAATTAGGAAAAATTCCCTCAAATCATCAAAAATACCTAAAAATATTAAAAAATTATGAAAAACTCGTGGGACCGGTCCATAGCCGGCCGTCCATGCCTCCATGGTCCCACACGCCCGTTTTTTTATTATTTTAATATTTTGCTTCCATGAACTCATGAAAACTCCTTCAATTCATGGAAACTCCCTAAATTCATCAAATTTCTCAAAATTCATGAATTTTTCATAAAATCATCAAAATATTATAAAATTAAGAAAAGGGCACCACGGGACCGTGGTCACGACCTGCCGACCATGCCTTGACCACGGCGGTCCCACGCCTCCTCATTCCTTATTTTATAATTATTTTTCATCATCTCATGGTGTTTTCCTCAGTTTCGTCGAAACCCTAATTTTGGCATATTTTCTCGAATGGATGCTCAATTGCACGCCAGAAAATATCAAAATTCTCAGGACTGAGACGCGGACGCCTTGGGGACACGAGCATGCTATCTTTACCGACCAACATTGGCTCTTTGGCTCACGGAAGCCGGTCCCATCAATTTTCACAGTTTTGACCTAATTTGCACAATTGCTCGTATTAGGTCCAAAACTCTTCCAAACACTTTGGATTTTTATGAAGTGATCATCAGGCGGTCACGTGACTACCCAGGGCCGGTTTCATGACCCATGGTTGGTCCCTCACTCCGTCATAATTAATTAGGTTTTCTCACCTAAGGCTCAGACGAGCATTTTCGAATAAATGATTAAACCGGCATTTGATCATTCTTTCACCAACAAATACTCAACTCTTCAGGAGTCCTTTGTATTTTATCACGTGAGCATATGGACAATACATGGTTGATCCACGGTCCCTTGTAGTCGCTCCCTCCTTCGTCCCATGGTTAAAATTCTGACGAACCATGAATTGATCATCAATTGATCAAATTAGGGTTTTCTGAATTCAAGGATCATCATTCCATATTCCAACCTTAATAATTTGATGACGACCTCATGGTCATTAATTTTATTAATTATGCTCGGTTCAACGACCAGTATTCTAATTAATATTTTTGGTACGCTGCCAATAATCCATCAGATGAGCAACACATGCTCAGACGATCAAATATTCAACAATTCATCACATGAGCAACACTTGCTCAGATGATATATATTTGCTCAAACCAAAGAATATTGGTTCAACAATCAATATTCAACGATCCATCGAATGAGCAATACTTGCTCGCTTCATCGTAAGAACTATACCTCTGTCTCATGACATGTTCAACTCATGAGTTTCAGAACATCATGTTCAACTCAGAAACTACATGGAATCATCGTCCCATCAAACCACGGAGTCATCAATTGACTAACATACCATGAGACGAAAATCGTGTCACTTTGGGGGATATCACTTATGGTTTTGGTCTGGCGGTCTACGGCACGTGTGTTCAAACACGCGATGGAATGTGAGCAAGTCGTGCAATCAGTTGAAGGAATTCACGAGGTAGTGGGTGGAAAATCGACCAAGTCTCTACACGTTGAGAAACTGGTTTCAAACACGATCTCCACTTCCCCACTCCTTGATTCCATCAACTGTCACACTTCATGGGATCATGGTGTCTAAAATTCCAACAATATAAATAAGTCTTTGAATCATCAACATCAACAGTATCATCAATCTCACGTCAAACTGAAAACACGAGATCATCAACTCATCAATTGAGCAACTACTCTCAATTGAGCAATTTCAATTATTCAGAGCTTATCATATTCAGAATTCACACACCCACAATCTTTGATTACCATTGATTCCACACATTTATCAGCTTCCCTCCTACAGATCAACCCATCCTCTCTTGTGACCGAATTTACTCTGGAACGGTCATTGTCTTGATTTAGGCCGGAGTACTACAGATCTCTCGAATCTAAAGCACCCCCTTTGCAGCGGTGCATCTGTGTGAGGTTTAACATTTCGCTCGGTTCGAGGAGTCTCCTCCATACGGTCATCTCCTCAATTCCTTAAAAACCAGCAAATCGTTTTTCCCCATCCATAGATGCATAACTTGGTTGTATTAATTTTTATTTTTAGTTCTTTTAATTGTTTTCAATTGTTTGATTCATATCATTTGTAGTTGACTCGGGTGAATTAGTTCTTCTTATTTTCCAATGGTTATCTGTTGTCAATGCCATTTGTTATAAGTTTGTGCAATCCATGTTCTTTGAAGATCGAGCAAAAAAACAACAACATGCTCTTTGTAGGGAGAAACTAAGGCATATGAAGGACTTCGTACCTTTATTCTACAGAATTTCCATCATCATTTTGTTTTTGAGCTTCCAATAATAAATAATTTTTTTTATCCTGTATGTTTGGATTTGGTGTAATAATTACGCTGCCTTGGTTTCTTCTATTATTACAGGAAGTCAGTTTGAGAAGTATTGACTAATAAAAGTTTGTTAAAGCTATTTAAAGTTTAGAATGATTTTTTGTGGAGTGCACTGAATATTGTGCAAGCAGGATGCCTATGTCGGTGATCTTGCATCTGTCAATTGTGTGTGTAGACATCTGCACTTCCTGCAAGGGAGAGGGAGCTACAAAATCAGGTGATCTAAACTGTAGTCCAGCTATTCCTTGCACTGACCTAACGTTTAATACCATACAATTATCGCCTGCAAAGCGGAGAGAAACTGTTAAGTCCTTTTCTATTAGTGCTCATGGAGAAAGAGCTGGATTGCTTCAACCTAAGTTTTCATGTCTGCTTAATTGAGAGACAGCTAATGGTGCAGATTGCCACACGTAGGAACATAATTGTTCGATTTAAATACGAAACTTTACTTAGTTGTAGTAATTTGAGTAAGCTGGCTTGCAGTAATACTCTACTTGATCACGCCAGACTTTATCTTTTGGCTGCATACAAATGTGTATTGTTTGTAATAAGATAGTCGATCTAGATAATTGATTGGCATTCCCTATTAATTGTGAAATCACTTCTTTTTTCTTCATATTGAACTTATTAAAATTGCTCAGTAAATTAGACACTAAGTGAACAAAGCATTACCTTACTAGATACTGGCCAGACCAGCGTCATCTAACTTGGAATTCCCTTTGGCTACCCAAGTACTCACTGGCATCAAATGTGTGATAATAACCAAAACCATCCGGGACTGGAACTTGAATCTGTGCAAGGACTGTTCTACAATAAGAATCATAGAATCACAAAATGTTGGGTAAGAAGATGTGTAAAGGCTTAGTTTAACAGGGATGCAAGTGACGCACAATGATTACGCGTTACAGAGTTGCAGGCCAAGTCAGTGTGCAACCAGGATGGCGGGACACTGTATAGACTGTCAAGTGCTAAGAATGGCATAACCCCGCATGGCCAATAAAGTGCAAGGATGGCACTACATTGTAAATGCATTTGGATAAGTAATGAATCTATTGGCCGACACAATAAAGCTGCATTAAGTAGAAGGCAAGACAAAGCCAAAGTTGCAAGATGCAACATGCAACATGCGATTCGAAAGAAAAAATGCTCAGTAAATTAGACACTAAGTGAACAAAGCATTACCTTACTAGATATTGGCCAGACCAGCGTCATCTAACTTGGAATTCCCTTTGGATACCCAAGTACTCACTGGCATCAAATGTGTGATAACAACCAAAACTATCCGGGACTGGAACTTGAATCTGTGCAAGGACTGTTCTACAGTAAGAATCATAGAATCACAAAATGCTGGGTAAGAAGATGTGTAAAGGCTTAGTATAACAGGGATGCAAGTGACGCACAATGATTACACGTTACAGAGTTGCAGGCCAAGTCAGTGTGCAGCCATGATGGCGGGACACTGTATAGATTGTCAAGTGCTAAGAATGGCATAACCCCGTAGGGCCAATAAAGTGCAAGGATGGCACTACATTGTAAATGCATTTGGATAAGTAATGAATCTATTGGCCGACACAATAAAGATTCATTAAGTAGAAGGCAAGACAAAGCCAAAGTTGCAAGATGCAACATGCAACATGCGAGTTGGCATGTTGGCATGCGGCATGTTGGCATGTCCGTGGAATTGAGTTGGACCAAACTCAAGGGATATGCAAGCATGTAGAATAGACTAAGGATTAGTCTATGCATTAGTTCAAGGCTGGCCAAAGCTTGAATAGTGCAAACAAGTTAGTAATGCGAGAGTGGCATTGCTATTGTCAAGCTAATTGGCGAAGTGAAGCATATATGGCGCATGAGTAACTAGAGTGAGCTAAGGAGTTGGCCTCGATTTTTGAAGCACAAAGATCGTCCGTGCATTATCTTAGAGAGATAAGCATGCAGGGCAGTAAAGCGCAACAGTGTGCAAAACAGCTCAAGTGACGGTTATAAGTTGGTTATTGGCTTTGCAAGCATGCCAAATGTGTGAGACAAGATAAGTCGGTTATATAAGGAGTTTATAACCATTCATAACCACCAAGAACAAGTGTGGCATCAGTTGGCGTGACAACACAAAAGGTGGCAGTTGGAAGTGGCGGTTATGGAAACTACTTGGACACTTGGTTGTCCAAAGCTTGTGCAGCGGTTGCACAAAAGTTTTGGCATGATCCTAGTTAGTATAAATAGCTTAGGAATCAATAATGTTGGTGTTGTTCGTTTGAGAGAAGAACCACTAATGTAGAGAGAGTTTTAGGCATTCACCAAGAGGGTGAATGGCCTGTTTTGGTCCATGTCATGGACGAGTTTTGTAATCTTCCTTTAGTGCAATAAAATGGGTTTGTTTCATTATATATTTGTGTTTATGATGTTGATGATCTTGTGTGAGAAGTGTTGAAGTGCATGGCAGAATCTCTTATGCTTATGGGGGCATGAAGAGTTAGAGAGAAAGAAGAAAAGACTTCCATTGTGCAATGCCTTATGAGTGAAGGCATATACGTAGTTTGATGCAAGTATGTAAGGCTGCATGATTTTGGGTGAAGTTGATTCACTGAACCACAATCATTGCCGGTCATGTCCCATGAAAATTTTAGGCGATTAAATGGGCATGTGACAGCCGGTATCAGAGCTGTGTTAGGGGACACAGTTGATGATTTTTCTCTCTTTTACTCAAGTTAATGTCATTTGTTTGTCAAATTCAGTGGTGAATTGTTTGGGTTTCGCTAGTATGAAGACTAGAAGAAGTTGGTCTTGTGTGGAAAGATCAGTTGGAATGAACTTTGAAGCTTGATGTAGCAGCAGTCCATGAAAGTTTATGACAAAGGTGTCAAAATTCCAGCCCAAAGTGTTAGGAGAATGCACAAGAATCATTGAAAGCCGGGTTTTTAAGTGATTACATGACAAAAATCAAGAGTATGCTGACTTCTATGGTGCAAGTCAGGTGTTTAAGTCCATGTTTCTCACAAGTATACGAAGATGATGCATTAAGAATGCATATCTTTGTGGTGTTACCAGTAGCAATTACATTACAAGAGGTAATGGGAATTTTAGGGGAAATTCTTGAACTCAAAGAAGTTGATAGTCTTTGCAGTGGAAAAGTAGATGAAGAACATGTCTATGTGATAGATTGAAGGTGTTTTCAACATAGCCAGTTGATGGAATATTATAGTTATCTCTCTCGAATGCATGTACCTTGGTGGTAATGTGAAGTCTGGTTGCGAACCAGCAATGTTCGTGGAAATGCGATGCCATAAAAGAAGAATTTGATGGCCAATTCTTATCTAGCATAAATCTTATTGAAAGGCTGAAGAAATAAGCGCAAGTTAGGGGAAAACCGATACACCACGGTCTTGCGTTCGCAAAGAGTTCTTCGTGGATGCTAGATGCGCACAAGGAGTGTGTTTGCACCTGATTTTTTGAGTGGGATCAGTATGCTTGGACAAGGGTGTCCAAAGACCTGCATTTGATCATAACCACAAGCGGATGTTCTTGTCGACTACAAATCAGTATTGCTACAAAGATGATTTTGGAGAAGGGGAAAGACAAGAGTAACCAGTTGTGCATGGGCAGTAAAAATGAGTTCCAAGTTTGAAGAAGAATGCGACATTCTTGCTTCATGGAACGTAGGCAGTGGCGCCTCATTTACAAGGATTATGGCCTTGTTAAAATTGTCCAAAGTATTTATCTGCGGAAGTCATTGAGTGATATGACTTTTCTGAGCTCTATGGTGATGCTCATAATCACCAAGTTAAGTTTGTTTCAGTTGTGCAAAGGTGCACAAGTTTGTGTCAAGATTTGGGTGCTAATTGGCATGGCATGTATGCAACAGTAGCATGCGCCAAATAGGATTTGGGCATGGCCATAATGCATAATGTGTGAAGAAATGCAAATTAGGAAAATTATGGATGCATGGAAAAAGAAGGACAAAGTAGTGGTGATGCATAAAGATGGCATGTGGCCATTATTAAAGAAATATTCATGAAAGCTAAAGCAAAATGATAGCATCAGTCTAAAAGGAGTATTCAACTAAGTGTCAATTATTTTGTTCTTCGTTATGGGAGTTGCATAAGAACGTTGATAGTTGGGAGAGTGTATGTGGCAAACTGAATTGCTACATTGGGGACAATAGGTGCTGTCTCGCTTCCTTTATTGCTTAGAAGCGAAGATGAAGTCAGTATTGCAAGGCTTGTTAGGTCTTACAAGTTGCAATCAATTGGCGCAAGTATTTGCTCAAGTTTGAGTATACTTTCAGTTTGGGTCGAGTGGACCTTGGTGTTGGAATGAAGTCTCTCTATGTAAGGTAGTAGTGAATGAGGGTATTTGAAGTGAAATATCTTACCTCTTTCGTTCAAAGTAAAGCTAGTTCGCGTGGAAGATGCTCCACAACATATTAAGCCAAAATATGCAATAGAAGACGCTGGAAGTAAAAGAAGCAAATAGAAGAGTTGGTGGCATAGTCGAGTTTGTTGTTGAGAGTTATGTGGAAGTGCGAAGGCATTTGGCAGCGAAGGCATGGAGTAACGCAGCAAGAATGAAGATGTAATTCCATCAAGTATATGAGTTAAGAGTAACTTATTGTTAGGAAGAACATGATGTTATTTTTCCGCCACATTAAAGCGTAGAAGTTTGAAAGAGCAAGTGATGCTTAAAGTGCTGGTTTCAAAGGCGCGTGAAGAGGAACCTAGTCCAGTGAGACAACCGTAAAAACCCAGGTTTCCAAGTCATGGCTAAAGTCATGCATTTCAATCAAGGTGTAGTGATAATGCAAGCAAAGTACATCAAGGTGCTGGTTCTTTTTCATACAAATGGTGCAAAGCTAGGAGGCGTAATTTACAATATGATTTGGAGGCCAAATCTAGTGTAAGTTTTGTTGCATTGCTGAAAACAGCAAAGGCTATGGATTGTGACGCATACCAGAGTGGTATGGAATCATGGCATGCATACCTTAAGGCATGGAATGATTTGGCGTAGGCGCATACGATTGAAGAACACTTAGTCTACAGTAAGGCCTGTTGAATTGCAAGAGTGCAATATCAGTCGGAATTAAAGGAAGTAAGCTAAGTTATGCATATCATGGTGATATGTTGGCTGTTTGGCGTGTACACTTAGGCACGGAATGGCTTGGAGAAAATATTTGTGATGCTAATGCAATCGAATGAGGACCATTGGTTTAGGGTTAGCCAAAAGATTAGTATTATCGATATTTCAGAAAGAGTTTTGAAAATGCATGGCGCGATAGATCACAAAAGAAATTGGGTATTGATATGCGATTGTAGTGGGAGTTGAAGTGTAGGCCAACATGAAAACAACAGTTCAACTCAGTAGGATCAATGGCAAGGTAGTAAGCTAAGTGATGGCATTTGGTACTAGGCATAATAGTTTTAGCATGAATGAGGGCCAAACAAGTATGTTGAATTCTGAGAGTGGCTCAGAAGCGTACAAGGACGGAGAACAAGTATATTGAGTATGCTTGGTTGCGTTCAACGAGGGCGTTGAACGGATTAAATGGGCATGTGACACTTAGCCATATGGATTTGCCAGTAAAGCAAGACTTTGTGCTCCGCATGTTTCTAGGTTTTGCCCCAGGACCACCTTCCGAATAAAAAAATATAGGTCCTCCACACCAAATATAATATCATATACGACAGGGCGAGGCAAAGCCGAGCCCCACCAACGCATGCATCGGGACAGGGCGAGGCGAAGCCGAGAAACACTAAATAAAAAAAATCTCATGCATGCATCGGGACAGGACGAGATAAAGCTGACTTACACCAAATGAAAGATCCTAAACAACGGGGCAAGGAGAAATCGAGCTACATCAAATCAGAAATCCTAAGTATGCATCGGGGCGGGGCGAGGCGAAGCCTAACCAAACATGCATTGGGGCGTGGTGAGGCGAAGCTTAGTCAAGCATGGATTGGGACAGGGGGAGGCAAAGCCGAGTCACACCAAATCAAAAATCCTAAGCATGAATCCTAAGCAACGGGGCAGGGCGAAACCCGCGAGACCAAATAAAAATACACGAAGGGGCAGGCGAAGTCACATTAAACCAAACCAAAAATATGGTTAAAAATAGAAAATGATGGTAGATGGTTTTTGGGTCAGCTGATGCGTAGTACAGGTACAAAATCTAGTAGCTATTAACGATCTAGTGGCCAGCATCAGGGATGACATGAATCTGACGTGTGTTTTTTATTTTTATTTTGGTAGTGCGATTCCGATGAGTGTTGGCCAAAGCAGGCCCCTCTTTGGCCTCCGCAATCTGAAAATTGAAACTCCATGGTAGAGGACTCAAGTTTACGAGGACCGGATACGAAAAAATAATTACTGAGGGTGTAATATCATAATTAAACCAATAACTCGAGGTACAAGTAAAAAAAGAAGGCTATTATTGGGGCGTCACACTCCATTAGAGGGGATTCACTTGGATATATGGTGACCAAAAATCTAGTTAAGGGATACTTTTGATTCAATAGCAATTTGTCCAAATTACCCTTCAATTAAAATTAAAATAAAAACAGAATAAAAACCTAATCTAATCTTCAAACTTTCAACCTTTTGACTCCTGCTCTTTTCTTCTTCTCCTTTTTCTCTTCTTCTTCTTCACAGTAAATTTCTATTTACACATCAATTCATTTCATCGTTTTCGATTAATCGACGATTCGAAAACCTTAACATCGTTGGATTGAAATCTATATGAAAGATGAGTAAGAAGCAAACTGTTCCCAGTGATGGTAATCAACATCTCAATCAACCTCAATTTCATCCTCAACTCATTCCACCGATTCAATCAATTGAAGAATCAAGTTTTCAAACTCCTCAACAACAACCCATGGTGTATGTAAGGTAATAATCAAACAAACCCATCTTTTTGTACTCGTTTTTGTGCTTAAATCGAATGAAATCGAAGTAAAATTAGGGTTTTATTTACTTTCTGCTAGTGTTACGCCTGGGTACGGTACTAGATTTTTCAATCGTAATTTAGTTTTTGAATAACTTACTCCTAGGTTTAGTTCAATTCAAGCGTAAACTTTGATTTGCATGCCGTTCACGTCTAGGTTTAGTTGATTTCCAGGCGTAATTCCAATTTCACGCCTAGGTTTAGTTATTGAATTTTCCCATCATGAACCTAGGCGTAATTTTAGTTTTACGTTTTGATTGAAACCTAGGCGTAATTCTTCCTGGATGTTTTGAAGAAATTAGAACTTTGGGTTTACGCCTAGTTTCTTTCACACACTTTCCAGGCGTAATTTAGGACGTCTAGGTTTGTTATATGTAGAACCTAGGCGTAATTCTTCCTGGATGTTTTGAAGAATTCCAACTTTGGGTTTACGCCTAGGTTTTTGCACTACATTTCCCAGGCGTAATGTTGGACGTCCAGGTTTTCTATATGTCGAACCTAGGCGTAATTTATCCTGGATGTTTTGAAGAATTCCAAATTTGGGTTTACGCCTAGGTTCTTGCACTACATTTCCCAGGCGTAAAGATGGACATCCAGGTTTTCTATATGTCGAGTCTAGGCGTAATTCATCTTGAACATCTTTTTTTTTTTTAAAGATCGACTTGTGTTACTAATTCATCAATACTGATTGTATAAGTGGAATTTCTTGTAATTTGCAGGAATCATGATAGAGTAAAGCCTAAAAAGAATAGAGGAAATAACTTAACACCAAAAGATACTCCTACACCTCGCCATGAAATTCATTGTGGGGTCGATTATAGAGGTATCCCCAAGGATGCTAACAAGAAGAAGGATATGATTCAAGGAAGTAACTCAACATGTCCTGAAATTGAAGATAATGTTTTCCAAGATCTAGAAATTGAAGGGGATCAATTTCAACTACTGGTGAAATCGGAAGGTACACTCATGATTAGAGATACACCAAATCAACAAGAAGAAGAAGAAGAAATTGTTGTTCAAGGAAAAGGGAAACAAGTTGTTGTTGCTTCACCTGAAGCTACACCTAAACCTCAAGCGAAGGAAAAGAAGCCAAAGAAGAAACCTTCACCTAAAGGCAAGCATTTTCCTAAAGGCTAAGACATGTTGTTTCCTAAGAAGAAGAATTAAGCACTTTGGGGTGAGGCGCCCGATAAATCTGCGGTCTTATTTTGTTATCCACATTCATGGGATGCTAAGGTTTGCAAAAGCAGGGTAATAATCTCAAACTTTCTCTTATTTTGCATGATTTTGTTCAACTTTATATATTGTTTATGTGGTATAATTTAGAAATTTAACAAATTTGTTGTTTATACATTCTTTGTAGGATCATGAAATTGCGATAAAGAAACTAAAACATAAAAAGGGTGGTCATTGGCCGTTAGGTGAAGAATGTAAAGAGGTTCATGATCTTGTATTCGATACAGGGCTAGCTAATGGAATTCTCAACCATTAGCATGAGTTTGATTCTATTATTGCCTGTGCCTTTAGAGAGCGATATTGGTTAGAAACCGATACTTTTCATCTTCCATTCGGCGAGATGACAATAACGCCAGATGATGTGAAGCAAATCTTGAACTTAAAGATTGAAGGAAAATCTGTTTCTGAAGGTTTTAACAACAATATGAGTTGGGAAGACCTTTATGTCCTTGTTAAAGACACACTTGGATGGGAGCAAGCTGAGACGAAGAAACAGTTTAAGTGGGCTGGTGGAGATAAACCAAATGAAGCAAGAGATGGTCCATTTATACCTGTCAAAAAGATAATGTTGAAGAATCTGAAAGATATGTTTGGAGGAACAAAAAATGTTGTAGAGGAACGTCATGAGGTGATGGATGAAACAAGATCTCGTCGTACAACCACCGCATACCTATTGCATTCCCTTGGTACCATATTCTTTCCTGATAACTCGGGGAATCGAGTAAATGTCCACTATCTACAATGGTCAAAAGATTTCCAAGAAACCAAAAAGTATGCTTGGGGCACTGCCACCCTCGCTTTTTTACTTGATAGTTTTCGAAAAGTTTCGAGGGTTGGAGCCACTTAACTTGCTGGGAATGTTGGTCTTTTTCAGGTAATTTGTCTTTTTTTGTTATATATATTTTCTTTTTTTGTTATATATTGTAGGATCCAAATATCGCACAATAGTAAGATCTCGCGAGAATGTAGCAAGAGCCTGAGAGAACGTAGCGAGAGCCTGAGATAATATGAGTTGTACCCCACTACATATGAGCTGTCATCCACTATGTAAACACATATATAAAGAGAAAGGCATGAGAAAGAAAACATGATCAGAGAAAGACACATTTGTAGAGAGAGAAAACATAATTTGTATTATTATTATTATCTCCTTCTTCTTCCTTCATCAACCTAGAGCTCCAAATACTCATTAATGGAGTCTCAATGTAATCCAAATGTAATTACAACAATCAATAGTGAACCCTCACCCCGTGGATGTATATCACATTGATCGAACCACGTAAATCTTTGTGTCTCTTTACATTTTTAGCATTTTAATTTTTATTTTGATTGTGAGATATACTTATATCTATAAATTATAGTCATGATAATACAAGGGGTGTGTTGTGGGATTTCCTGCAACTACATTTTTGGCGCTAGAAACAGGGAACGAAGATTGAAGATCACCCTAGAAAAAGTTGAAGATTAATATTCTGATTTTTGGGAAATTAGAATAACTGGTGAAGAATTTTACGAAATCTCTTACAATTCATTAGTATTGAAGAAATGACTAGAAGGAGAAATGTATCGGAACAACCGACAACTGCTAGAAGAAGAAGTAAAAGACTTGCTGGAAGGGAGAGAAGTGAAATGGGAGAATCTACTAGAAGGATAAATGATGGAGAAAATCAAATTCAACAACCAGTTCAACAAACACCGGTACAAAATAGAACTATGGATTATGATAGAGTGAGCGTACACACTTGGCGATCAAATTCAGCATAAGAAGTAGAAGAAGAGAAGCAAACCAGGAACCATAGACAGATAGAGAGAAATCAAGAAGCGGATGAAGGAATAATTCATGGAGATGAGGAAATTGGAGCGTTAGAAACACTAAGACGAAGAATACATGAAGAAAGAAGAGCTGAAGCAGAAGAACATGCAAATCTAACAAGGCAAAATCACGAGTTGAGGATGGAAAATGTGAGACTACAGAGTAGAAAATCGAGAAGTACTACAAGATCATATTCAAGATCGACTAGAAGAGAAATGAGGCGAAACTCACCCACGGTTAATGCTGGAAATAATATTCGAGAAGAAATACCAAATCCTAATGAAGAACATCGCGAAGATAGAGAAAGGACTTATGATCGTTACGTTCCACAAAATGAAACTTTTGATGATAGGGAAAATGCTAGAAATCAAGAGAATGAACAACGTCAGGGACGAAATAATCAAGATGGCGAAGGGAATCGAGAGGAAGGAAGGAGAATTTTACATGAGAGAGAATCTCAAAGAAATCAACAAACGATAGAAGAAGAAATTGAAAGACACTATGCTGAACAAGCACGTTTAACTCGCGAACGTGAAAGATTGAGAGCGGAAATGGAAGAACAAGAGCTGCAGGATGCGATTCACCAGAATAACCAAGACAATCGAGAAAGAAGGTGTACACAAAACCGGAATAACGGTACTCTCAATGAAGAGTATGATAGAGTACAGAGGAATACTGAAAGACAACGAATAAAATTGATAAGAAATGAACAAAATCATGGAGGGGAAAATGAGAGATATCATCATATGTGAATTCAAGATAGAGATGAGGAAGAAAATCGCAGGAGAAGACGAGATGAGGATGATGAAGAAGAAATGCATAATTTCGCAAGAGAAGAAAGACATGAACATAGAAGAAGGGAAGCGAAATTAAAGAGACCGATGGATCAAAAATCAGACGTAAATGGACAAATCTTAAAAGAATTGGAATAACTGAGAGGAATTCTGAACAATAAAGGAGAAGTAGGCAGAAGACAATCAGATGAAGCTATAGAGGAAGCTGCGAAAACTCCATTTACAAGAGAAGTACAGCTAGGAGGAATACCCCCGAAATGCAATTTTCCTGCATTAACCAACATTTTTGATGGAACAACTTGTGCAATTCAACACATTAAAGCCTATGTGAGGTGCATGCTACAATGGGAAAATCATAATGCCGTATTATGCAAGTATTTTGCATCCAGCTTAACTGGGGAGGCGTTAAAATGGTTCGAAGGTTTACCAAAGAATACAATAACATCCTGGGGGCATATATAAGTAACAATTCTTCGCAACGCTCCGGAAATTCACAAAAGAATAGAGGCAACTACGTACTTTTCAAGTCCAATATTCTTTCGCTCGTTCTTCCAACAACTACAACAAGGTGGATTTTTCCTTAAAGATCGCTCTTCAAGCAATATTCAAGGAAAAAGAGGCAAGAGATGTAGGATCCAAATATCGCACAATAGTAAGATCTCGCGAGAATGTAGCAAGAGCCTGAGAGAATGTAGAAAGAGCCTGAGATAATATGAGATGTACCCCACTACATATGAGCTGTCATACACTATGTAAACACTTATATAAAGAGAAAGGCATGAGAGAGAAAGCATGATCAGAGAGAGACACATTTGTAGAGAGAGAAAACAGAATTTGTATTATTATTATTATTATTATTATCTCCTTCTTCTTCCTTCATAAACCTAGAGCTTCAAATACTCATCAATGGAGTCTCAATGTAATCCAAATGTAATTACAACAATCACTAGTGAACCCTAACCCCGTGGATGTAGATCACATTGATCGAACCACGTAAATCTTTGTGTCTCTTTACATTTTTAGCATTTTAATCTTTATTTTGATTGTGAGATATACTTAGATCTAGAAATTATAGTCATGATAATACAAGGGGTGGCGCTAGAAACATGGAACGAAGATTGAAGATCACCCTAGAAAAAGTTGTAGATGAATATTCTGATTTTTGGGAAATTAGAATAACTGGTGAAGAATTTTACGAAATCTCTTACAATTCATTAGTATTGAAGAAATGACTAGAAGGACAAATGTATTGGAACAACCGACAACTGCTAGAAGAAGAAGTAAAAGACTTGCTGGAAGGGAGAGAAGTGAAATGGGAGAATCTACTATAAGGAGAAATGATGGAGAAAATCAAATTCAACAACCAGTTCAACAAACACCGGTACAAAATAGAACTATGGATTATGATAGAGTGAGAGTACACACTTGGCGATCAAATTCAGCAGAAGAAGTAGAAGAAGAGCAGCAAACCAGGAACCATAAACAGATAGAGAGAAATCAAGAAGCAGATAAAAGAATAATTCATGGAGATGAGGTTATTGGAGCGTTAGAAACACTAATACGAAGAATACATGAAGAAAGAAGAGCTGAAGCAGAAGAACATGCAAATCTAACAAGGCAAAATCACGAATTGAGGATGGAAAATGTGAGACTACATAGTAGAAGATCGAGAAGTACTACAAGATCATATTCAAGATCGACTAGAAGAGAAATGAGGCGAAACTCACCCACGGTTAATGCTGGAAATAATATTCGAGAAGAAATACCAAATCCTAATGAAGAACATCGCGAAGATAGAGAAAGGACTTATGATCGTTACGTTCCACAAAATGGAACTTTTGATGATAGGTAAAATGCTAGAAATCAAGAGAATGAACAACGTCAGGGAAGAAATAATCAAGATGGCGAAGGGAATCGAGAGGAAGGAATGAGAATTTTACATGAGAGAGAATCTCAAAGAAATCAACAAACGATAGAAGAAGAAATTGAAAGACACTATGTTGAACAAGCACGTTTAACTCGCGAACGTGAAAGATTGAGAGCGGAAATGGAAGAACAAGAGCTGCAGGAGGCGATTCGCCAGAATAACCAAGACAATCGAGAAAGAAGGCGTACACAAAACCGGAATAACGGTAATCTCAATGAAGAGTATGATAGAGTACAGAGGAATACTGAAAGACGACGAATGGAATTGAAAAGAAATGAACAAAATCATGGAGGGGAAAATGAGAGATATCATCATATGTGAATTCAAGATAGAGATGAGGAATAGAATCGCAGGAGAAGACGAGATGAGGATGATGAAGAAGAAATGCATAATTTCGCAAGAGAAGAAAGACATGAACATAGAAGAAGGGAAGTGAAACTAAAGAGACCGATGGATCAAAACTCAGACGTAAATGGACAAATCTTAAAAGAATTGGAAGAAATGAGAGGAAGCTGAACAATAGAGGAGAAGTATGCAGAAGACAATTAGATGAAGCTATAGAGGAAGCTGCGAAAACTCCATTTACAAGAGAAGTACAGCTAGGAGGAATACCCCCGAAATGCAATTTGCCTGCATTAACCAACATTTTTGATGGAAAAACTTGTGCAATTGAACACATTAAAGCCTATGTGAGATGCATGCTACAATGGGAAAATCATAATGCCGTATTATGCAAGTATTTTGCATCCAGCTTAACTGGGGAGGCGTTAAAATGGTTCGAAGGTTTACCAAAGAATACAATAACATCCTTAAATCATTTGAAGACTACATTCCTGGGGGCATATATAAGTAACAATTCTTCGTAACGCTCCGGAACTTCACAAAAGAATAGAGGCAAGTACGTATTTTTCAAGTCCAATATTCTTTCGCTCTTTCCTCCAACAACTACAACAAGGTGGATTTTTCCTTAAAGATCGCTCTTCAAGCAATATTCAAGGAAAAAGAGGCAAGAGATGTAGGATCCAAATATCGCACAATAGTAAGATCTCGCGAGAATGTATCAAGAGCCTGAGAGAACATAGCGAGAGCCTGAGATAATATGAGATGTACCCCACTACATATGAGCTGTCATCCACTATGTAAACACCTATATAAAGAGAAAGGCATGAGAGAGAAAGCATGATCAGAGAGAGACACATTTGTAGAAAGAGAAAACAAAATTTGTATTATTATTATTATTATTATTATTATTATTATTATTATCTCCTTCTTCTTCCTTCATCAACCTAGAGCTCCAAATACTCATTAATGGAGTCTCAATGTAATTCAAATGTAATTACAACAATCACTAGTGAACCCTAACCCCGTGGATGTGGATCACATTGATCGAACCACGTAAATCTTTGTGTCTCTTTACATTTTTAGCATTTTAATCTTTATTTTGATTGTGAGATATACTTAGATCTAGAAATTATATTCATGATAATACAAGGTGTGTGTTGTGGGATTTCCTGCAACTACATATATATATATTCTTATTACGTTTATATATAATTTGGTAGGCATGGGTATATGACCACTTTCCGAACATGAGACCTCCTACGACTTGGTCAGATGACGAAATTGGTCGTCCTACGGGAAAAAAGTTTGTATTCACTGGTACCCAAATAAAGCACAATGAAGAGAAGATAGCTGCTTTAAGGTTGGAAATGGATGCTCTCACCGTTGAAGATGTGGTATTTGATCCTTACATAGATTTAAGGAAAGATAAGTTCGGAGAAGAGATTGATCATCGTGTTTTTTCAAGTTTGGATTCCTACAACGGGCCTTTGTTTCATCCTCATGGTTACGTAATGGCCAATCCACGGCGAATTCTCCGCCAGTATGGTTTTGTGCAAGAAAAAGTCACTGAAGAATCGTTCAAATTATTGGCTAATACTTCTTCCGTAAAAGGTGCCCATGTCGTGCTTAACTACAGCCCAGAGCCAACTATTGATGTTTGGAATGACCGGAGTAATGCACGATACCAAATCCATATGAAGGAGCTCATTCCTTCTCTAGGCACAAAGGAAGCCGAAGAAGGTTATTTGGAATGGTATTACCATTTTTGTCATCCTCATGTGATCAATAATGATCCGGAAGCGGCGGTATATATCTAAAAGGATATAGAAAAGAAGATGCGTGAAGCCGAGAATAAAAGTGTGCTTGATATGTATTGGAAGACGCTATATTTCAAGACGGTAAGTAAAGTTGTTATTTTTCATGATGCCATTTCACATTTCTACTAATATGTTTTAAATAACGCTATATTTGTTTGTACTAATATGTTTCATTTTGATATGTAAAATAGAAAAAGAAATACCTTCACTTGGCACAAACATTGACTCAATGCGTCAAAAAAGGTGAGGGCCTCACAAGTGCACAAGTAAAGGTTTTCCAACAACAAGTCAAAGACTTGCCGGATCCAAACAACGATTACGAGAACTTAGAAAGGGGCACGAAGAGGAGTAGAGATGTGGGTACTAGTCAATGTCAGCCATCACCTAGTAGTTTTTAATCCAATGAAGAGGATAAGCATGCTCATGGTCGGGGTCGAGGTCGTGGTCATGGTGGTCGTGACGGTCCTCGTACTTGAGGGGGTAAGAAAAGCAACAAAATAGGTCGTGGTCGTACTCGTAATGAGTAGACATTGTCCGTTTTCCTTACTACACTCCTCTTTTATTTCGTAGAAGGCCTCCCATTTCTTTTCCTCTTAGGAGGTTCCTTCATATTGTTTCTAGTTTGTGGGTATACGAACTTACTCAAGTTACTCAACCATATTTTCCTTTTCCCCCGTGTTAATGTATCATATTTCGCGGCTAGCGTTTTTTCGATGTCTGGTATTGGCAAATGTTCCTCTAAAATATTGATCGACTATTGTTTCATGGAATGATAATTGTTTCCAAAAGGGATCAACATCTTGTATCGTAATAACTTTGTCATTGTAATTGGCTAGCCGACATGGGAGGCCCAAACTTGTCATGTTAGGACAAACACACTCTCTTCCGTCATAGTTACCTGCCTCAAATTGTATCACTTCTTTCATGATCAATCAATTGCACGATGCGACACTTTATGATTAATTCCATGAAGCCAAGCATTGTCTTTCCATTTAGTGTGTCTACTAGATCGGTTTTTTTCAAAATACAACCTAACTCTATCGAGATCACGGAGGAAATAGGTGTGCATGGCTTGGAATACCGTAAAAAATCCACCATCACCACTATGAAGCTTCTTCTTCAACCGGTTGTGAGACGATTCCACCGTACTTGTAGCTTGGTGCCTAAGTGTCTATATTGGTTTGTGAATGCGGCTATAAACTTTTCTTTGTGCGGATCCAACCAATTGTCCACCAAGTATTTCACCATAGTTGGATAACTTCTCAAACTAGCCAATACCATACGAGATCGTTGTTCATAGTCTTCCACGGTGAGAGAATATTCCATGGATTCCCAATCCTTTTGGAAACTAGCCCATCTTAGTTCCGCCAACCCGTCATCCTTCTTAAATTTTTCTTTGGCTTCCTTTTGTTGATCAGCCGGTAGTTTCTTTATTCTTTCCATTTGACTTTTCTTTGTTGGACGAATGATGGTCTTACGTTTAGTCTCAATCTTATTCCATAGGTGGAACGTGCAAAGAAGGTGATGAGCATCCGGGAAAACCCTCTCTATTGCATTCAACAATGCTTGTTCCTTGTCGGTGACAATCGTCTTTGGAGTATATCCCTCCACGTAGAATAACTTCACTTGTTGTAGTGCCCACACATAACTCTCTTCAAACTCATTTTCCAAGAATCAAAACGCGACACTAAAAGGAGAGTTGGTGGAAGTTTGTCCAACAATGTTCAACACCGGCATCTCATACTTGTTGGTATTGTACGTGCAATCCATTAAAAGTACTTGATTGGAGCACCGCGCCAATTGTATAAACTCGAGATGAGCCAATATGAGATTCTTTATTTGTTCATCCTCATCTTCATTATGGAAAATCGAGTAATTATACTTCTTCCCCAAATGCCTTAGTTGATGCATTTAATTTCTATTTTCCCATTGTTGATTTTTCAATTTTGTTTTGGCGTTGTAGATGGTTGGAAAAGTAGAAACATTCTTTGGGTTGACGAGCTTTATATGACCAAGTATATCAAGAGGTTCCATACGGTTTTCCGTCATGGAACTTACAATGAGTTTTTCTTCATCATTAAGCCGCGCCGCATAAGGATGGGATAGCAAAGTATCCGGTATGGGATGGTTAGGACGACCGCATACAACTTTCTCCAAATACAATACCACTCCTCACTTTTCTTGTTGTGCTTGAATTGAAGCTTTAACGGGCATTTAGTCTTCTTAGTGAAAGTAGTATTCTTGCTATTCGTTTTTGGTTCATACGGTACCCTTTTTCACATGACTTTTACTTTCTCCATTACAAACTATAACGCACATAATTAACTTGCCACGTTCTCTAGCCCATTTCTTTGCATCTTCTTTATCTTTTCATCTCTACGTGTTCCAAAAACTCAAACTTAGTAAAAAAACAAAAACATAGTGAATGAGCAACATATCTTTCCATTAGTTTCAAAAAAGAAAAAAAACACTTACCAAGTCATTCAAATAGTGATGGGATGAATCTTCGGTTAGAATTTCGTTTGCATTAGGTTGAGAAGGCATTGGGCTAGGTGGAAACACAATCTATCAACCAAAATATCAAAATATTAGCCAAAAAAAAGAAAGAAAACTAGAATTACGTCCAGGTTATAAGGTAGACGGACCCAGACGTTTTAGGCATATGAAAGGTTACGGTTGAAAAAATCAACCTCTAACCTAGACGTTTTCAATTACGGTTGGGAACAATGAAAATATAACCTAGACGTTTTCACTTACGTTTGGAAATCCAAAATCCTAACAAAGAAGTAAAACAAGTAATAAATACCATGCAAAAACTATTTACGTTTGGGTTTTGGATGAATTTAACCTAGGCGTAATTCTCAAGTTTTGTCCTATTGAAAACCAGTTACGTTTGGAATTCTTCAAAAGCTAGGCGTAAACAAAAATTACGGTTGACAACGAAGAAAAACCCTCTTCCAAACCCAGACGTAAAACTTAATTATGGTTGGAACGAAGCCCAACCCAACCGTAATTTGCCATGAAAGTCTAAAAATATCAAATTTATTATCGTTCTTAAGCTAGTTTTCAACGAAATTGAACCCATGGGAGATAGTTTAGAGGTGTACCTGCTGATTTTCAACCATTGGTTCTTCACTTTATTGATTTATTTCTTCAATTGGTAGAGATTCATCATCACTTTGTGTTAAACCCTCTCTACCATCTAACAAATAATCAATCTCTTGGTCTCCAACACGAGGAATGTAAAACTTGTTTTCTCTATCATACAAAGATACACCTACCTCGAATTTGTAACTTGTTTCATCCATTTTTGTTGAGTGAATCAAACAATTTAGGTTTTGAAAAAAATCTCCAATTTTTCCTCTTCTCTCTAGGTTTTTTCCCACATAAACTTTGTCCCAAAATTTACAAATATATATCAAAATTCATCTTCTTAATTTAATTAGATAATAGTTAAATTTAACTAAAATTAACTAAATAAATAAGGATTGTTTGGTCATTACACAATTATTTGAGATAAGGAATTTTTGAAATTATTCACGTGTGACCCAATAATAGCCTTAAAAAAACAAAACATGGTACAAAAACCCAAGGTGACCATGTATTGTAGACAAAAACTCCAACCATATGTTGAGATTTATAAGAACTCCATTTCCACCAAAAGTGATACAAAGACCCCAAATATTTTAAAATAGGTAAATTACATCCATTTTATTTTTAAGATATACCTAACCTACCCTCACATTTTGTTGCTTCTTTGTATACGAGACTTATCTCCTCTTCTTTTTTATCGTCGCGCCCTCCTCTTATTTCATTTCTTTTTTCCACCGCCTCGTCTTGTCCGGCCACTACCATTAGGAGAACCTCCTCTTATTCGTTCTACACCACCACCAAATCGACGACCATTTCCTGTTCCTCCGTCAACACCATCTCCTCCCCCAACCAAGACCACCATCACCTCATCCTTATCTTCTTTTAAGTTGTAAATTTACAGTGAGAACTTAGGGTTTATTTGTTCCTCCGTCAACACCATCTCACTGTAGAACTTAGGGTTTCAAATCACTTGAAATAGAAGAAGAAAAGGAGGAATTGGATGTCAGTAAAATAACAACAAATCAACAAATTTTTTAATTATTGTTTGGAGAATTGGGAATTTTGGTGCTCATCTCTTCATCCATTGATTCACTTCTTCAATAGTGGTTGTACAACCATAAACCAAGATTTAGGTACTAATTTTCTACTTGATTTCGTACGAGTTATTGTTGAATTGTAATTGTATATGAGTTTCTGTTGAATCTATTTGATTTTTTATTTTCAAATTGAGATAAAATTTTCACTTATGTTGAATCTGTCATTGGGTTTATATTTTTACGATGGTTTGGACCCGATTTTGGCTTTTTGGGTTGAATTGATTTTATATTCCAACAAATTTTGGATCTGAATTTAAAGTCATGATTGTTTCAGTTTGATTGATTTATTGTGTTTAATGATAATTTTGGATCAAGTATTTACATGAGATGATGTTTGAGATAAATGCTTGCGACAAATTTTCGAGGAAATAAACTGTATTTCCCATGGATCATCCGGAGAGAATATCCAATGATTATTAAGGAGACACTTTTGTTCAACTATAAACTGAAACAGAAATCTCTTCAAAAATATATATGAATCAACTCAATTATAGCTATCACAGTTCTTTATCACATGACGTCGGTGTATAATTTAGGGGGTGAGATTTGTTGGTGTTGTATTATTATGTGAACTAATCTCCCCAGACTGTTTTGTATAGAAATCGGGAAGAGTAGAATGAAATCTCAAGAGTAAGGAGCGTATAATATTTGTTGAGCTAATGAATCTAACTAACGAGTAGTCTACGACAAGTATGCCTTACATTGGTTCAACTGAATATCTTGTTATCACATGGTAAAGATTTCAGAAAACGTTTGTACTTACTACACTAATATCTTCTGAACCTAATTAATTGGTTGATAACCATTGAACACATAACCATCTTGTGCATTTTCCATCAATATGACACAATCGAAGCCTCCCTTCCGATCTATACATACATCTTATTTATGATGGAACCAAAAATGGTTTGAGCTTATGCTTGAGAATGGTTTTTAAGTACAGTTGCAGGTTGAGAGTGTAGAGAAGAACTGAGATGCCTATTTTGGTGGTGATTATGAACTGCAGCTGGTGATAATCAGAATCCATGGAGGAACTGGTGTTTCTATGGTTGAATTAATATGGTGGTGTTGAATCTGTGACTGAGGTGGGGCAGTTGTGAAGTTGCAGGTACAGCTCAAGGAGGAGATGTTATGCTTGCATTTAACTGGATATGTTCGATGCTCAAGTGCAGGCAGTTGGAGTTGCTGCTACAGGTGGTTGAATTGAAACTGAAGTTGTTGCTGATGGAGTTTGAAATGGAGGTAGTGCTACATTAGATGACCAGTTGAACTGAATTAAAGAAGTGTGGTTGCAGAATGGATGTAATGGAAGTTAATATGTGAAGAATTTGGAGGCCGGGATAGTCTGTCATGTTGCTGTTGTTTAGAAGGGATTGCGAGATAGAAAGAAGTACAGGCCTGAAGTTTAATTGCAGTTTCTGGTGGAGAGTTTAATGGAAGCATCGCAGGTGGTTTTGTTTGTGGCAGGAGATGTAAAGTTGCAAGAATTGAACTACAAGACCTGGCTGCAGTTGCAATGGAACTGGAGTTTGTGACTGTTGCAGAAGCTACAACTATGGAGTAATGGTTTCAGTCAGTTGAGTTAACTGAAGCTGTAATGAGTGGAACTTGTGTGTTTGCAGTGAAGCCAAGGATGAGATTGAAGTGAATCTGTAGTTGCAGGTGCAATGAAGTGCTGCAATACAATGAGGAATTGCCTGTAAACCTAGATGGAAAGATATATCAGGTGAAGCTGAGTAATGGGTCTTGAGACATAACTGGTGGTATTGTTGTTGAAGCGCAGAAACCAATTATGGTTTCATCTTATTTATGATTAAACCAAAATCGGTTTCATCGTATTTCAACAATGTATTTCTATCCATGAAGATGTATAATACCTCTTAAAAAAATTCTTGCAGGTGATTTCTCACGAAACCAAGATGAAACCAAAATCGGTTTCATCTTATTTATGATGAAACCAAAATCGGTTTCATCGTATTTTTGGGAGGCGGTGGTGGTGGGCGGTGGTGGTGCTGGTTTTGGTCGGCGGTGGTCGACAGTGGTGGTGTTGGATGGTAGGGTGGCTGGTATTGGTGGTGCAATTACGTAGTATCGGTGGTGGTGGTGGTGGTGGTGGTCGGAGGTGGTGGCGGTGGTGGTCGACAATGGTGGTGCTGGATGGTAGGGTGGCTGGCAGTGGTGGTGCAATTGCGCAGTATCGGTGGTGGCGGAGGGCGGCGGCGGCAGAGCGGTGGTGGTCGGTAGAGGCAGTGGTGGTTGTTGGCGGCGGTGGTGGTCGGTGGTGGCGGCGACGGTGGTCGGTGGTGGCGGTGGTGGTCAGTGGCGGCGGCGGAGGTGGTGGTCGGAGGTAGCATCGGTGGTCGGTGGCGGTGGTCGGTGGCGCCGGTGGCGGAAGGTGGCGTTGGCGGTGGTCGGAGGTGGTGGCGGTAGCGGCGGTGGTCGGAAGTGGTGGCGGTGGTTATCGGTGGCGGCGGTGCTTATTGGTGGTTGTTTATTTCTTGTTGGGGGTGACAATATAATAAGAATTAAAGTGTGGTTGATTTTTGTTTTTGTTTGGGTGATTTAAACTAGAAGGGTAATACAGACAGTTTATATTAAATGGAGTTTTTGTGAACAATTTGTTTTGTTGGAGTTTTTGTATATGGAAGTGACACCTTTGGAGTTATAACCCGCGGACCGAGCAAATAATGCTAACATTCTCATTTTATCTAAAAAGCGTTCAGAATTGGCTTCAAATGCTATCAAGAATTCTTTTTCTTTCAGCTTAATTTTGCAATGTTGAGAATACCCGAACAAAAATGTTTATTAGACTCTTTTTTTTCACCCACTTCACCAATTAGGAAGTGTTTATTAGGCTATAATAAAGAAAGTTGGTGGTATACTTGATACCATCTTTTTTTTTTTTTTTGATAAAAACACACACTTATTGAAGATTAGAAACTGTTACATAAGGTAAAAACGATTCCTACTTCATATCTTTCCTAGCAAAAAAGGACTAGATCATTTTTATTCTCCCCTTTTCACCGTCAATTATCCTGGAGAAAAAAAATCCTAAAAATAGGTACAATATGTCTTGGACTAAAATTTCGAATTCCCCGTAAAGATTAGGTTCTTTACAATGGTGACGTGGGTGGATCTTTTAAAGAGGTTGTGAAATCTCCTTAAGAGCAGTTCCTATGGAATGAACAAATTCAGAATTTGTTCATTTTGCTCCCACTATGGGATGAACAAATATGGAAAATGGATGTTCAAACCAACAATTTGTTGGTTTGAACATCGAGTCAGAAAAACAAGCGCGCGTCTAAGGTAATGACGCGTGATCATGCCGTTGACGCGGAGATAGAATGGATGTCGCTGGAGATAGAATGGATGTCGCCCCTCACATATTCTCTCTCCAAAACCTGATTATTATAATTATGGTTTATTTTTTATTATTTATTTTATTAGTTAAATAATATGTGAGACCAAATTCTTATTAGTTTATATAAATAAAATGATTAGTGGGATCCAACTCTTATTAGTTTATGTCAATAAAATCAATAGTGGGACCCTAAAATATCAGATTTGTTCATTTTTATTTGTTTCCCATAGTGGAGAATGCAGTTTGTTCATCCACGTGGCTGAACAAATTTTTATTTTTGTTCATTGCCATAGGAACTGCTCTAAGGCCTAGTCTACTGACTTTTTTCTTCTGAAAAATGGAACTGAAACCGACACGTTATCATGCAGAATGATGCTTTTATCCGAAAATATTTGACACCTGTAACCTTTGCCGCCATACAAATTCCTCGATAGCTGGCATCATCATCCACCTTTAGATTAGTAACCTGGCCCCACCTTAAGGAAAATAAGAGGGCCCTATTGAACCTGGCTAAATTGGGGCCTATGAAACTTAATTGGGGCATATAAATTACTTCATCTACCTAATACAAAATGATAAGGGGTGTCTAAATTTGTTGAAACTACCAGTTTAACCTCTGAAAAATATTAATATTATTAATTTACCCCCATCAACTCTTAATAATAAAACCTAAAACTAAAATCAGTTTTCAATTTTATCATAAACCGTTTCTACATCTCTTCTACTCCCTCTTTTTTCTTTTTTTTTTTTTCGAAAACAAAACTCGTCGATTATCGACGATCCAAAATTGATCTTTTTTTTTCTTCAATAGAATGTCGAAATGACCAAGATACAAACAATCCACTGGAATCACTTATCCTAGTGAGAGTAATCCCGGAATTTTTCAAGCAATTGGAAACAAACCGAAGAAGAAAACGGTTGATCGAGACGAACCATCTTTAATCGCACAACAACAACAGGAAATAGGTCGAATCAGGTAATTTTCTATCAAACCATTCCTCTAAACTAGGTTTTTGTAACATGCAATCACTTAGAAATCAAATTTTTTTAAATCGAAGTGTTCCGGGTTTCACAGAATCGGATTACATTAATGTACAAGTGGACCGATTTTGTTTAGAAACAGTTTATCGTCTTGCTCATATAAACCAATCGTTCTGAATGTGAATAGGAATCAGACAATGTTAGTGTACACATAGCCCGATTCGGTTATGGTATGGATAACCGTTTTTTCTGTAAATTTTTTCAATAGAATCAGATTACATATGTGTCCACAAAAACCAATTGTGTAGCCTTTGAATTATTATATGCTTAGTCAATCATCGGACTTTATGTATATCGAGTAAACCGATTAGTAGAATCAGTTTACATTGGCACTTAAAAAAATCCGATTGTTGATTTTATTATGTTAGGAATCGGACATTATATGTGTATCGAGTAGACCGATTCCTGTAAGAAGAACTACCCATCGTTTTTGTATGTTTTTTTTTGTTAGAATCGGATTACATGAGCACTTGAATAAACCGATTGTTTTTTGTTATGTTAGGAATCACATTTATATGTATATCGAGTAAACCGATTGCGTACCTTGACTTAAAAAAATGCATTTGATTCTATTATTTTTGTCGCTTAACTCCGTATTCTACAGGCCAAACAAGGGAAACCAACAAAAGCAAGCCGAAAAGAAATATAAAACAAAACGTGACCTTGCTTATCCTAATCCTTTGGAACCTCGTCGAAAAGACGGTCAAAATTTGAATGCTTCCCACCGAAGGTCCACGGGGAGTAAAGCCAAAGGGATCAACATCAATGACCTACCACCTCAAGCGGAGCAACCAACACATGAAGAATCTGATTCTGATACACCTAATAGACAAGAAGGTGGTGATACAGAAGTTGTCGAAGAACAAAGTGATGAGGAATTTAATGAGGAAGCAGGTGGAAAGGAGACCGATGAAGAAGAAATTGGTGGAAAGGAAAGTGGTGAAGAAGAAAGTGATGAGAGTGAAAGTGATGAAGAAAGTGACAATGAAATTGATGAAGTTCAAGAACAAGTGAAAGAAGAACTTCAAGGAGGAGAAGTTCAACAACAAGTCCAAGGAGGAGACACTCAAGAACAACGTAAGAAAGATGGTAAGAAGATAGATGTTCCAAAGAAGAAGAAAGGGGACCACATTGCCCCCGAGCTGAAGATGTTTCCTCACGGCCCTAAGGATCACATTTACGGTTTACCCGGTGATGGAGGACAGATGTTATGGGGGTACAACGACAGTTAGGCCGCAGTCGTCTGCCATACCACAGTAACTACATAAACCTTATGCTATGTAACATGAAAATTATATATGATCCTTGTAGTGTTTTGATTGTTGTCCATCGGGTTTGTTTTGTTTTATAGGATCACAAGGATGTCGTTCGTCTGTGAAGCCAGGAACGTCAGTGAGTATGATGAAGGCTTGGCCACACTGCAAGCAATAAAATCAACCATTGGAGAAGTTCAGGAAGTAATCGATCTAGTCAGTTCTACGGGGTTGATACATGTGGTTGAAAATTTGGACCTTGGTTACGAAAAACCTCTTTGTTCCGCCTTTGCCGAGAGATATTACGGGGAAACAAATACTTTCCATCTTCCATTTGGCGAAACGACGATAACTACAAATGATGTGAATTTTATTACCGGGCTAAGCATAGAAGGTAAAGCCGTGAAGCATGAAGACTACGCGCAAGAGCTTGAGTGGGACAAGATTTACGCGTTCCCCAAGGATGCATTCTAATGGGATCGGGAGAGGACCAAGTCAGAGATGCTAGTAGGAAAGGCAAAGCAGAGGATATTCCATCTCTCGAAGTTGAGGGACAACTTTATGGGAATAAATAAGCTTCGTGTCGACGAAAATGTGTTGACCAGTGAACGTTTCATCGCCATGGCCAATGCGTATGTCCTCTATGTCCTGGGAGTTGTTATCTTCCCAGATGTTTCTGGTGCCCATGTAAGCGCGACAAGATTCACGAATACTCTTGGGGCGCTACCATGCTTGCACACTCGTTGAACGAATTGAGAAAGGCTTCTAGGGATCAAAGGAACCAAATCGGAGGGAATATGGCTTTTCTACAGGCGTGAATATATTTGCACTTCCCAATATTTTCTCAAAGGGATTTTGAGAACAAGGAATGGGACCATCGGTATTATGCATACATGTACACCTACAAAAGTAAGTTGAAGTCCAAAAAAAAGGATTATCTGAAGTTACGAAGACAGTTAGAAAACTTGACGACGAATGATGTTGTCTTTGATCCTTACAAGAATGATTTGACTAAAGAAAAAGGAAAGATGGATGGGTGCGATGAGCAATGTCATTATTTTGGGCCTTTGTTTCATCCAAGAGGATATGTAATGTACAACCCGACGAGAGTCGCAAGACAATGCGGTTACGTACAAAAAATTCCAAAGGAGCACAAGGAGTTTACAATCAATGAGAAAAAAACGGCGTCATACGATAATGATATTGACATTGTTCACGAGCCTTTACCATCATGTGATTATTGGGAAGACAACTGGTACAACATAATTGCTATGGATAGTCGATCGCGAGCATATGATGATGCAATTTCGGGTTATATGTCGCGGTAGCTCAATGTTTCGCATACTCGAGTGATACGAGTAGATGAGGGTCCCAAGATAGAGGAAAAAGATACGGATCTCGAATACCTGGTGCGTATTGTTACTCAATTACGGTTTTGTTAATGATTTTAGCATTATTTATTGAATGTTTGTTCTTTGAAATTGAAACAGAGAAGACGAGTCGGGCACTGATAACCCAAGAAAAGCTAGAAATCAGGGAAGGGAAAAATGTTAAGGCTAATGAAAAGCTGATTGGTGAATTGAACAGCCTCGAAGATGTAGAAGGTGGTACAAAGTTTGAAATTAAGGTTGATGATGTATGGATTTGGTTGAATTAAGTTTGGTATTGCTGAGAAATCTGACAAGAAGGGGAGATGGGATTGGGTTTTTATTTGAACTAAGTGGAATCAGGAAAGGCCAATCTTTCAATTACTCAAACCCTCGAAATCGATATCTTCTCTAAAGTCAAATCATTTTGTATGTTGTCTTTGGATGCAACTCTTTCCATAGCACATGAATGGATCCTGCAGGTACAAACCTAATATTCTTATTTGTTTATGTTTATTCGTCAGCTTGACCTAATTCTATGAACTGCAAATTTTTGTTGGTAATATTCTGTACAAATTTTGTAATTTTTATTTTTGTTTAAGTATTTGATGGAGTTTTAAAGTACGGTTTCCTTTTAATTTATGTGGTTAGTGATGCATATTTTTGGGTTTAGTTGGGGGTGGTGCCTCATTTTCTTAGTGCTTGTGATATAATCCCTGGATTTGCTATGAGAATGAGTGGTGGTGGAGGTGATACAGGTAAAAGTTGGAGACTTTGGAAGAAATTTTGGAGTTTTCATTACTAGGGCTTTGTTACAGTGGATAGAGATTAAAATATGTCAATCATTCAATTTTAAATTGATCATTGTTACTTGAAGATGACTTATTTACCGATAATCCGAGTTCCTAAAACAATGAAGGACTCGAGGTATCGTACATCATTCACGTTTTTTTTTTTTGGTACAAGCTTGTATCCCCACTTACACGGTTGGAGATGATTTCGATGAACTTCCTATAACCAAGGGAAAACTCATGACATATCAGCAGATGATCTTTTCTTTGCACATCCGAATATTGAGGAAACGGATGTCCCGTTGGAGATGCACTTATGCACCAGTTGCCGTACCGGTAATAGTAT
This sequence comes from Papaver somniferum, assembly GCF_003573695.1. Taxonomy (NCBI): domain Eukaryota; kingdom Viridiplantae; phylum Streptophyta; class Magnoliopsida; order Ranunculales; family Papaveraceae; genus Papaver; species Papaver somniferum. The sequence continues at coordinate 7,883,877 of NW_020627707.1, forward strand.
TCAAACAGGAGAGAAGTAGAGATGGGATAAAGCTTACATCCTTATTCTGCGCAAGTATCAAACATCATACTTACAAGAAATTAGTGATAAATAAGAAAATAGGAACATTCAAAGAATGCATCAAGTGGACGCGCAAGTATCAAACATCATACTTACAAGAAACTAGTGACAAATAAGAAAATAGGAACATTTGAAAACAACATCAAATGGACAAACGTAGACAGTCTGGAGAAGCCAGCCACATAAATTAGACCCAAGTAGATTACTGCGCCTGAGAAATTAAAGACAGGAAAGATAACATGTAACTAATTCCATCCTCAACTAGCCAAACTTGAGATGCACAACAATGACAATAGAAATAAAGATAGCTTTCACACTCCCAAGTAGATTACTGCGCCTAAGAAATTAAAGACAAGAAAGATAACCTGCACCATTTAATTTTCTCCGTCTTGTCCCTGGCATCAATACCTTCGGCACTATTTTTGCTTTTACATTTTTACGCGAGACTTGTTTAGTGTTGGGTGTTAGACCTTTAGGTAGACCCAATAAGCGTTTAGAATGTAATATATAACCTCCATGATAATATCCTTCGTCTTCACTTTCATCTTCATCTCCGCCTTGCGCCTCTTGCCCACCAGCGTGTTCGCCATTATCGTCTTCAATTTCATCTGCATATTCGCCTTGCGCCGCTTTCCCACCAGCGGGTTCGGCATTACCGTCTTCACTTTCACCTGCATCTTTTCCTTGCACTACTTGCCCACCAGTGGGTTTGACGTTATCGTCTTCATCGTCATATGTATCTCCAGCTTGCACCACTAGCTCATCAAAGGGTTCCTTATCAGTGACTCCACCTTCATATGCATCTTTGGAAGGCAACACTGAATCATCAACAAGTTCCATATCAATGTCTCTACCTTCATATGCATCTTTGGAAGGCAACACTGGCTCATCAAAAAGTTCCATATCAATGTCTCTATCTTCACCAATGGGCACCACTTTCCGACCAGTGGGTTCGACATTATCGACTTCATCGTCATCTGCATTTCCATCTTTCACCACTAGCTCATCAAAAGGGTTCCTTATCGGTGACTTCGTCTCCATCTGCATCTTTGGAAGGCAACACTAGATCATAAATGGGTAGAAGCAACCCAGGTTGACTAACAAGTTCAGACAACAAAGGTCGATCTTCCGATGGCGACACAGAAGGTTGATCTTTTGGTTGCGGCAATTTACCCCACAGATCCAACACCAGTTTATAAGTAGCACGGCTCTTTTTTACAATCGATCTACTAGTAAAAATTTTCCCAATATTGTGTGACCAGTAGCACAGATTGTATCAATTATCATTCGACGTCTAAGATAATGATACATTGAGTATGGAATTTTTTCCCAATGTTGGTCGGCAAGCGGTGCCCATTGGTGAAGGTAGAGATATTGATATGGAACTTGTTGATGAGCCAGTGTTTCCTTCCAAATATGCAGATGAAGTTAGAGACATTGATATGGAACTTGTTGATGATCCAGTGTTTCCTTCCAAAGATGCATATGAAGATGGAGTCACAGATAAGGAACCCTTTGATGAGCTAGTGGTGCAAGTTGGAGATACATATGACGATGAAGACGATAATGTCAAACCCACTGGTGGGCAAGCGGTGCAAGGCAAAGATGCAGGTGAAAGTGAAGACGGTAATGCCGAACCTGCTGGTGGGAAAGCGGCTCAAGATGAAGATGCAGATGAAATTGAAGACGATAATGCCGAACATGCTGGTGGGAAAGAGGCGCAAGGCGGAGATGAAGATGAAAGTGAAGATGAAAGTGATGAAAGTGAAGATGAAAGTGAAGACGAAGGATATTATCATGGAGGCTATATATTACATTGTAAACGCTCATTGGGTCTACCTAAAGGTCTAACACCCAACACTAAACAAGTCTCGCGTAAAGAAGCAAAAGAAAAAATAGTGCCTAAGGTATTGATGCCAGGGACAAGATGGAGAAAATTAAATGGTGCAGGTTATCTTTTTTGTCTTTAATTTCTTATGCGCAGTAATCTACTTGGGAGCGTGAAAGCTATCTTTCTTGCTATTGTCATTGTTATGCATCTCAAGTTTGGCTACTTGAGGATGGAATTAGTTACAGGTTATCTTTCTTGTCTTTAATTTCTTAGGCGCAGTAATCTACTTGGCTCCAATTTATGTGGTTAGCTTCTCCAGACTGTCTACGTTTGTCCATTTGATGCTGTCTTCAAATGTTCCTATTTTCTTATTTGTCACTAATTTCTTGTAAGTATGATGTTTGATACTTGCGCGTCCACTTGATGTTGTCTTCAAATGTTCATATTTTCTTATTTTTCACTAATTTCTTGTAAGTATGATGTTTGATACCTGCGCAGAATAAGGATGTAAGCTTTATCCCATCTATATTTCTCTCCTGTTTGAATACTATTACCGGTAGGCAAGTGGTGCATAAGAGCATCTCTGACGGGACATCCGTGTCCTCAATATTCGGATGTGCAAAGAAAAGATCATCTGCTGATATGTCATGAGTTTTCCCTTGGTTATAGGAAGTTCATCGAAATTATCTCCAACCATGTAAGTGGGGATACAAGCTTGTACCAAAAAAAAACGTGAATGATGCATGATACCTCGAGTCCTTCATTGTTCTAGGGACTCAGATTATCGGTTACAGAATTCGGAATTCGGTATCCCATTGACATCCCTATTTTTTCAGGAGAGAAGTTAACATGTTTTTGTGATGCTTTTATTTCCTTGTGCCGAATAGTCCATAGTTTAGATAGACCTTCAAACCAAAAAAAAAGAAGAAGAAAACCAACCAAAGAGATGCATAGGTGATGCAGCGTGCGAACTAAAATAAGTATCATAACATGAAGAAGAAAAACTTACAATTATGTTTTCCACAACCATCTTAGAAATACTCTTCGTTGTTTACGAATCCTCAACTATACATAGTCCTAAATTACCAAAAAATTATTTTCTTTATTGATTATAGAAACTAAAACATCGTCTATTTATAAAATAGAGAACTTAAGATAACGTCAATTAATAAATATTTTTAAATGTATCATATTAAATAAGTAGGTTAAGTTAGAATTAAATGTGCATGGAAATTTTCAAATGGTTAATATATAAAGAATAAATGTTTTATAAGTTTCAATCTATTAAATATCATTTTCTACTTGATGAAGGATTTGTAGGAATTAAATAGATTAAGGATCTCTAATACAATATTAATAGAGGATAAGGGTTCAATACTATCTAGAATCTAGATGAACAAAAATCATCATCTCGTCACAATGATTATTATCTTAATAGACATTTCAAGTTAATGGGTTTTTTGGATTTTTTACAGTAAGTTTGTTTATGCAGGTAGTTTCCGGAGATATCTTCGGATGATTAGCACAGTTTTGCGCTTTAAAATAATGAGATACGTGTGACTATTAACAAATAAAATAAATGAAATCTTTCAACATTACATTATGTCAAATAATATAACATAAAATCAACACCATTCATACATATCTTGATATATGGAATCTGATAAGAGTTTCACAAGTAATATCAATATTGTCAGCAAGGATCAAAACATATAAGCGCATTTGTGTAGAAGAGTTGGAAGCGCAACCTCCAACAAGTTTATGGAAGGACAAGTGCACTTACATTGCCTGCGTACTCTAGGTCATGTTTACTGAAGATGCTTGTGCACACCTCCTCCAAATTTTTTAGGTAGGATGTCGCTTGGCTGCAAATGAATATATAGATGATAGAAATAAAATAAAATAAAATGTAGAATTTATGTCACAATGTAAGACCTTGTAGTGTTGAAGTGTGTTGACATTCTTCGAACAAGGAATATACTTTTCACATGAGATAATTCCCAATCACTACTAACAATCTTCGGTCGTCCTCGCGCACTGACGGGAACAATTTGTGCAAAATTACTACGGTGAGAGTTTTGCACTGCAAAACCATATTGTAAAACAGTTTCTATTTTTGCATTGTTTCCATTTTAAATCTCTTAAAAAAAGATGTCTAATAAATACCAAATGATATAATTTCTTTTTTATGATATGAAAATCAAGCATTAGAACTACACTGACCTGAAAAGTAAGAGATTCGGCAACAATTAGGTTAGGTACATAAACAAGCCAAGGAACCAGTAATCTTTATTTCACATGAGTGTCTAGAATGGTCCCAAATGTAAGATATCATATAAAAACTTACCAGTGCAAGGAATAAGCAAGCATGTCCGAGTTTTGGATGACTGGCCTATCTCCTATTGTATGCTAATGAACCAAGATTGTGTAAGTTATTATCTCATGAAGGAAGGGGTTCCATCTCGCCTCTAACCTTTATGCATCTGTTGAATGACCTATCATGGGCCTCCTCTGTGATAAAAGTTTAGTACCCAAATTTATTTATGAGATTCCACGAATGTGCCCCTTTGTTTGTTCGTATTGGCAATCTCACACTTTAAGTTTCATTGCTTTCAATCTCTATATCAATAATGATTTCCACTTCATGGCTGTAAACATTCAAGGTTTCTGTCGAGGAGCCAAAAGATTGGCCCAATTTGGCAGCATACTTGGCCACATTTCTAATCTCACAAAAATCTCTCATCCAATCCCTAATTCCGGCTGTGGTAAGATTACCAACGGAAGCAAACATCCAGGATGAATTATAGCGGAGTTAACGAGAGTAGCAGAGACGTTTCTATTATCAACAGAGAAGAAGCTAAAGCTGCAGAGAAAACATAGTCGAGAGGAAGAAGAAGGCCAGAAAAACCGTCACCTTTGCTTTTGGATGTGTAACAGTTTTCCAACAAATATATCTGTAAGGTTTTCTTTTTAGCAGTAAGCTCTATAATAGTGAGTTCTGTAACAACTCCCTCCGTCCCTAATTAGATGACCTATACCATAAATAAGTGGAGTAATAGATTAGTATTATTATAAGAAATATGTAAAATTTGATAGCCATATTTATATTCATTAGGTAGGTGTTTTAAAATGCTTTCCAATGATATAAAGTTTACGAAAATCCGTTGTATAGTTTGAGAGATAAATCATTCTAAATTTACTAGTAAGTTTTAAGTAGGTCATCTAATTAGGGACGGAGGTATTATATCTGTTAAAAACTCGCTGCTTTGTTAGTTTTCTCTTGTTTTTCATCCTTTTGAGCTTTGAACACCTATTTTGAGTACGTGAATAACATAAGGAACTTGGTGTATTTACCCGCAAGTTTATATCATGTCCAAGTTGCATATAAATGGGTCGTAAACTTTTCCATAAAGAAAGAAGCTCTGAATGCTTCTTTACTTAAGTTATAGTAAGTTTACGACTGTCTGAATGTAATGATGAACTGACGTCAATCATAGCAGTGAGTGGTCAAGTTCGAACTAAAGTGGTTCTAGATCACTAGTAATGATAATTTTTCATATACCTAATAAAACAATATAAAATAGACTGTACAATATTAGGAAACCATCATTATGGGAGTCGTTGAATTATCATTCAGCTTATTGGCTTGGGATCTATCCCAGAATCTCTAAGAAACTTACTTTCAGATCGATTTAATCAAATTATTTGAGATGTATATCACACAGAGTATTGCTAAGCTGGATCGAGACCATGGTTTTATAATTGATCACAAAAGTAAAGAAACATTCAGAGCTTCTTTATGGAAAAGTTTACGACTGTCTGAATGTAATGGCGAACAGATGTCAGTCGTAGCAGTGAGTGGTCAAGTTCGAACTAAAGTGGTTTTAGATCACTAGTAATGATAGATTTTCATATACCTAATAGACGATATAAAATATATAATACTAGGAAACTATCATTATCAAACACCGTAAAAGTCTATAAATAGTTAAATACCCAGATCCTTCCATTTACAGTTGAAGTGTGTTTATGGGAAAATTAAACAAATTGATAGATGAGAGTACTCGTAAGTAAACATAATAAACTTAGTAGAAACATTCAAATTATGAGGGTGGCGATAAAGACCGTTGCGGGTACGGTCCCCATAAGAACTTCACTTACACATGGTTCGAAACATAGTAGCTGAGCCCTACAAACACTACAACTATAAATTATTATAAAACACAAAATTACACATCCACAGGGTACCATGTGTAAGTGAAGTTCTTGTGGGGACCATACCCGCAACTGTATTTATCGCCACCCTCATAGTCGAAATGTTTATACTAAGTTTATACCATGTCAAAGTTGCATATCAAAGGGTCGCAAAAGCGAAATTACTGATGGTGTTGATTGCCACTCTTAGATGTCGAATGATAATTGATGCAGTTTATGTTTTGATGCATCTAAACACGGTAGATGAGCCCAGTTTATATCTAGTTGATTTACACTCTTAGACGTTGAATGGTAAATGAAAGACTGCCAATCAAGAATCAAGATCAATTTTATACCAAAAACAGAAGTTCTTAAATCAATTTCATACTCACATATTTCGATTTCTCCAATATGTGAGTATCGAGCAGTGCCCACAAAAAAAAGTCTGAAGGTACATCGAGCAGCCCTCAAACTGTTAAACAAGGACGAGGTGGACGTGGTCGTGGTGGGGATGTTCATGAATAAATGGTTATATTCATGTTTATGTCTTTAACTGTGGATAATTATGGAGTCAAAATTTATGTCTTAAACTTATTGTCGAATTATTTTTGTTATATTCCTAGTTTATGAATGACTTAATCTGGTTTCTTTTGAGTCAAAACAATGTGTGTGCAAAAAATGCAGGATTCTGGCATTCTTTGAGTCATAATAGGTTTACATTTACCTATATGTAATATGATTCTGACAGTTCCTCAGAGGTTCAGTTTTAGAATCGGTCTATGTGGCAGTCCATGTAATCTGATTCCTCTGATGAAAAATTCTGTAACTTTTTTTGCCAAGAATCGGATTACATGTGCTTTACTAAAGTACGATTGTTGAAAGGCATATTTTGAAAACTTTCCTAGTCGGTCTATGTTGGCACTCCATGTAATCCGTTTCTGCAAAGGAAAAATGACACCTCTTCTGTATCTTTTTTTGCCAAGAATCGGATTATATGTGCAATATTAAAATCCGATTGTGTGAATTGAATTCGAAAAAAATAGTCGTTGAGCTTTGATCTATATACGGATAACCTCTTTGAGCCACTCCCACATAACACACTTAGATTAGAAAATGGAAAGGGAACCGTATGAAGATTTTTGTCTCGTTAAATCCTTTGCTAATACGTTCCGTGAACGTCCGAATGAAATCTATTCAATGTTTTGGAAGAGAGTTACAGAGTTCTTTTACGGGCATACCGCGAATTCCAACAACCATAAATGGAGATACTTGGCTTTTCGATTCAACTACATAAAAAGCGGAATTCGAGAGTACGTAAAAGTTAAAAATATGGTGTAGCACTATCATCCACGAGCTCCTCTTAGGAAAAAAGTGAGTAATCCAATCATTTTATACCTATGTCGCCGTCAAAAGTTCGCATACTAACATTTAAGAATTCATTGAATTTCAACTGAAACGTTTCAACGGGCTATGGAGAATTCGTAATGGGAAACTAAGTTCATTCACCACAAAGAATATACAACGTTGCACTGACGTGCTCAGAAGTTCATTAACGAGCATTTGATGTGTCAAATTCTAGAATTCCCATACTGAATCCTATATATGTAGTGCGCTAATTTCCTAAACTATGTAATGAATATTATGTTTCTGAAAGTAAGGTGTAATTGGATTATGTGGACATATATAAACATCGACTGGAGGAATCGGTTTATGTGGGTATAGATTAAACTCCGATTCTGGGTTTCTATCGTCATTCGGCATAAACTGAACCCGGAATCGGTTTATAAATTCACTAACATCAACCGATTCTAGATCTAGTATTTTAAAAAAAAAATTATACAAGTTTTGATTATGCATTAATGTTATTTAATTTCAGAATTAACTTGATTAAACATTATTTAATTATCCAAATTAACATTAATTTAACAAGGCATATTAGTTAGGCATTAACATAAATGGTGGATAAGGGATTTCTAGAAATTACTTCTTAATAACACTTTTTTGTCATGTTGATATAGGCCCAATTAAGTGTCATAAACTTCAATTTAGACAGGCTTTTTAAGTGATATGAGTGAGGGGGAAAAGTGGGGAAGGGATTCGAGCGGCGTCAAATATTTTCGGCTTTTATCTTGGTAGAAGAAAAAAAATACCCTGTAAAAGTTTTATGGTTCCCCTCTGATTGATGCACGGTGGACCATGATGTAAAATTTTGTGTTTCTTAATCTCCAAACATTTTTTATGTGTCTCTATATTCTATGAACTTATAATCATGATGCTGCTTGAGGCTGGAACTACCTCTAGATCTATGGTTTAGTCACCTGTATAGTTGTCTAGCTTTTTGAAGGGTGAGCTTTATCAGTGAATAATAATATCCAGTATGCTTAAGATGGGTGGGTGGGCAGGCGTTACTAGTTGTATTTAGGGGCCATAACTAACCGCCGTACTTACTCATCAAAAATAAAATAAACTAAAAAAAACAAAGATATTAAGAACAACGCGGGATTGGGATACGAAAATTAATTGGGGGTTATAAATTACTTCCCCCAACCAATAATGTTTGTTAAGGGGTATTTTTTGAAGGCGAAAATACGGAACTATCATTTAAAATAATAAAAGCTAAATCAAACATAAAAATATCATACTCCCTTTTAAATTCGAAACATTTCTCACTCCCTTTCAAATTTCCTTCTCCTTCTCTGCCGACTCCTCACTTTGAATTTTTTTTTTTTTACATTCGGTAGGGATGAAGACCATGCCGATACTGAGTGCCAGCATGGTTATTTAGGATGAAGACCATATCGGTATTGAGTGCCGGCATGGTTATGTAGGATGAAGACCATGCCGATAGTGAGTTCCAGCATGGTTATTCAGGATGAAGACCATGCCGATACTGAGTTCCGGCATGGTTATTCAGGATGAATACCATGCCAATACTTGCTATTTCAGACAAATTTTTCCTGTATGTTTTTGTCCTCAAACCGGCATGGTTCATTTGGGAATCGACCATGTCGGCACCACTACCGGCATACTCGATAATACTTTTACCATGACGACACTGAGTTTTTCAGGCGTAACAATGGTGGATTCAATTAAAAAAAAATCAACTTTCAATACATTAATACATATACATGGGTAATTGGAGTACTTGTATGTTCAGCTTGTTTACTTTCCTGGGTTGGTTCTTCACCTAAAGCTTCATGATCGTAAATATTTTGATTTAATATTGTTGCATCAACAAATTCAACGTTAATGATTTATACTCATCATCATCAAACGAACCTATTAACTTAACCAATTATAATTAACCATTAAATATGATTAGTGAAGGACAGATTATGAATTAGTTAAAATACATGGATGGAGGGTGACCTTGCTTTTACTATTTAAATCTCGTCGTTATCTTTTTTCTCTATCCCAATTAATCTTAATATCTCCCAATTGCGCGTTCCTTAAAAAGGGTAGGTAAGCAGGTGTTGTGAATCAATAATAGGGCATAACTGATCACTTCCACCAACATTTATACTAGAATCCAGTAGGGAATTTAGTGCTACTTCTCTTTGATAATTCTTGCCCTGTCTCAAAAAAGAAATGAAAAAAATTCATACTAGATTGTGACAGGTACATCCGGAGATGAGAAGATAATCAGCTAGAAAGAAATTTGTGTTTTTTCTGAAATGCATTAAGTGGCCACGTATTGTGAATATTTTCCATTCTCTATGCCACAAGAATGACACATCACCTTGCGGGCAATCAGCTATTATTATAAGCGGTTCATGTAGTAGGATTCGTAAAATAATGCTTAACCTAAGAACCAAATAAGCTTTCCCTTTCAGCAAATGAACTAATAAATGAGAGCAATAATTCATGGCTGTTAATAGGGAATACCAATCTGTTCGGGGGAGTACCATCCATAAGGTAAGATATGTTTTGTCTTATTCAAAATTTGGTACACTCCCAAGTATTTTGGTACACCCCACTAGCAATCTTGCAATAATTTACCCAAAAGTAATCCAATTATTGAGTATTAATATGAAAACCACAGCTTTTAGACTTTTGTGAAAGAGTCTCTTTCATTTATAATCCAAAAGAGTAGGAACTTTCGTATTTGTACTTACTCTCCCTCTCTCAAGCTCAATAATATTATGGATGTCTATATAAATATAGTGATGGCGGTAGATATTTCATCTATCTTCTACATTGTGTAATCTCTGCTTACAAATAAAGATGGCATTCCATCTGAAACGACAGCTTAAGCGAAACCGCCAATCAGAAGAATGCTTTTGAAGAAGAAGTGTGGGATTGCAAAGGCAAAGATCACTGAACTTGGACGCCAAACTGAGCTGTTAAAACGTCAAATGGAGCTGGCACAGAACATCAAACTGAGCTGTTAAAACGTCAACGGGAGCAGGCAGAACGTCAAATTGAGCTTTTAAAACATCAAATTGAGCTGGAGAAAATTGAGCAAAGAACGTCAACCTGAGCTAAAAACACGGTTTGCATGGAGCAATACACGAGCAAATACAGCTAACATTCTCATCTCATCTAAAAACGTTGTCAATCGGTTTCAGATTCTTTTAAGAATTTTAATGTTGTTTTTCAGCTTAATATACACTGGTGAGAATAACCAGTGATCCGAATAGCCAGGTAGTAGTAATTATATACATATAAATAAATATGATGGCCATGACTGATGGCTTATTATGTTATTATGCATGCAGGAGTTCTTATTGGAATATCATTTCATTACCACCCAAAAAACTTGAAAAGTTACCAGAAATTTACTGTAAAGAGGTTGATAACTCTCTTTATAAATTGTAATGGTTGTTCTTAGTATAAGCAAATTAAACTAGGCTTACGCAACCCATCTCTACCAACTAATCAAATCTGCACAACCATGCCTACTGTGACTTACCCCAACACAATTTGAAGTTTTAAACTAGATTTTTAATAATGAAATGTTAGAAGTCATCAGGGTTCATACTTTGTTCAAAGTAATGGTGGGGAACAAAAATAACATAATCAAACAGAAGCGAGTGTCTCAATGTAATGATAAGAACTATCCCGCCGAGGAATCTTTTCCCAAGTCTTTGATGCAAATTTATAAAGATCCGCGAAGCTCCTTTCATGTGGATCATAAGAGATAACTTGATCTTGTATCTTCAATACCAACCTAAATGAGTCTCCAACTTCTTCCATATGCAATACACAAAATCCACTTAGCAGCACTGGATATGGGAATTCTGGGGTATTAACACGAAAGTTCTTTATCCATCCCGTGTAGTCAGTCTTCATCTCTAAGATGTCAATAATACATGCAACCTGCGGATGCCCATACCTTGAAATATGATGTAACCGACCTCTACACTCCCCGAAGTATTCGACAACCGAATACGCCGTTGAGTATACAAGAGAACTACACGGCGGCATTCCACTTCTTAATTCTTGATCAACATTGAAACAAATATGATTCTCGTGATCCCAAGTGTCGACCCAATGCAATGAACCATTCCAATATACTCCACTTGTATTGATAATACAAGGAAGTAGGAAAAAAACATCTACACAGAGCTTCCAAGAATCAGTCTCAGAAGAGTATATCTTAATTCGGTACGACCAACGAATACATTGTTCAGGTGACATCTTCCAAACACAAATAGCTTTGTAATGAGGTGATTTGAGCGGATCATAAGCCAAACTGACACTCACAAGCATTTCGAAACCTTTTTCTTTGGCCATATCAACTGTAAAATCAACAATTCTGCGATATTGCTTCGTCGATGGATTGCAGATGTAATAGGTGAAGATTTCGTTATCTTTATTATGGCTACTGCAACACAAGAGGCCATTGCAAGATTGCTTAATCCTTGCTCTAAGAAAATCTAGGGTTTCAAAAGAGACAGATGACGATGATGATCCATCCAGAGATATGAAATCGAATGTTGGTTTTTTTGATGCTGTCTGCACCATTAATGAACGTAAATTCTGTTTTTGAGTATGTTGTTTGATGAAAAGTGGATCAGATATAGCCGAAAACCATTGTTTCGATACGGATTTAAACACGAGCAAAGGTTTTACTGGTAAACACAACAGAATCTGAGTAAAGAGATCAGCATTGTTACCTATAATATCCGATGATGATGATGAACGAGATATTGAATCCATCGTGAAATTATGCAGCTCTGTTTTAGGGTTTTAACCCCGGTTTCATTTTGGAGAATATATATGTATACCGTATACGGAAGAAAGTCAAGTAAGTCAACTCAGTAGTCTTCACCCGAGTCATATAAGGTCAATTACACCCTGATATAAATATACTTATTAGTTTCTAGTCCTCTTAAATGATTTGGGGTTTTAATTCTTCTTCGTCTCTTAAACCCTTTTTTGAAACAACGGAAGAAAATAAAAATGGCTGCTTCAAGGATTTTTCTCTCGAGATTATCACTTCGATCTCCGTCACTCTCATCCAAACTCCAAACTAAACCTTCAATTCCATCATCACCACTGAAAACGGATTTTTCTTCTGCTTCTAAGTCTCGAATTTCTGATTCCATGAATCGCATCTCTAGAAATTCAAGGTCAGATTTGTGTTTATAATTATTTTTTTTCTTCTTTTCTTTTGGGGGGCTGTGAAATTTACTTGAATTTTTATTATATGTATAGATTACCAGTATTGGGGAGTTTAATGTCAATGATGCCATTGCATAGTGCTATTGCTTCAGCTAGATTACAGTCAATACTTTCAAGTGAATCTCAGAGCTGGGGGTTGATTCCTCAAGGTATGCTTTATCTTATTTTCTTGAATTTTTGTGTGATTTTATTGGTTGATTCATAAATGTGGGTTATGGGTTTAAGTGGGATGGGGATATGTTTGTTGGGTTTAGCTTAAAGCACAATGACACACGCACCTTGACATCGAGAAAAAGAGGCCTAGTAAGCTAATTGCACTATGTGATGTTCATCATTGCTCCCAAGTCCCGAGGTCTGAAAAATGATACTATAATAAGTGAATGTCAGTGGCATGCTGCATACTTCAGCAACATAGGTAGGTACAAGGAAACGGAGCTGCAGCAAGTAAGGGAAGCCCTGTAGCACATTAGGTTCGGAACTGTATGAATTGTTGACTTATTTTTCGTAATCAAGGACAAGTAGCAAACCTGAAATGCTTCTTTGAAAAGTTTATCTACCTTTCCTCCTGCATATAATATTTAAGCTCATTGACAGTGTTGTAATTTCATATCAGTAATCAAATGTAGATAATAGGTTATTTGTAGTTCAGACTAGTTTTAACAATGTAATGCCTCTGCATTTTTTTCGTCTTTAGTTTGTTGCAAAACTCTATAGTTAGAGGTGGTTTTTGGGTATCAGTAATCGACCTGGACATTTGATTTGCATGAAAGGTTACAAAATGCGAAATGAAGACAAATACCCTACTGTCGTAGGATTAGGAAGCTAAGCTAAGATTTGATTGCAATTATCATTTTGGGTGCTTTTAAATTGCATAAACAGATGAACTGTGTTGCACCCAATTTGCCTTGTGTAGGTTCAACACAAACAACATTACATTAGTTGGTGGCTAAAAACAGCTTTGATGTGTTTGTATTGCTTGGTTGATTACTCGGATACTGCCTTTTTAAAGCATCTCCATGATAGCTCTTTTCTAGAGAATCTTTGTGTTTAAAGAGCTTTGTTCATTATCTGATGTCCAGCAGACTATCAAGTTATCCCGTTAAACGCTAATTGGCCATTTTTGTACTTTTTTATAATTAAGTGTTGATAAAGATAAACATATGGATCATTGTTTTCGAAGGATGTCACCTTCCAAATATATTTCAAAAAATTCTATATGAACTGTGTGCTTTGGACTACCCCAAAACCGCCCATTCACAAAGAGTGGGCCTCAAAGACCCCCCTTACAAATCCTGGGAAGCGGGGCCCACTCTTAGTGAGTGGGCGGTTTTGGGGTGGTCCAAAACCCCTGTTCATATAGAATTACAGAGTGGAAAAATTGTTAGCGAGATTGACTCTTTAAATGTGGAGAGACAAGTCTGCTGGCTATTCTATTGAGCCACAGTAAAGGCTCTCTAGGAGATCCATTTTCCCCTGTTGACTCTCTACAACTGTTAAGTAACCTATGTATTGAATCTCTTGGAAATGTTTGTGGGATGTCAAACCTGAAGTTGATTTCCTAGAGATTTTCTACTATGGCTCAGTTGAATAGTGAGTGGGTTTTTTACATGTAGAGAGCGGACCTCACTAGCATTCCTTGAGAAGCGTGTGTGAAAAGTTACGAAGTTTTTCCCAGTACACTTTAATGATTTATCTCGTAACTACAAAAATTTCCAAAGAACAATAGAGGTGTCTAATGCATATTTGTGTCAATTAGAATAGTTAGTGGGCTCTTAGACAACAAACAAACTTGTAAACGGAGACAAATAGCTTAACATTGTATGAACTAGTAAGCTAAGCTTTGATTGCAGTTCTCATTTTGGGTGCTTTTGCATTCCATGAACAAATGAAACATATAGCATCTGTCTTGTCTTGCCTTGCCTACTACATTAGCTGGTGGGTAACAAGAACTTTGATGTGTTTGTATCGATTACTTGGATACTGCCTTCTAAAAGCATCGCCATGATAGGTCTTTTCTAGCTACATTAGCTGGTGGGTAAAAAGAACTTTGATGTGTTTGTATCGATTACTTGGATACTGCCTTCTAAAAGCATCGCCATGATAGGTCTTTTCTAGAGTATCTTTGTGTCTCAAGAGCTTTATTTCTATTTTAGGTCCAGGAGACTATTTAGGTCCAAGAGCTTTTTCCATAAAGGTAACTTGCCATTTCTGACTTTTTTCTATAATAAAATCCTGATAATCCCTTGGATGATTGATTATGAAGGTTTTCACCTTCCAAATATATACTCAAGAAATAAAAAATAGTACATGAGATTGACTCTCCATATGTGGAGAGACAAGTCCTACTGTCTATTCCATTCAGCCATGGTAGAGGGTCTCTTGAAGATCCATTTTTCCTTGTTGACTATCTACAAGGGGGTAAGTAACCAATCTATTTAATCTCTTGGAAATGTTTGTGGATGGTAAACCCGAGTTGATTTTCTATAATAGATGAATGTCAGTGGCAAACATGCTGCTTGCTTCAGCAACATAGGTACGAGGAAAGGGAGCTGCAGCAAGTAAGGAAAGCCTGTAATGCATTTTCAGGGATCTCGTTGACCAGCAGGCAGCAAACATTACATACCTTAGGTTCAAAACTGTATGAATGGTTGACCTTTTCCGTAATCAAGGACAAGTAGAAACCTGAAATGCTTCTTTCAAGGGTTTTTCTACCAGTATATCAGTAATCAAATGCGGGTTATAGGTTATGTTTAGTTCAGAGTTCAAACTAGTTTAACAGTATATCCCTCTGGTTTTTTCGTCTTTAATTTGTTGCAAACTCGATAGTTTAGAGGTGTTTTTTGGACATCAATAATCAACCTAGACATCTGATTTGCGATATTTTGCAAAATGGGAACGAGGAAAAATACCTTAATGTTGTAGAAACTAGGAAGTTAACGCACAGCTCTGATTGCAATTTTCATTTTGGGTGCTTTTGCATTGCATGAGCAAATGAAATATGTTGCACCCATTTTGCCTTTGTATTTGTTGACTCAATGCTGACAACATCACATTACTGAGATTGACTCTTTATATATGGAGAGACAAGTCCTACTGGCTATTCTATTGAGCCACAATAAAGGCTCTCTTGGAGATCCATTTTCCCCTGTTGACTCTCTACAACTGTTAAGTAATCTATGTATTGAATCTCTTGGAAATGTTTGTGGGATGGCAAATCTGAAGTTGATTTCCTAGAGATTTCCCACTATGGCTCAATTGAATAGCGAGTGGGTTTTGTACATGTAGAGAAGGGACCTCACTAGCATTCCTTGAGAAGCGTGCGTGAAAAGTTGAGAATTTTTCTAAATACACTTTAATGATTTATCCCGTAACTACGAAAATTTCCAAAGAACAATGAGAGTGTCTAATGCATATTTGTATCAAGTAGAATAGTTAGCGGGCTCTTAGACAACAAACAAACTTGTAAACGGAGACAAATAGCTTAATGTTGTAGGAACTAGTAAGCTAAGCTTTGATTGCAGTTCTCATTTTGGGTGCTTTTGCATTCCATGAGCAAATGAAACATGTTGCACCTATCTTACCGTGACTTGTATTTGTAGGCTCAATGCAAACTTCAATACATTAGCTGGTGGCTGAAAAGAACTTCGAATTTGTTTGTATCGATTACTTGGATACCTTCTTAAAGCATCGCCATGAGAGCTCTTTTCTAAAGTATCTTTGTGTCTCAAGAGCTTTATTTATTTTTAGGTCCTGGAGACTATTTAGGTCCAAGAGCTTTATCCATTAAATGATAATTAGCCATTTTGACTTTTTTTTATAATAAAATCCTGATAATCAATTGGATGATTGTTTACGAAGGTTTTCACCTTCCAAATATATATTCAAGAAATAAAAAATAATTACTGAGATTGACTCTCCATATGTGGAGAGACAAGTCCTACTGACTATTCCATCCGGCCACGGTAGAGGGTCTCTTGGAGATCCATTTTTCCTTATTGACTCTCTACAAGGGATAAGTAACCAATCTATTGAATCTCTTGGAAATGTTTGTGGATGGTAGACCTGAAGCTGAGTGGGTTTTGGCTTTTTAATTCTTACATGTAGAGAGCCGATATAGCTATTCCTTGAGAAGTGTCTGTGGAAACTTAAGAACTTCCTAAACATTCATCACTTCAATGATCTACCCTGTAATTGCGAAAACTTGTGAAAAATAATATTAATATCTATTGCATATTTGTGTCAAGTAGAATAGCTTGCGAGCTCCTAGACAACAAACAAACTTGCTCACTAACAATGCTGCCTACTCTAGAAAGACACTATCTAGATTACAAAGCTTTCTTCGAGACGTTCGTGGTAAGCAATACCCTGGTCTTGACTTTTTTAAGACATGTTGTATATGGATATTCAATATTTTTCTGGAATATATGCACTACTGCTACATGTTCTCGTGAATTAGTAATTAGTGGAATTTTCTTGACATTTTAGATCATTAGTAATAGATGGCAGTGTGGTACTGTTCATGAAGAGAAACCGATCCTGTATCCATAAAATGAGGGCCTGTATACCGTTTCTCATCAGAGTCATAACATGCTTAGTAAAAACTGGTTTATTTTGTTGTAGGCTGTTGATTTTGGCAGATATCATATTGTTCTTATTGGCTATTGCATTTAAAACATATGAGCAAACCCCAAAAAGGTGATTAGTTGTGTATGAGCTCTCTATTGCTATAATTTTAAGCTTACATTAGTCATATCTTCTAACCTATGTCTCTTTACCATGTTGCAGGCAACTCAATGCCTTTATGACGGCATTACGTATCTATTGGTCTCGAACCTTACAGACTTTTTTGTTTCCGCGGAAGACTTTCAGTTTAGGACCCTTGCACTTTTGTCTTGATACTTCATTGGTGGATGTTTTTTAATACTTTTGAATGCAAAGTTTTCATAAATTTTTATTGGGAGTCTGTGATTCCTTCCAAGTATTTGTTTTGAATCTGCCAGTGACAAGAGGTTCTATTGGATAAAGTTTTTTTTTTTTTGGCCAGTTTGAAGTCCGCACTTTTGAATTTAAAGTGGTGCAGTGGTGCACTAGTTTAGAATTTTTTTGCTGCATCGACAATTATTAACAATTAAATAAATGTCGAAGTAGAAATAAAATATAAAAGAACAGGAGAAGGAAAACCCTTATGGAATAGAGATAAGTTAAGGGAAAATTAGGCGTAGGTCCAAAAAAAAAAATATTCTTATTGTCAGGCCCATAATTAATTTTAGATACTGTGATACCCAAAATTATCCGAAATTATTAAGAATCAATACATAACTTGTTATGCATACTATTTTTTCAGGTATAACTTGTTATGCAGCCTAATTTTTCAGGGATATAATTGGCAACACAACTTGGATATAACATATCTAAAAATCCGCTCCTTGGAATTTTACAAATTTTATATCGTTGGAAATCTGTTTAAGAGAGCTACACAACGAGTACAAACAACAATACAAATTTTTGTTTTTCACGAAAAAGTCGGAGGTGATCATCGTTTTAGGGAAAAGTTTCGAAAATTGACTACATATTCATTATGCAGCCTCCAAAACAGATGCATAACATATTATGCAGACGCATAACGAATTATGCAATCATTTTCTCGACTGCATAACAAAATTATGCATCTATAACGAGTTATGTAGCCATTGTTTTGGTTGATTTTAGTCCGTACATAAAAAAATTGATGCATAATTGGTTATGCAGCCATATTTAAGGATGCATATCAGGTTATGCATCCGTTTTCTCAATGCATAAAAGATTATGCAACAATTTTCTCGATGCATAATGCATTATGCATCCATTTTCAATTTCACAAAAA
This sequence comes from Papaver somniferum, assembly GCF_003573695.1. NCBI lineage: Eukaryota > Viridiplantae > Streptophyta > Magnoliopsida > Ranunculales > Papaveraceae > Papaver > Papaver somniferum. The sequence goes on from NW_020627707.1 coordinate 7,902,452, forward strand.
ATAACAAAGATGCCGGATAATGTGTTATGCATCCATTTTTTGACTGCATGACATGTTATGCACTCATAACAGCAGCATCTTCTTCTTCTTCGTCGCTGTTCATCATCCAAGCTCAAATAAGCTTTATTATTATTCCTTGTATTTTCTAAATCTCTAATTAACTTTTTTTCCTGTTCTACTTGATTGAAACAATTACAAAACCCTATCTCCATCTCAGAACACATCTCAGATCCATCTTCTTAATCATAAAAAAAACCCATTCATACATCTTTCGGAAATAACAAACAGCAAGATCTCGATTCATCTCATAACATCACCTCAAACCCTAATTTTCGATTTCATTCATCTATTGTTTACAATCTTCATGTGATTATATTGTCTATCAATATTATTGATCATAAGTCACGGTTGGGAGGAAGAAAAGAAAAATAATTGAAGAAGAAGAAAAGATACGAAGAAACCAAATTTTATAAATTGTGGGTTTGGGAGAAATTTTCTCACGAAAATTGGGTGCGCGCGTGAACTTTTCCGCACGTGGGTTTCACGGTGTAGAAAATATGTAGAATGGGTCTCCCTGTAGTTTTCACATAAGTTAAATGTTAGGTTTAAGCCTCTTTATATAGGCTTAGCTATAAGGTAAACCCCGGTTACATTCATATGGGCTGCATATACATGGGCCCAAGGCGCTATAACAGTTTTCCTTGTGCTCATATAGTGCTTCAGAAGTAGTTTTTCAAATGTAGTTCTCTCCTCGATGACCACCGTATCTAAGTCTATTGCCTCATTAAAACTTCGCTTGGAATATCCAGAGGGACAAAACCTGAACTAAGGAAAAGGAGTACAATATTAAGAAAACTTATAATAGAATTGGACTCGCATATGTTAGCTCGTTAAAGCCTTGACAAGGGAAGCCCAATGACATAAAAACTTGATGAAGGGAAAATAGTACAACGCAATAGCCCATAAGTATGCCTTTTTCGATTACCCATACATAATATCCTTTCTACATCCCGTGGGTGATTATTGAAGACCCAGTATTGATGTGTAATAGTAATATCAGTACTACTAGTTGACTTGTGCTGAAAACTGTTGCGATACTCCTTACTTTATTGTGCTGATTCTGAAATTGGTTTCGCTCGACAAACTATTGTATTTCATTTTTTTCGACTCTGATATTGTTCAGTAATATCAATGTGATCTCTCCAGTTCTTCAACATTCGGCGTGTTCCTAGTGCATATGTTGTTGTCTCGCTAAAAACCTTGTAAGTAACAAAACCCCTGTGGGAAAAACTGATCTTGATCGAAGGAAAAAAAGTGTACAACATAACTTCACATTTCGAACTAAAATATGTCGACGTCATATCCTTGGATTCTCCCCCTGATGTTGTCATCCCCCCTGATTCCATTCAAAGGAGTTTCCAGAAAGTTCCTTTACTCATGTAGAAAGTGAGTATAAGTAATGACTTAGTAAATAAGTCGGTCACGTGTCCTACTGATTCCTTTCATGGGTAACATATTATTGTACATTCATAATCAACAATTTTATTTTGCACTTTCTTTAACAGTCCTCTTTATGTACTTACAGATATTAAAAAAAAACTCATGTCAGTGGTTCCTTTTAAGTATATGATTACATTTATCATATCGTTCCAAAGACGCTGCGGCGGCGCTAAGCTATATCCATCTAATAAGTTCAGTGGGATGAAATATTTAGTTGAGTACATTATGCTAAGTACAATAATGCTTCTGTTGTACTTAGATGGGGGAATTTCATCTCCTAACATCTTCGGCATCTTCCTTTAGACGAAATAGTTATTTACTTACATTTGAACCTTAACTAATCATAGAAGTGCTAGCAGGGTGCATGTCTTCGTTAAATTGCCTGAAAATTTTGGACATATGCAAACTGGTAATATACCACAAGCTCGGTGTTCGATCGAGCTTTTCCCGGACTTTCATCTAAAATTTGAATTTCAAGCGGCTTGTAAAATCTCTTATTTTCTTAAGAGTATATCCATGTACATACCATCGACATAGATAGCTACAATTCCAAATCAGGAACTTTCTTTGTGAGTATGCAGGGAGAAATTCCTTACTTGTTTATCCTTTTCCAATCAAACAGTCACTTAAACAGGTATACCAAATCCATATGATTGTTTCAATTCATAAGTGAGCATTCCAAATATAATTGCAAACTCACTCTGTGGTCTACAATCATTAATATAACAAACCTTTTTCTTTGAAAAGAACGAGCCTTTCTTTGAAAAATCTTACCGATTCTTCAGTGCCTCAGCGAGAGAAAAGAAAGAGGAATCCCAGAAACAGTAATAAAAATATAACAAACCTTTTTCGTTCAACTGACATGAGCGGTGAATTTTCTACTCACCCCATCATTACTTAATTATAGTGATGAGTGCAACCTCACAATATTATCTTGAGAATATGGGGTTTTCACTAATTAACATCATGAGAACTATGTTTTTATGATGTCAAGGTTACTCGAGTTTGTAATAATCTTTTGTGTTTATAACTACAAAGACTGTCGGTGTTTTTTTTAAGTATTAAGGGCATATTACGAGGTTCCTTAACCTATGGTATACTGGGTCATAAGCTTCCTATGGAATGTTCATTTTAATTTACCAGTTTCCTTATTTTCTTAAAATTCTTGAATTTATGATATTTCTCCTTTATATGAATAAACATGTCATTCAAATCCCAAGGAAAGTATAGATACAATGGCTCCTATTACTAGAGGTGTTACAAATAAGGATGCAATAGAAGTTGCCAATGTTTTTTTGTATGAAGGAGTCACATTATCAAGAACCAAGAAAATGAAGCCTTCAGAAGTTGCAGTTTCTTACTTAACTACATGTTTATTGTCTATCTGTTATCGTGACAATCATTTCAGAGCCAAAGTGAAAGTGTTCTTGAGTAGAACATACGATCTACTATTCAAGATCAATCACTCTTTGAAAGAGGTAACTCATTATGAAAAAAAGCGAGTTAACTGATATCTCTAGAGATGCGAGAGAATTGAATGATTCAATCATCAATAGCTTCTTTAACAGTGACAAGGAGTTCTCAGCACAATATTAGAGATGATCCACCTTTTCACTAGTTAACTCCTTGTATAAATTTTGTTGTTTAAGGAGGAACACTAGTTTTTGGAGTAGTTTTATGTGTCACATTAGCTATTCCAAATATTATCATCTTGCATACTTAAAGTTTACTAATTAAATTTTATTTTGGAAGATGACTTGCAATACCTAATTTTCATGGTTATATATATGTATTGCTTGTATTGCTTATTTTGTGAAATTTGTTCTATGCTATCATTATTGGTGATTGGAACATATATCTCATATTTTCTCATAGGTTAAACTCTTTCACTCTTTCAAAAGAGGAGTACACTATTTTGAGAATGACAGTTTTGATCTTCATGGTTACACTTTTTGTGAATAAACTGCTACAAGATTCCGTAAGATGTTCTTTAGGGATCGCCTTATCTTCTTGATTGTGTCACTACCAAGGAATAAGTAGTGAACTTATATCTCTATGTTCGTACATGGATGGAGAAGTTATAATTCTTATGTTGAGTCATATCGCACTAATTGTTCTCTTATTCGTAATTGGCATAGAGAATAGTTTGTGTTGATGATTTTTATCACGAAAAAATTGTATCTTAGTGCCTCTAACATTAAGATCGCTATTTTTAACTTCTTTGTGATTTCTCGTCTCAGACTTTATGATTCCTCAAGATAGATATCTAAAGACTGATCTTAGTAGATCTTTCGACGCTTGTTCTTGAGAGGTGGTTAAGAATCTAGGGTGCTCTTTGGGAGTCGTAAGTTCTGGATTTGTGAGGTTTGCTAGATTGTCAATTGCAAACAGATTTTTACACCTTGATATTTGATCTAAACGGAAATTAAATAGGCTTATCTGTTAGAGGCTGATTGGTATCAAAATTCTTCACTTCGTCTGAAGAAACTCATAGGCTGTAAAGGAAGTCAGCTAAGGGAATCAAGTGCGTATAACCTTGCAAGGTTCAAGAGACGTAAGGAGCGCAACTGTAACTGAATCGCTTGGAGGCTGAATCCGGTCTCAACTACATTCCAGTCCGAAGTATGATATTAGGATAGTGTTTGTAGCGGTTTAATACAGTGGTGTTCAATCTGGACGAGGTCTCGGGGTTTTTCTACTATTATGGTTTCCTCGTTTACAAAATTATGGTGTCTTGTGTTTTTCCTTTGCTGCATTATATTGATAATCTTTATAATTAGATTTACACAGGTTTGTACATATTCAATCTAACTAGATACGTCTGCTTAATTGTAATCGATTACGAGACTAGTTTCTTGTGAAATTCGTATCTTGAAAGATAGATAACAAGTTTAATCACTTGGAAGAATTCAAATTGAATTATTTGGATACGACTAGATTTATCTTGGATATTGATTTTTGAGATTGTCCAGGTACTCTGAACAATCAGGTTCATGGACCTTGTGTCTATATACAAACTGATTGAGTGGAGGTTGAGATATTAACTCTATATACATATTGTCAAGGATCATTAAGTTCGTCTACTTGCGATTGTATTAAGTTTTGTCTATACATGTTACCGAACGAAAAAGTTGGGTGTATTTGGTATCCCGTGTGTTTTCAGTACTTATTAGGGGGAGTGCCATCATCAAAGGTGCATTTACTGGATATATCGCGTTGTGCTCTTTTTCCATCGTCAAGGTTTTGTCCAACTGGGTTTTTCTTGTCAAGGTTTCAATGAGGAAACATATGCATGTCCAGCAATGTTTGAGTCTTTATAGGCTTATGCAATTTCAGGTTTTTCTCTTTTGGGTTTTCCTGCTATATTTGTAATTACTTAACCACAGTGGTCATCAGGGAGAGTGTTATAAACCAAATTTATTTACTAATATGCCCTTCGTATCTAATATTAGGGTTTACATATCTTGAGAACCTAATAAGTATTTTATCTATATAAATAGAACCTTAACGGCCCATTATAATTATACACGGATTAATAGGCTTAACCCTAGGCCTGTCAATGTATATCCGTTATCCGTTAGTCGTATCCGATTACCCGGTTTTCGTTAGGTTTAGTTCCGCTATATCCGTTAGCCGTAACCGATAACTTAACGGATATTTTTGTGTTAACGTAACGACATCGGTTTAGGAGTTTCCGTTAGCCTTATTTCCGTTTTTGTACCCGCTAACATATATACCCATTCATCCATTTAGCCTTTAGCCCATACATATTTTCATTCACATCGAAGAGAAACTAAGAAAACACCTTACCTATCCAGTCCTCGTTCATGTCTTCTTCTCCTCATCTCTTATGAATCTTATTCTTCTGCTCATTAGTTCGTCCGAGACTCTTAGTTACCAACATCATCTCTTCATATCTTTTCTAGGGTTTTTCTTAAATTATATTTTGAGTTCAATTTTGATTCTAAAATTTGATTTAGGGTTTCAGAAGTGATTTGTAAAATTAGAATTTGATGGAGAGTGTAGTTTGATTTAGTGAAGAATTTGGTTTGATTTTGTTTACGGGAATACAGATTTTGAATTATTGAAATTGATTTTGAACAAAGCAATAAGAACAAGCTGCTATTGTTGCTGTTCATATGGATTTGATTGATGAATATATGACGAGGTTGAGTAGAAATTAGGGATAGGTTTGTATCCAATTTGATTTTACAATAAGAAATTGAGCCAAGAAAAGACAATAAATTGGATGGATGAGTTTATGTTGGAATCAAACATGGATCAATTTCACAGAGAGGATGGTTCTGTTGTTGTGGTTAATTAATAGCAAGGATGATTCAAATGGGTCTGGTGATGTGAGATGAATGATTATGTGGTATTGTTGGTGTTGATTGCAGATGTAGTTCTAATGGAAGTGTTGATGATCTGAGATGACACTGGTACTCAGTGAAGATGGTGGTGTAGCTGTTGGGTTTTTTTAACGGAAATTATCGGAAAATTATCCGTTATCCGATAAGTCCAACATAACGGTAATGGTTTTGAATTTCATAATTCCGTCGGCACTTACCGGATATCGGTTAACCGCTAATTTTAATGGCAACGGTAGCGGCATAACCATTATTTGTTACGTTTTAAGTACCGTTGACAGCCCTACTTAACCCATTTAATTAATGAATAGGTTAAGCCTATTAATCTTTGATCAGTGAATGGGTTGGGCCTGTGAATCGGCCTAAACCTCTATCACTGAGTTCTCTTTTCCTGACAAAAAAAAATGTAAATATATACTCCCTCCGTTATTTTTTTTGAGAAAATTAAGAAAATTAAGAGAACTAATTATTGAAAGTGGTCTTCAAGACTTGTCAATAAAAGAAGTGAAGTAATTGTCCCCATAACACTTGTCAACCAAAGAAATAAGTGAAATGGTCCACATAACACTTGTCATCAAAAGACTGGTCTATTTTTTTGAAATAATTATTTATAGAAACTGGCTTATTAAAAAGCAACGAAGGGAATACATACAAGTAGATTCTTCATAGAATCCCCCTATTTTTGTTTGTTTTGTTTCCTTCTCGTTTTACAAGAAAAGGTACATTTTGGGTCAGAAGGGCAAATTATTGGAAAACAAAACAAATCCAATTTTTTCTTGTCAAAACCTCTGCAAGGAAAGGAAGGTTATTTGTACAAGTAAAAAAAAAAAGAAACACTTTCCACAAAGATCAATTATCGTAGTATCAAAACAAATTCCAGCCTACTCACTTTTTTTTTTCTTTTTCTTTTTTCCTTCTCTCTACAGGGAATGTACACAAATATGAATGCCAAAACAAAGACTAAAAGAAAGGGTAAAAATATATATAGAAACAGTGTTAAAATAAGAGGAAAAAAAGGGGGAAACCTCCATGAAAAAAAGATTAGGTAAGAAAGGGGAAAAAGTGTCAATCTACTCAACTACTGGAATTCTTAGCTTTGAATTTTGACATGTCCACTAGATCTCCAAACAACTTATCTTCTGGCTTGGACTGTTTCATGGGTGATTTATACGAAGAATAGGAAGTAGCAGAGCTCCTCAGTGAACTGTTATCTTGCGCACCACCACCTCCATACATCATTGCCCTTTGTTGTTCATAGAGCTGAGTCATGTGCTGACCGCTCTGTTGCATCATATGAGGATTATTCACAGAACTAAAATTGCCACCTCCATAACCGTGCATCGTCTGAGGAGGGACCATTCCCCCCATCATTTGACCTCCTCCATGCCTTGTCTGAGGAACCATTCCCCCCATCATCTGACCTCCACCGTACATCGACTGAGGAGGAACCATTCCCCCCATCATTTGACCTCCGTGCATTTGCTGCTGATTAGGCATACCCATATTGCTCTGGATTGGATGGTTTTGTAGTGATGTTAGCTGGCCACTTGTGATTGGTTGAACGTACATACCCACAACTTGTTCGTTCCCCATTGGCTGTCCATATGGGCCATTTTGTGCTGGTTGGGTGTGTGGGACCACTACCTGAGTCATCTGCATTGGTGGTTGTTGAGGATTTGTGACTATGTTATTGTTTGTTGCCTGAACCTCCCAGGGTGGTGGTGGGAAGGCCTCACTGCTGCTTTGAGGACCTAACAACAGTAAAAGATCTATAGTCATTGACGGATCCGAAAAACCAAGAAAGATAACTGTTCAATATTACACTGGAAAATATGAATTAATAGAGAACAAGGTGGATACATACTGTAAAGAGACTGGGGCTGCTGTTGATTCAAGCCCTGAGCAACTTGGCCATTCCACGAAGGATTAGGTGGTTGGCCGAATGGTGATTCATATGAAGGTGGGGCACTGCCATTTGTATAAAATGTTTGTTGTTGCTGTGGCTGAAATTGCGATGTTGGAGGGTAAGTTTGTCCAGCTCCATAGGTTGGCTGAGAACCTGAGTTTATGTTACTCTGTGAAAACATATCGGTAAGAGCAAGGATGTTGTTCTGCTGAGATGATACAGGTGTGGTGGGCTGTGGTGCATCAACAGGAACAAGAGCTAGTGAATTGTCAAAATCTTCACCGCTGAGGAGGTCCATTTTTGGATCAACCTTTACTGAAGGGGGAGTGATCGAACCATTGGATGGAGGTACAGGTACCAGTAACGGAACAGGCTGGCTTGTACTTGCACCTGAACTGGCCCTGCATTGGAAAACCAAATTATACTTGGTCCTTACTGCAGCAATATATGTGTCGCATGCTTTTAGTTTGCTAATGCATATAACAAATGTAAACAGCAAATGTGGTCTGTTCCAGAAATAAGTCGCAACCATTCCAGTAGCTATAACAAAATGCACAGACGCTATAGAAAACAAAGAAGAATGAGAAAATCTCTTTACCTCCCATCAGGATGTGCGGTATCATCTTTAGTCCCAACAGCATCATCGATATCCACTAATGACTGAAGAATTTTTGGTTTCTCTACGGTAACAGAGGTTCTGGATTTCTCAAGGCCAGCAGAACCTGATGCGATTGATTCATGTTTGGCAAGTACACGCTGCAAATCATCATTCAGTGCTAGACCTTGACAGAGAAGCTCTTCATCCCTAATAAAAAGTTCAGCATTGCATAACTGTACAATTCAAAGAGAAAAGAAGATCCCCAAATTCTAGTTTAAAAATGAATGTAGAGAAGGTCTTACGAAGTCGTGTTAACAAGGTGTACCACCCTCTGCTTGTATGTGCGGCACTGATCAACTAGGTCAACGATCACCTCTTGTCTAAGACCCTGCCAAATGGCATTATGATGATTCAGTAAAATATACATATATTTTATTTAATAAAATACAATATGCTAGAGTGGACCTTATACCTCTCTGTTCCCTGGATCAAGAGCACTTAGCATTTCAGCAAGGACATCCATGATACCACGCGCATTCTGAACCTCTGTCACACTGAAAAGCAGATATAGATCAAATACACGGGAGGGCAACCAAATTACTGCTACACAGGATAGCATTTACAAATACACTGAGCAGAACAGTCCACAGAAAATAAAGTTCTGTAACCACAACTTGTGTTAGGAGAAATTAGCGAAAGAAGTAACAATAGTAAGGTATACCTCAAAGTTGGAAGATCAGAAACCCCAGAGGACTCGGGCGCATCTGGCTGGTGATCGGCATTGCGTATATTTTGAGGATAAGAGGACAGAGGTTGTGTCTGTGGTGGAGTGAAAATTGGTGCCCTCTCAGATCTCTGAGGAAATACTGCTCCAGCACGCTGACAACGATGAGTAAATCAGCTCAAACAGTACAAAATAATATTTAAATAACGTTAGAAACTAGTAACAATTACTTAAATCACAGTCAACGTTATAAGTTATAATCCAATGTTGTTTTAGGATGAGTAGCATTAGTAGCATATTCTTAAATTTTCGTTTATGTCCAAGAATCATGAGTACCAAATTCAAAGCATACCAGCAACTCTTGGTAAGCAGCGTAGTATTGAGGATATCTTGCCCTTGGTCCTCCGAACGCTTCTTGCCAGGTATCTATTAGAATCAAAATCTTTTCCTTGACACGAAAATCAGGCTGCAGGAGCACATGGAACAAGATTATATAACTGTGTCACCAGTCAATAATTGAGACACCAATGCAACAACGAAAGCATGACATACCTTCTTCTTTACTATCCTAACCATCTCATGAAGAATGTCTTTTTCTGCAACATGCATATGAACAATATCCCCACAATTCTTGATTACAGTCTCCAACAACTAAATGAGGAAGCAGAAATTGATGAAGAAGTTAGCACTTCATAGTAATGAACAAGGTGTTCATAACAATGTGAGAACAGGAACAAGCTAAACAACAGAAATTTTAGTTTCTTCCGGTGCTTACTGTGAGAGCAAGAAGTTGAACTTTTGAATTTCGACTTCCAATGCGCTTCTTAAGACCTTTAACAACATCTCTTGCTTGCCTGATTAAGAAACCAGTTTGATAATTATAAAATTTAAGTGAAAAAAGTATCTAATAAGGCAGCAGATATCAGACAAACACAACATGGAACAAAGCATGTAACTGAAGCGGATGTATATCATGACAGTGTGCAGATTACGAACAGACCATAGACCATCTACTATGCCATGTTCCTGAACATATAGATGTCCTCAAGTTTTGCAAGTAACTGTCCCATTTTATCATATTTTTCCTTATAAGTTATCTCTTGTTAAATCCTCTTACGGATACAAAGAAGGGAGCAAGCATATAAGTAGTTGTATTACAAAAGACCAGCCAATAAGAGATGCCTGGTCGCCACATATTCTGATCAGATGCAGTGAAGATAAATGAGCAAGTCGGATATCACAAACATGCTTAGATGAAAAAGCAATTCACCATTACGAGAAGACTCTTCCTTCTTGTTACTTCATTTCTCCAGTTGCCAAACCAATATGAATATTCACTGTTTAGGTTGATAGTAAGGTGTCAAACACAGAGCAGAAATCAACCTTTTAATCGAGATGCATTTCCCTGTTGCAAGAGCAGAGCAGAACAAGTTGTGCTTTTAATGGAATTCATCACGTGCACAACGAAGTGTGATTTGTTATGGAATTCATTGCCTATTTTAGTATTATCCTAGAAGTCCAGGTGAGTTATTGCCTATCAGAAGTATGGCAAGAGTACAGATGAAACCGACTACAAGCAGATTCTAAATCCTAGTTCCATGTCATTTCTTACGTTTTACAGAATCTGCCAAACGAGACTATCTTACGAAACTAGATCGTAAATCACTTCACCCTTCATACTTCAATCCTAAGAACTTAAGAGCCTCCCATTTTTAAAGACTCGGGTCCACTACTACTACTACCACTATACAGAATCAGTCCATCAACTGTTGGATTAGTCGATGAACTGTAGAATTCAGTTTCTTGTACAAATTAGTTCGTAATATGTGAATTAGGTTAACTGTAAACCTATGACGTGAACTAAACAGTATAAACAAATAACTAAAATTCAACAACTAAAAAACAAACACACTTTGGATACAACGAAACAAAAAAAAAACAAGAAAAGTCAAGAGAATTTGAGTTGTATTTCAATAACAGATCCAATACTATTCAATCATCATTCCGATCCACAAACAAACAGATCGAAAAAAAAAACTAACTAATAACAAGAAATTGAAACAGGAAAAGGGGGATAAAGATGAAAATTACCCGGGATCATGATTAAGAATATCACAGATCTCAATATTCATAGCCCAATCAGGACCAATTAACTGATCACTCGTAGCTCTATCCACCAACGATGAACTCACCATTATTCCCAACTATATCACTACAGTAGTTCAAATTCTGAAAAAAAAAAAATTCCCTCAAAAAATTCTTAATCTGATCAAAACTGATAAAAAATCACAATGAATTTCGACAGAAATTTCCAGTAAATCTTTAGGAAATTTCTTCAGGTGGTAAGTGAGAAGAAGAAGTAGAAGAAAAGAATTAGGTCAAATTTTAGAAAGAGAGAATAAAGATTGGCTAAATTCTAGAGGGAGAGAGAGAGAAAGAGGGGCGGATTTGATTTAGTTGGATTTCAACTTTCGACCGAAATCCTCGTAGATGATCGTCTCATTTATTATCTTCTTCTTCTAGCTTTCTTCGCTGTTTCTCTCTCTCCGTTTTTTTCTTTAATGGACTCTTCTTGCTCTCCTTTAAAACTGGACCCTGAGAAAATAAAAACTAAATTACGTGGTATTGGAGTGACGCACTCGTGTGCTGTACATGTGTGGTTTCGGCATTGATGTCGCTGTCGATGGCACCGACCACAAAAAAAGAATGGCCAGGCCTAGGTCGCAACTGTAATGGTTATTTTTTACTAGAGCTACTTGAATGCACAGTGGACATGCATTTTTAAGCTTTATAGAAAATGATTTTCTTTATCGGTAAAGATATTCAGGTTACTGGTATCCATGGTATTTAAAAGCGTACGCTTCACGTTTCGGAGCGTACTCTTCGCTTAAAATTTCAGCATTTCGCTCCGAAGCGGTAATGTGAAGCGCATCTTTCATGGATGCTTAGGAACTGTTTCCGAAAAATATGGAGCCTCTCTTTCCTGGCGATTTTTTTCACTTTTCGCAAGCTCAGCCTCTCAATCGTTTCAATCTTGATTGATCCAGTTTGACAGCGTGCTAACTGAACTTCTCCGCCGTCTAAGGACGGATCTTCGATCCTTCCCCTTAGGGCCGGGATTTATTGGTTAGTGGAGATTGTTAGAATCGCTATTTCATAATCTTTTTATATTTTTTTAGGGTTTTCATTTTCTATGATTACGGGAAGGTCCAAAGCTAGAGAATTGAGAATGAGGAGTAGGCAATTGAATGCTGGGACGGTGGGGAATTATTCTCAATCGCAACACGGTGAGGGATCTGAAGGCTTAAAAGATCCAGAAGGAAGAACCTTTCAGCTGGAAAGGAAAACATTCTCAATTGGGATACAGTATTTCGGAAACACTCGAACAGTGAAGATTACGGAAAGAGGAAGAAGAGGATATCAAGCTTGGCTGGCTTTTCACCCACATATGATGACATGGTTGAAGTCTGTAGTTGATAGTATTCTGGAGGATGAATTGGAGGACAATACCTGGAAAGAGAGGGTAGGGGAAAACGTGTATTTTGCACAGGTTCAGCATAATAAGGAGGGGACATACCTAAGAGTTTCAAGGTTTAAAAGAGGGGCAGAAGACAAAGCTTACAGCATTTGTTTTCCTTGTGGAGAAAGCCACCAATGTTGGTCAGTCTTATCTCATGTTTTGAGCTTGTTTGAATTGAGAAGAGATCAAACACACAGGGGATCAATAGGAAGTTTACGTTCCTTCGAGGACTATCCTAATATTGCTTCTCAGGTCACAAAGGGAGTTGTAAAGATCTCAAAGAACATAGGCTGGGGGAGAATTGCAGTTATGATCAAACAACGGTTTGGATGGGATAGTTATCTTAGGATGGATGAAGTTAACAAGTTAACAGCGTTGGTGCAGTCGAACGCTTCAGATTGGAGGAGGTTATGGAAACCAGAACTATGGGAGGAAAAAGGCGTGATTGTGAAAATATACAAATGGCAAGGAGAGACCTTTGGTAGTTTACCAGCAAGCATACAGAAAATAGATGGGGAAAAAGCTAAGAAGAGTGCAGTGAGCAAACCGGCGTTGAAGGAAGACTTATTATTTACTATTGATCAGGTGAATAAACCGGAAAAATGGTTCAAGATTAGGGGACTGCCACTGTGAATGTGGAATATGGATAACTTTAAATGCATTGGGGAGGAAATGCGGGGTTTGGTTGTGATTTCCCGTGAGACTTTGGACATTAAGTTGGACACCAAATCTCACTTTTTTCGAATTTCAGTTGAAGGTGCTGTTCAAACCATTCATGTGGTGATAGTTAAAGAGATAGATGGCGAGAAGGTAGTGATGACAGTACAATGGGAGCCAAGTTACGAACCTGTAGAGGCTTTAGCAACTCAAGACTATTCACAGGCAATGGAGGCTTTTCAAGCTAGAGTTCTGAGTTTAAAAAATCTATGGAGGTGGAAGCTGTGAGCGGGGCTGATGTTGAGAGCACAAGACAGTCGTACGGACGTCTATTTCAAGAAGGAGTAAATGGGGGAAGTTACATGGAATCCGAACGAAGAGTGATTGAAGAGGCAGACGGAAGCTGGGTTTTTGTCCCAAGGAGCAGGCGTGTGGAATCCCAACATAATGATACTCGGACTCATTCATTAACACACTCGGACTCGAACTCGAAGTTGTTGGATTAACTTCAACATTGAGGCTAAGATAGTCTCTAACATGTTTGGTTAGAATATGGAAAGCCTAGCATGTATTCCTAAAGGGAATTAGGTTCCAACTAGTTCTAAGAATAGGAAATACATGTAGTAAAGGACAAGATTAGGAAATTGATGTAATCCTAAGGGAATTAGAAGTCATCTAGTTCTAAGAAAAGGAAAGACATGTAATAAGGTAATAGGACTAGGAAAAGGAATTCATAGTTCTATATATATATGATCACCAAAGTTGTGGTTGATCATAAGAGCAAGATTAGAGCTTGTGTTTAGTTTTGAGTGATTTTCTAAACATCAATAAAGAGAGAAGTCTTTATACAAGCTAAGTTTGATCTTGCAGTTGCCATTAATTGGTATCAGAGCTTGTTTCTGAGCCATGGAAAACGAAACCACCATTGTAGGTGCAAAGCAGTTCACGCCACCATCAATACAAGTTCCAATCCTCAACGCCACAAACTACACAGTATGGGCCATGAGAATGAAGGTACTGATGAAAATCTACAAAGTTTGGGAAACAATTGATCCTGGTACATTGGACCCAGACAAAAACAATGTTGCCATTGGATTACTCTTTCAAGCAATACCAGAATGTCTTGTTCTACAAGTTGGTGAACAGGAAACTTCAAAGAAAATTTGGGATGCAATAAAGGCACGTAATCTCGGAGCTGATCGAGTTAAAGAAGCCCGTCTGCAAACCTTAATGTCTGAATTTGAAAGAATGAAGATGAAATACACTGATACTATTGATAGATTTGCAGGAAAGCTATCAGAGATAGCCTCAAAAGCTGCGTCACTTGGACAATCCATTGATGAAGATAAACTGGTAAAGAAGTTTCTCAATAGTTTACCAAGATCCAAGTATATTCATATCATAGCTTCTCTCGAACAAGTCTTAGATTTAAAGAAGACTAGCTATGAAAATATAATTGGAAGATTGAAAGCATATGAAGAGAGAATCCTTGATGAAGAAAACAATGGAGAAACTCAAGGAAAACACTTGTACACAAACTCTTACCAACAAAACTCTGCGACAAGAGGAAGAGGTCGTGGAAGAGGTGGTAGAGTAAACAGAGGCCAAGGAAGGGGAGGAAGGTTTAACTCACAAGATAGAACAACAAGTCAGAATGATCAAAACCAAGGGAAAGAAAAGAAGGATAGATCAAACATTATTTGTTACAGATGTGATAAACCAGGACACTTCTCCTTTGTATGCCCTGAAAGAATACAAAGATGGAAGAAGCAAATAAGAATGAAACAAGGGAAGCAGATACAACTCTTTTCATGCACGAAGTTGTATTCTTAAACGAAGAGAAACTAATACCAAAGAACTACGAATCAAAGGATGGAGAAGAAGGAATCTGGTATTTAGATAACGGAGCCAGCAACCACATGACTGGTAAGAAACATTATTTCTCTGAACTCAACGAGAAAATCAAAGGAAAAGTAAAGTTTGGGGATGCATCTTCTGTAGAAATTGAAGGGAAAGGATCAATTCTATTTTAGAGCAAGACCGGAGAACAGAAGCTTGTCACAAACATCTACTTCATCCCAAGCTTACAAAGCAACATTCTAAGTTTAGGACAAGCTACAGAAGTTGGATGTGATGTTAGAATGCGACAAGATTATGACCCAAGTGGAAGACTTTTAGTTAGAGTCTCACGCTCACAAAATAGACTCTACAAGATAAGTCTCATGATTGGAAGGCCATTGTGTCTGAATATGAGACTGGAAGATCAGACATGGAAGTGGCATGCAAGATTAGGACACATAAGCTTTAGAACTTTAAAGGCAATGTCTCAGAACAAGATGGTTCGAGGGCTACCACAGATAAACGATGAATCAAGGATTTGTGAAGCATGTTTAGTTGGGAAACAAACGCGTCAAGGCTTTCCAAAAGCAACAACATTCAGAGCCTCAAAGCCATTAGAGCTTCTTCATGCTGATTTATGTGGTCCTATTACACCACAACAAAACGGAGTGGTGGAGAGAAGAAACCGAACTCTAATGGAGATGACGAGAAGTTCATTAAAAGCTATGCAGGTACCTAATTATCTATGGGGAGAAGTTGTACGACACTCCACATACCTAATAAACAGGATACCTAGGAAAGCTCTGAAAGGCATGACTCCATATGAAAGTTTGCGGAAGAGAAAACCAAACATAGATCATTTAAGAGTGTTTGGTTGCAAAGCATACGCAAAAGTTGATTCTGCAACTCTTAAGAAATTGGATGATCGATCTCAGACTCTTGTGCATCTAGGAATTGAGCCTGGATCCAAAGCTTACAGATTATTCAATCCAACAACGAAAAGAGTAATAGTGAGTCGAGATGTGGTATTCGATGAAAAAACAAACTGGAACTGGAAAGAAACTAATGATGGACCAAGTAGGGATCCAGGAATGTTTCACATGAGATGGGGTCAAGTAATTGATGAAGGCGAAGGACCCATAATCAACAATACCAATGGAAACAATGATGTTAATCAAGAAGAAGAAGAGAATAATGAAAACACTGAGAATAACGAAGAAGTAGTAGTAGAAGAAGAAGAAGAAGAAGAAGAAGAATAAGAAGAAGAAGAAGAAGAGGAGATCGATGAAATAACTCAACCCATTCCACCGCGAAAATCAACAAGACAGATACAAAAGCCACAATATCTAGAGGATTATGTTCTTCAAGCTGCAGAAGAATGTGAGATTATGCTACTTTCTGTTAATGATGAACCAAGGAATTTTCAGGAAGCAAAGGTCTCGACTAAATGGACACAAGCATGTAGAGAAGAAATTATTTCAATCAACAGAAACAAGACTTGGTTTCTAGTTGATAAGCTAGATGGGATTCAGATTAAACAAGAAGCTTATGCAAGGAGAATTCTGAAAGAAGCAGGACTTGAAACTTGTAATCCAACTAAGATACCAATGGAGTTTGGACTTAAAGTTTCAAAGGAACAAGAAGAAGCAGAGATTGATTCAACGTGTTATAGAAGAAATGTTGTGTGTCTTAGGTACTTGTTACACACAAGACCAGACTTGGCTTTCTCAGTGGGAGTAGCTAGTCGTTATATGCAAAGTCCACGCAAGTCTCATGATGACATCATGAAGCAAATATTAAGATACCTAAAAGGAACAATCACGTATGGATTGAAGTATGGTCGAGGAGGACCAAAAGGAATTGTTGGGTATAGTGACAACAGTCATAATATTGACCAAGATGATGGAAAAGGTACAACTAGTCATATATTTTATCTAGGTGAAGCACCTATTACATGGTGTTCACAGAAGCAAGACACAGTAACTCTGTCATCATGCGAAGCTGAGTTCATGGACGCAACAGAAGCAGCTAAACAATCAATATGGCTTCAAGAATTGTTGGGTGAAATCAAAGGAAGAGAACCTGAAAAAGTTCTCATCAAGATTGATAATAAGTCTGCAATTGCACTCACTAAAAATCCAGTGTTTCATGGGAAGACGAAACACATTCACAAAAGGTATCATTTCATACGAGAATGTATCGAGAAGGAGATCATCAACGTTGAACACATACCAGGAACTGAGCAGAAAGCAGATATACTGACAAAGGCATTAGCTCGGATCAAGTTTGAAGAAATGAGAAAACTGATTGGAGTACAAGACATGTCACAAGTGCAGTTGAAGATTAAGGGGGAGAATGTTGGATTAACTTCAACATTGAGGCTAAGATAGTCTCTAACATGTTTGGTTAGAATAAGGAAAGCCTAGCATGTATTCCTAAAGGGAATTAGGTTCCAACTAGTTCTAAGAATAGGAAATACATGTAGTAAAGGACAAGATTAGGAAATTGATGTAATCCTAAGGGAATTAGAAGTCATCTAGTTCTAAGAAAAGGAAAGACATGTAATAAGGTAATAGGACTAGGAAAAGGAATTCATAGTTCTATATATATATGATCACCAAAGTTGTGATTGATCATAAGAGCAAGATTAGAGCTTGTGTTTAGTTTTGAGTGATTTTCTAAACATCAATAAAGAGAGTAGTCTTTATACAAGCTAAGTTTGATCTTGCAGTTGCCATTAGAAGTCAGGTTCACCTTTCGGCTCTAGATTTAATCTAATTATGGAGGAGGAGGGATCAGGTGAGGACTCAAAAATAGTTTTTCATCAGGGAAATCAGATAGGAAGGAATTGGAGGATAATGTAGTGCAGAACCTAGAAGAAGTGCAACACGATAGTGAGGAAAATGAACGACTAATATAAAAAACCGTGGATTCACTTGTACAGGTAGCATGCAGTTATGGAAGTATAAGTCAGGTCCATAAAGATACACTAAAAAAGAATATGACAAGTTTGGTGTTGAGGTACAGGCAAAGATTTCAAAACGAAGTTGTTAATAATGAGGTGACGAGGAACGATGGTGAAGAGGAAGGAGAGGATGTCCTGAATAGAATGGAAGAAAGGGTGAATGGCGTCAGTGGAGGTGAAGATACACGCATTTCAGAAGGAGTTCGAGCAGCAAGAGAAGAAACTTTTGTAAATGGATTTTAAAATCTTGTGTTGGAATATTAGAGGCATGAACGACTACGACAAATAGGTTTCAGTAAAGAATTTGGTTGCATATCAGAGATGTTCTATTTGTATGATACATGAGACTAAAATTCAAAACATTTCTGATTGGTTTGTTCGTCACATGTGGTATGATGATAACTTTGGTTGGTCGTATATTCCGTCGATAGGCAGCAGTGGTGGATTGTTGACTATATGGGATAGTTCTAGGCTGGAAAAGATTGACGAGAGACTGGGTTTCAATAACATTAATACAGTCTTTTCGACAAGACTAAATGGGTTACAATGGGATGTTGTGAATGCTTACAGTCCTTGCGAGTTTGATCCTAGAACGGAGTTTTGGGAAGACATGGAAGAAGCAAGAATATGGTGCGCTGGACCGATATGCATAGCGGGAGACTTGAACGCGGTGAGGTCGAACGAAGAGCGTAATCGAGGAGAGGGGGACAGAAGAAACACAACATTGTTAAACAATTTTATTTGGGTTCTCGAACTAATTGATCAGCCGCTGATAGGTGGGTCGTATACATGGTCGAACAATCAGGTTATTCCTCTTTTATGTAGATTGGATCATTTCTTGTTTAGTCATGACTTTGAGGAAGCGTTCCCTAACGCTCTTCAGGTGGTATTGACGAGGACGATATCGTCTCATAATCCAATTCTTGTGATCATAGAGCCGATAATGCCTTCGAAACCATATTTTAAATTGGATAGGATGTGGGTGGAACATAAAGACTTCATGGACAAGGTTGCACAGTGGTGGGGAGCTATGGATTATAGTGGTAGTGCAAGTACCAAATTCTTTCTAAAGCTCCAAAATTTGAAGCATCTCATAAAACCATGGAGACTTCAGGAGTTCGGTAATGTGTCTAGGGATAAAGCGGCACTTACGGAAAGAATACATGATCTAAATATTATGGAGGAGTCCGGTGCTTTACAACACCAGCAACTTGAAGAGAGAATTCAATGCAAGATTAAGTTGCGTAATATTGAATCAATTGAGGCAAGAAAATGGCATTTAAGGGCGAAGCAGAATGATTTTCGGTGGGGAGACTCAAATACAAGTTATTTTCACAGTATTGCAAGTGCAAGAAAGAAGCGTAACACCATTGCAAAGCTACGAGTAGGCGGTTCAGATTGTTTTGATCCAAATATTATTAAGGAAGAATTAAGAAGTTTCTACATCAATCTTTTCACTCAGGGAGATGAGGTGAATTCTTCTATGGAGAATTTTTTTTTTCCTAAAATCAACGAGGACGATAAAGTTTGGCTTGAGCGTGATTTCACGGAGGAGGATGTTTACGGCGTTGTTAAGAAGATGGGAAGTAATAAGGCGCCAGGGCCAGATGGGTTTACGGCTGAATTTATCAAGAGGTGTTGGGGTGTTATTAAGGATGATTTTATGAGTCTTATTAAAGACTTTCATAGATATGGATCTCTTGATTGGAGATTCAATTTTTATTTTATAACTTTAATTCCGAAGAAGGAGGATTCTTGTATGCCTAAAGACTTTAGACCGCTAAGTCTTATAGGCAGTGTCTACAAGATTTTATCCAAGTTGCTCGTAGTGAGGTTGAAGAATGTTATGCCAGTTCTTATTTTATATTTTCAGGGTGCATTTATTCACGACAAGCAAATTCTTGATGGAGTTCTCATAGCTAATGAATGTGTGGATAGTAGATTGAAGGATAAGAAACCTGGTATTCTTTGTAAGATTGATATGGAGAAAGCTTTCGATAATGTTAATTGGCATTCCCTATTTACTATTTTGCAGAAGCATGATTTTGGCAACAAATGGATTTCTTGGATTAGATGGTGTGTTACTTCTTCTTATTTGTCAGTTTTAGTGAATGGCAGTTCTACAGAGAAGTTTAAACCAAATAAGGGGTTACGACAAGGAGACTCTTTATCGCCGTATTTATTTTTATTGGTGGTAGAGGTGCTTTCCAAGCTCATAAATGATGCAGTGGAGAGAGGGCAAATTTCTGGGTTTTAGGTGATGGAGCATGGTACAATAATTTCTCATTTACAATTTGCGGATGATACATTAATTTTCATTGATGCAAATGTGGAAGAAGTTAGAAGACTACTTATCATTTTGACGGCTTTTGAACTATAAATGGGCTGAAACTGAATTTAGAAAAAAGCACAATGATCAGTATTGGTGCGGATGCGGTAATTGAGGCCATTTCTAAGGAACTTGGTTGTAAGACGGAGAAGCTTCCTTTCACTTATCTTGATATGCCGATAGGAGCGCATGTAGTACTTCTGTCTGGGAGTATGTTTTAACCAGGATGGAGCAGAAACTGGCGACGTGGAAAAAGAGGAAACTAAACACAGCAGGTAGACTTGTTCTTATAAAAAGTTGTCTTGCTAGTTTACCTATTTATTACTTGTCGTTATTTTATCTTCTGGTAAGTGTGGAAAAGAGGATGGTGCGGATTGTGCGGAAGTTTTTGTGGGGGGAAGTAGAAGGCAGGAGGAAGCTAGTTTGGGTAGCTTGGTCAAAAATTTGTATGCCGAAAGAAAATGGTGGTTTGGGAGTGAAGATCCTAAAAACTACTAATCAATCTCTGTTGATAAAATGGATTTGGAGATTTTCAAAGAACAAAATTAGCCTTTGGAGGAAAATAGTGAATCAGAAGTTCAAGAGAAGCCCGAATTTGTTAATGTCATATGTTGATAGTAAGACTCAATATAGGAGTTTGTGGAAGAATGTAGTAAATATGGATCCGGTTATTCAAGAAATGGCTAAGTTTACAGTTAGAAATGATAAAAGGATAAGGTTTTGGAGGGACAAATGGCTAGATAGAGGGAGACTTCAAGATTTATTCCCGGTCATTTTCAAGGTTGTCAAGGCGAAGGATGCGTCAATAGCTGATATGATTGTGAACAATAGTTGGAATTGTGAATTCAGGAGGGCGTTGAACGCAAATGAGAAGTTAGAATGGGACTTGCTTAGACGTGATTGTTACCCAATACCGGTGTTAGTGGAAGTGGATATTATGGATAATTTTAGTGCTAATAAGTGCTACGAGGTTTTGACAGGAACCTATACTCCTTGCAACTTTGATTCTCACTTATGGAAGTACAATATTCCAAATAAGGTAAGCTTTATTCTCTGGACAAGTTTTCATGTCTCGATCCCTACTAGAGACATGTTAGTTCGTCGTGGTATGAGCATTCAAAGTGACTTGTGTGTCTTGTGTAACGACGAGAAACAAACATCTGATCACATGTTTCTACATTGTCCGTATTCATTTGCGATATGGGATTATTTTATCAAGGCGTTCAAGATATCTTGGCCGATGCCAAGAAATTTGTTTCAATTGTTTGAAGCTTGGTCTACTAATGTTCTTCAAGGAAGGGGAAAGAAGGTGTGGAAGATTATTCACTATGCCATTTGTTGGACCTTATGGAAGGAACGAAATGGGAGAGTTTTTGGTGGCCGCCAGAAGAGTGTTGCGGAAAATATTGATCTTGTTATACAACGTGTAGTTTTGTGGTCTTGTGGTACCGATTCCTTTAGATTTGTTCCCCCTAATCTCATCTGGAGCAATTGGGAAGCTCTCATGAGTGAGTGATTACTACTTGTAATTGTATTCTCTTTTTCTCTTTTTAATATAACATTTTCTTCGGGAAAAAAAAAAGCGCATCTTTCATGAAGCGTACGCTTCGCTTCAAATTTCAGCATTTCGCTTCGAAGCGGTTATGTGAAGCGCATCTTTCATGAAGCTTTAAAAATTTCACCTAATTTTTAAAGCTTTTAAAAGAAAAATATGAATGTTTTAAGGGGGAATTAAATACCCATCTCCCACTTGTCTGGAGTAGGTTGAACTGGTGTACACACGCTTTGCTTTTGATAAAAATTAGACTTATATATATATATATATATATATATATATATATATATATATATATTATCTTCCTAATAAATTTATAATTACTAGTTACGCCTAATTTATTTATAAAAAAATATCCGTTTCAAACATTAACCTTAAAACGACGCTTCAGGCTTCGACACACGCATCGCTTCATAAAAATGAAAAACGCTTCACGCTCCGCTTCACGCTTTCACTACCTTGCCGGTATCACCTAATAAATTTAGGATCATATCGTAATGACATCAGAGTGGAAAATGATTTTTAAAAACCATTAAAAATAACAATAACTAGGCTAGGTAGACTCATGGAAGAAAATCCCGTGATAACAAGGCACCATATGTGATCATTGCAGTGAAAGCTTGGCGGTATATAACTTTTGAAGCCAATTGGAAAATTTGAGAGAAATTTGTACACTATTTAACCCAGTATTTAACTACGGGAAAAAAAGAAAAAAAAATGTGTTACGATGTCATACTGAGGTAAATACAAGTGTACAACGTTACTAACCGACTCTGCTCAGTCTGTCCATATACGGTCCCTAATGGGCAAGTAGTGAAAAGTTGCAGTTATGACTCTGTTCATGACTTCATGGTCATACAGTGAATTTTATCTTTTTTTCCGCTATGACTAGTGGTCTTGCTTCCTTTAGGCTTCTAAACAGAATGAAAAGTGGCAATGCTGACAAAGTTTAGATGGACGGCTACTAAAGTGAAATTTACATTAACTTACCCATTGACTTGTGTTTAAGGTAATTTCTTTTTAGGGGTGTTCGCCTTGCTGACTAGTTGCGTTTTTGTTTCTTTGACGCGAAGGAAAATTCAATCAAAAGGATTCAACTGTTACACAACATTTATCCTCTTCCAGTTGTTCTGAAAGTACATCATGTGGATTGTTGAACCAGTCCATAGTTGCACAATATTTCCAACTACAGTATTTAACCAGCTTGTCATCAACTTTATGGTACGAAGGCTTATAAAATGTACATGAGAGGACGGCAAAATCCAGTCCAATCCAACGTGGAACACAAACACAATCGACATAGTTTTCCTGTAAGATTCATCATTCCAAAAGAATTTATCGGTTATAGATTTAGGATTTAGATTGCGTCTACCTGTCTAATTTGATCAGCCTCTAATAGCTATGATTTTTTTTTGCACCATATTCTGCATTACGTAGTTAGTTGCATTATTGAATAGGGAGTCGTCTTTTCTGACCACCAAGGTTGCCATAGGTGTCGGGCAGTAGCCAATAGTTATCATATCACAGTTTCTTAGCTAAAATGTGGGCCTTGAGAATGTGCTTCTTGGCCAAACAACAAAAATCTCCCATTGATAATTTACATTATCTCAGTCTAATAAAACCTTATCAAGTAGATAATCACTAAGTATTTTGTATGTATAAATGGTAGTGATCTTGCATGCTAAATAGAATGACAAGTGGCTGATGGACATGGTACATAATCGGATTAGGTTTGTTTTGTTATTAGAAAATAGAAGAAAATCTTTTGTACGTAAGTACATGTCGTTACTCTACGACTCGAGCCACATCACACATTTCACATCACTGTGGCAACAATTATTTGGTGGTCCAAGAAGTGTCAAACAACAGTGGTGATATAAAAAGACCTAACCTCTGTCTGTCTCAGATCCATTTAAATCACATAAGAGAATATCCTAGATTCATGTGATCAGATCGCTGGTTCAGATTTTGGTTCAGTTGACTCAGATCTAACTAAAAAACAAGCATATTGAATCAGGTGATTTTAGTAAAATTTAGATGAGTTAGACTCGGACAAGTTACGAGCCAGATAAAAAAAAAAAAACAAGCATGATGTTCATCTTTAATGGCATTGTTTTACTGACAAGACTTGGAAAGCTATTCCCAATGATTTTGGTTAAAGAGTTTGCTTAATCATAATTAATAAATGATTTATTTCATACATAATAAAATCCATTGACCTGATTGCGCACTAAGCTAGCTAGCTAGCGAAGATTACTCCTCTTACCCAATCTTGATTTGATGATCGTTAACTAGCTAAGCTAGCACATATCTGCAGGGCTGCTGGTCAGGTGACACTGAGTACTCCATCTCATATGGACATTCTTGCGTGCAGCTAGGAGGTGGCGGTGGCGGTGATGGTGGGGGTGGAGATGGGGACGGTGGTGGAGGCGATGGTGGGGGTGGGGATGGTGGTGGTGGAGATGGGGGTGGGGGTGATGGAGATGGTGGGGGAGGAGATGGCATTGGCATCTTACAGCAACACTCACATAAAGGCAACGCAAAAAGCTGATAACGACAGTTGGTGCTGGTAATTGAGCTGCCGAAGGGACATGCAAGTGCACATTGAGGTATACAAGTGAGGCAAACAGGAGTGACTGTAGACGCAGATCTCTCACCGGACTTGCATTGAATAGCACTAGCAGTACCTGCACAGTATGAAAATTAAACAACATCAAAATTAGACGTAGACCATGGCATTATATATCAATCTGCTAAATTTCAGGTACAAATTTCTATATCCAAATCAGAAAACCGTTAAATGTACTTACCCGAACACATGAGGACAACCATAAAAAACAGAAGAGCTACAAGAACAAAATCAGAGCAACTATTTTTGGCCATTTTGATTTCTTTCGTACTACCCATTTCTGTTTACAGGAAATCGTTTTATCAATCTAAAGTTGCAGGCTCTCGTTATATAGACAAGAATTAAAAAAAGCAGTTGCTTACTAGCAGTCTAGCACCACATACATTTTCACATGTGAGTCATGATACGGTGAATAGAAACAAAGAAGATATTTCACTGAAGAAAGTAATGATTTGGGTTTCCGGAGCACCACATACATATATGATTATACATGCACGACATTCACGAGAGTATAGAGTAAATGCAGCGCAAACTTCAGTGTAACAAGGGTGTAAGAAAAATTCCTCTTTGACGGATTTGTCCTCTTTTCTTTTTGTTAAAAGGAAACCTCAGTTTGGATATAGGGGTAACCTTAATTTCGTCTCTTTTTCTTTTTCTTTTTCTTCAAGATTTTCTATTAGGGCTGCCTTTCTTTCTGTAACACCTGCTAGGAAAAAAAAAACAATGGATCGTCAATGTCATACCAGTAGTAATTTTCCAGTTCCGCACAAAAAGATCTGTGTAGATATCAAGGTAATATATGTATATTCTCTTATATTTTCAGTTCTCGATTGTGTGTATTGAAAATATTTCGAAGAAACCACCAAAATATCTAGGTTTTTAACATGAATGAATGTTCTTGATTGTCTAATTGTCTTACTCTTTAATCCTAAGAAATCCATGTGACAAATATCAACTCAAAATCAAGATGAGAAATTCAATATTTGGCAGTTGTAAGTGTCACGAAATTTGATCATAGAAACTACTTTTAATGCACACAATATGTTTGATGCAATGCTTATATACACAATGGAGAATACCTATTTTTGAAACTGCAAAAAAAACATATAAACAATGTCATCAGTGTTTTATTTAAGTTCTAGTTTGATCTTTTCGAAGTTAATATTTTTTCTCAATTCCGGGTTTTCGTTTTTGAACGTTGGTTTATGCACTGTGGCTAAGAGTAATATAACTAATGGCTTGCTAGCCATTAAGGAATCGGGAATTCTTACAGTTTTTTCTCTGAACATTTTGTCACTGAATATTTAGCTGGGTATGTTTTGTATATTGCAGGGAATTCAGACGGATATAATAATATCCAGCTATGAGGATCATATTCTAGTGAGTATTAAAATTAGTTTTTTTTGAGTTTTGAAAAATTAGTTACTCCAGAAGAATCGTTCTAATTGATACATTGTTGTTAGGTGATGGCGACTCAGATTGGAGCTATGGGAACGATGCTGAATGCCAGGTTAATACATGCTTTCTACATCTCCTTAAAGATTGCGTGCCTTTTTCTGTTGAGTAGATAGTATGGTGTTATAACCTTTGTTTCCTCTTCTAGGAAAGAGGAAGGAATGGCCATTCATCCAACTTTCAGTGTGTCAGTAATTTTCGGTAAACGAGATGAGGTAAGCAATTCACTCTATCAGCTCCTGTAACTTCTATATATGTAGATTATTGCTTAAAGTCTTCTAAAGTACCATCTTTGCAGCCAATGCTAGTGGCGTGTATACGTCAGCTGATTGAACAGATAAGGTATGTTGCTTTTCCACTATGTAAATTATTGGTGAAGTACTTATGGTGATGACACCCCAAAAGAAGAGAAAAGGAGTTCAATTTATTGTGAGGGTGATCCTTTACTAGACAACCACCATTAGTAAACATCAGGGACTTTTCTATTCTGGTTCTTCCAATCTTGTAAACATCAATTCACGGTTAACTATTCTGTTGTGTTACCTTCACATGAGATGAGACCAAGATGTACTAAATCACACACCAATAAATTCCAAGATTAGACACGTGTTTTCTGTGGAGACGCTATTACTGAACATGCTAAATGCTGTCATGCTTATTTTGTGTTGCAGTAGCTCTGGGTCTCCCAAGACATTACTGCTGTCTCTCGGTCTCAAAGACCACTCACTGGTACGACCTTGAACATTTACATTTTTCTTTCATATATGTATCTCAAAGAAACTAATAGTAGGCAGTGATAAACATTAAGATTACTCTCTTCTGCAGGATACATTGAAAACCATAGTTTCCTCTGTAATTGAGAATCGCCTCTGGTTAGGGCTGAACATGGTTTCGGTTTTCCGCTGGAACCGGACCAAACCAGACCAATTAGAAAGAAACCAAGCCGAACCATTTCCTAATGGATTGGTTACGGTGTAGAAAGTGAAAAACCGATAGTGTTGGTTTTGGTTTGGTTTGACCTCTAAAACCGAACCAAAAACCATTGGAAAACCGATTAATTATTAAACTTAATTTCTACCGTTGATTTACAAGTATTAGATTCTACCCATTGATTTAGAGGATAAATAGAAACCCTAAATCTAATATTTCATTATGATATTCTCCCTCTTTCTCCTTCTCTAAGTCGCCTCCCTTCTCCACCGCCAACTACAGCCGCTACTACTCGACTTTTTTCTTCCCGTCTTCTTTTTTTTATTTGTCAATAACTAAATTAAGATATATTATATATCTTCTTTTGATCTCTAGAATTAGAGTAAGCTTTAACTATTCTTGATATTTTTTTTATTTTTTTTTGTCTGTAAATTTGTGTAAACCAGTACTATCGGCAACTATGATTTTTATATCTGTAAATTTGTGTTTCTTTTTTTTTTTGTTTTACATAATTATTGGTTAACCAAAAACCACTGGGACAAACCGAAACCAACTGGAACCATTTGGAAACCGAACTAATGGTTAATGGATTGGTTTGGTTTAGATTTTTAGAAACCAATAGTATTGGTTTCGGTTTTGGTTTGGCTAGAAACCGAACCAAAACCGACCATGAACAGCCCTACCTCTGGTAGTTATAATATTTCCCAAATAGCACGCCTGTTTCTACTTTCATCTATAATACATCAAGGAACCTGTTATTTGGTGGGAATAAGAAGGAAGTTCATTTCCACATAGGTTCATGATCGAGACATGTAAATTTTTGGATCAGTTAGAATTTGTGCTAGTGACAATGATAGCGAAGTTTTACAAAGATATAATTTGCGGATTTGTGTTTATTCGGTATGCAATTAATCTCTAATTAAGATGTTAGCTGTCATGTTTAACAATGTTGATTTACTTTGTTCATACCCACTGGAACGGGTTTCGGTTTCTGCTTAGTTCTAGTACTGGCTTCTTGCAGAAAGTACAATTATAGAGTTGGTCATTTGCTTGTACTTTGGTGAATTCAGTATCTAAATTACAGGGGCGTTTTCACTGTTTGATAGCATTTGATTCCCATTAAATTTGCCAGTTTTGCTAAGTTGGTACCATAGTTCTCGAATATTTGATTGATAGAGCAGTAACCTGTTAAATTTAAAGTGTAATCAGTAGATTGCTGTTGACATTATAGGATGAAAATCTCTGTAGAAATATGATTAAACTAGTTGTTGGAGCATAACCAACCGACCCATCATCAATTTATAGAACTCTTCCATATGTTCCGAGGGAAACTCGAGGCAAATGTAAATCCCACCTCCCATTATCACCAGGCAAAACAATAACTAAAGCAGGCTTAATCTCAGTTGGAACAACATTTGTAACTTGACCCCAGCCGAACTACACCCCTTCAAATCCACAGAGAAGCTGTTTTCTCTACATGGTACTCCTCGATTCATTTTTAAGCAATTAATATTAGGCTTTACATATTCATCATCAACTCTCTCTCAACCCTTCGTGAATTTCAGCAACAAGAGCCAAAAGTTTTCGGCTTTAATCCTGTTAATGTTCGAACGAGCGAAACCAGGAATTAGTGTGTTCCCTGCAAACCTCGGTGCATTTGGAACTATCTTTCGGCGAATGTCAATGGGAAATAATCAAGGGGAAACGCATTTATCCTGGTAATAATTGTATATTTGTATTGCAATACTTCTTACTTTTCGTAACTTCGGAGCTAAAACACAACTGAAATAGATCTCAGTCTATCCTGATAGTCCAAGATGCAAATATGCAATGCTCATGGCCTGTACGGTGCTTATTCTCCTTCGTTACAGTGCTTATTTTCCTATACTTTCTTCGGCCACAAAGAGCAGCTTACGACAACTGGGGCAGGTTTCAGGTTGTGAAAACTACATGGAGATCCAGATCCATTCTTCGGATCTTTCCCACTGTGAAACACATGCCCAGAAATCTGAAGGCGCGCACCCATTTTCTAGGAAAAAATTATTCTCAAACTCATATTTTATAAAATTCTGTTTCGTTCTTTTTTCTTCTTCTTCATCTTCAATTCATTTTCTTCTTCCTCTCCACTCTACCGTGAATTCCCAATGAGTTATGGTCAATTAAGAAGAGTGGGTATTGGTTATCACTCAAGTTTGATTCAGATTTTGTGATGAATTGATGGAAGAATCGAAGAAGAAAATTAGGGTCCAGAGAATTAGGTCGAGAAAATTGATTCAGATTTTACAGTTCTCTATAAGATTAGGTCGAGAGAATTTCTAGATAAAGTTTTTATTAGAATGAGAGAAGTTGATTTACATGAATTGCCTTCATTGATTTACCAACTTTTGATTTTAGCTTCGAATGATTTTAGCAAACGAGAAGTGATTGATGGAATTATTGGATTTCTTTGAGGATTAAGTAAAGTGAGTTCAATTGTTAGACAAGTTGAAGGAACTGTATTATTGCATTTCAATTTTGCTGTGAAACAAGATCCATCATTAGGTCAGGAGATATTAGGATTAGTGAAAAATGATTTAAGAGCTTGTAATCATTTCACTGTTGTTGTTTTACTGTCTATTTGTCGAGTTCGTAAATTTAATGAAAGCGTCGTTGGCGTTCTTAGAATGGATGTTGTTAGATCTTATAAGGAGTATAAATACACAAGGTAATCGATTTGAAACAACACTATATATGTGAAGTGTTGTTTTCTGATTTTTTTTTACAGTGTAGTACTTGTTTGTTGAATTTGGTGTTAAATTTGCAGGGACTGTAAATGGTTGCCACGCACTTTTAAGGATGAATGCTTACAAACTATTAAAAGAGTAAAGATGAGTGGTTTGATTAAGGCAATAATATCTACGTTATGCATATACTTTTTTCTTAGTATTGAAACCAACAAAAAACAAAGTTGCATAACTTGTTATGCACCTACAATAATATCTACGTAACATGTTATGCAGTCATGAAAGTGTATGCATAACCTGTTATGCATCCGAAAATATGAATGCATAATGCATTATGCATCGAGAAAATTGTTGCATAATATTTTTTGCATCAAGAAAATGGATGCATAACCTGATATGCATCATTTAATTATGGTTGCATAACGCATTATGCATCAATTTTTTCTGTACGAACTAAAATCAACCAAAACAATGGCTACATAATTTGTTATAGATGCATAACTTTGTTATGCAAATGCATAACTTGTTATGCAGTCGAAAAAATGGTTGCATAATTCGTTATGCATCTGCATAATGTGTTATGCATCTTTTTTGGAAGCTGCATAATGAATATGCAGTCAGTTTTCGAAAATTTTCCCTAAAACGATGATCACCTCCGTTTTTTTCGTGAAAAACAAAAATTTGATATTGTTGTTTGTACTCGTTGCGTAGCTCTCTTTAAAAGATTTCCAACGATATAAAATTTGTAAATTTCCAAGGCACGGATTTTAAGATATGTTATATCCAAGTTGCGTTGCCAATTATACCCCTGATGCATAACACGTCATGGGGATGCATAATCCGTCATGCAGACATTTTTAATAATTTCATATAACTATGGGTGTCACGGAAATAATTATGGGTGTCACGGTACCCAAAATTAATTGTGAGCCTGACAATGAGAATATTATTTTTTTGGGGTCTCCCCTTAATTTTCCCTTTCAGATTTAATTCGGTCTGTCTTTGTTCTGTCGTCAGCTTGTTGGGCTTTTCTATCGGGGGCAAGCCCAACTTTGCCTATACAAATCTTTTAGATCTCTAGACTGAGAGAGTTTGAGACTCAAGTCAATCTCATGAATCAAGTTCTTGGATAGCTTAGAAGTTGAATACCTATTTCGGAACCGTGCAGTGTCTTCAGGCACTTCCACTTTGTGTAAGACTGAGTCTTATAGCTCTTCCCAACCACTTTCCAAATGTCTTTACACGTCAGCTGGGAAGAGCTTAAGCCCAGCGGAAATTCCCAATTCTAGTTAAGGACGGGAAATCTTTAGTTGTTCTGTACCAAAAAACGGTTAGTCATCGACCATTTCTCCCAGAACGAACACCCGTTAACTGTTTCTTATAGAACAAATATATGTTATCCGTTTTTTTTATCTTGACCAGTCAACACGAATTGAACCGATTAATCATTGTTCGTTTTAGAATTTCTCCTATAAACCTCCAGAAAACTCGACTAGCCTTTAGTTTTACATCCTCTTTTGATGGTTTATGAGAGAAAAACCAATGTACTTCATCCCATAATCTTCACCATCCCAATCTCTCATCTCGATTCTTTAATTGGGTTTGTTCATGAGGGTTTTAATTGGTGGTTGCAAGTGGTTTTAAGGAGTTTTATCAACTCAATAATCAAAGGTAATCTAATATAAACATAAACCTTAATTTTGATTTTTTGGTTCAATTGGTACGATTTTCTTTGAGTTTGTCCATGAATAACATAAATTGAATTCAATAACTATTAGTTACTGCTTTGTGTTTGTTTAATTTGTAGAACCTCATTTGTTCTAGTGAATTATTGATGAAGATGGTTAATTTATATTGACCTTCTGGGCCAGGGTATGGCAGTATTACAAATTAGAATTCGAAAGTGCTCGTCAAAAAACCCCGAAAAAACATCAAGGAAAGATATGATGTAATTCAAGAAGAAATGCAATTATATTATGCCTTCGAAGCATACGCTGTTGTTAGCTGCCGAGATCCTCAATCAATAACAACTGAAACAATGGTGAATGTTTATTTTATAATGAAAATAAATATGTAGGAATTAACAAACGTTGTTTATAATATTTCAATATTGCAGGAAAGGATGACCGAGTTGAAGTACCGTGAGGTAAAGGGGGTGGAGTTTCTCCAACGGGAAGTATTTCGATTTATTAAGACCAAGTTCCCTGATTTCTTAACAAAGATTAAAAAAAATTCTAGTGATACATGAATTCATTCCACATACTTGTTAGTGATAGCTTTTGTGAGCACACCTTTTTGTAAACCCTCACGAGACAATACTCGTTAATCAGGATCACCTGCTGGTTTATAAATATTTATCGAAGAGCAAAAGCAAGTATAAAGAGTAAGGTTGGTGTAATAAAAAAACGAGTGAGACAATACGTAAGCATCCAAAAAAAAAATCTTTATATGAAACATAATAGATCTCCTTTATAGACAGTTGAAAAACTTATAAATGTTTTCCGTTTTTGGTAAATCTAACTCTTAGTCGTGTTTTTCACTAACTTATTTTTGGATTTACATTTTAAGAGCAATATGCAAACATTATGTACGCTAGGGACATCGGCAATGATTTCAAGTTTTATGAATGCTGCATAGTCATGAAAAATGCATTCCCAGAACTCAACACGGTACAACCATCACGTAATCCTCCTCAAGATGATAATGAAGATTAGTATCACTGCACCGGAAGTAAATATTTTGTGGGTAAACCTATGTTAAACCCTACCCTCCCGAGACTATACTCGGACGTTAGGGACGCCTTGCGGTTTAAAGGCTTGCTGCACCAGCTAAGTGCAGTCACGGTAGCTGCTAAAGTGATCTAGGCTTAGACTTCAGTTATTAATCAGTATACTATGTTGTGCGGTTTCTAAAATTAATGAAATTATTTATGCATCTTACATGAGTAAAATGAAACTAGTTATTCTCCTACAAATTTACAAATAACGATCAAAATACGAGTTATCAGTACAAGGTTTCAGCAGAACCTTGTTTACCAAATTACCAAGTTTAGAAAAGCACCTTGTACCCTAAACGTGTTCACCCCCAACATTCCAAAACAAAATCTGTGATCAAAGAGCTTCGGAAATGTAATCGGTGTAAAAAGAGTGTTAACAATGTTTGGTTATTAAAGTGTAAACATTAAAAAAGGTGTTAACGGAATGTAAACCAAAAAGGTCCAGGAACGAACAATGGATAGTTGTTCTATAAAACTCCAAAACAGTTAATGACTACTCATTCTAAGGAAACGGTTAACCATTATCCGTTTTCATGGTTAAGAACGGGCAATGATTAACGTTTATCACTTTTTCAACGGGAAACCATTTCCTGTTTAAACTTTCTTCGCACAGGAATTCCCACTCAATAGAGAACGTGAGTGGAAAGAAGGGGAATATACTACGGTTTTTGGAGCTGGGAAGGGGCTGAGAAGCTCCATAAGACCCAGTCTAATATTATCGTTTTAAGAGGTGTATTTGATTGGGTATGTCATTGATATGGTTGTCATCGTTGGTTTGGTATTGACGTTTTGTGGGTGGGAACTTAGGATTGTGTTAATGATGAAAATTATAAGAAATATTTAACGTTTGGTACCCAAGAAATGTCCAACACCTAGCTTTGTTACCAACATTTGAAATATTAGCGGTTGGTACCTAGACTAACCGATGACCGTCAAAGTCAAACTTTGACCTAACAGTTATTAAATTTCAGTAATTTTAATTTTTTAAAAAAGTAGTTTTACAATTATATCCCAAACTTTGGATTTGGGCCACCATCATCTTCTTCTTTGATTTCACGACAACAAAACATGGAAGATGTGCAATCGTGATTGATTGCTGATGATCATTATCTTGATGGTGGTTAATTTTCTCAGAGGATTCAAATTTGATTGAAATAATGGTTGTTGAGGCTGTTTGAAGACCTGGATTATACGTGGAATTCAAAAGAGCTTGACAGTGTTGTTGCTGCCATTAATGGCAGTGATAAAGTGATGCTCGAGTTTATTAAAAATAACAAATTTGTTTTATTAAGTCAACGGGTTTCCGAAAAATTAACAAGGACATTTGCAATTGTGTGAGTATTGCTTTATTAATTTATTTCGGATCATGTTATATGTACCTATCATATTTACAGTGACCAAAAATGATCTCTACGGTGTAATCTCTGTTTTTAAAACAGAGTACTCTGTTTGGAGTTACAACTTTATTTGGGTTGGGGTTTGAAGTGCTTTCACAAATAAAACTACATACAAACCAAACAACAGGACCTGTTACTTACTAGTTACTAGGCTGACATGTTTAAAAGCACTAATCGATCACCCACAACTTAATGAGCTGGGTTGCACCAATACCGCCACGGGTGTCCGTCACACCCGTGTTTCCGTGTGTCCAATACGGCAAATTTAAAAAACCATGATACGGCGCCACACCGGTAGGCATAAATATCGTTAATTTTTAAAGATATGTAAACATATAAACAGGGCATAATTTTAATGTCGATTCAAAATATATAACAAAAGTTCAATTAAATTTTCAGTTTTGATCTTATACTTGCAAAAAGCTTATAAAAAAAGCATGAAGTGATCATGTATACCAGTGGTAGTGGTACTTACAAAAAAGTGTTACAAAAAAACCTGAAGAATAGAGATTGATTTTTTATGAAACACAACAAATAGATCTGGTTTTTCAGATTTCATCTCAGTCAAAGATATTTATTATCTTTGGAACCATCGATTGCTAATATGTGCCGACGATGACAACCACACAGCTGTAATATGGGCTAACATACACTTTTTACCAAGTTTTACCTCCCTTGAAAGTAGGTGATCGTTACAACAAATAGATCCTGCCGTATTTTTGGAGTATTGCCGTATGTGGCTGTGTCCATACGGCCGGACACACGATACGGCGACCCAATGGGCGTATTGGTGCAACCCAGTTAATGAGTCATGAGTGCCATGACCAAGCCTTGTGCTATATACCAAAGAAAGATAATCATAGTCGTCGGTTTTAAAAAAGTTTAACCAAGAAAATCCCCACCCATACAGAAAGCCATTCAAATTTCAACCATACACTGTAGTTTGACTGCAAAAATCCAGAAAATGGAAACAAATTCACAATTAAAATTAATTATTTTTTATTAAGTCAACGGTTTGACTTAACAGTCGTTAACAAGTCAAGGTACGGTAAAGATCCTCAAGCTCGTCAACGTTATGAGAACAGTCAAATGACGAATTAGACGATAATGACTCGATTAGTTAATATAATTTTAATTATTAGAAATTAATCTAACAACGATCTAGATATAAAACTAATACCGTTGGATAGATCACGAAAAGTTATGCGCAATGGACTACTCGAACGTGTCATTTGAATACCGGATGAAGAAGAATTTATCAGATTCGTGTGAAGGGCAAAAGAGTCGCCTGACCGACCTTATCCGTTTCTCGGGTGCCTTTAACATTTCGGTCGGCCTTATCCCCTGCTGAATCGTTCGAGAATTCAGTTTCCCTTTTCTTCTTTCTCTTTCTTCTTCGTTCTTCTTATGCTCCTCCTCTGTTTCTTCTTCTGTTAGTTTTTGGGAGATGAAATATAGTTCTGAGATCAAGATAATGAGTCTGATCATGAATCAAGTGATGGTGGAAGTATTGTTGCTGTTTGAGTTTAGGAGGATGTTGATTTAGTGCTGGAAGATGAAGGAAAGATGAACTGAATTAGGGTTATAGAGTTAATTTAGGTTTTGAAGTTTTAAGAGATGAAATTAGAACTGTGGTGGGATGAAGAATCATGGGTTTAGGTTCAATTGAAGTTCTGAACTTGTTTTGGAGATGCATTGATTGAAGCTAGGGTTTCATAAAGAATTCAAGGAAGATTAGAAGGTGAAATTGATGTTAAGGGGATTGAATTACTGATGGGTTTGTCCTTAATAGAATTGTAGTTGAATGAATTGGGGTTAATTGGATGTTTTGGCGATGTATGGTGGTGAACTGAAATTAGGGTTTCAAGTTCTTCCCCAAATTAGTATTAGGGTTCATAAAAGTGATTGATTCAAGTGACTGGATCTGATTGAGATGGAGGATGAGAAGTTATACAGAATTGTGATTTCCGTCCAAGGTAATTCTCATGCGGTAAGTAGAATTTCATGAGTATGTGTTATCAATTGAAGTAATTCTTATTTTAGTTATGGATTGAATATGATATTGGTGATGTTAACAATTTAAGATGTCTGAGTTGATGGAGTTATAAATGGTGTATGAATTGAATATAAGAAGTTGAATTTTCAATTGTAATAAAGAGGTTAATGGTTGTTGTGGATGTTGGTGGGTTAAATGAGCTGTGAGGCAAGCTGAGGTGATATTGAGTCATGAGATACTGCATCAGGTGGTTGTAATTGAGTTTGTTGGTGGTTGTCTAGTGAATTATAGCTGGGTCTGCTCAGACATGCAGGAGAGTTGGATGAATAGATTAGGAATGAGTGAATGTTGAGTGGATATTACAGCCATAAAGTGATCTGTGTAAGGAGAACTGAATGTGAAGTTAGAAGTGTTGTTGGTATTGAGGATGAAACTGCAGGTGAAGAAGAGATGATGTTAAATGGATTGGTTTTTGCATGTGTAGATGATTATACTGAGTTATAAGTTGTGGTGGTGCTTTGGAGGTTGCAGGGGATATCTGTGGTTGGTGGAGGTTTAGAAACCATAGGTCGTGGTGTTGTTTGTGTGTTGAGAGTTTGCAAGCACGGAATGTGTAACTGAGATAATAGTTGTAGAATTATAGTTAAGTGATGGCTGTGAAAAGCTTAAAGCTGCAATTGCAGGTAATAAGAATTCTTAATTGTATTTGAAATTCAAAGTTTGTTTTGAATGAATAAATTGTTATTGAAATGAAATCTATAGTAGAAGTTTATCTTAGGCTTTTGGCCCAGTCAGTATAGATGATTTACCTGACTCGGATTATCTGACTGAGTCGAGTTGACCCTGTTAAACTGAGTTGAATCGGTTTGTCTCAGTTGACCATTTGACCAGGACCTTGACTATTGACGTTGACTGTTAGTTGACCTTTTTGACCGTTAGTGACTGTTAGTTGACTAGATGACCAAGCCTTAGTTTAAGGACTGACTTAGTGGACTTGGGCTTTTGACCAGAATTCTCAATTAGTGTTTTAGATAATCATAAGAGTTAGCTATTGGACTATAGAATTAATCAATCCAAATGAATTAGTAACTCTTAGATATGTTAAAGATAAATTATAAAAAAGATATAGAATCATAAGTGGGCCTAGAACCGTTAGTTAGACTTAGACTTGTATGATTCTTAGCAACCATTTATATAGAAAAACAAACAACAAAAAAATGTCACTAGCTATCAAGTTTTACTCTGTAAATGCAAATAACCAGGAAGTATCGAGATGTATATAATAATTAAGACCTAATTAAGACCTTAGGGTCACTTCCAAGGTCAACTTGCTTAGGACTGATAGACTTTAAAAGCCCTTTTGGTACAATCCTTGGTGGTGGTGTTGGATTGTTTGGAGGAAACACTCCTATCTCAACATCGAAGAAAACTGATTGTCGCTGGTCTTGCAATTGCCAGGACGGTTTTTTTCTTGGAGATATTTAGTATCTCCTTTTTTATCGTTGTTATCATGGTGGAAAAGCAAAAGTTGTAGTATCATTATCCCATTCCCAAGGGAGCTTTTTTGTGGGGTGAAATTGTCACTTTTCAACCTTGAGTAATAAAATGAAACCACGCCAACACCATTTTTTCCACCATTCTTATCAATAATTCTATTCCCCTCTCCTTTTACCACTCTATTCACCACTTGCCTGACGTGTCGCAACACATGTAAAAAACGTGGGAGAAAGAAAGCGTACTGTGTCAAAATATTTTTGTAACTTCAATTTCAAATTTATATTTTTCTCCCTATTTATTACAGTTGTTAGAGAGATAAAAATAAACATCGAAGTCTCGGAAGAAAATCTAGATCTCACTTATAATTCTATATCTGAGCCAAGAGAGAAAATAGTAGAAAAGAGTAAACCTTTGACGATTTTTTTTCTTTATTTATTTAAGAATACTTGAAATCTAGTAAGTGATTCTGCCGATTACCGATATTCTAAGATTCATATCTTGTATTTGATTTACAATTTGAATTTGTATTGTGTAGTCCATATATATATAATATAGAAGAAGTTAGGTTTCGTTTGTTAATTTTTTCATCATGGGATTTGAGAAATAAGAGTTTGGTTTCTTTAACTTACTTAAGGGTTAATCTCATAAGGTAATGTTATTCAGTTCTCTGTTTATTAATATATTTTTCTACTTTGATTTCTATGAGATGGTTTGGTGTTTTTTTATGAGTTTGATTTTGTAAAGTGATGGGTTTGTTGTAATTCTGATTTGTAGTGATAATTTGAAAGTAAATATTCAATTGAATCAATTCTATATTTTTATGTGAAAATTTGAAATATGTAAGTCCACATGAAGTGTTCGATAATTTGTTGTGAAGAAAGCATTTTAGTTTGTTCGATCCATATACTTGCGCGAGTAACATACTTAAATATTCTGAGAGGATCCTCTTCTTGTTTGATAAGTTCACAATACATTTTCGAGGTCAGTTCATTTTGAAAGTCTTTAAACTTCGACAAAGTATACCGCCTCTGCATCTGTTTTTCCATTTCAAAAAATGTAGTAGTAGGAATCAATTTGGAACACGATTCTTCATCACTATAGTCTCTTTTTCCTCCTTATCCCTCTTTGCACGTTCAAATTGCTCTATGAATTGTTTCAAAGTTGTCTTTGGACCAAGGTAACCATCAAAAAATGAGTTCATACCCTCCCTTCTTTGTGTAGATTACATTATATCCCAAAAATAGTCATTTAAAAAACAAGGTATCCAACGACTCCTTTCTTTGTATAATACTTTAAAGTCATTCATTGTCACACAATTCATACTTCTGTAACATTCCCATCTATTTCGTTTCAAACTCTGATGGGTATTGAGAATTATAGACAATCTTTTTCATTGTATACGTAATGCACAAATAATTATTATGACATTTAAACTTCTCTGGCAATTTTTCATCACATGCCATAAGCACCATCTATATCTACTGTTGGAGAAGATTATTTCTATGGCATTTTGCATAGCCTTGGCTTGGTCAGTTATTATTGAAGGAGGAGCACATCCGGACATACAATCAAGCTACTTTGTAATTAACCATACAAAAGAATCTGTACCTTCATGTACTACTAACGCGCATCCAAACAATATTGATTCTCCGTGGCGATTTACCGCAGATAATGGAGCAAATGGCATATCATACCGGTTCATCAAGTATGTGGTGTCAAAAGAAATAACCTCACCAAACTCTTTATAGTCTTCTATTGACCTACCATCTTCCCAAAAACATGCTTCTCAAATGACCGGCCTCATCTACATCAACACTTGAATAAAATCCTCAACCTCTTGTGAACCCATCTTTGTAAAATACTTTAAAATGGAAACTGCATCTCCTTATCCTAGCCGTGAACTTCGTAACTTATCAATTAGATTTCTACAATATTTTTGAGAACACGTTATATTCTCATGACCGTCGGCTTCATTTACAAAAATATCATAACTCTTACACAACCTTACACCAGATTGATCAAGAAGATCAATTTTATTTTTTACTCGTGAATTAATGAAGCGATTACAATGAAAATGTCTAGCATTTTCCGGTTTCAGTTCATGATTATGCTCCAAATTGAGTTGGATGATTACCTAACCAACTAAGCGATATAACCATAATACTAGCTTGGCTGGAAAACCACATTTTATTGTCGCTTGAGGCCTTAATGGACTTTCAGAGACGGAATTACATTTACCTGCTCGAGCACAAGTAAACTTGTAGCTTATATACCCCGCAACATTCTTCATAGATGTGCTTTTCACTACAGGGAATCCAATCACTTTCCCATATGTCTTGTAAAACTCTATGCATCATCTATAGATTCAAACAACATACCATGAGCAGACTGTATATTAGGTTTGATTCTATTAATATCAATACAATCTGACTTTTCAAAAGTTTCCTCCTGCAACAACAAAGATATCAATACCATATAACATAAACAAAAGTTCTTTTAGTAACTGAGACCTTTTATCAAACAACTTTCATGCATGATTTGTTTCATATTAGCTAGTAGGAAATGACATTGTTTTATGACACTAAAACTTGAGTATAAAAATCCACAACCCCAATACTAAAACTTGTGCATAAAAATCTTCAAAACCACATTTAATTTATTTTTCAAATAAAAGAAGAATTACGGGTTTTAGATTGCTTTCACCAACAGTGTCCTTGATATCCGAAGATTCTCCCACTTCTTGAATGTGCATCTTCTTAAAAGTTCAGTGCGTATTTCCCAACCTTTTAGGTTAAAAAAGAATATTTTGGTGAAGAGGTTCACCGAAAGTTTGTTCAAAACACATTTCAATTGTGTTTTCAAAATCCCCAAATTTAATATTCCCGCCCAATTTTCATGACAAATCAGAGAGAGAGAGAAAAAAATTTAAATTAAAGTGCAGACATGTTTGAATTGACCAAATACACTTCTCTCCCATGTTTTGGACTATAATTGTATTGCCACGTCATTTGAATGGTGAATAAAGTGGTGAAAAGTGAGGGGAATAGCATTATTATCGATTTCATATTGCGAAATTCAGAAAAAGTAAATGACACTGCCTCAAGTTCATCTTGACCACAATACCAAGCATGTGAGCTTGACTGCAGCTACGAAGATTTGCTTTCGGGTGATAGGCATGCGGTAGACGAAGAGCGTACTAGTACTGAATAATTATTTTAGTCACGACGAGAAGGAAAGTAGTTTTATGATTTCAAGATCTAAGGAAAGTAGTTTTATGATTTCAAGATCTTCTTGACTCAATGGAGAATATTCAGACTAATAACGCTAGCAGTTGTTGCTATTTCTCGAAGACCTGAAGTGAAAATTGAAAATTTGGTTCCAAAATTGCAACTAAGGTGTACTATTACTTATCCTCGGACAATTACGTCAAAGAATAAAGCTTACAAAACATCTAAGTCGAAAATTTGGAAACAATTGAGACAAGAGTACATCATGATTCATGAGGAGTTTGACCAACTAAGGTGTACTTTTAGGACATCGGTTTACACATACAAAAGTTGGACCTTTATATAATCAACTAGATCATTCAATAAGTTTCATGGTTCACTATGCAACATTAAATCGGATAAAGCAGCAGCTTACCGCATGCAAAAACGTATATATTACCACCACAGTCGATACATAGACTAGTGCTAGTACGAGGTACCTAGCGAAACAAAATTCATTAAATTCACCGACACCACCACAACTGATTACAAAAGAAGCTATTATACAGGCTTCAAACATTTGGTTTTGAGAGCTCACAAGATGACAAAATCGTGTCATCAAATAGCAATCAATAAAACCACTTATCCTACTACTTTTGCTAGTGTCTAGAATATATACCATCAATTAATTAGTGCTAATGACTGATTAACTAACTAATGATTGATTAATTAAATAAAAGAGATATTTTAATATTAGAGATTACATAAAAAAAGAAAGATCAAAGATCAAAAAGTTTTGATTATTTTTTTTCTGAAAATTGAACTTACGGTTGGGAAGCCTAACCGTAAGTACAATATACGACTGGGAGTTCATATTTTCCCAACCGTAAACAAATCCAAGGCAACTTTCGGTTGGAAAATTTTGAATTTTTTTGTGAAAATATGAAATACACGGCATGTTTCCCCAACCGTACACACATCCCGGAAATTTTTTGAATATTTAAAATACGGTTGGGTTTCCTAACCATAAATCATAAATACGGTTGGGAGTTCATGTTTTCCCAACCTTACAATTTTTTTACGGTTTGGAATTTCATATATTCCAATTTGTAGGATTGGTTTAAGGTTGGGAAATCCAACGGTATTAAATTATAAACTAATTTCTAAATCCCTAGTTTCATCAAATCTAACCTAATCATGCAATCAAAAACAAAAAAAATGGTGGATTTTGCAATTTTTATTCAGTTTAAACCGTTATTGGCTAAGATAATGTTGGGACACTGATACAGGTGTATCTGTACTCCTTTAGGGGACTTAGTTAACCTCAAGCTAAGTTGAGGGAAGAATCCTATTCTAGGAAGAATTCCTAGTTAGGGAAGAGTTTTGTTTTAGGCAATACTCTTAGTTTAAGAAATAGATTCCTAATAGAAGTCCTTGGTCGACTGAGTACGATGAAGGCTATAAATAGAGGTCTTTGGCTAATAGCCAAGGACACTGAATACTAGGCACAGAAAAACCTAGATAAAGCTTGGAACATTACTTGTGCAAGCTTAGCAAACAGTTTAAGGTTAATTCACTGTTAGAGAAGATTGTGAGCGTAACAAAGAGAGAATTGTAATCGTTTTCTTGTTCATAATCTAGAGAAGATATTTTCTTCGAAATTACTACTTGTGTTCTGTTTTATAAGTTTCTCGTCTATTATTATTATGAATTCCGCCTTTATAGTAATAGCTACCAAGGTACAGAGATCTTACGTATCAAGTTGGCATCAGAGCGAGGTTAGTTTTTAGGGTAAATCCCTGTGGTTTATGGTTTTCACTAGATCTCTCTACATATAGCTTGGTGGGGTGCTCGAGAAGCTAAAAGACCTTAAGAAAACAAGGGGATCAAGGATGACAAAGTCAGATGATGATCCTAAGGAAGGCGAACCACAAACTATGGAAGAAAAGGTGGCTACGCTGCAGATAGACATGAAGTCAATTCAAGTTACCCTTAAGGAACTGAGAGAATGTAACCCAAGCCGAAGATGAAGAAAAAGATTACACCTTCACCTTTAGCTTCAGAAAAAGATGAATCGGAAGAAGACGATTCAGAAGAAGAAGAAGAAGAGGAAGAAGATGAGGATGAGAAGAAGAAAAGTGATTTTCTTAAAAGTCCTACATCAACTAAACCTCATTGTAAGAGTCTGAAAATTGATTTTCGTGTTGATATTCCACTTTATGATGGGAGTGTCGATG
Source organism: Papaver somniferum (assembly GCF_003573695.1). Taxonomy (NCBI): domain Eukaryota; kingdom Viridiplantae; phylum Streptophyta; class Magnoliopsida; order Ranunculales; family Papaveraceae; genus Papaver; species Papaver somniferum. Next base: position 7,945,258 of record NW_020627707.1, read on the forward strand.
TAGAAAAATTGGATGAATGGATTGAACGTCTAGAGACGTATTTTTCTTTCTTTGAACATGGTTCAAAGGAAAAGATTGCTTTCGCGGCATTGAAGTTACAAAAGCATGCTCTAACCTGGTGGAAAGCTTATCAAAGACAAAACCTAGGAAAAGGAGTACTGTCGTGGAAAAGATTCAAGGCAGTTGTAAGGAAACTGTTTTATCCGGTTGGCTACCTTGAGGAGAGATGGTTCAAGTGGTATAACTTGAAGCAGACTTACAACCAAACCGTGCAAGAATATACTTCGGAATTTCAGAATCAAGCTATGGTTTTTGAAAAAGTGGGGGTACAACAAACACACCCAATAATTCGATTAGCAATCTGTATGGACTAACTCCAATATACTTTCTAGAGAATCAACTAGACAGTCAGACTCAATCTAGATAAAAAGTATATCAAAGAGTTTATATCTCAATCTCTCGATTTGATCTTTACTCAAGCAAATAGAAATCTGCGAGTCTTTATCGAAGAGAGATAAATTTGGATGGTATTAAAGACCAATATCCAAGGATCAATCAATATCAATCAACAACCAAAGGTCGGATTTCCAATTGATTGATTCAAATGCACAACCTGTATTATTTCAATTATATAAACAAATTTAATGCGGAATAGAAATAACACAGACACCAGAAATTTTGTTAACGATGAAACCGCAAACCGCAAACTAGTATCACACGTGAGGTGTGGGGATTAGTTTTGCACAATACTAGATGTCTCCTTTATATAGTCTTTCAAATCAGGGTTTTTCCTTGGTAACAAAGCAATGAATATTCGTCGTTAGATGAAAACCTGATTTAGATTCAAGCTAATATTTCTTAACCGTTAGATCGAAAACTTAGTTTGTTATGCACAAATGAACTGCACGCCTCTAAGTTTGTTAACCGTACCCAAACGTGTACATTGTTGGTTTAACAATAGTTAACCAAAAGGATAGACATATGAGCATTTCATTCAAACATGTTCTTCTTCACCATAAATAGTTCAAATGACTCAAATGAACTAGTTAGAGAGTTGTTCAATTGCAAGGAAATCTTATGTAACTACACAATACACAATTGAAGCAAAGATGATTTGATTCACTTGATCGGTTCATGAACTTTTATATCCACGGTTTGCAAACTGCATTCCTTAGTCTTTTTAAAGTTTAAATTCAGAAATCATCTTCAGATATATAACCTTCTTAAGTTCGCACACTAGGTTCGCGGACTTAAGCAACCGGATAAAGTTTACAAACTCCAGCAGCAAATCTCGGCAAGAGACCTTCCGCCGGTTCGCGGACTGGGTTCGCGGACTGGTGCTCACGCAACTAGTTTGTCAACTCCAGCAGAATTTCTCGGGATGAGAAGTTCGGCAGCTCGCGGACTGAGTTCGCGGACTTGGCAACAAGCCATTCTTCCGGTTTCTCTTGATCAACAAAGTTCGCAAACTTTGGTTCAAGGAATATGACTTATACATAAATGTGTTTCCACAACAATGTTTATGTCCATCATTGGTTATGTAATCTAACCTCTCATTTCAATCATTGAAACATTTTTAGAGGACGTTATACAGTTGTTACACCATTTCTCGTCAAAGCAATTTTCAAGATGATTGAAACATATCATGACTTTCGTCACTAGGTAAAGATAAACTTGGTCGAAGCGAAAATCTTACCAACACATATTTCGAGATATATATATAGGCGAGGTATACTCGGCTCGAAATACCAAATGTGTATAATCTAAGTATATATATAGCATACGACTTTTTGTCTCAAGAAGTAGGAGATAAAGTAGATAGACTTTTGAGTGACAGATAAGTTCAAGTCTTCACATACATTTTTGTCGAGAAGTTCCACCGGTTCCTTGAGTAGTTCTTCTACTTGTATGATGAATCCCCATGAAGTGCTTGAGCTTAACTACACTTTTTATCCTAGTCCGAGACTTAGCTATAATAGACTAGAAATCAAGACTTATAGTTTTGATCACCAACATTGACAAACATGCTTGAGATAGCAACGCATGCGATTTCGACCGAGCAATGCTCTAACAATCTCCCCCTTTGTCAATTTTAGTGACAAAACTATCAATACATATGGAATACAAAAAAGATAAAGAAACTTAAGTAGCTCCTATTCCACATGTCTAATCTTCAACATTCCTCGAAATCTTCGTCACTTCCAAGTACTCCAATGATCCCAAAGGTTGTAAGTTTAGCATCACCGTTGTTGAAGATCCGTAGCTATAACAATGAGAAAGCATCGGTCTCGATCATTGTTATACAATGTCATAGTATTATTACACAACATCAAAGTTCAATTGTATCACAACTTCAACAATAATATTATGGTGATATGTATCATTCCCGCTTAGTCAATACTCCATCTTACATGGAAACCATTCCCCCTTACATAATGACCCGAAGACCATATGTATTTGTAGTGTGAACTACATATTAATTCTCCCCATTTTTGTCAATAAAATTGGCAAAGGTACAAGAACGGGATTATAATGAAATTTTCGTAAGAGACATTTCATGACTAAAAAGAAAGAACACACATCATCTTATTTAGATGCAATCATATAGCCGAAGCTAATAACATTCATCAAGGAGTTTATAGATACAAGATAACCCCTCTAAAATTCCACAACCGCACACCCCTCAAGATATGACCATTAAGCACAAGGTCAAAAGAACTCTCCACCATTTGATGTCATTCCCGAGAGAACAACAACGAGCGACCTTAACTTCAAAAGAAAAGAAGGATTTTTATTGGACACTAAAACCATAAGAATGATTTTTATATCCAAAAACTCAATCAAATTAATCACAAGTAAACCCATGATTAATTTAATCGGAATACACAACCAAATTAAACACAAAAAGTGATTAATTAATTATGCTCAACATAAGTAAACTTACGGACCTACGACTAAGTTTAACCATAAGGAATGATTAGATTAACCATTCATATATTCAACACAAGAAAAACTTATGGAGTAATAACTAAATAACCAAACACGATGATTAATTTAGTTCATAATGCTCGACATATAGTACCTTACGGAGCAACAACAAATCCAATCAAAAATAATCAACTTGGTTGTTTAGTGCTCAACATAAGACACATTACGGAGGCTCACAGTATTACATAAAATATGGATCAGTAAAGATCAATATTGTGGAATACACAAGGATTCATTCTATCTTCCATCACTATTCGCATAACGACATTCAATAGACATAATCCTTGCAAACAAAAGATTTTAACCTATCTTCTGTCAAGGATTGACAATATAGGCTTAACTTTTGTATTTGTCAAAAGTCCATTCATTCTTTAACCAATACATGAATATCGATCACAAACGACTTTACTTTTGACAAGGTATGGGTAAAACATAGTTCACGGACGTAAACACCAATATCCCATAACAAGTTGCATTATAACAAATCATAAAGATCAAATACTGCAAAAACATCATCCTCCAAATATTTTTAGAATTTAAACCAATAAATCTAAGAACATGAAGATGAAACCGTTGGACATAGCAATGTGAAATCACAATAATGGCTATTCCAAACTCTAGTAATCCTTCTCAGAAATAAGAATAAATTCTCATAAGAAGTTTCCTAGGCAACAAGACAAACTCGTAATGCACATACAAGATGATTTGTCCTTATATGATAGAATCAATCTTTTTCGCATGGATTTACACCAATAATAGCTACCAAAGGCGTATAAAAAGATTTTCTTAACAAAGAAGAGCATACAACGTCAATAACGACTATGCACCATAGTTCACAAAGGATGATTGTGAATATTCAAGAATTCCATAGCACTACATACTACTTTCCATTCTTGAACTTCCTTCTTTGTGATTCACCAACAACATTATTGTAAAATCTACAAATTAGATTATGAGAGTATTACCCCAAGAATCCAATTTCCCAAGTTCAAGAGCAGTGGAACAAGTGCAACGAAACGGAGCAAAATACTCAAAAACAAGAGACAGGACAAATACCAATCTTAACTCATCCAAATTCAAGGTTTCTCATCTCCAGTTTGAAGAGATTCCAAAGAGGAAGAGAGCGCAAAAAGAATCAGGTCAATCCGAGTTCGTATGGAGAAGTTACGGCCAAAACAAGTTTACCGAATATCGACGTCAAGTATGCATACGGGTTTGCAAACGAATTTTCGTATCCTGGAGCAGTATGCAGACGGGGTTTGCGAACTTAAACCCCTAGATTTTGGTTTTAAATGATGTTATGCATACTTGGTATGTGTACCATGAAGTCCAAACATACTGAACTAATTTTTTCAAACCTAAACATTTAAGAACCTTAAACACAGATCAAGTTAGGTAGAAATAAACGTTAAGCAAGGTACATGGATCATTATAAGTACTCAGACATAAAACTTGCTCAAGTTTATAGACATACCTTTTTAGAAAAGTCCAATTGAATTATAAAGCCTTACCGAATATAATCTGTGCGCCCCAATTTTCGTGTTTCCCTCACCGTATACATAGCATGGCATTTCTTGGTGAGGATGCACTTACAACACAATCAAGTTGTGTTGGGGTGAACAATGTCTTATTCTCCACAATTGACCTTTAGATTATCATGAAAGGGATCACTTTTAGAGCCTTTCACATCCAATTCCATTTTTCCAAAAAACTTGTTAAGTTCCAACATCATGGATACTTCCTTCTCCATAGTCATGGAATTTTCTGGAAGATCATTCCTTTTCACACTCAAAGAATCATTAGCTTTCTTTGGTACCCACTTCTGAGTGCGTTTAGGAACAATCAGAACCTTCTTCCCATTACTCTTTTCAAGATTTCTAGGAAGAGAATTGGATTGACTATTCTTTTGCAAGTTAGTATTTCTCCAATTGGGAGCATCGGATCTTATCTTCGTCTTTACGAAGTTATCCTTTTGATAACCATTACGATTGTGAAAAGGCTTCGTATAACGTTTATTGGAAAATCTAGGTTTATCACAACAACTATTCCTTTGCCTAAAGGTTGGAAAGTTACAACCTGTAATGTTAAGGGGATTAGCGTTAACATATTATCTTGGTTTCACAACTTCTTGTGATGCCCAAACAAGAACATCATGAAGTTTCTTATTCCTTATACGAAAACGATATCTCCTTTCCAGGTGACCTTTATTTCCTCAATAGTGGAAAACATAAGGAATGTTCTTACCTCGATCTGTATGTGCTGACTTTGGAGGTTGATATTCTTTGCTCTTTCGAACCTTAATTGTCGGTGAAGGTATTTCACTTTTGCCATCAGTGGAAACCTTTTGTTGAGAAGAATCACTAGCCTTGACAAATTTTACCTCTTTACTAATACTTGGAGCATTTATTCCCTTATAGACCAATCCTCGTGTATCACGATGTTTTTCACTTGCTCCTACCATAGTGGTTAATTTGCTTGAACTAGTATTGAACTTTTTCAAGTCATCTTCCAACATCTTGATTTTATCAAGAGCAGCAGCTAAATCAGCCTCAAGGCGTTTTTCTCGAGCGAGACAAACACTTTCTCTGTCATCAAAACTAATTTGTTGAGAGTTAAACCTTGCTTCAAATTCTGCAAGTTTCTCTTCCAACAAAAAGTACTTTTGATAAAGATTATCACATTCAAGTGACTTTATACGTAGGGTTTTCTCAGAATCCTTGAGGAACGATTCGTTAGAACGATTCGAAAAATAAACACCTACGTAACATCTTCTCAATTTCTTGTTTTCTCGACAGAGAGGAGTCAGAAGAGGTGAGACATGAGCAGTTGTAATCTTCTTCTTCTTCCATGAATCCAAAAACTTAACATACTCTGAGACTTCCTCATCAACATCTCTATCAACATCTGAATCACCTTCATCAGAAAGTTCATCCAATTTTTCTTCTAGGAGAGTTTTCCAATCAACAATTTTTACATCAAGAGAATGTTTAGATATTGACTTAGATGTGATAGTTCTCTCAGGTGAATCCAAGCTTTTAGAATCATCTGGTTATTTCTGAACTGGTACGTTATTAGAGATAGACTCGTCCATAATCAGATCACTACAAACACAGACTTATAACGTCTTTAACGTGTTTGCCTACTCTGATAACAATTAAAAAAGTGGGGGTATAACAACCACACCCAATAATTCGATTAGCAATATGTATGGACTAACTCCAATATACTTTCTACAGAATCAACTAGACAATCAGACTCAATCTAGATAAAAAGTATATCAAAGAGTTAATATCTCAATCTCTCGATTTGATATTTACTCAAGCAAATAGAAATCTGCGAGTCTTTATCAAAGAGAGATAAACTTGGATGGTACCAAAGACCAATATCCAAGGATCAATCAACAACCAAAGGTCGGATTTCCAATTGATTGATTCAAATGCACAACCTGTATTATTTCAATTATATAAACAAATATAATGCGAAATAGAAATAACACAGACACCAGAAATTTTGTTAACGAGGAACCGCAAATGCAGAAAAACCCCGGTACCTATTCCAGATTGAATACACACTGTATTAAGCCGTTACAGACACTAGCCTACTCCAAGCTAACTTCAGACTGGAATGTAGTTGAACCCCAATCAGTCTCCCACTGATCCAAGGTACAATTGTACTCCCTACGCCTCTGATCCCAGCAGGATACTGCGCACTTGATTCCCTTAGCTGATATCACCCACAACTAAGAGTTTCTACGACCCAAAATCGCAGGCTTTGACAATCAACAAATCTGTCTCACACAGACAAGTCTATCAAAGGATCAATCTGTCTCCCACAGAAAAACCCTAAAGTTTTTGTTCTGTCTTTTGATAATAATCAAGGTGAACATGAACCAATTGATAATCCGGTCTTATATTCCCGAAGAACAGCCTAGATTAATCAATCACCTCACAACAATCTTAATCGTATGGTAGCGAAACAAGATGTCGTGGAATCACAAACAATGAGACGAATATGTTTGTGATTACTTTTTATATCTTGCTTATCGGAGATATCAAATCTCAAGCCAATCAATCTGATTGTACTCGTACGATAGAAGATGCAAGATCAGATCACGCAACTACGATAAAAGCAGTATCGGTCTGGTTTCACAATCCCAATGAATTCTTTAAGTCGTTAACCTGGTTTTAGAAGAACAAAACAAACGGTAAGGAGAACCGACTCTAGTACGCAAACTAGTATCACACGTGAGGTATGGGGATTAGTTTTGCACAATACTAGATGTCTCCTTTATATAGTCTTTCAAATCAAGGTTTTTCCTTGGTAACAAAGCAATCAATATTCACCGTTAGATGAAAACCTGATTTAGATTCAAGCTAATATTTCTCAACCATTAGATCGAAAACTTAGCTTGTTATACACAAATGAACTGCACGCTTCCAGGTTTGTTAACCGTACCCAAACGTGTACATTGTTGGTTCAACAATAGTTAACCAAAAGGTTAGCTATATGAGCATTTCATATCAACCATGTTCTTCTTCACCATAACTAGTTCAAATGACTCAAATGAACTAGATAGAGAGTTGTTCAATTGCAAGGAAATCTTATGTAACTACACAAGACACAATTGAACCAAAGATGATTTGATTCACTTGAATCGGTTCATGAACTTTTATAGCCAAGGTTTGCAAACTGCATTCCTTAATCTTTTTAAAGTTTAAGTTCAGAAATCATCTTCAGATATATAACCTTCTTAAGTTCGCACACTAGGTTCGCGGACTTAAGCAACCGGATAGAGTTTACAAACTCCAGCAGAAAATCTCGGCAAGAGACCTTCCGCCGGTTCGCGGACTGGGTTCGCGTACTGGTTCTCACGCAACTAGTTTGTCAACTCTAGCAGAATTTTTCGGGATGAGAAGTTTGGAAGTTCGCGGACTGAGTTCACGGACTTGGCAACAATCCATTCTCCCGTTTCTCTTGATCAACAAAGTTCGCAAACTTTGGTCAAGGAATAGGACTTATACATAAATGTGTTTCCACAACAGTGCTTATGTCCATCATTGGTTATGTAATCTAAACTCTCATTTCAATCATTGAAACATTCTTAGAGGACGTTATACAGTTGTTACACCATTTCTCGTCAAAGCAATTTTCAAGATGATTGAAACATATCATGACTTTCGTCACTAGGTAAAGATAAACATGGTCGAAGCGAAAAGCTTACCAACACATATTTCGAGATATAGATAGGCGAGGTATGCTCGGCTCAAAATACCAAATGCGTATAATCTAAGTCTATATATATACCATACGACTTTTTGTCTCAAGAAGTAAGAGATAGAGTAGATAGACTTTTGAGTGACAGATAAGTTCAAGTCTTCACATACCTTTTTGTCGAGAAGTTCCACCGGTTCCTTGAGTAGTTCTTCTACTTGTATGATGAATCGCCATGAAGACCTTGAGCTCAACTACACTTTCTATCCTTGTCCGAGACTTAGCTATAATAGACTAGAAATCAAGACTTATAGTTTTGATCACTAACATTGACAAACATGCTTGAGATAGCAACGCATGCGAGTTCGACCGAGCAATGCTCTAATAGTTTTGGATTTAGACTTGGAAGATCATGCTATATATATGAAGTATATTTCCGGGTTCCATGAGTATATAAGGAAGGATTTGAAGATGTTTTCGGTGGATACTATCTCTGAAGCAAGTATAAAAGCTAATGCTATTGAAGGCAGACTTAAGAAATCTGATTCAGAGGGAAATACTAAGGTGAAATCTGGAGGTACCACTATAAAAGGAGGTGAAAGGAGCAAATAATAAGGGAAGTCTAGTGACAATGAAGGTTTGACTTGTACCCATTGCAAACAAACATGTCACATTATCGACAAGTGTTGGGTTAAGAACCCTCATCTAAAGCCTAAAGGGTTGCAGAGGAAAGAAGCCAAGAAGGAAGCACTAGTCACTCAAACTCCAAGGGAAGTCCACGGACTAACGGAACCCAATTCAAAGCTTTCTCTTATGACAGAGGAAAAAGAAAGACCTTCAAAAGATGATCTTAGGGAGCGACTCTTCACAGTGAAGATGTAAGTCAAAACATCACTAGTTGATGTTGTTATTGACCCGGGAAGTAAGAAGAACTTACTTTCAAATTCTTTGGTGCAGAAGTTAGGATTGAAGACTATCAAACATTCAAAACCATACCCTTTAGGATGGCTTCAAAAGGAAGGAGGCTTACAAGTTTCACAGCAGTGCACGTTCAAATTTGCTCTAGATAAGTCATATATTGATGAAGTTACATGCGACGTAGTTCCTTTGGATGTCTGCCAGGTAGTACTAGGTAGTCCTTACCTATGGTATAGAGATGCAACTCTACACAGGAGGGAACAAAAGTATACCATTACCAAATATGGGGAAAGTTTTGTGATTCGGGCTATAGATTCTCCTCTTGAGGGAGCAAGCTTAATCACAGCCACTCAGGCTAAGCAGTTGGTGAATGATAGCACAAAGTTCATTCTCCTGGTGATCCGTTCTCTTGAAGAGGAGCCGAGTAGAGTATGTTTAGCAGCCTTGACTGCTCAACAAGAAGGCGACCTAGAAAGGTTGAAGTTGAAATACAAGGATTTATTTTCTGATGTCACAGGGTTACCGCCAAAGAGGAGTGTGGAGCATGAAATCATGTTGACCGGGGAGAGTTCTTTACATAATGTAGGTATTTATCGCACGACCGTCGAGGAATCTGATGAGATCAAGAAACAAGTCCAGGAACTCCTAGAACTAGGAATGATAGTTCCAAGTGCTTCACCTTGTGGATCAGCAGTATTGTTGGTGCCAAATAAAGATAGAGGCTGGCGTATGTGTATTGATTATAGAGCATTAAACAAGATCATTAAGAATTTTCACCCTCTACCTAGGATAAACGACATGATGGATCAGTTGGAAAAAGCTCGAGTCTTTACAAAGTTAGATTTCAAATTCGGATACCACCAGATGAGAGTTCGATAAGATGATACTTGGAAGACTGCTTTCAAAACCAAACAAGGTTTGTTCGAATGGTTGGTGATGCCTATTGGTTTGTGTAACGCTCCAGCGGCGTTTATGCGTTTGATGAATGATTTGTTACGACCTTTTATAGAAGATTTTGTGATTTTTTACTTGGATGATATCCTAATATACAACAGAACTTGGGAGAGCATCTCGTTCACGTTGAGAAGGTGTTTAAAGTGTTACATGAAGGCCAGCTGAAGTTGAACGTAAAAAAGTGTGAGTTTGGAAAAGAGGAGTTGGTGTACCTTGGATTCATTGTTGGTGGTGGAAAACGGAAGATTGATCCAAGGAAGGTTGAAGTGATCACTAAGTGGCCTACACCTAGTACCGTAACTGAAATCAGAAGTTTCTTAGGGGCTTGCATCTACTTGCGTAAGTTTATCCGGCATTTTTCGCTGACGGGAGCTAAGGCAAAGTTTGAATGGAAGCAAACCCATGAAGACGCTTTTCAGTTACTAAAAAGGAAGATTTCAGAAGCACCAGTGTTGGCATTGCCTAACTTACATCATACTTTTGAAGTTGAGACCGACGCTTCTAACTATGCATTGGGAGGAGTATTGTTACAGGATGGTAAACCAGTGGAGTACCATTCAGAATTTTTCCCAGGTGCTATTAAGAACTACGCACCTTATGACAAAGAATTTTATGTTTTATATCAATGTAACAAGCATTGGAGAGGTCACTCTTAGGTAAAGAAGTAGTGGTACATTCAGATTACCAACCATTGGAGTATCTATACGCTCAGACGAAACTACAACAAGCCCGGCACATGAATTGGATGTCTTACTTAATGACTTTCAATATTCTCATTAGGTAAAAGAAGGGAGTAACAAACAAGCTGGCAGATATGTTATCTCGACCTCCAGTTCGAGCATTTATGGTGTCCATGAGAATTCAGCCAATTGTTCCTCAAGAGTATGCAGAGTCATACACATCCAGCAAAGACTTCAAGAAGGTGTTAGAAGGTGTAAAAAGTGGTTTGAAAAGCGAGTATGAACTCCAAGATGGATTATTATACAAAGGTCAGTTACTTTGCATACCAGAAGATGGAGATCGTTTACAGTGGTTGAGAGAGGCACACACTTCCCGAGTTGCTGGAAATTTTGGAATGAATAAAACTCTACTTAACCTCAGGCGTTATGTCTTTTGGCCAAAGATGCAAGATGATGTGGCTAAGTTAGTTCGAGGGTGTAAGTTGTGTAGCACATCTAAACCTTCCAAAAGAAAAAGAGGGTTATATCTACCATTACCAGTACCATCAAGGCCGTGGGAGAGTATCTCTATGGATTTTATTGGTGGGTTACCGAAGACCAAGTCTGGTTATGATTACTTGTTCGTTGTGGTTGACCGATTCAGCAAGATGATTGCATTAATTCCATGTACAAAGACGGTAATGGGAGCCGGTGCAGCAAAGCTCTTCTTTGAGCATGTGTGGAAGTATTTTGGGTTACCTACTTCGATTATTTCTGATAGGTATAGTTGGTTCCTTAGTCATTTTTGGGATTCTTTGTGGAAGATGATGAACACTAGGTTGAAGAAGAGTACAACTTTTCATCCACAAACATACGGGCAAACAGAAGTGGTCAACAAGACTATGGTTCACATGTTAAGGGTATATAATTCTAAGCATCTTAAAACTTGGGATGAGAGTTTACCATATCTATAGTTTGCTTTCAATAGAGCAGTTCACAGTTCTTTGGGAAAATCTCCTTTCGATACGTGCTATGGTTACTTCCCACCTAGTCCTTTCGATCTAGTATTTTCTAGTGACACCTCGATGGGGGGAAAGGAAGGAAGTGAACGGCAAGAGGCACACAAATTCTTGGAGAAGATATCTCATATTCATGTGGTTGTTGAAGCACAGTTAAAGAAGTCACAAGCCAAATACAAAGCAAAGCATGACAAGCATCTTGTGCCTTGTAATTTTGGTGTTGGTGACTTAGTATGGTTAAAATTAGGTAAGGAACGACTGAAGGGGGAAGGTAAGAAGTTGAATCCATTGAGATATGGACCGTTTTGTATTCTCGATCAGATTGGTGACAATGCCTTTCGTCTGGATTTACCACCTTATCTAGGAATGTACTCGGTTATAAATGACGAATACTTGAAGTTGTTTGAACCAGCATTACTCGATGATGAAGGCGACGACACTATGATCTTACCACGAGTAGAAGACTTATGTTTTGATAGAGAGGAACCACTCAAGGAAGACTGCATATTAGAGCGAAGAGTGACTAAAACGCGACAAGGAGAGAAAGAAGCTTTTCTAATTGGATGCAAAGGCCAAGTTCCTAGCAAGTCCAAGTGGTTTCACAAGGAAAAAGGGACTTTCGATTTCCCTAACCTTCATTTTTAACTCTCACAGGAGTTCAAGTTCTTAAAAGGGGGACACATGATACAGGTGTATATGTACTCCTTTAGGGAACTTAGTTAACCTCAAGCTAAGTTGAGGGAAGAATCCTATTCTAGGCAGAATTCCTAGTTAGGGAAAGGTTTTGTTTTAGGAAATACTCTTAGTTTAGGAAATAGATTCCTTATAGAAGTCCTTGGTCGACTGAGTACGATGAAGGCTATAAATAGAGGGCTTTGGCTAATAGCTAAGGACACAGAATATTAGGCACAAAAAACCTAGAAAAAGCTTGGAATAATACTTGTGCAAGCTTAGAAAACAGTTTAAGATTAATTCACTGTTAGAGAAGATTGTGAGCGTAACAAAAAGAGAATTGTAATATTTTTCTTGTTCATAATCTAGAGAAGATATTTTCTTCGAAATTACTACCCGTGTTCTGTTTTCTAAGTTTCTCGTCTATTATTATTCTGAATTCCTCCTTTATAGTAATATCTACCAAGGTACAGAGATCATACGTATCAAACACCAAAACCAATTAAAATTCTAATAGACTTGGGACACTTATTTTTTCAGTATTCGCTTAGGATTAGGACTCTTTTTATGTTTATTCTCTATAAATATGTTAGTTTATTCTAGGGTTTGGATTATCAAAGAAATATAATTAGAGTTTTTATGTTTGTTATCTTGGTGACTAATCCCCAATCAAAGAATTTTTATATTTTCGGTCTCAGTTCTTAATATCTGGTATCAGAGCAAGTTTTTCCTATCTTATCTTCCATTGTTACACCATATTACCGTCGCTTCGTTAGCAATCGAAAGAGCATCGCTCCGTCTTTCCGTCTTTCCATCGCTCCGTCTTTCCATCTATAAATAAATAAAATAATAAAAAAAGGTCGTGAATATACTGAAGTGTTAGTTCCCGGCGTCAGCAATTACGTACTATCAACTTTCTTAACAAGGTGCGACAACAACTTAAAGGTTTCGTCAGTAGGACGGCTCGGTGAGTTGTGTTGTTGATTATTTGAATATCGTTTTTGGTCATCTCAACTGGTATTTAAATCCAAGTCTTTTCATACTTTTGCATACCTTATAATTGGTCACCAACCACTACTAGTATAAGTACATGTCGCAACACAAATCTTTCTTGAATTTTAACAATGATGGGTGTTACAAATACGCAATTATCCGAGCGCATTGATACTTTAAGTGCATTTGTATCATCGCTACTTGAAGAGATGCGGTCAGGTTGTATCAACATGGAAACTACACAAATCACTCAAACTACAATACTCACTGAATTGCGGCAGAGTCGTGAAGATGCAAATCGTCACATTGAAACTCTTCTTCTCTGTTTGCAACCTGCTGGTGAAAAATAATATTCCAAGACCTAAGTACCTAACGGTGGTGTTAATCAAGGTAACAATGGGGATAATGATGGTGCTATCATCCGAGAAGGTACCATCTGTTAGAGCACTGCTCGGTCGAACTCGCAAGCGTTGCTATCTCAACCTTGTTTGTCAAGTTTAGTTGTCAAAACTATAAGTCTTCATTTCTAGTATATTTGTAGCTATGTATCGGATTAGGATAGAATGTGTAGTGAGCTTTAGATGTCACGGCGTTCCTCGATTGAAGATGAAGATCTACTAAGGGGAGTTTGGAGGAACTTTATCAACAAAAGGTATGTGGAGACTTGAACTCATCTATCACTCAGAAGTCTATTCTATTCTATCTCCTATTGAGACTAAGTCGTATAGCTATATATACTTTTACACTTTACACATTTGATATTTCTAATTGAGTTTAACTCGCTTATATCTTTCTCGAAATATATGTTGGAAAGCTTTTTTCTTTAACTACGTTCATCATTGTTCTTGACGAAAGTCAAAATATGATCATGTGAAAATCTTCTTGTAACATCTTACATGATTTATGTGAGACAGTCGTTTGATGTAGAATCGGAATGTTTCGTATTGATTATTCGATCATTTGAAAATTAATTATAAGCTAGTAGTTTGTGTGAGACAGTTGTTGTCATCTTCTAAGGATGCTTCAATGATTGAAATGGGAGTTTAGTACAATTAATCATTGTTTAGATATAGCACAGTATGCATACCAGTATGCAAACTGTTGTAAGAATGATTCGGGTCCGGGAACCAATTATGCATACCCGTATGCAAACGGTTTTAACTGTTAAAGTCCGGGAACTAAGTTTGCGTACCCGTTTGCAAAAAATTTCACCTGGTCGGTCCGGAACGAGTATGCGTACCCGTTTGCGAACTGTCGGAAAGGATCAAAGTCCGGAACTTAAGTTTGCGTACCCGTTTGCAAACTTATGTGGTTAAGTTCTAAAATCGGTTAAGTATAATTTCATACTCATGAACAAATACATTTATATATTAAGGAATGCAATCTTTGCAAACCGTGGCTAAATGTTCATGAATTGATTCTTGTGAATCAAATCCGATTTGCTTCTATTGTGTCATGTATACTTCTATGAGAATATAAACAATTGAACAACTCTATGAGTAACACAATTAGATTCATTTGATTATCATTTGATCTAGAAGTGTTAGATGAACATGGTTAATACAAATGTGTTCATATGGCTAACTTCGGTTAACTGTTATTGAGCCAACTCAATATACACTTTTAGGTACGGTTACCCATATCTAAATGAAGGTATAATTCATTCGTGTGTAACAAGCTAAGACCATCTAACGGTGGAGAGATATTGCTTTGGTATTAAGAAAACTTAACTTGAATCTTAAATCAGGATTTCATCCAACGGTGAATATTGATTGCTTTGTTCCAAAGTTATCAAACCCTGATTTGAAGACTATATAAGGGAGAACTCTAGCAACTTGGAAATCTAATCCCACACTTCTTGTGTGATACTAGTTTCGAATAGAGTCGATTCTCCTTTAACCTAGGTTTTTCCTAAAACCATTATAGGTTAACGACTTAAAGACTTCATTAGGATTCTGAAGCCAGGCCCAACTATTTTCTCTGTAGTTGCGTGTTCTGATCTTACTTGTTCTATCGTATTGAGTACTATCTTCTCTAAGATTTGCTCGAAATGTATCTCCGATAGATAAGATATAAAAAGTAATGACAAAGCTCTTCGTCTCATTCTTTGTGATTCCACAATAACTTGTTCTACGACCATATAGTTAAGTTATTATGAGGTGATTGATATTTCTAGGATGTTCTTCGGGAATATAAGACTGGATTATCAATTGGTTCATGTTCACCTTGATTTATCAAAAGACGAAACAAAAACTTCATAGGTATTTATGTGGGAGACAGATTTATCTATCAGAATAGACTTTCCTGTGGGAGACAGATTTGTTTATCAAGTCTTCGACTTTGGGTCGTAGCAACTCTTAGTTGTGGGTGAGATCAGATAAGGGAATCAAGTGTGTCGAGTTCTGTTGTGATTCAGAGGCGTAAAGAACGCGACTGTAACTTGATTAGTGTGAGACTGGTTAGGGCTCAACTGCATTCCAGTCCGAAGTTAACTTGTAGTAGACTAGAGTCTGTAACGTCTTAATACGGTGTGGTGTTCAAATCTGGACTAGGTCCCGGGGTTTTTATGCATTTTTAGTTTCCTCGTTAACAAAACTTTTGGTGTATGTGTTATTTCACAGGTTGTGCGTGGTTCAATCAATTGGTAAATCCAACCTTTGGTTGTTGATTGAAATTGGTTGACACTTGAACATTGGTATTTGGTACCGTTCAAGTTGTTTCTCATAATAATCTGGCTCGCGGATTTCTATCTGTTTGATTTGCTGATTACATTGAGAAACAGAGATATAACTCTTGGATATATTTTCTTTTATTGAGTCTGACTGTCTAGTTGATTCTCTTGTAATTATATTGGAATTAGTCCATACAGATTGCCTAACGAAATATTGTTACTAGACTTGCTATACCTTTGGTAGATCCTCATTTTGTATGGTTCGCAAGGGATACTTAGCAAGAGAATCATCACATCTAATTAGTACTTCTTCGTTTGCCTTTGGATTAATCATCGTTATACGATGACTACTTTCATAGTAGTAATCTTTGCTGGCTCATTAGAAGAAGAGGGCGTGTGGTGGACATTTCCTTGATTTTTAGCATCATCTGCATTAAGGTGTTGCTGCGACAAACAGATTCAGTATGAGTAAAAAAAATTAAGGAAATTAATCAAACTAAGATTGAATTTTGAACAGAATTAATTATCAAAAAAATATTTAGACGAAGTCCTATGAACTAGATTGAGCTGCTAGATTATCATAAAAGTGTTGCAGTTCAAAAAAAGTGTTGTCTATTTGTTAAAACTAGTTCTCTCTCCTAGCATTTGCTCGCACTTGAACTAGCAGCGAGATAGTAGCGCTGAATGGTTCAGCGCCACAAAAAATCACATTTTCGCTGAATGGTTCAGCGTTGGGAGATTTATTTTTTGATCTGACAGCTGAGATTAGTTGAGCTGAACCAAACAGCGCTTGGCATTGATGTGGACTGCTAATCTAGCTGCTAGATTAGAGCCTCTCCAATGGAATGTGTGTTAAGGAAAAAGTAACAATCCACGTAGAATCCACAACAATATTTATAAAAAATCATCTCCAACCCATTGATGTGAAGATGATGTGGCAAAAAAAAAGCTAGACATCCTCTAGGTGAACCTCTAGTTTTAGACATTCACTTAGAGGATGTCTTCCCATCCTAGTCACACTTTTGTTAATAAAAGTCAATGAAAAATAAAAATGGAAAGGATTCTAACCAATTATATGCCTACAAATAAGTAAACAAATAATTGAGCACTTTATGGATTTGAGATAAAAATTTATTTTTCCTAATATTTAGGATTTTATACTCAAAGGATGTCTTAGAAGTGATGCCACCTATGAAATATTCACATTCACCATTGGAAAAACTCTTAGCATTGGCATATGACTTAGGAAGTTATCCTAGCTGATGTGGACCGCTAATCTAGCTAACCAAGCGCTGATGTTGACTGCTAATTTAGCTGCTAGATTAGCATTGACATATGACTTAGGAGGTTATCCTAGTTGACGTGGAACGCTAATCTAGCTAACCACACGACTTAGCCTTAAAATTTCATCAACTAGAACAGAAAATTTCTCGGTTTTAATCCGGTTCATGGTCGAACAAGCAAAGCCAGGAATTAATGCATTTCCTGCAAACCCTTTCGGTGCACGTGGAACTATCTTCCGGCGAACGTCAATGGGAAATAATACAGTGGAAATGCATTCATCTGGTAACTGTGTTGCAATGCTTCTTGCTTTCCATAACTTTGCCGCTAAAACATGGAACGTCGTGTACTTCATAAATTTTCCATCTCTCTGGACTAAAGATTTTAAGTTGGAGATCCAACTTTCTGACAAGTAAACGAGCTTGGTAGTAGTCTTTAGAAAGGGTTGTTTGATTATGGCTGGAATGAGAATACTCCCAGGGATGCTAAAGGATATGTCTGATACTTTGGGTATGGAGTATTCAAAGTGTGGGTGACTGATTCTTGGTGAGTTACGTGCTTTAAAGATGCTACGATCCGAGTTCGGATGGATAACAAGATCATCTCCGCGTGTCAATGAGGCTAAGTTCACGATGAATTCTTGAATTGCGGTGCCGTCTAGGGTACAATGGTTGGATCGAGAAGCTAGAGCTACACCTCCACATTGAAACCGAGTTAGCTGCATTTATGCAAAGAGAAATTCGATTCATCAGATATACACGAAGTAAAATGTAGTTGAGTAGGATGCAGGACTAGGCATATATACACATATCAAGTGTTAGCTACTGTACCTGTAAAAACAACAGCGATTTATCTTTGAGCTCCAAATTCATCCACTCCTCATCACGCAAGAAGGAAACCAGCTTTTTGAATTCAGGCTTATTTGGACTCCTTAACTCACCGAGTTGACTCATCTCAGTACTAGTAGTTACTGCAACAACTACAACACCTTCACCATTACAATCAATCTCAAACCGATCATCATTCTCTCCCTCACCAGCTTGATGAATAAGCCTTCCAGCCATGAAATCATAAGAAACTAAAATCAGTCGGAGCGCACGATAAAAACTAGAACAAATTTCTGCAAAACTGATAGCATTTATTGTTGCTTCGATGAATGATACAGTTTCTATGTAACTAACAAGGGTGAGGTCTATGTTAGATAAGAAAAGACGGCGACGATTCAACAATGTCTCAGGTACAATGACATGCTTTTCGACTAACTTCAAGTCCTCCATACCACTAATAAGATGAAGTTATAGCTATAGCTAGAGTTTGAGAAGATTATGAGTTGTGTGATATGATTCCAGTAGTACTACTGGCAACTGATATATAATCAGTGTTGTCATATGTTGTTTTAATGAAAGGGTTGTTGATGTGTTAGGAGAGAATTTATTGCTACATACCAAAAACTTTTATTTCTCTTTGAAAAATAATAGAATTGCATGTTAAGTGTTTTGCTACAACGAGAACGCACAGTGACCAAGATTTTTGAGGACAGAACCCATAAGAAGTAAAAGGTTAATTCGAAGTGGAAGAAATTGTTAACCAGAAGTCTAATGATGTGTCTGCAAATATAAAGTGGAATTTAGCAATACACTTTAGTAGGTGCAGGGTGGTTAAGCTTTTAAGGCCCCAAACCTACTAATTTGCAGTTTTCGTAACCTTGAATTTAAATGCTGCAGAGAATAAATATGGTGAAATGTCATCGCAATGTCTTTAACACGCATAGCTATTAATGTTATTAATACTAAGGGTGCACACGGTACGGTTCGGTTCGGTTCTTGCCGAGACCGAGTACCTGTACCTCCCACCCTTCGGTTCCTAAAAATTGGACCGGTCCGGTACCGAGTACTTCGGTTCCGGTTCCATTCGGTACCGGTCGGTTCCGGTTGGTTACGGTACCGGTTCCGGTTCCATTTTCAGAAAAAAAAAAAAAAAAAAAAATCTACTGCCCTGTTTTTTACTTTTTTTACCTGTTTTTCAATATCTCAAAGCAACAACTAATAAGTAGCAAAAACAGAAAAATTCTACATAAACAAAATTCTACATAAACAAAACATTATTTTACTTTACTGATAGGAAAATTTCTACTAAAAATTGTCACCTGAAAAAGATACTACTAACGATAATCGGGGGAATTAATCTAGTACTTGACGGGGGAAAGAATTTCGAGTTGTGCGCCAAGCTGTCCTTCAACAGTCTTCTCGGCCTTAAGTCTCAACTTGTTCAACTGCTTTTTCCTTTCATACACAAGCTGGGATCTTGCCTTTCTCTTCTCCTCAAGTTCCTGAAATTTTGAAAACAAAGATAACATAAGAATACACATAAACATATGGATACATATAACCTGTAGGCAATAACTGATTTTGTTTTTGGTTAAACAAATTCAAAGATACAAAAATGCAAACTCATAACACAAAAAATGTGTACAGAAAGGAGGAATGAGTAGTGCAGGACACCAATCACACAATTTAGCCAACAAAAGTTACAAAACTAAAAGGAACTGAAATTCAAAACTGCAATTGGTCACAGGAACAGAGATGATATGCAACATGCTGGAATGCATATTATACAGGGCGACAGTAGCATGAACTGCTTTAAACTAATCTAGTATTGTGCAAGTGGTAACTAAATGCAAAAATACAGCTAAATAATGCAACTAATAACCTTGACAACTACAGAACGATAATGAACTTAAAGCTATGAACATAACAAAATCAAACTACTACCTATAGCTACAAGACTGATATATCTAAACTAAGGATAAAAATACTTAGGGTTTCACAGAAGAATTCTGTTCCATAAGAAAAAGGCATGTAAACTGCTATTTTGGTGTCAACTATAGACAATTGGGAAACACCCCTAACAGAAGGCATGTAAATCATATTTGTATGATATGATTTCATTGTTTTGAGAATAGGCATGCAAACTCACTTGATTTCACTTGAACATAAGTGATATTTTTCTTGGAGAATTCTGTCATAAACTCACAATTGTACCAAATATTGGCGGAACCCTTGCAAGCCCTTGTCTGAGGCCTTGGGTTCAAGAAGATTACTTTGGCACTGTTTATAGTGTAAGGCTGCAAAAACATAAACAGTATCATTAGTCAAACACGAGACGGTTCAAGTCATCTTCACGGACTAATGAATCAAAGGACATCTCAAGATTCTCAAACCCTAAATAACCAGAAACACTGAATCGAACAGCTTTAGCAATAATAATCATTTTTGAGTAACACCCATATCTCAAAACAATAATTTTATATCAGACATAGTTAGAGATTTGAAAAAAACCCTAGAAATGAAAAATGAAACAAAAATGGTTTCAATCAAAAAAATAATAATTGAAAAGAAAAGAAAAAACACTTACCTAAATCTGGTTCCAGCAGGTTTGAGATCCACAAATTGAATAATGAGTTGTGGGATTTTAGAATCAGAACAAGAATCAATGGTAAATGTTTGGGGTTACTAATTTCTCCATTTCCATGGCTGGGTATATAATAGTTGGTAAGGAAATGAAATTGAACCTGTATGAGTTGATGAGAACGATGAGAAGAAACACGGTGAGGGAAAATACTACGAAGACAATCTCCAAGTTGTTTAGTCTTTTGAAGTGAAGGTTAACAGAGAAGATAGAAGAAGTTCTTCTCCTTCTCAGAACTCAGACACAGAAGAGGCGAAAAACAGAACTGAAACCCTAACCAAGTAACCAGTTAATGTTAGCTTATATACCCCCCTATAATCCAACGACTGACACAATCCCTTATCCCCTAAATCTAACGGTCATAATCATTCGGGAATTCGGTCCGGTACGGGACGGTTCTTGTATTGGACCGTGTACCTGTACCCCCAGAGCTCGGTTCCTATATTTTGGACCGGTACCTGTACCCTGTACCTCGGTTCGGTCCAAAATCAGGTACGGTTCCATCGGTTCCGAGTCGGTCCATCGGTCTGTCGTAGATGGCACTGACAGATTCCATGGAAATATTCTCCTAATCTGAATAGCTTGCATATAGTCTGTCGTAGTATCTCCGCTGCTGCTTTCAAGAAAAAGCAAAGACAAATTAGACTCACCAGCTGGCATGCACACAAGTCTTGGGGCAATAATTCATAATAAACTTTGAGATAAAATCACCTCATCGGTAACAGATGGTGAGATTGTCTCCACTGCTTGATCAAAGTGTGTTTCATTGATCGTCCATTTCTTTGTTTCGTGACCGCCCTCGCCTGACATTCGCTTCTCCGTTAGGGCAATCATGGCGGCTTTGTCAGCTTGTGAAGGCATATAGTCATATCTCTGAAGCTCAGAACTAGAAGATAGAAAATGTAATTGGCTGGACTACAAAATCACACTACTTCAGAGCGGTGCATACATACCACTCTAGCAAGATCAGCTCCACTTAGATTCTCGTACGCTTTCTTCCGACCGATGGCGACTAAATCTACATCCTCAGATATAGGTTTTCTCTTGGTAAGGGCTTTTAATATCAATTCCCGTTCTTCTGGACCCGGAAGGGGGACATACATGTGTTTCCCTAGCCGACCAGGTCTTTTGACAGCTTCATCCATAACCTCTGGCCTACCGATACATACAACAGCCGCTTGTCAGACCCTGAGGGTTTCATTTTTACTCTCCTTATCTTACGGTTATGTTATTCTTTACTTTACATTTTGTTTTCTGATCTGAAACAAGAAACGGGGGAAAGTGCGCACCTGTTTGTAGCACCAATCACAAAAACACAATTCCGTTTGTCACCTCCATCTAGCTCTATAAGTAACTACAATTGCAATAGAAACATCCAATTCAAACTCCATATAAAAATGTTTAATCCTTTCTCAAAGTTCTAAAAGTTAAGAAATAAATAGAGGCATGCAAAAAAAGACTGGCTCCAAATTGTATTTAACCTGGGTTAAAAGACGCTCAACTACCCGTCCCCCATCATTTCCACGTTTTGTTGTTATTGCTTCCACCTGGGAAGTGAGACAACACCTTTTAAAAGTTACTAATGAGATACAAACTACCTCGGTAAAATGCAGTACAAGACACCGTACCCAGATACCACATGGTGAAGAGGGCAAAAATGAGAAAAATGTAGAGTCAAGAAAGTACAGTTTAACAACTAGCATCAAGTAATAAATGTGAAGTGAAACAAAATGCACAAACATTGACGTTATGTAAGGTTCAGGTAGTCATGAGTGGTGAAAGAAACACATAAACTTTCGAATTTTGAAACAAAGGTAACTAAATGAATTATGACGTGCGGATAGGATAAGAAAATGGTTAGAATGAGCATATGATCAGGTTGTGGAACTAACACTATGAAGGTACCATTGTTATCACCAACTGTTGTTTTCATGTAAGGAAACGTTTGCACTTTCAGGTTCTACATTACAAATGGCTTTAAATGAATGATAACACTGGATGCAGCATGGTGCAGCTAGATAGAGTTGTATGTTGAAGACATAAAAACAGAATAGTAAAGTGTAAGAAGAGACCAGTACCTCATCAAAGAAAAGAATGCAGGGAGAACATGCCCTAGCACGAGTAAATATTTCCCGAATTGCCTTCTCAGTCTCTCCCACGTACTTATTCAGAAGTTCAGGGCCCTAGACGGTGACCATAGCTAATAAGTAACTTACAATAGTCAAATACTGAATACTGAACACTCAAGGAACAAAAGGAAAACCAGAGAGTACGAGAGACAAACACCTTAATGTGTATGAAATTCGCTCCTGCCTCATTTGCTATAGCCTTCGCAATTGTAGTTTTACCACAACCAGGAGGCCCATAAAGCAAAAAACCTTGCTCGAAACCTACACCAAATTCCTGGAGAACCAAAGCACATCACAAATAGGAGTTAATTATGTTATGCGTAACATGTACAAATCAATTCTAGGATAACAAGAGCGTCGTGCCAACATATGACTTACCTCATAATCCTCGGGGTACTTTATACAACTGACAATATATTCGTCAAATTCCCTCCTCAGGAAGTCAAGACCGCCAACATCTTCCCACTTGATATTGGGAGTAGGTGAAAATCCTTCTCTTCTTAAAGATGGTTGAACCATTTTAACCGCGTCCTGCATATTTACAAGAAATCTGAAACATAAAATATTGCATACTAAAGAGAACCATTGTAGTTTTTTCTGTAATAGCTTATGTTTCTGGGGAGAATACAAAACCCGGAAACAAGACCCCTAAAATAAACGAAAAGAATTTGTACATTTTGGCAGAGAGATGAAAAATAAAAATAGACAACTAGAAACGTCATGAATCATATCAGAGGCAGACACGCATTTAAGTAGCTGCACGATATAAGCAGCTTACCCTACATTAGTATGATTTCCCATCAAGCACTAAAAGGTTGTTCGAGCCAAAAGTACCTCGAAATCACTCATGATAATGCCCAGTCCTTCCGTTGTCCATGCCTCCAACGGTTGCATCAACCAGTCTACGTCGGGCACTTCATTATTGCATTTCCTAATAGCAATTATCCTTTTCTTTGCTAGCTTACCAGCCTTCTTAACAAGTTCTGACAAGTCAGCTCCAACAAAACCTGGTGTAACTCTGGCAATTTTTGCTAAATTACAATCCTTCAGAAGTTCAAGATTACGTGTTAAAAGAGATAGGATTTCAGCTCGTGCATTTTCATCAGGAATACCCAAAGCAATTTCTTGATCAAATCGCCCAGGCCTCCTGAGGGCCGGATCTAGAGCCTCTGGTCGATTTGTTGCTCCAATTACAAGAACATAACCAGCTATCTTTTCAAAACTTGTTGAGCTTGAATCTACATCTGGAGTGCCTAGGATTTGGGGCTCGTCCATGCAAGTCAATAGTTGTGTTGCTATTCGTGTTTCTATATCCCTTTGTGAATTTCCCCTTTTGGAAGCAATAGCATCAATCTCATCAATGAATACAATTGAAGGACCCGTCTTGTATGCTTCTGAGAACAGATCTTGTATCGTCTTTTCAGATTTACCTGAAGTGATATATACATAAAAATAATGAGATATACGTCTCTACGAAGCAGTCCCAAAACCTCGTTAAATCCAAATATGCACCAGCTAATAACTAAATTTCCAAAGGGGACATAGACACTAACTTTACAAAACACAAATATGAAATAATGTAATAAGAGGGGCATGGTCATCTCCCTAGGCAGTAGGCTCCATATCCAAACTCCAAAGGTTGGGTGTCTCACAGCAGCCCAACTTCCTATGTAGGTGCACCTATGTGCTCGCCTAGGGGCCCTGCAACGAGCTTGGGGCGAGAACATTGCAACCTAAAGGGTAAAGTGTCACTATATTACTTTATGCGTTTCTATTCCTTTCTCAGTGTGGATGCACTTCTTGTTTATATCGCAATACACAATTTACATTTAGCTTGATTAAGTCCTATTTTGCAGTAAAACTTCATATAGGTTTCATATACATATGCAGGAAATCTCCACAGCATCCATGTGCAAGATGCACCCTGGAGACTTTGCTTAATGTGGGTGCCTGGCCGTTGATGCTGAACATTTGACTAACTATCGGAGTCTTTCTTCTAGTGTTTAGGTGGGATCCCAAGTTTTCTTATTGCTCACATATGATTCAAACTGGAGCAGCAGTCTTAGACACGAATAGCTAAACAGAAAAACATATATCTATTGGAATGAATTTGATACCTGGAATTCCAGAAACTACTTTAGCAGGAGTTATCTTGTAAAAAGGAACTCCAGCTTCATTAGCAATGGCATGAGCAAGCTTGGTTTTCCCACATCCAGGTGGTCCATGCAGCAAGATCCCACCTGAGGGTTTAACACCCAGCCTCTTGTCCAATTCTGGATGTCCATAACGAAGCGGATCAATTACTTCATCATGTATCCTATCTAAAACCTCTTTTAAACCTCCAATATCCTCAAACCTCGGTCGTTTCTTCACTTTCCCATCATCATCATCACTTTTCAGTCCCCCATCTGTGGTGATGGCACTCTTCGATACACTCTCCTTCCCTGTTTCTTCACCTTTATGCGATTCCAACATTTTCGTCTTCTTTGGTTCAATTTTCATCTTCTTCTTTGGTTTATTTTCGACTTCAATTTTCGTATCCTTATCTTCTACTCCATTATTCCTCTTGTTCGAAAGATCGTAAGTAACCCTAAGCGTTTTATTGAACAAATCAAGTGTATCATTCGAAGAAGAAGAAGAAGATGAATTATCTACATGCAGATTATAGCATGTCCGTGGCTGTTTTGAAGCTCTTTTGACATTTTTTGTAGGTGTTTTCTTCTTTCGCGCAGCTTCTAAAGCTTTCATTCTACAATGGAGGCTTTCGCCCAATGAAGGAGAAGAACATGTGTCTCTAACCATCTCTAGAAAATACAAAGCCTAAAAACCCTAATAAACAATGTAAAAGGAATACCAAAATCCTTCAGCGCATACGAGCTGTACTGCAACTCCACCGCGTTTTCTTCAAACCCCAATTGAATTATCTTTCTAGGGTTTTAGGACTGTTGGGCGCGGCAAAGCTTCTCTGCGTATCCTTCAAATGGACTCAATAGTCAATACCCGTCTAGGCGACATAGAGAAGTGATTTCTACTGAGGCGGAGACCATCTAAATAGCGCGTTTTGGGAAGTAGTAGTGTTTCTGCTTTTGCTTTAGAAGAAAATAAATTTTTTTGCTTTCAAAAATCGATTTGAAATCCGATATCTAAACTGATTTTTTTTTTGACTTTTCGAAGTCAAAAGTAACATCTAATTACATATCCAAACAAGCTATAAAGCTCAAGGGGACAAGACCGACAGACGGCTCTGCTAGAATATGGAAACTATTATTAGGACGTACATTTCATTAGAGGGACATCACTTAATAGGACAAAAACGGGTCATCCATAAGTAGTATCAAAAACTCCTTATTTAAAATAATTTTGTATTGACTAAACAACCCTTATTTAGTTAATTTTAATTTAATTTAATTAGATAAAAATTAAATTAATGAATTTTGTTGCATACTTGGTGAATTATGGGACAAAGTTTTTGTGGGAAGAAAAACTGGTCGTAAAATAAACTTCTACAGTTGGAAATAATCCAAACCTGGACGTAAAATCACTTCTAGGGTTGGAAATAATCCAAACCTGGACTTAAAATCACTTTTATGGTTGGAATTAAAAGAAAACTAGACATAAAATCAGATTCTACGGTTGGAATTAAAAGGAACCAGGACGTAAAATGAGCTTCTACGGTTGGAACTAATTCAAACATGGACGTAAAACTACATGCAAATAAAATTCTACGGTTGGAATTAATCCAAACCTGGACGTAAAATCACTTCTACGGTTGGAAATAATTTAAACCTGGACGTAAAATCACTTTTACGGTTGGAATTAAAAAAAAACTCGACATAAAATCGGATTCTACGGTTGGAATTAAAAGAAACCTGGACGTAAAATGAGCTTCTACGGTTGGAACTAATCCAAACCTGGACGTAAAACTACATGAAAATAAAATTCTACGGTTGGAATTAATCCAAACCTGGACGTGAAATCACCTACGGTTTTTAAGTTTTTATTTTAGTTAAAGGGTAATCTAGACATTTTGTATATGTGTTAGGATATCCCGTAACCACTTTTTTGGACATTAAGAATCCAAATGAAGCCCCTTTATTGGAGTGTGACGCCCCAATAATAGCCTTCTAGAATATTGATAGCATTCATCACCGATAGGCAAAGAAGCTAACCTAAACGTGTAAACTGGGCCATCATGATAAAATTTAAGCACAGTATTGCATAGTGACCTTGCATAGTACATTACAATATGATAGTTTCTTGGGTTGTGTTGTGCCAAACGAATCAGTACATTGGCACATATAAGCATGAAGCACAATACGCTAAGAGAACACGTCATAACATACATAGAATATCACATAACACGGTATAATACACCATATTTCATGTGTATATTTCACAACATAGTCGTTATTCAAGTCAAGTCTTTGACATTTTATTTTCGCTATGTTGACTTATTTCTATAACCATGCATAATATATCTAGACATCTGAAAAATATATTTTTTTGGATAAGTATACTAGCAAAGCACATCACCAAACAACGCGGTCACTTTTCTGACATAACATAACACAACAACCCCTCTAACATAGCATAACATTGCACACTTTAATTGTTGGCGTAACACAACATGATACGCAACATGCTAATCGTGCACTTCACGGGAAGGGTTAGGCTGGGCGGGCAGGTTTTACGCCTCTAAACCTACCAATGAAAACTTTGTTTATACATTTAAATCCTTCTTATAATGATAAGGAAAGATACCCTTAAACATTAAATACTAGTTATTGTTTACCCTACTAGTCCAAGAATTCTATGATGGAATTCATTGATTCTGTTCGGGTCATATTCTAACCTATCGGTGCTGGACTCGTTGCTATCCCTGGTGAGTTCAATCCCATGTGTGCAGGTAAGAGAACTCCAAAAAATTTAGAATGACTAAGTAATTTTCTCGTGATTAGTATGAATGAAAAAAAAGTCTGGGATTCACTAAACATCATAATGATAGAGGGGTTGTCCAAATCGCCAGTAGTTTTTCCCTCCAGATCTTCCTCGAAAATCCTTGGGTCAGTCTAACATTGCTGAAAAGAATTAACAGAAATGATACATTTACTAAGAATACTTCTGAAGGTTATTGAGATATTCAAACCCATTTTTCAAAACTCAAATTTTTTTCAATCACCATATTAGAATCACTCAAACTTAAGGTTCAAAACTTAATCCTTCGTATTTCATTCTTTACAATGAGGTGTAAGTATATAGATTACAAAAGGGAGTAAGATAAACGTTCTTCTGCAATAGCGTGTTGTCGGACGAAGGGGAGGAAGAAAATAGGGCCAACCTACAAGTATTATTACAACCACTGATGAGTCAACAAGTAACAACTATCATTATTTACACTTAATTGTTCAACACTCTCCCTCAAGATGATGCATATATATTATAAATACCCAACTTGACAAGTGAATCGTTAAATACACTATTGGATATGGCCTTGGCCAGAAAATTTGCTAACTGTTGTGTTGTACGAACATATGGTATTTCAATAATGTTGTCTTCGAGTTTCTCATAGATGAAATTCCTATCCATTTCCACATGCTTCGTTCGATCATGTTGCACCGGATTCTCTGCAATTTTGATCGCTGTCTGGTTATCACAAAACAACTTCATAGGATTTTTAGTAGGGAAACCAAGCTCCTTCATATAAGCCTTTTTAACCATAAAAAATCACAAATTCCTTACACCATTGCCTGTATTCTGCTTCAGCACTTCTTAGATTTCCAAGTTACTAAATTACCTCCAACGAAGGTAACATACCCAGATGTTGATCTTCTCCTGTCGCCTTTGCTTCCCTAGTCTGAGTCGGTGTAACCCGATACAATGATATGTCCATGCTTTGAAAACATCAACCCTCTGCCCGATGTGGACTTCAAATATCTCAGTATCCTCGTGAATGCATTAGGATTATGCATAAATTTTCTTACAATACTTACAACATATGCAATATCAGGTCTTGTATGAGAAAGATAAATCAAAATCCAACTAACCTCTAGTATATCCCCTTGTCAGCTGGTACTTGATCATAATACTCTAAGCAAAAGGGGTAAGGTCCTGTTGAGATCTTACTTTAAGACTATGATTTTATTTCATAGGAGACCCAATCGACTCACAACCCAGCATACAGGGTTCCTTTAACAAGTCAATCACATATTTTCGCGGAAACAAGAAAATCCCATTTTCGTATCGAATAACTTCAATGCCAAAGATGTATTTAAGTCCACCCAGATATTTCACATCAAACTCATAATACAAAGAACTCTTCAGATTACTTAGCTCTTCAGGGACGTCATTTCCTATTACCACCATATCATCTACGTAGATAATAATCACGGTTAACTTGTCACCCACTTTTTTTAGGAACAAGGTATGATCAGCGTTACTCTGTGTATACCCAAATTTCTTCATTGATTGACGAAGTCTACCAAACCAAGATCTGGGAGACTGCTTCAAACCATATAAGATCTTCTTTATCTTATAAACCATGTTAGCATCGTTCGGAGCATTACATGTGGATCACCATGTAAAAATGCATTTTTACATCATATTGTTGTAGGAAAGAGCCTAAATTTGTTTCCAAATACAATAGTACTCGAATAATATTGATTTTTGCAACAGGAGCAAACATCTATTGATAATCAATACCATAAGTCTGGGTAAACCCTTATAGCCACAATTCTTGTTTTGTACCCGTCCATAGAGCCATCTGGATTATGCTTGATAGCATACGTATACCCACTTGCAACCAGATGGTTTCTTTCCTTCTGGTAACAATATTATTTCCCATGTATGATTTTCTTCCAGCGTTATCATATCCTTTTTCATCGAATCAGTCCATTTTGGATCACGTAATACTTCTTGTACGTGTTTAGGAATAATAACATCTTCCATCTGATTGACAAATGATTTTCCAGCTTCTGACAATCTATGAGTAGACATGTAGTTTGCAATGGGATATTTCAC
Source organism: Papaver somniferum (assembly GCF_003573695.1). Lineage (NCBI taxonomy): Eukaryota > Viridiplantae > Streptophyta > Magnoliopsida > Ranunculales > Papaveraceae > Papaver > Papaver somniferum. The sequence continues at coordinate 7,975,238 of NW_020627707.1, forward strand.
CTTCTTTGACTGTTCAGGTGAAAAACGATCTGGTGGCACCCCACGGTTACTCCGTTGTGGAAACTTATACATGTTTATCTCAGTTAATTCACAAGTATTGTCAGCACTAATCAAATATCGACGCTTACCTTAAGGATATCAGTTGGAGGATAACTGGGTATAGGTACCATTGTAGAAGAAAAGAGGGGGTCTTATACAATACGCTTTTGAACTGTATCTGGAGGTTGTGTAGTAGTCAAACCCAAATCGATTGAAGATTGATGTTACTTGAACTTTCTTCTATGACGGGAAGATGTATCTCATTATTAGTTGAAAATAAATCCATCCAGTTCAACTCTTTGATAGTGTTCTCTCCCTGAAGAGGATAACCTACATCATGTGTTGAGTAAAACTTCCTGTGCTCAGAGAAGGTAACATCCATGATAAAAAATAAATTTTGCGAGTAGAAGGATGATAACACCCGTAACCTTTTTGGTACAGATGATAACCAACGAATACACACTTTAGAGCCTAGCTTGTTGTGCAAATGTTTTTGTATGTGGACATAAACAACACATCCAAATACTCGTGGAAGAAACTTAAACTGAAAATGAATTTTCACAAACGAATCCAATGTATCCAAAGGTGTTTGAAATTTCAAAACACTAGTGGGTACACGATTAAGAAGATATACACCGCAAAAGTAATAGCCTCTTCCAGAAATGTGGCCTCATGTTTGCTCATATTAAACAAGCGCTAATAATCTTAAGTAATTGGCTATTTTTCCGCTCTGCAACACCATTTTTTTGTGGCGTAGAAGGACAAGTAGTCTCATGAAATAAGCCATTTTTCCTGAAAATAACCTTGTAAAGCTTCATTAACATATTCACCACCATTATCAGAACGAAGGACCTTTACAGAGGTGAAAAATTTTGTTTGAATCATTACATGAAATTATTTGAAAATGTTAGCTACTTCACTTTTATTTTTCATCAAATAAAGCCAAGTCATTGACAAACAAAACAAACCAACGAAATCCTAAATTATTGGTAGTTCGACAATGACCTCTAACATCAGAATGAACCAAAGCAAATCGAACTAATCTTCTGTTAAAACTATCTGAATAAGTAGTACGATGAATCTTTGCTAAGATGAAAGTTTCACAATTAAAATCAGAAGGTTTGCAGGTTGAAAATAGGGTTGGAAATATATGTTGCAAATAACCAAAAGAAACGTGACCTAGTCGGTGATGACACAATAATATTTGATTTTCATATGCAAGAGAGGACCCCTTGGATAACAAATACCGTCCTTCACACACATCTTCTACGTAATACAACCCCCTATCTTAGTACCACACCCAATTATTTCCTCGTTGTTGAAATCCTGAAGAAAACAAAAAGTCGATTAGATTAATACTACATAATTTAATTGTGCAGTCACTTGTGATACTGATAAAAGATTACTAGAGAGAGAATGAATCAACAAAGTGTGTTTTAAGGTTCAGGAAGAATTTAAATCAACTCCTCCAGCTCCAATAACCGAATATGGAACATCATTGGCATTCTAAATCGTTGAGCAATTAGGTGCACATACATATTTCAAGATATATGTTTCAAATGTCATGTGATTAATGGCACCATAGTCAAGAATCCAGCCATGATCTTTGTTTGAGTTAGTAGCTATTAGAGCTAGGCCAATATTACCTAACTTTTGTGGAATAAGATGATCGGTAGACGATGAAAGTTCATCAACTAATTGAGTAGCTATCATTGTTGCAGCTGATCATCGCAGTAGAACAAAAAGTTGTTTTTCCTTTTCCTTTCTTTGTTTTTGACTGATTGTTCCACCACTCATGATAACTAATCTTCTTGAAGCAGTTTTCGACAATATGCTTACCATTTCTACAATAAGTATATATTGTGCGTGTATTTGTTGAGGAAGATTGTTGGGACAAAGAATTATTCCCAAATTTGTTTACTGTCATAGCTATATGAGGGAAAACAACTTGATTCATCATAGTACTACGGCGTTGTTCTTCGCGCCTCAAAATACAAAAAACCATTTCGGGTCTAGGAAGTGAAGTACGACGAAGTATTTCTTCTCTGACAAAATCATAAGTATCATCAAAACTGGAAAGAAATAAATAAACTCGTTCTTCATCAATCTCCTCTTTTCGAATTTTAATTAAGTATGCTTGGGTAAAAGTAATTGGTTTACGATAATCAAGTTCTTGCCAAATAACCGTAAGATCGTGAAAAAAAATGTAGCCACCGATCTTGTTTTGTTGCCATAGCCTTACGGGATAAATTATAAAGAATTGATTTATCAGCCCCTTCAATACCTATGTTTCACTATGTCCCAAACATCTTTCGCAATAGGTAGACGAATGAAAACATTCATTAATTCCGGTTCCACGACACCAACAACCCAACCTTTTACAAGAGAATCTATCGTACACCCTTCAATAGATTGTGGAGTTGAAACAGTTAAATATCTTGTTTTGCTTCTACTTGAGACAAACGTAGTCACAATTTGTGACCAAAGAGTAAAATTTTGTCATTTAATTTCACACCATAGGGAATTGAAGTTGGCTCTTGTGAAATCGCAGTGGTCATCGTATGAGTAACATAACACAATATTCATTACTAGTAGCCATAAGATTAACTTAAAAAGTTTCAAAAAAGAAAAAGAAAAATCCAGTAAAGTTTGCAACAAGGAATCTTGAGAAACAACTTGCCAAAGATAATAATAGAATTCCTTTTCTTTAACAGAAAGAACAAGGTTAAAAAGAAGAAGGTAAAAGTAGTATGACCCAATCAGTAGTGTTAAAGATAAAACGTCAGATAAAATTCTTTCAACAAAACAAATTAAGTTTCAACGAAGCTTACTTGATTTTGAATTTTTTTTCTCTAGAATCAAATAAAAGAAGAACCTTAAGCGTAGCGGAAGGACAATCAATTGGAATAAGCAACACTCACTCTAAAGAAGCACTCAACTCTACCGTGTAACTAGCGCTCCCTCTAAAGAAGCACTCACCTCTACCATGAGAGGCTCCGATACCAACTCAAACTTAAGATTTAAAACTTAATCCTTTGGATTTCAGTATTTACGATGAGGTGTAAATATATAGATTACAAAAGGGAGGAAGAGAAACACGTCTTCTACAGTAGCGCGTTGTCAGACGAAAGAGAGGAAGAAAATAAGGCCACCCTACATACCATCCTACAAACACTATTACAACTATTAGTATTATTACAACCACTAATGAGTTAACAAGTAACTGTTCAACAAAATTGCTTCGTCAAACTAACTTCTTACCTTTTGATTTCTAAAAATTGAACAAAATTGAAAGAAATCTATTATAGGGGATCCAACCAAAAAGTTTTAGGGGCTCCTATGGATTCAACTACCCTAAAAGAAGATAAGGGAGACCTAATGTATAATCAAAAATGCCAAACTATCCTTAACCATTAATTACTAACCTAAAACTAAAACCAAAACAAAAGGAAAATCGCATCTTCTTCTCCCCCATCTCTTCTTCCTGTTCCTCCCAACCACAAAATCATTCATTTGTGATTAAAATCGTCGTATACGATGGGACGGACAAAAAATCCTGATGGAAACAAGAATCCAAATCCAAAGATAACATCATATGCAAGCAATCCACCAGCATCAGACGAATTTGGGATTCTAAAATTCAGTTTCAGAACTTCCCTACGGTGTGAAACCTTACTTTTTAAATCGTAGACTTAACCTACGGGCTGAAAAAGAAGAACTCCAAGCCGTATTTTTTTTTCTACGGTGGAGAATATTCAAACTTTCACGCTGTAGAAAAACCTGTATTTGTTCAGAATCTTCTGTGTTTGCTTACAGCTGATGTTTCAAACCGTAAGTTATTTTTTTCCATAAAACATTTCACACCGTAGTTAGGCACATTAGAGTTTTTTCCAAACCGTATGCTTCTCTGAGTTCGCATACGGTTGGTGTTTTACACCGTAGCTAGTTTTTTTTGTCACAGGTCCAGAAATCACAATTTTCTTAAGTGAATAGGTCGCAGGCCGAGAAATCACACTGGAAGCGAACTGGTCTACAAATAAACATTGGATTGATGTTTACAACAACGTTTGAAACTGACATTGGTGAAAGCTTATGAAGTGAGCATCGCTAATGGCCACTTCTGAATGCAGTAAGTCACAAAAAAAACAAAACACATAAATGAATATAATTCGAAATTGAGGTTCCATGAACGTTTATGAAGTGAAGATCGCTCTACTTTTGAAGGCAGTTAAGTTTACAAATTTTCACACCATAATATCGTATACAAATGTACGGTTCGGTTTCCCACCCTAGATTAACTTACGGTGTGGAGTTCATAAATTCCACGCCGAACTGGTTCTAACTACGGTGAGGAACATATCATGTCCAAACCGTATACCTTGCCTACGGTTTCGTCGACGAAAAATTCCCCACCGTAGGAGGGGTTACAGTCTAGATTCTGGGATTTCTGAAATCAAAAAGATTCTTGATTATCTATAATTGGAGGATTGTTCTCTGATTTGAGGGATGGTGATTCACCTACTTTATTCTTGTTAGAAACCAGGTTTCTAGGTTTTCCTCAAATATCTCTTCACTTGTTCTTCTTCTACTTCACTCCCAGAAAAACAAAAAAATGATTTTTGATTTTCAAACAACGAGTATAAATCAAATCATTAATCTATTCATGTCACAAATCTAACTTAGTTTAGATAATCAACATTTTAAAAAGGTCATTTTAGATATAACAAAAATAAAAAGGATAAAGAATTTTTGAAATTATTGTTTGATGATCCGTTTTTGTCATTTTATGAGCCATCAAAACCTTTTGGTTGGAGCCCCTGTACAGAGCCCCTACTTTATTCTCGTATATAGAGCCCCTATAATAAGTTTCAATTGAAAAGCCAAATAAAATAAAAAAAATAAAAGAACAAAAAACCATAAATGGGACACAACACAAAAGTTGAAAGGGCCTCAAAAGGCCTACATCGCCAACTATGCACGTTAATACCACTCACTAAACGTGAAATACCCGCCAAATCGCTTTCTTCTCGTTAGCCCCAAAACAAAACAAGAACCAAATCCAGAAAAAAATTTGAGCGAATCGAAGTAATACTCCATACTGAACTGATTCAATTTGGGTTCCTAATTATTATTCTAATCTCAATCAAGAAGCAAACCTAGATTCATTTTACCTTTCCCAGAAAAAACCTAGATTTCATGGGCTAGACACAGATCTGATCACAAACCCTAGACAAATGGCGATAATCAGTGATGCACTACGACAAGCATTTATGCCAAAACATGAATACGAAAGTTTAAGAGAAGAAGAAAAAGCATGGAGTCGTATACAGAGACCTATTGTATTAGTTATTGTAATGATTTTAGGTTTAATGGTGTTAATCTCAGTTACAATTAGTTTAAATATTGTGTTTCCATCTGATAATGGGAATAGACCCTTTTGTCATCAAAGGGTTCAGATTAATGATAATGGATTATTAGGAGGAAGTGGCGAATCAGATTTGTTTCCTGGGGCTTTTTATTTGACCGAACAAGAAGCTGTTGATTATTATTGGATGGTTGTGTTTATACCTTCGGCGATTATTTTCGTTGTGTCTTCGGTTTATCTTCTCGCAGGTAATTTTGTGAAATTTTGTTTTGATTTAACCTTTTCTGTGCTAATTAGTTTTGTAGATGACCTAATTGGGACATTGTATGAAACATTGTGAAATTTGGTTGTGGAAAAGAACACTTAGACTAAATTAGTTCATTCTGGTGTCGTGTGTGGCTATGGGTATTGTTTTGGAATGCTTTTATGCATTTGAATCTTAGTTGTGAAATCAAACTCCGCTAAATGGTATGGAATTGTGTCAATTGGGGATTTTGAGGGTCTATCAATTATTGACCAAGTTGTGTTATTTGGTAGTGTGTTCTGTAACTAAAGTGCTGAACATCAGGTAGTTCTTTTACTGAAATATCAGACTCTGTTTGGTTTAGTAACAGCGCATGTTGTGACATTTGGCTATTGGATTTATTGCTGAGAAAAGTAGATAGTTAGTATAACTAAGTTCTTTCTACTATTCGGTTGTGCTTATGAGGGTTGTTTCGGACTACTTTTATGGAAACCAGGGAAGTTCGGCTAACAGTAAACAAAGGGAAGTAGGATAGAAAAGTGTAGTTGAGGAGTGACTGAGAGGAAATGGGAAGTGTTTTTTTCTTAATTGTAGTTGACATTGTCCAGTAGTGTACATTCAGATTGTAGATTCATTTTTAGTATGGATTTGTCTGATGAGTCTTATTTTCAATCACCCTTATCTGTACGAATCCTAACTGTGAGATTGAACTCCCTGAATTGGTATGAAACTATGTTAATTAAGTTTTTAAGTGCTATGTGATGCCTAACAAAGCTGTGCAATTTGGTTGGAATCTATAAAGCTAAGAACTTGAGATAATTATTGCCGCTGAAATATCTTACCTTGGTACCTGGTTTGATTTAGTTTATTTTGTCAGGGTAATTATTCGATTCAGTTGACATTGATTTTTGTTTGGCTTTTTCTTTCAAGCCTTAGTTGTTCGTGAGAGTAAGATGTTGTTCAACCCATAAGTTTAATGCTGCTTGGGTTCCTTGTCCTGTGCAAGGATTCTCTTTAAGTTTGTGATTTAGATGGGTATCGTGGGTGTGGGAGGGACAAGGGAAGTTAGTAAGATTGTAACTTCTAATTTGTTCAGCGTATGACCTGGTGTGCAGCAAATTCACTTTGAACAGTGATATCTTACAGAATGTTGAACGCTACAGTTGATTTTTTATACTATGTGCACACCCTAAGTTGTGTTAATTGAGTTTGCAATGTTTCAACCCATATACAGGAAGAACTTTATAGCTGATCTATAACATGTATTTTAGCTTTGTGGATGCCCCTTAGTGTTAATTGAGTTTGGACTGTTTCAACTTGATGTACAGGGGAACTGTATAGTTGACCTGTGATATGTGTTCTAACGTTGTGGACACCGTGACTTGTGTTAATTGAGTTCGGGAGTTTTCAACTTCATAAAGGGGGTCATGATTAGTTTTAGATGTAAACAGTGGGTAGATGAAGAAAACACCGGCATCCCTTTTTATCAATGAGCTCTTGTTTCAACTCTCACCTGCTTAGAGTTCGCTATGTAATTCAATTTTGGCATTTGTAAGCATTTCATTCACCAACTATGCTTGCGTACGTTTTTTTATAACATTTCTGAGAATGCAATAGGAAAATAATTGCACCTCATAGTTATTGCAAATGAAACTGTGTCATATATCTGTAGTTTAATGTGGTTTTGCTATCTATCATCTCTCATTAGTGAGAATGATTCACCAAAAATTAGCTGTTATTACCAAAAAGTGTTGACCTGTTATTATAAAATGTCTTGATATGTCGTGTGAAATATAAAAGTGTATTCTGCAACGATGGCCTGCACTTCTAGAATTAGTCTACTGATCAATCTTTTCCAATAAACCAACTTTTTACTTGTCACAATAATGAATAAGAAAAGAATTGTAAAGTGAAAGCTCAATTTGTATTCTAGATCAGTGTGTTGGTTATGAGTATGGGAACAAGTGCCATCCATCATAATCATTGAAGTGACCAATCACCGAGTTTATAAGCCTGAAAATAGTATACTATAACCCATGTTTCACATCACCATTCTGCTATGGTAATCAAGATAAAATGAGACCTGCTACCAAGTTTTTAAGTCACAAGACTTTGTTTGATTGCTGTAGGCTCATCATACAGAAGTTACAAAGAAAAGAACAGCATTACTCCAGTTACCATGATTTAAAGTAACCATTGTCACTAGTCACTGATACTTGCTTCTCGAGGTTTGCTTTTTAATGTAATTATGTTTTTTCACAGGAATGGCTGTTGCATATTCTGCACCAACAAGAAACGGATGCTTAAAGGTTGTGGAAAACAACTATTGCGCCTCAAAAAGGGGTACGTGTGACTTACTAATATTTTTGCATCTTAACTTAACTCCTAATATACATACTCCAAGACTGAAAACATCATACGACTGTATCTGATGTTTCACCCATTTAAGGATCTATCAATTTTATACATACAACTATCTTCGACATGTTAGCACCTGTAGTTTCAGTTTGATTTTCTTTCTTTTCATGCTTTCATAAGTGATTTGTTAGATCTTGTACCTTCTTGCAATCAAGAAAAATATGTCCCTTTATATGTTTCCTTTTTTATCCAGTAGGATCACCGATGATTCCCAAATAAGATAAATGTCACTTTCCAATTATTTGTGAACTTTAAAGCAGGGACGAAAGGCAGCACCTCTTGTTGTGCTTGTTTATGATAATTTTGCTCGGTGAGGATCCCTAATGATTCCCCAAACAGATACATGTCACTTTCCAATGTATTGTGAACTTTAAAGTAAGTAGGAAACTCAGTGAACCTCTAATTGTTTATGGTAAGTTTGCTTAGTGAGTGGTAGAGTATCACCTTTGATCTGGTGGGCTCTGTTTTTTTGTCCTCCAGAGGACAAGGTAGGAATCTATTTAGAGAATAATGAGTCGTTAGGCTGGTGTCAGGCGGCTGGGTAAGGCCTAGCGCCTGGAGAGACTAGGCGTGGACTGGCCGGGGAATAGTCAGAAAAAATAATTACGCACATGATATTAGCAAAAGATAGAGGGGTAAATAAACCATGTTCTAAAATCTATAGCATTCAATAATACTTAAGTTTTGCTACTTAGACTCATACTTATGTTACTCACTACTTTTAAGTTTCTAAATACCTAAAACAACAACACGGCCATTCTGAGCAAGATGTTTTTTCAACCTATTAATTCCTCCTGACAGCTTCTAGTTACAAACTTTACACCAAACGCTGTCAGGAGGGATTAATGTCTGTGTTAGCTTCTATTTTCTCACCCAACTCCCATGCTATATCTTTACCATCTCTGGTATTGGTAGTGTGCTTGATGTGTTGGTAGTAGAAGAACAGAAAAGAAAGAAGAGGAGAAGAAGTGGTTGCATGAAAAGAAATGGGAGAAGAATAAGGAAAGTTAGATTATAAATCTCTAGGGTTATAAGAAATATTTAGTCCTGTGTTTTCTTAAAACCTTGGCTAAGCTTACTTATTTGGTTAAGGCGGTGCCCAGGCGCAGGCCGATTTTTATAAAATCCATCCAAAATTGGGGAATAGGCGCCAAAACGTCTGAAAAATATGGCGAGCCTAGGCCCCGCCTTTTATAACTCCGAGAGTTAGTAGTAAATATCTTTTCAATTTTCTATACCTAAAAAGATCATTATTTCTGCCTACTAGTTGTTCTATCTTTCTGCTGTGATGAAGTAATTATGTAAGTCACTCTGTAGTGTATTTTCATCAGCAAGTTATCGGATATACATCATTAGTGTCTGCATCTGTTGTTCCATCTAACTAAAATAGTTTTGAATAAGATACTATCAATAGGGAAATCAAAAATTTATAGATTATCCACTGTCAGGGAACACAATGACTAAACAATCCGTATGCCCATCGGTTACTTTGTTATAGATGGGACTTTGATCATCACTTGATTTTTTTCCCCTTTGGATTTATAGACCAATCAAAACAGTTTGAGTTATTATTATTTGTACGAAAATTTAAATTTCCTTTATTCCTCAACACATGTTGAATAGGATATCTCTAGCTTATAGGTTTACTAGTACTTTCAAATTTAAATCAACTGGATTCAGGAATCTACCGTCTACTCATGTCCAAAATGATGAAAGGAACGACTTATCTGAGTGGAAAAGCCACATCCTTTTTTGTCCCTCGGAATGATTTTTTTTTGTGATTTGGCCTATTCAATTCATTTGTGTGTGGGATTCATGTCCTGTGAGAGTCAATAAACCTAACATAGTCATTCATATGAAGTTCCTAGGTTATTGTTTCTGTCTTTAAGTCTGCCCCTTCTTAGTCCTTCGAATGAAAAGTTATAAAGTTGGACTCTGGCCTGGCCTCCCAAGTAGTCGTGGATGTTGGCGTTATTGTTTTTCAATTTAGTTTGATCTGGAACAGGATTATTTATAATATGTTCATATATTTACTTACATAGATATGCTAATTGGCTTAGTACATTTAACAGGTGGAGTTCGCTGTCTATCTATTCTGAACATTGTATTTGCCATCATCTTTGGTCTTCTCGCTGTGTTTCTTGGTTCAAGCCTCCTCACACTTGGCAGCAGTTGTACCCTTCCCTTGTTCTGGTGTTACGAGATTGCTTCATGGAGTCTGGTCATTTTCTATGGAGGAACTGCATTCTTGCTTAGAAGAAAGGCAGCTACTATTCTTGACGAGGGTGACTTTGCAGGTCGAAATTTTGGATTGGAGATGTTGGAGGCAGCCCCTCAGGAGGTGACTCCAGAAGTGGAGAGGCGCGTGAATGAAGGCTTCAAGACATGGATGGGTTCATCCCTCTTATCTTCCGACGAGGAAGATGGGCCTGACGATTATCTGGAGGTGGCTTATCCTACCCGAACCAACTCTGGCAGCCGACAACGTGTATGATCTATATATTTCTCTTAGTTGGGTGAATGACTTCTCCCCTGTAACCTTTTACTGGTATTTGCCAAATGTTTGTTACCACATACAACTAGGGGAGACCAGAAAGCTAGTCTTAGAAAGTAGAATGTGTTAACAATTTTGTGAATGGAAAGTAAAGAAAGTGGCACAGGTTCCACTTGTAATCATACACGAAAAGAAGGATGTCTTTTTTATAGGTTGTAACTGGTGGCTTACTGAGTATATTCAATGCAAGGATATTGAAAATCAGGATGTCTTTTTTATAGGTTGTAACTGGTGGCTTACTGAGTATATTCAATGCAAGGATATTGAAAATCTATGTGAATAATCTTCTGAATTCTTATACCTACTCAATATGGTGCTTAAACGTTGATCTTCTAGTGAAAGCTTGTGTCACTATGTCTGTTTCTGCTGTCATCTTTGGTCTTCCTGCTGTCTTTCTTTGTTTAAGCCACGACACTCGTGGCAGCAGTTGTTCCCTTCCCTTGTTCTGGCTAAGGGGATCACTTCTGGGGTTTAGCCAGGGAACAACTTATCAGATCGCAAAAATATGTAGTGGAGGCTGCATTCTGCTAAAGTTGCTAAATTTATGTGAACTGACATAATAAGAATTTTCATTTATGCAGAAGCTAGTGATACACTTTTTCAGTTTATAGAATTGCTGATTTACATCGGCATAGACAAATAAACTAACAGCACTAGAACTTCAGAAGGTATACCGAAACATGAACCGGCGTAATTGAGAAATTACCAGAGCTAAGGCAAAGAAATTAAGAGATATCATCTATAAAAATCTGGAATCTGGTATCTTTAGGGTCTCGTTTCGTGGTCAGTCATCATTCAGTGGAAAAAGTCGTGTCCTCAGAAACTGAGTATGATATCATGACATTTGTAGAAGCTTTAGGAAATGTTAGAAGCAGCTCGTAAAATTTCTCCATTTCTTTCTCTTTCTGTTTCAATTCTTCCTTGGTAGAAAAGCTGCACAATACCACTTTCTCCAAGACCGTGGCATGCTTCAACAAATCTGCTAGCAACTTCAGTTCATTGACACTTCCTTTGAGATATTTAATCTCGACAAACTTTAGGTGATATGCCATGTCTGGCAAAGCCAATCCTCCTATGTTTTCCGAATTTAACTTTACCTAGACAATAACCAACTAATGATGTTAGAACTAACCAAGTAATCAAAAAATGATGAAAACTACACATGGAGTGCTCGCCGATTACCTTATCGCAAAATGGATGCACTGAAATATCGAGGGAATCCTACAGAAATATTGAACGTTAAAGATGGGCACTAAGGTGAAAATAAGCAATTTTAATACCAAGAGAAGATAAAATAATGTCATGTGAATAAGTTCAGTTGAAACCTCTGGTCCTAATCTCATGTAGAGAGACTCTATATTAGGAGAAATCTTTAATATGTAAAATATTGTACGCATGGAGTCCCTTGAAAGGCCCACCGAGAGCTTCAAAAGGTGTAGATAACGAAACTCAAGTTTCTGACTCTCCAATATATCAGGAGATCCACCTAATGCCTTGGTGCATAAAAAGGAAAATAAGAGAGACATCAGTAAGATCATAGGTACACTGCCAAAAACAAAAAGCTAATATTTTACTTAAAATAACAAAAAGGAAATATGTATATCTTATGATGATGCCGCCTTACTGCATATAAAGGAAAATAAGAGATGCAGCTTATACACACTGCCAGAAAGAGGAAACAGACAATTTGTTGAAAAAACAGAAAGGAAATATGTATCTTGTGGGGATCCTGTGGTGGTATGGGGCAGACGCCCTCCTTTAAGCATCTGCTGGTGGACAATCTAAAACATCTATTATAATTATAAAAGATGCCTTTGTAAGTTACTTATCAAGCATCTTGCTAACTAATTACATGGAAACATAGCAAAGACCTCAATAACGGAGAATAGCATGATATTAGCTAATTCCATGCCAATTCAAGATATGCAATTGTGATTTGATTTTGCAGCAGCCACCCTCTTCTAATATGATGGTTCAGTTAGGTAGCAATGAATCCAGTTATCATCTTTTTTAGCAGGTACATAGGAGAGGTTCAACTAGTAGGCTAACATCAGCAGCAACTAAATGGGACAGGGATTCTAGAAATGGAGGTGCTATGTTATCAAAGGAATCGCCAAGGCAGCGCCAATGTGCTCAGGCAACCCTTCTTGAGTTAATGCAATGTGAGCCTAGTCACTCGTCTAGAGGCACCACGAGTGAATTGGGAGATACTAATGCAACGCATATAAGTAACAAAAGATTCAAAACAACATAAGACCACAACCGATATGGTAAAAAATAAAAAGTGCGGATTTATGCTGCTTCATGTCACGTTTTTTTCTTCTTCTTGGATTACACTGATGCAATCCGCCGTGTTCTAATAAAACTCCATTACATAAATTCATAAGCAAATGCAAATGCGTGGGAGGGCGGCAGGGCATCCCGCCTGCACCCCCGCACCAACATAGAGCAGGTGTATAGGAAAATGGGTTTATGATGGTGATTACTGTGTCAAGAGCCATTCCCTGATGACCACATACATTGTGTTTCATCTATTTACACTGAAAATAAGGTTAGATTTCATACCTCGAAGAAGGAACTGTTTAATTTTAAGACTTGAGCGTTATGAAGCCCTCTCAAAAATCTCAACGTAAGCTGGGTATAACTTTCTTTCTTCTCTGCATGAATCTCTAAAAATACTCCTTTCTCATTATTTTTTCTCTTAATCCATATGTGCATATCAGCACTGACTGGAGTTGAAAGATTATCTAGAGCGAAAATTGACCTTTTAAAATAAAGGATGTAAGACTTGGAGCACACAGCTTGACCTCAACATTATTATGGTAATCAACTGGATCATAAAACTCAAAATATGTAAGGTTAGGAAAAGACATATTGAGATTCATATGATTAAGTCCAGCGTGTCTTATTACCAGCGACTCTAAGGTAGGAAAACTTGAGAAGAACTTATTTGTTAATATTTCATCATCAAACCATAATCCTCCAAAGTTGAGACCCAATGATTTAAGCCGAGGTAAACTCACTGCACTAGGTAGAATAACCTTGCATTCCAAATCAAAACCATTCTCAAATCTCAGCTCCAGCTTCGTCAACGATTTACAAGTATATAGACAAGCAGGAATCTCAAAATCTTTGAGAATGCATTTATCAATAGCTAACTCCTGAACATTATGGCATACAACAATGCCGATCCATCTATATAGATCACTAAGCGTAACCACCCAATTTCGGATACCGTCAAGATAAAAGGTATGAATATCAGAGTTGTCATGAAGACTGAGTACCTTGTTCACAAGATTTACAAAGCGCATTTGAACCAAGTCCGAATCAATATCTTCCTCATCCGGTTCATCTTCATCTGTTTCTTCGTAGAAGACGAAGCGTAGCTTTGGGAGAGAAGTCCAGATATATCTCCATCTTTTAGATAAAACACAAGTCTTAACAACATATTTCATATCTATGAAAGATAGGATTTCATGAATTAAGTCATCCGGTAAATTGCTGATTCTATCTTCATTTGAGTTTTCTTCACTGTTCATTTTGAATTAGGGAAGTAAGGAGTCGAAAACATTCACTCGATTTTACGCTCTAATGAAGAAATTTGAATGTGAAATGATGATATACAGAGAAACCCCAAGCTAGGGTTTTCAAATTTTATGTGAAAATCGAAATCGAATAGTCGCAGAGACTGAGAGAGAAAGAGAATGAACCCTAAACCTGAGACTGGGCGGAATCTGAATTGAAGGAGCGAAGTGCGAATCTGATTTGTGCTTTGGGGTAAGGGGAAACTTCAATACACTGGTTCATTTTCGATTGTTTTCCGGTAAAAGGTAGTGCGAGTCTTGGGGTGTTGAGTGCAGTAGTTGAGTACAAAAAGGTGACAAAAAACGGTTTAGTCCAAATTGATATGGAATGGGGCCCGGTCTTACATTGGAACTAGAGCCAACACCAAGTCACCAACTAGTTTTTTTTTAAACAAAGTGAGGATCCATTGATAAAAGGCTTTTTTTTTTTTTTTTTTGATAAACTAAGATTTTCATTATTAGGAAGAAATATTGTTTTGATCCTTTGCCAGAAGATCACAAACGGAAGCAGAAAAATCTGAAGTAGTTTCAATACCAGTAGCTGATTCTCTAACAGTTCTAGAAATATTATGAGCTACATGGTTATTCTCACGCTTAGTGAAAGAAAAAGTACACTTAGTAAAACTTAAAGCCAAATGTTTGATTTCTTTAATGAGATTTCGGTTTTCCCATTGTATGAGTAATGAGACTCCGTTTATTGATTGAATGACAAGTTGTGCATCAGCCTCCACTTGAATCATTGAGCATTGCAACCTTTTAGCTCAACTCAGAGCTTCTCGTATCGCCATGCATTCCCCCATTTCAGCATTTAGAAATCCAATTGCATATTCTCCCCTGATGCCTTTGTAGTCACCTGTATGATCATGTAGTACAATGCCAGTTCCCAATTGGTTAGTATCAGGATCAAACGATGCATCAACATTAAATTTAAGAATCCCTATGTCAGGTGGAATCCATAAAGAGATGCAGTTATCCTGTAGTAATGTAGCTAACATTCCTGAGCTATGGAGATGAGAAGCAAGTTGATAATTAATCTTATGTACAGAGGCAGTAGGATTAAGAGATACTCCCTGGAAAATTTTATCACAGCGATCCTTCCACAAAACCCATATACCTATCATGAGGGTGAACAAGTGTGTTTTATCACCGTTGTAGTTTCTGTCACTGAACCAACTTGTAACCCATTCAGAGACAGTACTGAAATTTCTTCTGACATCATCCATATCAACCTGAACTCCTCTCCATACTGCTTTTGCATGAGGACAAACAAAGATTAAATGTTCCATTGTTTCTTCCTGCTGCTCACATACTCCACAGTTGACATCAATACTGGTATCATAATAAGCAAGCTTGAACCTAGTAGAGTTAAGATCTCTTATGCACTTCCAGGCGAAGAGGTTAATCCTATGAGCAGTGTTGCACCTCCATAAGTTCTTCCAAACAGCAGGCATAATGATGTTGCCATTTACTTGAATTTGACACTGACTTTTAGTGAGCATGTTATAAGTACTTTTAACTGAGAAAGCACCATTCTTAGCAGGCATCCAAACTATCTCATCCTCCTTACTTAGATCAATGTATAAACTTTGTATCATATTAGATGTTTCAATGTCAAATAATTGATTCAGTAAGTTGACATTCCAGAGATTTGAGTCAGACATGAACAATTCAGATACAAATTCATAAAATATGAAAAGCTCATTGATTGGAGTAGGTGGTTCAGTCATACCTGGTATCTATTTGTCTGCCCATATTCTTGTCTTAGAACCATTGTTGACTTCCATGAAAACATTTTTCTGAAGTATACTTATACCTTGAGTGATACCATTCCATGTATAAGAACAATTTTTAGCTTCAAATTTTTGATGCAGAATATCTCCTCCATCGAAGTACTTTCCCCTAAGCACTTGAACCATTAAGTTCTCATTCTCTGTACAAATCCTCCATGCTAGCTTGGCTAAGGGTGCAAGATTAAGTTTTTCAAGGTCTCTAAAGGCAAGACCCCCTTGATCTTTAGGCTTGCACACTTTGTTCTAGCCAATTGGATTCATGCCTCTCACAGTATTGTAACCCCAAAAAAATCTTCTTTCAATTGAAGTAAGTTTGTTGAGGAGATTGTTGGGTAACTTGAATGTACCCACTTGATAAACTGGGACAGAATTAAGTACATGTTTCACCATGGTTGCTCTCCCTGCTTGAGACAAAGAAGTGGTCTTCCAAGTAGAGTACCTATGTTCAAAGTTTTCTTGTATAGACTTGAAAGCTTCTTGCTTGTTATGACCCAAAATTAGAGGTGATCCAAGATATTTCTCTTTGGCATTCATCTTTTTAACTCCAAGGATTCGAGTTAATGTATCAGCCACAGTAGGGTTTGTATATTTGCTGAAATGTACTGCAGACTTGTCTAAATTGATAACTTGACCAGATTGTGAACTAAAGTTATGAAGAACTTCAAGAAGATTTTTCACAGAAGTAAGATTTGCTTGAGTGAAAATCAAGCAGTCATCTGCAAAGAGCATATGATTAATGGCAGGTGAATTGTTAGCCATTTTAATACCTTTAATATTGTTATCTTGTTGAGCAGCAATAAGGTGTCTTGATAAGTATTCCATAGCCAAAATGAATAAGTATGGTGATAGAGGATTACCCTGTCTGATTCCTCTTGATGGACTGAAAGCTTCACAAGGAGAACCATTCAACATGACTGAAAGGGAAGTAGTACGATGCATTGGAAAACCAAGTCACAAAAATCATCACAAAAACCAAAGTAATGAAGCACCTTAATTAAGAAACTCCATTCTAATCTGTCAAATGCATTTGTCAAATGCATTTGACATGTCCAGTTTCAAAGCCAGACAGCCTATTTGTCCTCTCTTCTTCTTCTTCATAGAATGTATAATTTCCTGTGCAATCACTGTGTTGTCACTGATTAATCTACCTGAGACATAAGCAGCCTGAAATGAAGAGATAATTTTTTCCATTAATGGTTTCATTCTTCCAACCAGAATCTTGGAGATAATCTTATATGAAATATTACATAGTCCTATAGGCCTATAATCAGCAGCACAAACAACTTTCTTCTTCTTTGGAATGAGAGAAATATATGTTTGGTTTATTTGTTTGAGAAGATACTTGGTCTGGAAAAATCGAAATTTGAGTTTTCTTCACTGTTCATTTCGAATTAGGGAAGTAAGGAATCGAAAACATTCACTCGATTTTACGCTCTAATGAAGAAATTTGAATGTGAAATGATGATATACAGAGAAACCCCAATCTAGGGTTTTCAAATTTTATGTGAAAATCGAAATTGAATAGTCGCGGAGACTGAGAGAGAAAGAGAATGAACCCTAAACCTAAGACTGAGAGGAATCTGAACTGAAGGAGCAAAGTGCGAATCTGATTCGTGCAACCTCAATACACTGGTTTCATTTTCGATTGTTTTCCGGTTAAAGGTAGTGTGAGTCTTGGGGTGTTGACTGTTGAGTACAAAAAGGTGACAAAAAACGTTTTAGTCCAAATTTAGTCTAATATGGACTGGGGCTCGGTCTTAGATTGGAACTAGAGCCAACACCAAGTCACCAACTAGTTGATATAATGAAAATTTATTTTAATAAAGCTAAAAAAACATGAAAAGAGTGGCAAAACCTCCATGAAAATAAGATAAATGAAAACAAATAACAAAATAGTATTACCTAAAACAAAAACGAAAGGGGTCGAAGCTCAATTGCCGGGTTTTCGACTAATTTCCTCTAAAATAGCCCGGCTAATTTGGGCTAATTTGGGGTTTTCTGTGGTTGTGGTTATTTGGGGCCTATGACTAAAAAAACAAAAAGGGTCATTAAGAAGTAATCTCTAAAAACCTCTTATCCACCTATTTATGTTAATGCCTAATATTCCCTTATTCATTAGTGATGATTAATTAAGTTAGCATTAGTTAAATTAATTACTGTTTGAGTTAGATTATAGTGTTAGGATTAGAGTAGAAATCCATTTCCTCTTCTAAGGTTTGGAGGGAAAGAAGAAGTAGAGGGGAAAAGGGAAAAACTACGGTTTGTGATTTTCTTAGAAAAAATGAAACTTTATAGTGACGACGAAGACTCGAGTAGTGATGAAGAAGTGGGTGCATCAGATAGTCTTGATTTCGATCCTACCGAGTTGGATAATTTGTTGAACGAAGAAGAGCATGTCAACCAAAGAATGCTTGAGGATATTATTCATGCACAAGAACAATATCGCCTGGAAGAAGAAGGTGATAATGCTTCAAATAGACATGTATGAGTTGTAAGGATCTACAAACATGTATTTGCAGATCTCGATCGCCCAAAAAGGGAAAAAAATTCAAAAAAAATCCAAGAATCGGTTTATTCGATATTACCACATAAACCGATTCTGGGTAAAATCCCTAAATTGGGTACAATAATCGGTTGTTGTTCATCATCATATAATCCTATTGTAGTAAATTTTTGGTGTGATGTGTGCGTGACCAAAATCGTTTTTTGTTGGTGATGTACATATGTCGATTCCTTCACTTGGATGTTCACCTAAAATACACGAAGTTCACAATCAGTTCATTTATGTATATATGTAATCCGTTTGTGAAGACGAAATGTCTCAGGAAAAACGAGGACGAAAATTGGATTATATGTTATGCAACGTGAACCAATTGTGAAATTTGGGAAGTTTTCTCTGAAATCACCAAGTCTTTAATCGGACTTTATAATTGCTCATATAATACGATTCCTGACAATCGGTTATCTCGACTGTCACACATAAACCGATTCTGAATCCTTAACTTGTCGATATATGTTATAGATTGTTGCGACGTTCGACGAAGATCAGTCCAAACACGTATCTCTGTTAGGTCCTGATACCTCTGCCCACTATTTCACCGATTTGGAATGGAAAGAAAGGAATGATGCAAAGCAATGGTTTATAGAAAAGGGCATAGAGATAAAACGCGCATTAGTTATAGGCCGTCGTTCAACTCAAGATCGTTTGGAACTTGTTTATGAGAGAGATGGAACGCAAGAAAGTCACTGGACAAAGGATAGACCATACGTGAAGAAGACGACAAGGGAATATATTACTAAATCAAAGAAGTTTGGTTGCCCGTTTAAGATTATAGTTGGACCCAATGGTAAGGTATACAAGCTCTATAAAGTGATGAATGATTGTCATAATCATGATGATACGGATTCTCTTATTGGACATGCTGCCGTTTGTGGGTTGAAACCACATCAATTGGAAACGGTAAGGTCGATGAAAGCGTGTAAACCAAGTGACATCCTTAGGAAGATTAAGGAGGATGATAAGAATAACGTGTGCACTTTGAGGCAAATTTACGCGGCAAGAGCAGCCTTTAGGAGGAGGGAATGAGATGGTAGAGCGGTTATGGAACAATCTCAGTGGTTAGCCGATCAACACTGATACACAATAAGGAAGCAGGTATTGGAAGGTGAAAAATCGGGGGTCTAACAACCACACCCAATATTTATCTTAAAAATCTGTATGGACTAATGGTAGGCTTCTAAAAGGTCCTAAAAATTGTCCCCGACCAAAAACTTGGTGGGCCCGGAGATGTGTATAAAATTAAGCGCAATGAAAACGCGGGCCTACAGTAATACCGCAAGTGCACGGTCGTCGATTGTAGCTCGTGCAAGTACGGGTCGATCCACAGAGATCGGGTGTGTTTTGTAGTGTTCTAACTATTTTGGGTTCTAGTTGCTATTGGGCTATGAAGCCTTTTGGCTTAAATTGGGCTTTGAGTACTAATGGGTTTGATAACAATAAAATGAACTGAGCTTGGGCTCAGTTAGTCTTTGAAGTGTAAATGGGCTTTGGCCTTAAACTTAGGCTTGGGCTCAGTGGGATTGAGCTAACAGTGGACTGTGGTCTTTTGATTAGACCTGGGCTTTGGTTTGTAAAGGGCCAATGGTTAAAAACCCAGGCTTTGGACTTATGGGCTTCTGAGGCTTTTGGGCTCAATGCAGCAACAGCAGCAGTGGAAGGAAAAGGCAACAGGAGAGTTGCAGGGCAGATGGGTTGCAGCAGCAGCTGCACAAGCAGTGCACAGCAGCACAAGGCCAAGAAGACAGCAGCACAAGCAAGGAAGAAAAGCAATGCAGCAGTGCAAGGCAAGTGAGAAAGAAAAGATGGCAGTGAACAAAACAGTGAAGACAATAAAGAAAACAAGCAGAGAACAATGCAAGAACTAAACAAAGCAAATACTAGACAACAAAGAAAGATGACAATAAAAACCAAGGCCTAAGGCCAAGGGCAGGGATGTGGAGAAGCTAACAGAGCAAAGCTAAGGCATTCTTCTAGAGTGGGAAGAGAACTAGCTTGCTCATTGTCACTAGTGAGCACTAGTTTCTCCCAATGCTCAATCAAATCAGTGCAACCTAAGCATACAAAAATGGAATGGCAAGATAATCAGCTTGCTATGAGCACTGATTTCTTCCATTACTCAATCAATTCAGTGCTTCAAAGGTTTCTAGCCTAGCATTCCATCAAACTAACAGCAGTGAACTAAACATTAACATTACACAAACATCAACAGGAACATCAAGCATTAACAGTGAACAACATTAACCTAACATGATAAACTAACACTAACAGGGACTAAAACAGTGAAAGATTAAATCATTAACAAAACATGAAACAGCACACACATTGAAATTAAACATCAAAACAGGAAATTATCATACAAAAATTAAACATTAGTATCAAAACAGAATTAAAAATAAGAACATTAAATTATAAAAACCCTAAAATTGAACAGTTAAAATAAAGATTGGAATTAAACTAAAAATTGAAATTAAACCTAATTGGTAACTTGGCTAGTCCAAGAACACCTTCTACACCATACCCATCTCTTCTATTTATACAAAAAATGTAAGCAGAACCCTAATTTTGAAAACCCTAATTTTTCTAGGGTTTGAAACTTCACCTAATTGACGTGACAAAACAGCTTCAAAATGTCGACCCATGCTTCTTCTTTCTTCTCTGCTCCTTCTCCATGACTCTGTTGCGTCAAATCATAGCTATCAACCTAGTTCCTCGAGTTCACATGCCATCAGTGAGAGGCGTGAAATGGATGAACTAACTTGACTGTTAGGAGAGATGGTGGCGTCTGTGATGTCGGGGAAGAGGGTGGTTTGGCAGACATGGTGGTACGGTAGAGCAGTTGTGGAGTTGGTGGTGGTGGCAGCGAGTTGGTGGAGCAGGTGGAAGGGGAAGGCTCTGCTGTGGAGAAGAAGAAAGGGGGAGAAGGTGAGGGTCGACTGTTTTGGGAAGAAGGGTATTAGGTATTTGGGTATTAAGGTGTGAGGCAGGGATAAAGATTTTGATGTTTCGCGAAGCTTAGCCGTGGGATGTGGAGCTGGTAGGTAGATCGGACGGTGATGCGGAGGAAAGCGAGGAGCGACCGTCGGATGAAGGGATACAACGAAACGAACGGTGCTAGATTAGGTTAGGTGCTGTAGTGTAAGGCGGAGATATCAAACTTTGATGAACAGCAAGGGAGCAACCGTTGGATTCAACTACCATCTAATCTGAAGGCTTGGAATTTCAGCGCTGTGGTGCTTGGCAGAGACTTCAGATTTTGATGCTCTATGAAGGAGCGACCATCGGATGCTTCTGAGAACTGATCTGATGGCTGAGAACGGAGGCGTTTTGTGTGTAGAAAATGAGGTTGTGCGCACCATTCTTCGCGGCTTCCTTGCGTGATTTCTCCCGGCTTTTCACTACTTTTCTGCTCTTTTTGCTCCGCAAGTCATCCAGACTTTATTTATTACCTAAAAATGCAAAATTAATTAATAAAAATATTTATTCTTGAAAACAATGAAAATACAGAATATGGGATAAAATGTAGAATTAATGCAAAAAGATGAGTTAAATGCCAACAAAAAGGGATAAATATATACAATATTTGGCACTCATCAAATACCCCCAAACCTGAATTTTACTTGTCCTCAAGTAAAACAAAACTAAGGAAATCCTAACTATACCACTGTCGCTGGTCTCTCGAATGCATTTAGCGTATGCACTAAGCCTTTTAAACCACTAAGTGTCCCTAGTGGACGAGTTGAAGTCTCGTGAAGGTTTGCTTAGAGTACCTACAAACCTAGAGTCAAAATATAAGCTCAGATTCCATCAAATGTGACATGTGCAAAACAGTTAAGCTCACAGCAAAATGGAGATGTCAATCTAGCTATCGAAGGCACAATCCTAGCACTGATAACAAAAAAAGACATGTGATAAGAGTGTAAAGTGTATCTACACATGTGTAAAGAAAGATCTGAAGTTATGACTACTAATCACCAAGAGATAGTTTTCAGGCTAAGAACTGAGGTCGAAATCTAGCTAGCTGTCCGGACTTTACGAGAATTGTGAATGAGTTGGAGGTATTTCACAATTACTCGCGTTGTACATCAATGGCATACACCCTCCTTGCTTATTACAATGAAACAACAAAATGACTATTACATGACTCTTATTTACATTGACTATCTCTTTTTATTTTTGGAACAAGAGATGATGGAATTGATAAATACTTGATTTTTTTTTTTTTTTTTTTGATTTTTTTTTTTTTTTTTTTTTTTTTGAATATATACATCGTTTTTTTTTTTTTTTTTTTTTTTTTTTTTTTTTTTTTTTTTTTTTGAAGAGAAACACTTTTGATACAATACAAAAGGAAACAAAAATTACATGACACTTTGCAAGAGGTAGCCCTTTTTGATGCACCCAGTTAAATTCGATGGTTGTTTTCTTAATGTAACCTCCACCTTCTATCCCAACCAACCAAAGAACAAGCTAGTCAAGTTTCGTTCAGTATTCTAAAGTGATTGGCAATCGTAACTTCCTATCAAACACCTTGAAGATCGAGGCCATACATGTATTGGTAGATCGTGCGCGTGCAAATTTCTTATCACTATGTGAATTGTGCTAGAATCAGGGTGCCTAAATATCTAGACTAAGACTCCTAATAAAAATACATATTTGCACAAGAGTCAACATTTCAAGGTAAATGAGCTCCATTTTTTGATTTTTTATTTTTTAATTTTTTTGAATTTTGATTTTTCAATTTTTTTTGGAATTTTTCAATTTTTTCAAAAAGAAGAAGGAGTTCGTTTTCAATTATGGCAATTATCATGGTATCTACTCTATACCCCCAAACCTAAACTAAACATTGTCCTCAATGTTTCAAAATATGGAAAGAATTAAAATGCAACATATGGAAAGGGACATGCTGAGTAGAGTAAAAGGAGAGAGAATACCCGATTTCGGCGAAAGCAGAATTAAAACTCCGTTATTCAAGGCAAAAATCCAACATATTTCAGCCGAGATCATATTGGATTAGCAAAATATACAAAAGGAACAAAAGGGTTTTTAAGAAATTTTATCTACTGGATTATATACAAAAATTCACCATACACTAACAATCTAAAGAGTTGAGGATCAACCCAAAAGACAAAGTGTAGACATTTCAACAGCTTCACACATAATATAACAGGAAAGAAACGCAAGTGAAACTGTGAAACAAAATGAGCTACCCCCAAACCTGGATTTTACAGAAGATATAATTTTGAAAACAAAATCGCGCAGTTTCGGGGGTTCATCATGCAAAAGGTCTAGCTCGAAATGAACTGTGCTAGGGACGGGCAAACATGCAATTTCCAACTGTGGTTCCTCAAAGATATTATACTTAGAAGCAAAATAGTCCAAGAGGACTTGGGAAGCACACAGTTCCAATCCTAGATTAGGAATTTTCAGAAAAATTGGTTTTACAATATTGGTACAAACCAAATCTAGGTTGGGTGGAAGGCCATCAGATTGTGACTTAGGTAGAAGAATAGGCATATCATTATCAATCAAATCAAAATCTCCTAACTCATCTACACATGTCACATCATGCTCACAATCATCAATCAAATTGGCAAGATCACAATCAGAGTCATCAACATCATCAACAAATTTATTCTCATGCATCGGCAAATCAGGAGAAATATCACAATGTGACCTAGGTAGAGAATCAGACACATCAAATATATTTTCATGCATATTAGTGTCTACAGAAGATTCAACTATTCCTATGTCATGCTCATCTTCACAGAATAATTGTACGAATCCCATGTCAATATCAAAATCATATGAATTACAATGAGTATTAGAAAGAACAACATTCATGAAGGTCGAGGGCGAGAAGCCATATGTTTTGAACCAACAGGTTCCACAATATTTTCATGTTCTTCTAACATCATCATAATCATCATAATCATCATCATGGTAGCATGCATATTGGTCCTCATTAACAGTGGTGGTGTTCATTAGCGATTCATGTTCCTCTAAAGGTTCATATTCAACATTATTTACATGAATGGGGACTAGACACTTCAGGGACAACATACATTTCCTCATGAATTTCCTCCTTTTGGCGGTGAAGCAAAATCTGATCTAAATGTGCATGAATTCGTGCTGTAGATCTATCATAGTCTTGCTTACAGAGTCTTAAAGCTTCTGTGGTGGAGTCTAAATTCATGGGAGTACAAAATTCTTCATGTTCAAATTGTGGTGAATGGTACATGTGTGCATGGTCATTAGGGTTTACAAAATATTGATCGCAACCCTCAAAGGATTGATTATGATCCCAATGACTACCATTCTCACAATCTATGGGCATTTCATACATTGGAGTTTCTCTACATTGCCTAAAATTATGCAAAATATGACAATTCTCAACAGGGTGGTCTAAACTACCACATGCGGGACATGCATAGATTTCATGTTGCCTAAGAAAATTAGATGTGACAGATTCTTCATGTGATTGCATTTCTAAAGCTGTGATTCGAGCTTCTATTTGATCCATAAGTGATGATTGGGTGAGTGAGGCACTAGCAAAATGTTCATTTTCACGTTGCGATGAATGATGCATGTATGAATAGTCATTAGGGTTCATGTATTGCGGCTCGGGACTTTGAAAATGTCCATAATAATTCCTATGACTATTGACATCATGGTCCGTGGAAGGTTCATAACGTGGCACATTCCCATAAGCAAGTTCTCTAAGAGTTTTATTTCCATCCCCAGGAGCAGACCAAAATCCAGACATGATTGGCTCAAAAGCTAAGTAACTATGTTACAAAGCCCAAAATTTGGTTTTTAAAGGGTTTGGATTTTTGGGAAAAATTTGGTTTTGGTGGGAGACATTTGAAAATTTGGTTTTAAAATGGGAGCAAAGTAGAAATTTGGTTTTAAAATTGGGAGCAAAAGAAAATTTTGGTTTTTTTTTTTTTTTTTTTTTTTTTTTTTTTTTTTTTAAAACAGGAAAAAAGTAAAGTTAATTTTTTTTTTAAATTTTTTTTTTATTTTTAAAAAAAGAAAATAAATTTAGTTTTTGAATGGGAGCAAGCCCACTGTTTGTTTTGTATTTGCTTTGGCTCCGCTTGGTTGAAAACTTTTGGTGGAACTGAGTCCAAAATCTCGGCCTAGAATTTGGGTACTCGGCCCACTAACGAGTTCAACTAGCGTGATCTGTTACAAGCTCAGCTGGGTTTAAAAACCCAGAATACAAAATACAAGTCCAAATTAAACAAGCCCACAAAAATTAAATACAAGCCCACGAATTAAACAAACAAGCCCACAAATAAATTATTACAAACCCAACAGAAAATAAGAGAAGCCCAAAAATTGGCTTTAATATTACATGCCCACAATTAAAAAAAATTGGAAGCCCACAATTCGGGTTCTCTTAAATGGGTTACCTTTTAAGCACAGCCCAGCTGCTCTGATATTGTTGCAAAAACCCAGTTGGGTTTTGGTTCTTTTCCTTGGTGGCGTCCCAGCAGAGGAAAAACAGGTTCAGAACAGCAGGTCCAACAGCAAATGAAGTGAAGCAGATGCAGATGCAAATGCTATGCAGTGAAATGCAAAATAGCTAAAGAAAAACACAACACCAATCCCCGGCAACGGCGCCAAAAACTTGGTAGGCTTCTAAAAGGTCCTAAAAATTGTCCCCGGCCAAAAACTTGGTGGGCCCGGAGATGTGTATAAAATTAAGCGCAATGAAAACGCGGGCCTACAGTAATACCGCAAGTGCACGGTCGTCGGTTGTAGCTCGTGCAAGTACGGGTCGATCCACAGAGATCGGGTGTGTTTTGTAGTGTTCTAACTATTTTGGGTTCTAGTTGCTATTGGGCTATGAAGCCTTTTGGCTTAAATTGGGCTTTGAGTACTAATGGGTTTGATAACAATAAAATGAACTGAGCTTGGGCTCAGTTAGTCTTTGAAGTGTAAATGGGCTTTGGCCTTAAACTTAGGCTTGGGCTCAGTGGGATTGAGCTAACAGTGGACTGTGGTCTTTTGATTAGACCTGGGCTTTGGTTTGTAAAGGGCCAATGGTTAAAAACCCAGGCTTTGGACTTATGGGCTTCTGAGGCTTTTGGGCTCAATGCAGCAGCAGCAGCAGTGGAAGGAAAAGGAAACAGGAGAGTTGCAGGGCAGATGGGTTGCAGCAGCAGCTGCACAAGCAGTGCACAGCAGCACAAGGCCAAGAAGACAACAGCACAAGCAAGGAAGAAAAGCAATGCAGCAGTGCAAGGCAAGTGAGAAAGAAAAGATGGCAGTGAACAAAACAGTGAAGACAATAAAGAAAACAAGCAGAGAACAATGCAAGAACTAAACAAAGCAAATACTAGACAGCAAAGAAAGATGACAATACAAACCAAGGCCTAAGGCCAAGGGCAGGGATGTGGAGAAGCTAACAGAGCAAAGCTAAGGAATTCTTCTAGAGTGGGAAGAGAACTAGCTTGCTCATTGTCACTAGTGAGCACTAGTTTCTCCCAATGCTCAATCAAATCAGTGCAACCTAAGCATACAAAAATGGAATGACAAGATAATCAGCTTGCTATGAGCACTGATTTCTTCCATTACTCAATCAATTCAGTGCTTCAAAGGTTTCTAGCCTAGCATTCCATCAAACTAACAGCAGTGAACTAAACATTAACATTACACAAACATCAACAGGAACATCAAGCATTAACAGTGAACAACATTAACCTAACATGATAAACTAACACTAACAGGGACTAAAACAGTGAAAGATTAAATCATTAACAAAACATGAAACAGCACACACATTGAAATTAAACATCAAAACAGGAAATTATCATACAAAAATTAAACATTAGTATCAAAACAGAATTAAAAATAAGAACATTAAATTATAAAAACCCTAAAATTGAACAGTTAAAATAAAGATTGGAATTAAACTAAAAATTGAAATTAAACCTAATTGGTAACTTGGCTAGTCCAAGAACACCTTCTACACCATACCCATCTCTTCTATTTATACAAAAAATGTAAGCAGAACCCTAATTTTGAAAACCCTAATTTTTCTAGGGTTTGAAACTTCACCTAATTGACGTGACAAAACAGCTTCAAAATGTCGACCCATGCTTCTTCTTTCTTCTCTGCTCCTTCTCCATGTCTCTGTTGCGTCGAATCATAGCTATCAACCTAGTTCCTCGAGTTCACATGCCATCAGTGAGAGGCGTGAAATGGATGAACTAACTTGACAGTTAGGAGAGATGGTGGCGTCTGTGATGTCGGGGAAGAGGGTGGTTTGGCAGACATGGTGGTACGGTAGAGCAGTTGTGGAGTTGGTGGTGGTGGCAGCGAGTTGGTGGAGCAGGTGGAAGGGGAAGGCTCTGCTGTGGAGAAGAAGAAAGGGGGAGAAGGTGAGGGTCGACTGTTTTGGGAAGAAGGGTATTAGGTATTTGGGTATTAAGGTGTGAGGCAGGGATAAAGATTTTTATGTTTCGCGAAGCTTAGCCGTGGGATGTGGAGCTGGTAGGTAGATCGGACGGTGATGCGGAGGAAAGCGAGGAGCGACCGTCGGATGAAGGGATACAACGAAACGAACGGTGCTAGATTAGGTTAGGTGCTGTAGTGTAAGGCGGAGATATCAAACTTTGATGAACAGCAAGGGAGCAACCGTTGGATTCAACTACCATCTAATCTGAAGGCTTGGAATTTCAGCGCTGTGGTGCTTGGCAGAGACTTCAGATTTTGATGCTCTATGAAGGAGCGACCATCGGATGCTTCTGAGAGCTGATCTGATGGCTGAGAACGGAGGCGTTTTAGTGTGTAGAAAATGAGGTTGTGCGCACCATTCTTCGCGGCTTCCTTGCGTGATTTCTCCCGGCTTTTCACTACTTTTCTGCTCTTTTTGCTCCGCAAGTCATCCAGACTTTATTTATTACCTAAAAATGCAAAATTAATTAATAAAAATATTTATTCTTGAAAACAATGAAAATACAGAATATGGGATAAAATGTAGAATTAATGCATAAAAGATGAGTTAAATGCCAACAAAAAGGGATAAATATATACAATATTTGGCACTCATCAACTAACTCCAATATACTTTCAAGAGAATCAACTAGACAGTCAGACCCAATCTTAAGAAAAGTACATCCGAGAGTTACATCTCAATTTCTTAATTCAATATGCAATCAAACAAATAGGAATTTGCGAGCCCGATTGAATATAAGAAATAACTTGGAAGGTATCAAAAACCAATATCCAAGTGTCAATCAATATAATCAACAACCAAAGGTTGGATTCACAATTAATTGAACTTACGCACAACCTGTGATATTTCAATTATATAGAAAATATAATGCGGAAAAGAAATAACACCGACACCAGAAAATTTGTTAACGAGGAAACCGCAAATGCAGAAAAACCCTGGGACCTAGTCCAGATTTGAACACCACATTATATTAAGCCGCTACAGGTACTAGTCTACTCCAAGTTAACTTCGGACTGGAATGTAGTTGAGCCTAACCAATCACACACTGATCCAGGTACAGTCGCGTTCTTTACGCCTCTAGAACCACGCCGGATTCTGCGCACTTGATTCCCTTAGCTGATCTCACCCACAACTAAGAGTTGTTACGACCCAAATTCGAAAACTTGATAAACCAATCTGTCTCACACAGAAAAGTCTATTGAATAGATAAATTTGTCTCCCACATATATACCTATGAGTTTCGTTCCGTCTTTTGATAAATCAAGGTGAACATGAACCAATTGATAAACCAGACTTATATTCCCGAAGAACAACCTAGTAATATCAATCACCTCACAATAATCTTAATCGTATGGTAGCGAAATAATATATAAAACTAATAATAAAGATTAATACTGAAAAATCATCTTCCAAATAAACTTTGGAATTTAAATAAATAAACAAGATAAAAAAACGTTGGCAATAGCTATGAGTACTCATAATAATTGTTATTCCAAACCCTAGTTATCCTTCTTAAAACACAAGAATAAATTCTCGTAAGAAGTTTCATAGACATAAAGAAAAATAACTCTCAGTGAGAACGCAACCGAAAGTCATCAGACATGACCAGCAACCAGAGATCTAATACAAACAAGTTCCTCAGTTGCTTTCTTCAGTTCGTTTTTCAGAAATTCAAGATTCTTTGTTGCAATTCCAAGTTGTTCACGTACGACTTCAAAATCTCGAATAAGATTTCCTATCAATTGTGATGACATCTGAAATGGAAGTTTGTTTTCATGATCAACAATATGATAACAATTTATGAAAACAGGGTTCTCGTGAAACTCAATAACCTTTCCCTTTTCAACTTTGTTTTCCTTTTTGCATCCACCCATTCTGCACGCCACAAAGATTCAAGAGAGCTTTTGACGTTGTGGAACGTGTATGTATCAGGAGAAGAGGAAAACCATGATACATATATATATATATATGAGTGCTTCATAGGGAAACCCTAGGGTTACTTGTTTACGTTCGGTAAGGGTCGGGTGCACAGACGTTCGTGATTATGAGCCAGGCTCAGAACCAAGAACCCAAAGGAGTCTATTTAAAAATATATTTTGAAGGAAACATATTTTAATGACATAATAACTTAGATCATAAGTGAGCATAAAGTAGTTGTTGAAATCAACAGATCAACTGTCATTTAGAAGACAAAACAAGAGTTTTCAAGGTAAGCAACAAAGAGACTATTCTCAAGAGTTATTGATCAAATATATTACAATAAGTAATAATAAAACGGAGCAGGGCTCAACAGTAAGATGATCATGTTATTAAAAAAAATACAACAAAGACCACTTTCTCAAGAAAAAAGAACTTATTGAGAATTATGAGCATCCTCACACTATTTCAAAAAGGATGCTCACTTGAGCAGTCAAGTTGTAATTTGATGAGCATATTGCTCATCGAAGGTATTAACATTTTCCCTTTTACTTTCTTGAAGATCTCCAGAAAAGTAAATAAGATTAGTCATAAGAGAATTATCAAGAGGAGGGAAAAAGATACCTGAAGTTGCCGCCTTCCTTTCCTTCTTAATGCTTCGCTTGATTCTATTTATACTAGTCTTTAGTTCCGAAACATGATTATTGATATGAACATATCAGGAACGATTGACGCTTTTGATCCAACACTTCCTTTAGTCATGGAAGAAAAGTTTGAAGAAGTTTTCTTGCTCATTGGATCAATATGGCAGTCAGTTGTCCTTATATAACACAATTCTTTTTACAATTGTAGAAAGCCGTTGTATTATCTTTACAGGCAAAACTTGGCTCATCACAACATTTTTCTTGTCTGAGGGTTGGACAGTTAAGAATAGTAATATGAGAAACCGGTTTGATACTCCCTTAGACATCCAAATAAGAATGTTACGAAGTTTTTCATTCCGTAAGAGAAAACGACATCTCCTCTCAAGATGACCTTTGTTGCCTCAATAATAACATATGTATGGAGAGTTATTGGCTTTTCTCATATGACTAGTTTTAGGAGGGAGACAACCTTTGGTTGTTGAACCTTCTGTTGCTGACTGTAAAGTTTCACTTTTACCATCAGTTGAACTCTTTTGATGGAGGTTCTCATTAGCGCAGACAAAATTGATCATACTAAAGCTTGGAGCGTCTATTCCTTTATAGCCCAGACCACGTGTATCACGATGTTCTTTACATGCTCCCAGCATAGTAGAAAATTTTGTAGAGCTAGAATTGAATCTTTCCAGACACTCTTCCAGTGATTTGACCTTATCAAGAACATCAGCAAGATCATCCTCCCATTGTTTTTCTATGGAGAGAAAACCGATTTCTCTGTCATTAAAACATTTTTGTTGAGAGTCATATATTGCTTCAGTTTCTGCAAGTATTTCTTTCAACACAAAGAGATTTCGACGAAGATTCTCACATTCAGAATTTTTTGAACGCACATCTTCTTCACGATCTTTAAGAAGAGATTGTAAGTGTTTATAACCACAATCATATCCCTTAAAGAGTTTTCTCAATTTCCTGTTTTCTTGACAGAGAGGAGTCAGAAATTCAGCCAAGCAAGTTGTTGAATTCTTTTTCTTTATAAGATGGTCGAAAAACTTGATATATTTCGAGACTTCCTCATCAACATGTTGTCCCTCGTCTGAATCACTTTAATCCGAGAGTTCATCCAACTGTTCATCTAGGAGTTTTTCGCAGTTGGACACAGTTTCAGACAATGGAGAAGGCGTGAGATATTTCTCAGAAGACTCAAGGCTTAGAACCAAGAAAGAATGTTTCTGAACTGGTGTTGTCAGAGATAAAACTATTGTCCATAGAGTCAGATCGTTATAAACACAGGCTTATAAGGTCTTAAACGTGTTTGCCTGCTCTGATACCAATTGAAAAAGCGGGGGTCTAACAACCACAACCAATATTTTGCTTAGTAATCTGTATGGACTAACTCCAATATATTTTCAAGAGAATGAAATAGACAGTCTGTTAGAGCATTGCTCGGTTGAACCCACCAAGCGTTGGTATGTCAAGTTTGGTTGTCATATTTTAGTGAATCAAAACTCATTTAAAGAGTCGCTTGATTATTTACTAGAGTCAACTTCGTATAGGTTAGCTAGAAAGTTACTAGGATATGAGACTAAAAAGTATTACATGAAGACTTGAAGAATGTGAAGAAGTAAAGAGCTACAACGACGACATCATCCTTCCTCTTGAGGTTAGTAATATTTGATTTAAACTGTTTCATTCCTAACGCATCTTTCAAGTCGTGCATATTGAAAACATAACTGCGAAGCTGTGAATGATTATACTCTAGTTAGACATAGTATTAAGGAATTACAATACAAAGTATAACGTCTATCTTTTGAACTTCGTATATAAGACATCGACATAATCGTATGAATGATATTGTGATTATGTGTATGGGTATGGGTGAAGATTTCGTCCTAGGTAACAATGTTTTACACTCGTTTAAAGGAAGTACAATTCATAAACTTGTTTTATGAATCGAAAGGGAAATCGCTAGGCTTATTGGTATTGTTATTCATTGCAAATCTTTGGATTACCAATATGTGTGTTTAGTATAACCGCTCTAACTTTTTTATGTATCTAGGTAAAACTATTATTAGTGAAGCCGATCTTTTGTATTGGTATGACTTTTATTAGTGAAGCCGATCTTAAGTAATCACCTAAGATGTATGATCGATATTTGTAATTGGTGTGACCATTCCTAGTCATTGGGTAACCGATCCTAGAACTTGGTTGGGACTAATCACAAGATGTGTAATCCATCCTTATGGTAGGTTAAAAAGTTTTAGTAATTGGTGTAACAGATCCTATAACTTGTGCAACCGATCACAAGTAAGTACCATAAATAAGTGGTAACCGATCCTGGTACTTAGTTAACAATGTTTTAGGAACTAATGTGACCGATCCTAGTAGCCACTTGGAGGTAGAACCAAAACTTGTTTTGGTAGACACATTGAACCCATGAATGGTGATTGAATGTTTTTGATCAATCACATAGGTCTTAGAAATCAGATGAACCAATTCTAAACTCGTTTGGAAGTGTGGAAAATCGGTTCCAAGATTGTAAATATGAAAAAGGATTTACAAAGTAAAGATGTCGACATACTTTGAACATGTGCAGTAATTCTTACCTTTTATTGTTCAAAGATATTCCTTAATAACTAAAAGAGAATCCCGGATCGAAATAAATTGAGAATATTTTAATTAAGGTTTTTAGTTTTATATGCTTTTAATTTCCAGCAATTAAAATGCATATCTTTAGAAAATAAAAACTGGTAATGTGCATTTACTAATTGGAGATTTTCTACTGAGATTTCGGTCAATATTTGGATAGAGCATTTCCAGGAATTATGAAAACCGAATTTGGAAATATATTGCATATCTTGAGAATATTTTTGGTTTTTGAAATTCCTTGGTGTACAAACTTCCTTGGTCAATAAATATTGAAGTTTGTATTTCGAGCAAACTAATCCTCAAAGCCAGCAAAACTACATAGTTCTGTTGTTACTGGTGGAGCCGTCTATTCAGAGAGGAAAGTAATCTAATTAGGCGAAATCTCTTACGACCGCTCGTTTTAAAGACTTCTGTGGGATTGAGAAGCTCTACGAGTACCGTTGGTGGGAAACTAGATAACTGCAGTTTATTATTAGTTTTCGATTGATTTTATTGACTAACGGTTGTTGAACTTTGATTTCACCTAGTTTGTTTATGCTTGAGAATCTTATCTTCTGATATAAGATTCACTCAAACTAGATCGAAGTTTCGACGGGGATCTTTAGACTGTTTGTAGAACTAAAGACGTCTTGTGATAATCCATTGTTAACAGACTTCGTTTTGTGTGTGATTGATCACAAGAGATTCAAGTAGATTGTGTGCAGGTGTTTATTGAAGATCTAAGAAGATTTGAAGACAAAGAAGATTGCTTGTTTGAGTTCATAATCTTTGGTATCACAAAACTTGATCGGCTGGGGAGCCAACTATAATTGGTTTATCTTTGTGATAAGCTTGATTGATTAGTTGAGTAGATCGGCATCAATACGATTCTTTGTGATTCAAAGTATTGATTGCATAGTCTAGATAATTACTTTGCTAGTTGTTAAGAGATAGATCTAAGAATCTGACAAAGGAGTTTATTGGGATAAACGGAAGAGCCTTTTGTCAAACTCATATCACGTTGCTTGAAAAGAGTTGTTACCGAACAGATTTGTTGTTCCTTTACTGTTTGGAATACGAACCAAAGGACTTGTTACAAGTACATGACTTATTGCAAGTTGGAGGCGCATGGATACATACGGAACTAGGTGAACTATAGGTTTAGTTGGTTGATCTCAACTATACGAAGTTGATTTAGATTTTGTATAGTGGCTTAATCCTGAGAGTATTCAATTCTGGACAAGGTCCTGGGGTTTTTCTTCATTTGTGGTTTCCTCGTTAACACAATCTTGCGTGTCTTTTACTTTTCTATTTCCGCAATTATATTTGTGTTTATTATAATTAGAAGTAAAATACACAAACGTTAATTCCTAATTACTTGATAGCAATCCTACTGTGTTTTCTTAATTCCGAACCTATTATCAAGTAATCATACTTCGTTGTTATATTGTCTCGATCTTGTATCCATAGTCAATCACGCAAGTTATCTTGTTGTTGTATTATCTCGATCACGTATCCATAGACGACCACACGAAGTGTGAACCGATTAGTTGTATTGTTGAAAAGACGAGGGTACTCAAATATACCTCAATCTAAAACTTTTCCACCTATAAGTCCTTTCTGCGAAAGTGATTGTCTATGGACTGAGTCGAGACAATACAACGAATCGGTTCACTCTTCTTGTGATCATCTATGGATACGAGATCGAGACAATACGACAATAAGATAACTTGTGTGATTGATTACGGATACAAGATCGAGACAATACAACAACGAAGTATGATTACTTGATAATAAGTTCGGACTTAACCAAACACAATAGGATTGCTATCAAGTAAATAAGAATTAACGTTTGTGTATTTTACTTCTAATTATAATAAAAACAATTATAATTTAGGAAATAGAAAAGTAAAAAACACAGCAAGATATTGTTAACGAGGAAACCGCAAATGCAGAAAAACCCCGGGACCTTGTCCATAATTGAATACTCTCAGGATTAATCCTCTTTACAAAATCTAAACCAACTTCGTATAGTTGAGACCAAACAACTAAACCTATAGTTCACCTAGTTCCTTTTGTATCCCTGCGCCTCCAACTTGAAATAAGTCACGCACTTGGAACAATTCCTTTGGTTCGTACTCGAAACAGTAAAGGAACAACAAATCTGTTCGTTAACAACTCTTTTCAAACAAGTGATATGAGTTTGACAAAAGGCTCTTCAGTTTATCCCAATAAACTCCTTTGTCAGGTCCTTAGATCTATCTTTTCAAGAACTACCAAAGTAATTGTTAAGACTATGCAATCAATACTTTGAATCATAAAGAATTGTATTGATGCCAATCTACTCAACTAATCAATCAAATCTATCACAAAGATAAACGGATTATAGTTGGATCCCCAACCGATCAAGTTTTGTGCACACCAAATATTATGAACCCAAATCAAAAATCTTCTTCGTCTTCAAATCTTCTTAGATCTTCAATAAACACCTTCACACAATCAACTTGAATCTCTTGTGATCAATCACACACAGAACGGAGTCTGTTACAATATATTATCACAAGACGTCTTTAGAACTACAAATAGTCTAAATATCCCCGTCGAAACTTCGATCTAGTTTGAGTGAATCTTATATCAGAAGAGAAGATTCTCAAGCATAAACAAACTAGGTGCAATCAAATTTCAACAACCGTTAGTCAATCAAATCATTCGAAAACTAATAATAAACTATAATTATCTAGTTTCCCACCAATGGTTCTCGTAGAGCTTCCCAATCTCATGCCAAAGAAGTCTTTAAAACGAGCGGTCGTAAGAGATTTCGCCTAATTAGGGTACTTTCCTATCCGAATAGACGGATCCACCAGTAACAACACAACAAGGTAGTTTTGCTGGCTCTGAGGATTAGTTTTCTCGAAATGCAAACTTCAATATTTATAGACCAAGGAAGTTTGGACACCAAGGAATTTCCAAAACAAAATATTCTCAAGATATGCAATATATTTCCAAATTCGGTTTCCATAATTCCTGGAAATGCTTTATCCAAATATTGATCGAAATCTCAGTAGAAAATCTCCAATTAGTAAATGCACATTACCAATTTTTATTTTCTAAAGATATGCATTTTAATTGCTAGAAATTAAAATCATATAAAACTAAAAACCTTAATTAAAAGATTCTCAATTTATTTCGATCTGGGATTCTCCTTTAGCTATTAAGGAATATCTTTGAACAATAAAAGATAAGCGTTAATGCACATGTTCAAAGTATGTCGACATCTTTATTTGTAAATACTTTTTCATATTTACAATCTTGGAACCGATTTTCCAAACTTCCAAACAAGTTTAGAATTGGTTCATCTGACTTCCAAGAACTATATGATTGATTATCCTATCAAATCACAAATCATGGGTTTCACGGTTCTACCAAAACAAGCTTCAGTTCTACCTCCATGTGGGTACTAGAATTTGTCACGCTAGTTACCAAAACTTGGTTGACTAGGTACTAGGATCGGTTCCCACATATATATGGTATCTAACTTGTATTTGATGCACATGTTCATAGGATCGGTTCCACAATAACTAAAAACTTGTTGCACCTCTTACAAGGATCGATTCCCCTTTTGTGATCGGTTGCACCTCTTACTAGGATCGATTCCCCGATGTCTAGAGTTGGTCATACCAATTACAACAAATCGATCATACCATTTCAAGTGATTACTTAAGATCGGTTTCACTAATAAAAGTCATACAAATACAAAAGTCAGGCCTTGTGAATAGTTTTACCAAGATACATAAACAATTCATGAGCGGTTATACTAAACACACATATTGGTAATACAAAGATTTGCAATGAATAACAATACCAATAAGCTCAGCGATTTCCCTTTCGATTCATAAAACAAGTTTATGAATTGTACTTCCTCTAAACGAATGTAAAAACATTGTTTCCTAGGATGAAATCTTCACCCATACCCATACATAATCACAATAGCGTTCATACGATTATGTCGATGTCTTATATACGAAGTTCAAAAGATAGACGTTATACTTCGTATTGTAATTCCTTAATACTATGTCTAACTAGAGTATAACCATTCACAGCTTCGCAGTTATGTTTTCAATATGCACGACTTGAAAGATACGTTAGGAATGAAACAGTTCAAGTGAAATATTACTAACCTCAAGAGGAAGGATGATGTCGTCGTTGTAGCTCCTTACTTCTTCACATTTTTCAAGTCTTCACGTAATACTTGTAAGTCTCATATCTTAATAACTTTCTAGTAAACCTATACGAAGTTGACTCTAGTAAATAATCAAGCGACTCTTTAAATGAGTTTTGGTTCACTAAAATATGAAAACCAAACTTGACATACCAACGCTTGGTGGGTTCAACCGAGCTATGCTCTAACAATCTCCCCCTTTGGCAATTTTAGTGACAAAACTCTTACATCATATGGATAAACAAATTACAAGAATTCATTACACATATGCTTGATTCCCAATTTCAACAGCACAATAACCTGTATATAGTCAATCCATAAATTCCGTTGTTGACATTATAATAACAAAGCTAATACTCTCCCTAAAGGTAAGATAGGTAGATTTTCAATTGGCACGTCTTTGTTGTTTCCTTTGTAGTCCGCGTAACTACAAGTATCAATATGATATGCTACTCCCCCTTAGTCTATGCTTTACTCTTTCGTTAGATATAACGTTTAAGCACCAATGTTCTTTCCTTAGTGATACCAAATCACTTGTTTACTCCATATATTTCTCCCTCTTTTTGTCACAAAATGACAAAGGTACGAGCAAATAAAAGACAAATCGAAATGATCTTACAAATCTCAAAAGACTTGCAACCTATAAGAGTTAATCACGAGGGTTCCACACACCATTTTTGATAACCAATATCAAAACTGAAACTACAAAGTTTTTTGTTTTGGTATGTTGAAACAATTGCCCGAAGCAATTTTCCCTAATAGTTTAGAAAACTAAAAATCGACTAAGCACCTTAGTTCCTTTGCTAAACCGATTGCACAAATACAATCGCTTGTTCGGTAAGACCAAAATAAAGATCAGAATTAACTCTATTTTTCTCATCAGTTTCTAATTATTCAAATAATAACTTAGACCTTTCACTATTAAACAAGACAAGTACTAGGTTAGTTAACTAGCATTTCTTGTTAAGGAATTCGATTATACTTGAATAACCGAAACCTCCACTTTGATAAGTCTAACTAAGATCAGAATTAACTTAGTTTCTCTTATTCAGAATCGAATTGGACTAAAAAATTCATCTCGAAAACCTTTTTTTTAAGCCATAAACAATTCATACAAACCAAATAAATCAACTTGCATAATTATTTACCTCAACCGGAAGCAATTGAAACAAACATAGACATTATAGTACCGCAACTGCACCGAAATTTTGTAAGCCTAAACAATTGATACTAAACAATAAAGCAAGATAACAATAGTTTTTCTTAACCGAAAACAATTGAATCACACACACATCCATACACAAATAATGGAATACACATCAATTGTACCGAAATTTTGTTAAGCAAAAGCAATAAATATATGCAATAAAATCAGGCTTTTCTTAAACAAGAAAACGATTAACTAACAAATTTTTTACCTCAAATTCTGTATCCTCTTCTCCATTTCTTCGCATCATTTCGGGGAGGAATATCACTGTGTTGTCATCCTCTTGAAGGACAAAAGAACAACAAAAAACACCAACCTTTACCAGAGAAAGGTTGAAAATCGGTATTAACTAATGCAATGCAAAAGTTGAAACCCCGAAACTCATATGCTTTTATGTTAAACCAAAAACGATTCAATATATTGTGACTTTTTCACATATTAGTTTCAATCAGAACCCCTTATGATCCTTTGATAAAGCCTACCAACATGGACTAGAACTTAATCCTGCTAAACCAAAAAGTCACCCAAACCATAAGGGTTCACACCATATGAGATCGAATATTAAGGTTATGAAAACCGAAATCAAACATCCCATACATATACATAGCAATAAGATAAAACATTCAAGCACATGCTATGTAAGCGAAAAAACTATCACAAGAAAAATTATAAACTAATAATTTTATTCATAAATAAGATAGTTTTATTCATAATAGACCTTATGCAATTATTGAAAGAAATCAAAAACTGATGTCTATTTTCTCTCTTTGAAGACAAATTAATCTTTATTTGTTTGATCATCAGAATCTTCTTCAGAGTCTTGTTCTTGTTCTCATTTTAAAAACTCATTATTGATCGTTAGGATTCCTTCAAGGGTTTCTGGATCATCTCTATAGGCAAAGGCCAACTGTTTCTGAATAAAGTCTAATTATCTCCCAAGTCGTAAAATGTGGAACATGAGATCTCCATTGCTATAGATTTGATCATATGAGATACTAGATCCCTTTTGAGTTCCACTAATCCGCTTGATAATTCCTTGAGAGACAGTTTTAGTATCTTTCTCATCTCCAAAGATGTTCCCCATTGCATTTTCAAACAACTTGGTGATGAGACAGGGATATCCAAGATTTCTATGGAATGTTGTGGTATTGAGAGATTCAATGATTTTAATCATTTGATTGATAATTAATCCACAAATATCTTTTTGCCTTCTAGAAGGTAGTATATAAATTCAGCAAATTCTCTACTCCGTAGTGAAGAATTTCTTGTACAAGTGTTTGTGGATGAAAACTGTTTCTGCTGATTTTGGGTGTGTGGATGAGAAACGAATCTAAACCCTAAACAATGTATTGCACGGAAGTACTTTTGATTCTAGAGATCAATCTGTACAATCCTGGCCTAAACCAAAAAATGGTCATTCCAGGCTTGCTTCGGTCACAAAGTGAAGGAGAACGGTTGGTCTTAGGGAGGGAAGCGAAGAGAGTGTTGAGACCATAATAGCTGATTCTGAAGGTGTCGTTGTTTATGACTTGTATCTGAAAGTAAAACTGGCTAGCAGAATGGAAAGCTACCAGGTGATTTCTAGATACTGTGTTGTTGCCGACCAAAACTTGTTGTTTTGGTGAAAATAGGTGAAGCCTATTTATACAAGTCATATTGAAACGTACCCTGATCTCGTAGGAAGTGGAAATAATTAAGTGGTGGAAGAATAGAGTAACCTGTAACCATCAGACATTATGCTTCCATGATGAGGGAAGTGAGTTCGTGTAACCGTCAGTCATTACGCTTCCATGACGAAGGTAATGAATTGTTTACACCGTTACTTTTCACCACCACTAATTGTCCTACTTCATGACACTTTCTTGTAACGGGCGCATTGCACGCCGCATGTTGTAAACTTCCAGAACAATACCCTGGTGAGTATCCCCCAGTTTGTGACATGTTTGATGTCTCGAGTGTTTTTGTGGAAAACGTGTAGCAGGTTGCTATGTGTGGCAAGTCAAAGTCAAAAGACTTTTCCATAGGAAAATAACATGTGATGCTATTAGGCTTGCCTTTGTCGGCCGTCTAAAACTTTCCATAAGTCCATCAGTTTGGTGGCGAACTTGAATGGCTGAGATTACATCTCATGAGGAAGGGTAGCCGTTGATTATGGCCACATCTTTTTGTATAGCGAAGTAGCGCTATTGGCATAGCAGCGCCTAGTGGAGCCATGGAATAGCGGCATGCTACTAGCCGTGGCATGGCGGGTTTCCTGGGGCTTACCGCAAGTCCGTCAGTTCAGTGACGAACTTGGATGGCTGAGATTGCATCTCATAAGGAAGAGTGACCATTGATTATGGCCGCATCTTTTTGTATACCGAAGTGACGCCATTCGCATAGTAGCGCCTGGTGGAGCCGCGACATAGTAGCATGCTAGCATCGGTGGTATAGCGACATGCTAGTAGCCGTGGCATGGCGGCATGCTAGTAGCCGTGGCATAGCAGCATGCTAGTAGACGTGGCATGGAGGAATGTCAGTGGCATTGTGGCATGGCCACGACTGTGGCGTTATAGCATGACCAAAGATAATATTTGGCTTTGTGGCCAAAATTAGGGCTTGGCGGCATTGCCAAGGCTAGGATCCGGCGCCATGGTAAAATTAGGGGTTGGCGGCGTGGCCAAGGCTAGGATTTTGCGTTGTGGTAAGAATTATGGCTTGGCGGCGTGGCAGAGGCTAGGATTTGGCATCGTGGTAAGAATTAGGGGTTGGCGGCGTGGCCAAGGCTAGGATTTGGCGTCGTGGTAAGAATTAGGGCTTGGCGGCGTGGCCAAGGCTAGGATTTGGCGTCGTGGTAAGAATTAGGGATTGACGGCGTGCTCGAAGCAATTTTCCCTAATAGTTTAGAAAACTAAAAATCGACTAAGCACCTTAGTTCCTTTGCTAAACCGATTGCACAAATACAATCACTTGTTCGATAAGACCAAAATAAAGATCAGAATTAACTCTATTTTTTTCATCAGTTTCTAATTATTCAAATAATAACTTAGACCTTTCACTATTAAACAAGACAAGTACTAGGTTAGCTAACTAGCATTTCTTGTTAAGGAATTCGATTAGACTTGAATAACCGAAACCTCCACTTTGATAAGTCCAACTAAGATCAGAGTTAACTTAGTTTCTCTTATTCGGAATCGAATTGGACTAAACAATTCATCCCGAAAACCTTTTTTTAAGCCATAAACAATTCATACAAACCAAATAAATCAACTTGCATAATTATTTACCTCAACCGGAAGCAATTGAAACAAACATAGACATTATAGTACCGCAATTGCACCGAAATTTTGTAAGCCTAAACAATTGATACTAAACAATAAAACAAGATAACAATAGTTTTTCTTAGCCGGAAACAATTGAATCACACACACATCCATACACAAATAATGGAATACACATCAATTGTACCAAAATTTTGTTAAGCAAAAGCAATAAATATATGCAATAAAATCAGGCTTTTTTTTAAAAAAAAAACGATTAACTAACAAATTTTTTACCTCAAACTCCGTATCCTCTTCTCCATTTCTTCGCATCTTTCCGGGGAGGAATATCACTGTGTTGTCATCCTCTTGAAAGACAAAAGAACAACAAAAAACACCAACCTTTACCAGAGAAAGGTTGAAAATCGGTTTTAACTAATGCAATGCAAAAGTGGAA
The DNA here is from genome assembly GCF_003573695.1 of Papaver somniferum. NCBI lineage: Eukaryota > Viridiplantae > Streptophyta > Magnoliopsida > Ranunculales > Papaveraceae > Papaver > Papaver somniferum. The sequence continues at coordinate 8,017,560 of NW_020627707.1, forward strand.
ACCCCGAAACTCATATGCTTTTATGTTAAACCAAAAACGATTCAATATATTGTGACTTTTTCACATATTAGTTTCAATCATAACCCCTTATGATTCTTTGATAAAGCCTACCAGCATGGGCTAGAACTTAATCCTGCTAAACCAAAAAGTCACCCAAACCATAAGGGTTCACACCATATGAGATCGAATATTAAGGTTATGAAAACCGAAATCAAACATCCCATACATATACATAGCAATAAGATAAAGCATTCAAGCACAGGCTATGTAAACGAAAAAATTATCACAAGAAAAATTATAAACTAATAATTTATTCATAAATAAGATAGTTTTATTCATAATAGACCTTATGCAATTATTGAAAGAAATCAAAAACTGATGTCTATTTTCTCTCTTTGAAGACAAATTAATCTTCATTTGTTTGATCATCAGAATATTCTTCAGAGTCTTGTTCTTGTTCTCCTTTTAAAAACTCATTATTGATCGTTAGGATTCCTTCAAGGGTTTCTGTATCATCTCTATAGGCAAAGGCCAACTGTTTCTCAATACAGTCTAATTATCTCCCAAGTCGTAAAATGTGGAACATGAGATCTCCATTGCTACAGATTTGATCATATGAGATACTAGATCCCTTTTGAGTTTCACTAATCCGCTTGATAATTACTTGAGAGACAGTTTTAGTATCTTTCTCATCTCCAAAGATGTTCCCCATTGCATTTTCAAACAACTTGGTGATGAGACAGGGATATCCAAGATTTCTATCGAATGTTGTGGTATTGAGAGATTCAATGAGTTTAATCATTTGATTGATAATTAATCCACAAATATATTTTTGCCTTCTAGAAGGTAGTATATAAATTCAGCAAATTCTCTACTCCATAGTGAAGAATCTCTTGTACAAGTGTTTGTAGATGAAAACCGTTTCTGCTGATTTTGGTAATTTTGGGTGTGTGGATGAGAAACGAATCTAAACCCTAAACAATGTACTGCACGGGAGTACTTTTGATTTGAGAGATTAATCTGTACAATCCTGGCATAAACCAAGAAATGGTCGTTTCAGTCTTGCTTCGGTCACAAAGTGAAGGAGAAGGGTTGGTCTGAGGAAGCGAAGAGAGTGTTGACACCAGAATAGTTTATTCTGAAGGTGTGGTTGTTTATGACTTGTATCTGAAAGTAGAACTGGCTAGCATAATGGAAAGCTACCAGGTGATTTCTAGATATTTTGTTGTTTCCGACCAAAACTTGTTGTTTTGGTGAAAATAGGTGAAGCCTATTTATACAAGTCATATTGAAACGTACCCTGGTCTCGTAGGAAGTGGAAACGATTGAGTGGTGGAAGAATAGAATAACGTGTAACCGTCAGACGTTATGCTTCCATGATGAGGAAAATGAATTTGTGTAACCGTCAGTCATTACGCTTCCATGATGAAGGTAATGAATTGTTTATGCCGTTACTTTTCACCACCACTAATTGTCCTACTTCATGACACTTTCTTGTAACGGGCGCATTGCACGCCGCACGTTGTAAACTGCCAGACCAATACCCAGATGAGTATCCCCCAGTTTGTGACATGTTTGATGTCTCGAGTGTTTTCGTGGAAAACGTGTAGCAGGTTGCTATGTGTGGCAATTCAAAGTCAAGAGACTTTTCCATAGGAAAATAGCATGTGATGCTATTAGGCTTGCCTTGTTCGGCCGCCTAAAACTTGCCATAAGTCCGTCAGTTTGGTGGCGAACTTGAATGGCTGAGATTACATCTCATGAGGAAGGGTAGTCGTTGATTGTTGACACATCTTGTTGTATAGCGAAGTGGCGCTATTGGCATAACAGCGCTTGGTGGAGCCATGGCATAGCGGCATGCTAGTATCCGTGGCATGGCGGGTTTTATGGGTCTTGCCGCAAGTCCGTCATTTCAATGGCGAACTTGGATAGCTGAGATTGCATCTCATGAGGAAGAGTGGCCATTGATTATGGTCGCATCTTGTTGTATAGCGAAGAGACGTCATTGGAATAGTAGCGCCTGGTGGAGCCGCGACATAGCGTCATGCTAGTAGCCGTGGCATAGCGACATGCTAGTAGCCGTGGTATGCCAGTGGCATAGCCATGACATGGCGGCATGCTAGTAGACGTGGCATAGAGGCATGCTAGTGGCGTTGTGGCATGGCCAAAGCTAAGATTTGGCTCTGTGGTCAAAATTAGGGCTTGGCGGCGTGGCCAAGGCTAGGATTCGACGCCGTGGTAAAATTAGGGTTAGCGACGTGGCCAAGGCTAGGATTTGGCGCCGTGGTAATAATTATGGCTTGGCGGCGTGGCCAAGGCTAGGATTTGGCGTCGTGGTAAGAATTAGGGCTTGGCGGCGTGGCCAAGGCTAGGATTTGGCGCCGTGGTAAGAATTAGAGCTTGGCAGCGTGGCCAAGGCTAGTATGGCGTCTTTAGAGAGACCTGATTGGTCGATGAGAAGTGGGTACGGTTTAGGAAGGGGCGTGGCCAATGGCAAGTGGCGCCAGTTGGCCTAAGGCATGGCCACGCATCCCTTTGCTGCTGCGGCTCCCTGTTTTCTGATTCTGAGCAAGGTTTTGCACCTGCTAATCCATGGCGGACTAATTACCTATTTTTCCTAGGTTTAATTTCGACGAGCAAGGTCTGATATACTGTCGAGGCGAAAAACCCTAACTTATGCAAGTTAGTCCGGGCAATTGATTGAATTCTATGTGTTGACACATAGTTCTTTTAAGTTCATTGCCAGAGAGCAGCATGCTTTTTCTGATTGAATACCTTACGCAAAGACCTTATCCTTGATATTTGGAAATTCGTGCTACTCTGCTGCGAGTGAACACAAATTGTCATGCCATATCAACATTAAGGGTTCAGCCGGATAACATAGCATAGAAGGCATTCAAATGAACTTTTATTAAGTGAATATATGCGAGGCGCCGAAATTTACAAAACATCTGGGATGGTTTTTACATTTCCCAGTCTGGATAAATTTCATGTAAGTATATTGAACGTCTCAATAAATATGCCTGTGGAGAGGTTAGCACTCACGGCACCGTTTCCTTACAGAGTGACGTCACATCAGATGCAAGGTTTTACGATTTGAACCCTAAGTTAAAAACCACCATCAACAACAAGCAAAAAGAGTTGCTACAACAAGTTTACCGAAAATCCTTAAGTAGAAGGGTACATCTTTGGTTAACATCTTTCCCTTTTTCCATTCAACAGTTTTACCAGTGATAAGTTTTGAAGTGTTATCGTGCTCAATTTCAGAACCGGTAATCATATGATTCCCCTTTACATTGTAATTGATGATTTTTGATATCACCTTTCTGTCAACATGATGAACAGTACTTCCAATCAAAGTACTAAAAGTAAGATTTTCATGATTAATATTGTGAATATTAGCATAAAAAATTCTTACTATATCAGGTGAATGTTTTTTAAACCCGAACATATATCCCCAGATTCGGTCTTGAACAAACTTCACATAATTGGTTTCTAAAACATATGGATCGAATCTCTTCTCAGCAGTGAAACTTACTCCCTTTAAAGCTTGATATCTTTCAGAGCATGTACTATCCACAAAGATTGTACGATCATGTTTGTCTTTGATCAAGTGAGGATACTTGATTTTCTCAATATCTCCAGGAGGAATAAAAGGGTTTAAAACCAGTTTGTCTATTTCAGAGCTTTCTTCCCTTGATTTCTTTTTTCTCATATTTGTGAAAATATGAAAAACCCTAGTTACGGTTTTGATCAATCTTCCCCAATATGTTTGTAAACATAGCAAGAGGTTATCTTTTATAGGAAGAATAAATATCAAAAACCGGAAATAACTAGCTTTAGGAAATTCAACCAAAATCGGAAACCGAGACTTGTGGGGAGACAATTCTGATTTTATATCTAGGTCTTTCTATTGGAAAACCGGTTTTTCATGGTCTGGATCTTTATCTCGGATTGATTCCATGTTTTTGTCCAAAAATCTGTTTACTCTTTTATTACAAGAATTTGATAACATCATTTGAAATTCACTCAAGAATTTTCTACTAGAGTATGCAGAGATAAATTTGAACAAAATATGATATTTATTAAAAATACCATTAGAATCATAAATAGGCCTGTCAATGGAAGAATATCCGTCGGATATTTAGAATTCTGATATCCGACAGGTTAAGCACTATCGGATATTCGATATCCGATAATATCCTATAGGATATCAAAATCAGATATCGATTCCGATAGGTTAAGCTATCGGATATCAGATATTTATCCGATAATATCCGATTCTGACAAGAAAAACAACTATTGTCTGTAAAACATATGCAGAGCAGCAAAGGTGATATTTAAGTTAAATTTCTCATACATACCATCCAAATTGTCTTCAAAAAGTCTTAAAACATTACTCTTAAGTAGTTATGTCTATAAGTAAGTCTCTTACACACACATACATGAAAAGAAACACAAGCAAATGCTATAGAAAGTAAGATAAGTATCTGTCACTCTCCTCTCCAGGCTCCAGCCTCTGACCCTCTTGACTTCATTCGTCGTTGATTTCCAAATTTTCCATATCTGCATTAAGACAAACACACATAGATTAGATCCAAATTGAAGTTCTAACAATAAATAGAGATTAGTAGTATTTCAGAAAAAACATCCAAGTAGATAGTTTGTTTTGTACTGCTCATTTATCTCTAAATCAAAATATACTGGTCAAAACCAGCATCTGGGATACTTTTCTCTTATGTAGTCATAACATATTTCAATAGGAACTAAGAAGAATAACAGATGGATCTATGCACTGATTTTAAGCAAAAAAAAGAAAAAAAATGTTACCTTCACAAATGAAATCTGGCAACCAATCGCTTAAGCACAACAATGCTTCAACAAGCTCTGGATCTAATGAAGCTCTGTGTGTTGTAAGCACTCTACCACCTGCACTGAACATTGATTCGGATGCCACACTGGTGCCTGGGATAGCCAAGACATCTCTTGCCATCTTTGCAAGAGTTGGGTACTTAGGTGCATTTAGCTTCCACCAACTTAAGATTTCAAACAAATACTCATCTTTTGGTGAGCCTTTGATAAGCATTGGTTCTTCTAAATACTTGTCCAACTCAGATTTCTGCACCTCAAATTCAATGTTCTCCATCATAAACTCAGCATATTCAGGATCACTTACTTCATCTGGATTGTCTGAATCCATCATACTTGAGCTAGAGACAGAGCTGCGGGCGCCAAAATAGTGTTCATCTGCATTTGAGTTTTGTGAATCATACTCCGTCAATTTTTTTTGAATTTTTTATACTCCACTGCATAGCCAGTTCCATGCAACTTCTTATAACGAAACTTTACCCATCTTGCTTTGTATCTAGGATCTAACGCAACTCCGATGCCCATAACCAAATTACTTTCAAGCCAATACACATCGAACTTCTCCCTCATCTTCAACCCCATTTCTATGATATACGCATACTCAGTGTCTTCCCATTGTTTGATGCACTTGTTAACTACATAGACCCCATTGTAGTGCAGATTTGCATGTAGTTGCAGGAAATCCTACAACACACCCCTTGTATTATCATGACTATGATTTCTAGATCTAAACTTATTTGATATGAAAATAAAGATAAAGATAATGAAAATAGAAAATAAGACACAAGATTTACGTGGTTCGATCAATTTGATCTACATCCACGGGGTTAGGTTTTTCTATGATTATTTGTAATTACATCTCGATTACATGGAGACTCCATTAATGAGTATTTGGAGCTCTAGGTTCTTGAAGGAGGAAGAAGAAGGAGATAATAATAATACAACCAATTCTACTTTCTCTCTCTACATAATGTATCCTCTCCTAAAGTGTGTCTCTCTTTATGATTATCTCTCCCCTTTCTCTCTCTTGCCTTTCTCTTTATATAGGATTCGAACCTAGTGGGTGACAGCTCATATGCAGCTAAGATTTCCCCTAATTTCGGATCTGGCTTGCGATGATATCCCAAGCTTACAAATGTTAATTTCGTAGATCTTCTAATCTTCGCAAAGTTATTACATTTTTCTTATGTTTAAGCTAATATCACCTATTGTATCGTTTCTCAAAGTGCTCTGCGATATTTTTGTAATGCGTTGTTAAGAATTTCCCGAGCGTATCGTTGTCGCGAAATTATGATCCTACATCTTGCCTCTTTTTTCCTGAATATTGCTTGAAGAGCGATCTTTAGGAAAAAATCCATTGTTGTAGTTGTTGGAGAGAGATACGTGTTGTTGGAGTAGTCTTTGATCTTTGTTGATGAAGGAACGAGCGAAAGAATACTGGATTTGACAAGTACGTACTTGACTCTATTCTTTTGTGAAGTTCCGGAATGTTGCGAAGTAAATAAGAAGTATCATCTTTTGAAGTATGCGAAGTATGAAGTATCCTTGAAGAAGTATAAGAAGCATGAAGTATCCTTGATGAAGTATAAGAAATATTCAATTCTCGAAATGTAAGCAGTATCCGTCCTTGAATGAGAATAATAAGGATTGCCTCTATTCATGCGAAATTATTACTCCATTTTTGGTGATTCTTGCCGAGAAGATAAAGAACATAAAATGTTTTCTTGGTAATCCATAGTTGCCTCTGTTCTTTATCTATGAGGGTAGAATCTTTGAGAAAATGTTGAATGTGCGAATTGTTTCTTCATTCTCATCTTTCCTCTGTCTCATGTTTTGTGCTCATGCGATAGTATAATCTCTTCAAGTTGCTTATAATTGTGCGAAATAATTGAGCGAAATGATCATATCGTTCGGAATAATCACATTATGCGAAATAATCACATGATGCAAAATTCTGACACATTCTGCGAAATTCTGACACATTCTGAATAATCCTACGAAACTCTGAATAATCCTACGAAATTCTGACACATTCTTCGAAATTCTGAATAATCCTATGAAATTCTGATACATTCTGCGAAATTCTGAATAATCCTGCGAAATTCTGCGAAATTCTGAATAATTCTGCGATATCATTGCGAAATTCTGCGATATTATTTCGAAGTTCTGCAATATTATTCCGTACAGTTTTGTAAAGTACTTGTGCGAATATAATGCTTATGTGATGATTATGTTATGAAATGTGTATGCGATGTTTATGTTATGAAATGCTTATGCAATGCTTTTATGATGCGAGTATGATGTTTATATGATGAGAATGCTTATCTATTGCAATGTATAGCTAATGTCTGCATTATTTAGCTCATTTTGCACGCTAAAATTGATGTAGCTTTAAATTGCCTCCACTCGCCATTTCTCTGGCTTTTTCTTTAGTGTATGCATTCCTCTTCGTGTAGTTATTGTTCCTCACAAGTTCTTACTTGTGTTTCATCTTTCCTTTTTCCTGCACTATTAGTATCTCATAACAGTATGATCATAATATCAAGTCTACGGCATTGTCACTGCCTCAGTTTCATTTCCATGTATATATTCGCAAGCTTGTTTGCTTACATATAATCATTCTCGCAAGCTTACTTTCTTACTCATTTTCTTATGTGGTCTTATTTTGCCTTCCTAGTTAAAGGTCTTATTTTGCCACCTCTTGTCATTGCGACAAAATCGCAGGACGTCTTTGCACTTTCATGCAAAAACCCATTGATCTTGCCTTAACTTTTTGTTTTGTATTATTGCCTCTTCAGGATTGTTGCGACAATATGACAGGCCTAAATATTCTTGCGAAAATAAAGCCCCATGACATTGTCGTCTTGCAACGTAATCGCAGGACGTATTCACACTTTCATGTAATGACCCATTGATCTCGTCTTATCTTTTTCTCTAGTATTATTGCCTATTCAGGATTGTTGCACAAATATGACAAGCCTTAATACCCTTGTTGTAGTTGCAGGAAGTCCTACACTACACCCCTTATATGATTTCATTGTTGATCAACTCATTTTTAGGTTTTTACACTCTTAATTTTATTGATTAATTTTTGAATGTTCTTACAAAAAGATAAAGAAATCAAGAATGAACTTTGATCTGGACTTTCTCTCTCCTATTTACTTGTTTCTTACTCAAAAAAGATCTCCCTCTCCTTTACAACTCGAATGACTATTTATAAGGAAGTACATAGTGGATGACAGCTAATCTGTCCTTTATTTTCGGATATAGCTTGCGACATTCTCGCAACCTTACAAATGTTAACTTCGCAAGCTCTTTAATTTTCGCAAGACTATCACATCTTTCTCGTGATTCTTGCTGACGTCGTTTCTGAAATTGTTCTGCGACGCTATTGTGCAATACCATTGATAATTTTGCTGAAACATAATTGTTGCGACAATTTCGCACATCATGATCTTCTTTTGATATGAGTAATTCTGCAATTTTTTTTTCTTCAGAATTCATACCTTCTCAAAGCTTCTTACTGATAATATCTTTTCAAATACAACCTGTTCCATGGTCTGTCTAATCTATGACCGACATCTCTCCCTTATGGATCCATTAATCTATAAGCTCTTTTTCCAACTATCTCCTTAATGATGTAAGGTCCATCCCATTTTTTCGCTAATTTTCCACCATTTTCTCGCTGATATATTGGTGTTTCTCGCAGAACTAAATCTCCTGGTTGAAATTCACGTATTTTGACACGTTTATTATATTCTCGAGCTAATCTTCGCTGATAATTCTCCACATGTTGTAAAGATTTTTCTATTTTTTCTTCTAATTCATCAAGTTTGTTTAAAATTAAACCCGCACTAAGATTCTTCTCCCAAGCTTCTCTTTTTGTTGTCGGAATAACAACTTCTGTTGGTAATACCGCTTCAACTCCGTTTGTTAAACAAAAAGGTGACATTCCAGTAGCTTCTCTTCTAGTTGTATTATAATCCCATACTGCATTATGTACTTGTTCGCACCATGATCTGTGATGTCCTTCCAATTTCTTCTTTAATATATCTGCAATTTTTTTATTTGTTGCTTATACTTGCCCATTAGCTTGTGGATACAAAGGAGTTGACTTTCCACACTTTATCTTGAATGCATTAAGTAACATTTCTATGTTCTGTCCCTCAAACTTTTTACCATTATCAGATACCAACTGTGCAGGAATTCCGAATCTGCAAATGATATTTTCGAATATGAATGTAAAGATATCTTTGTCGCGAATATGTTGTACTGCCTTCACTTCTGTCCATTTTGTGAAATAATCTGTTGCGACTATTAAGCATCTTCTTTATCCAGTTCCTGGTAAAAATGTCCCCACAATGTCTAATCCCCATTTTCCAAAGGGCCACACACTAGTTGAAGATGACAATGGTGCTCCTGGTGCATGTATCTTCTTTCCATGCCGCTGACAATCTTCGCAACGTATTGATATTTGTTTTGCATCTTCATGCATGTATGGCCAGTAATAACCTTGTATTTTTGCCCTGTGTGCCAAAGATCTTCCTCCACTATGATTGCCAGCATCTCCACTATGTAACATTTTCAGCACCTTTTCTCCTTCCTCTCGTGTCAAACGTCTGTCACCATCAATCAATAAAGAAGAGGAAGATATGGATGTGATGGCATGTATGCACCTTTTCAAATCTATTTCTTGGTGTTTCTCCTTTCGACAAATATGCACGAAGTTCCATTCTCCAGTCCATCGGGTTCTCCTTCTTCTCCCCCTTTCTTCTTCTCCACAGCAGAGCCTTCCCCTTCCACCTTCTCCACCAACTCGCTGCCACCACCACCAACTCCACACGAGCCCTCAAATATCTTCCATACGTAAACCCATCACTACCCTACCCCTCTATCAACTTATTTCATCATTTCTCAACCCTTTTTCTCTGAAACCCTAGGATTAAGGGATGATGAAATAAGTTAGGTTAGAGAAGCAATTGAGAGTAGCAGGAGACGCAATAGAGGAAATAGAAGCATGGGTCGAAGCTCTCAAGTGTTTTCAGATATTAGGTATGCATTAATTTCAATTTTTATCAAACCCTAATTTTTCTGTTTTTTTTGGGGATTTTGGAGAGAGTGTGTATAAACTATAAATATATGCTTTGGGGTGTTGTAATAGGTGTTCTTGGACTAGCCAAGTTACCAATTAGGTTTAATTTCAATTTTTGGTTTAATTCCAATTTTAATTTCACTGTTAATTTTTAGGGTTCTAATTATGTTCCTGTTTGTTATGTTTGTTATGTTCCTGTTAATGTGCTTGTTTTAATTTCATGTTTTTGTTTCCTGTTTTAATTTCCTGTTGATGTTCCTGTTTGTTGTGCATGTTCCTATGATGTTTGTGATGTTTGTTCCTCCATTGTTCATCTGTTGCTTCAACTCACTGTTAAGTAATGGAATGTTAGATTAAAACTTTGATGCATTGTGTTGATTGAGTAGTGGGGAGAAACTAGTGCTCACTAGTGACAATGAGCAAGCTAGTTCTCTTCCCACTCTGGAAGAATGCCTTAGTTTTGCTCTGTTAGCTTCACCATCTCCCTTGCCTTTGGCTTAGGCCTTGGTTCATTTTGCATTGTTCTCTGCTTGTTTTCTTCATTGTCTTCTTTGTCTTGTTTTATTTACTGCATTGCCTTTGCTATATTGCCTCATTGCCACTGTTACCTTGGCTTAGTGCCACCACTACTTGCACTGCTTGTGCAGCTACTGTGCAGTATTGCTGCTGCTGTTGTGCATTTGCCTTGCACTGCTGCTGTGCACTTGCCTTGCTGCATTGCACTGCTGCATTGCACTGTTTTCTTCCCCTGCACTGCACTGTGCACTTGCATTGCTGCATTGCTTTCCTTCCCCTACTACTGCTGTTGCTTCCCTTGCTGTTGCTGCTGTTGCTGCAGCTGCCTTTTCCTTCCTACTGCTGCTGCTGCTTCCTCTTCAAAGCTCAAGTTCAGTCCTCTGCAAAGCCTAGTTCACTACCAAGCCCAGTTCACAAGTGAACTGTTAAGCCCAGTCCACAGTTCTCTCCAAAAGCCTAGTGTACTGATAGGCTAAAGCTAAAGCCCAGCTCAACCCAAGGCTCAAAGCCCATTGTAAATTGTTGAAAGACCACAGGCCCAGCTCAAACCAAAGCCCAAACCAGTCAACTGTGGGCTTAATCCAAAAGCCTGAACTCAACTCTGAGGCCCAGTTCAGCCCAAGCCTAAGTTTAAGTCCAAAGCCTAGTGCACTTCAAGACCCTTTGGTATTCAAAGCCCATTAGCAAATTTAGAGCCCAAATAGCTAAACACAACAAAACACTCCCAATCTCTGTGGATCGACCCGTACTTGCACGAGCTACAACTGACGACCGTGCACTTGCGGTATTACTGTAGGCCCGCGTTTCACTTCGCTTCATTTTTATATACCTATCTTCGGGGCCCACCAATATGCAGCTAAGATTTCCCCTAATTTCGGATCTGGCTTGCGATGATATCGCAAGCTTACAAATTTTAATTTCGTAGATCTTCTAATCTTTGCAAAGTTATTACATTTTTCTTATGTTTAAGCTAATATCACCTATTGTATCGTTTCTCAAAGTGCTCGGTGACATTTTTGTAATGCGTTGTTAAGAATTTCGCGAGCGTATCGTTGTCGCAAAATTCTGATCCTACATTGCAGTTGGATACTTCATCCCTGCAAACCTGGTTGAAACATCATTAAACACCTCTAAACACTTTAAAATAACTACCCCTTGTTGCCACTCGTCTTCACTTGGTATACAATCGAATTCAGGATCAAGGACAACAAATCTTTAAAACCTTTTTTTCAACTCAATTGCATTTTTAAGCATAAGAAAAACTGAGTTCCATCGAGTGTCCACGTAAAGACTAACTGCCTTTCCAGACAACCTACATTGTGACAGTGCCGTTTCAAAACTCTCTTTCCTAGCTTGTGAAGATTTAACATACTTAACACAATCTCTAATTGATTGCACAAACTTAGCAGCAACTTTCATACCATCTAGGACAACCAAATGAAGAATGTGGTTGGCACACCTCATGTGAAACAATTCCCCATTATTCAGCCACTTAATCAAATTTCTCATCATCACACCATTAGCAGCATCATTATCATCAGTTAAAGAAAGGAATTTTCTATCTATGTTCCATTCAATAGTGCAAGTTTTGATACATTCTGTGAGAACATCTCATGTGTGTGGTGCTGGCACTAAAATATAAGTTAATGTTTTATTAACCAAATTCCATTATCATCTATGTAGTGGCATGTTACACAACAATACCCATCTTTAGTATGCTTAGCAGTCCACATATCAGTTGTAAGACAACATCTAGAGGTCAGATTATCCAATTCTACTTACAATTCTAGTTTATGTTCATGAAAAAACTTCATCACATCACTTCTGGTTGTGTTTCTACTCATGATCTTAATAGCAGAGTTCAAAGACTTGCAGAACATTCTAAAGTAAAAATGTTGAGCCATGTTGAGAGGGTAATCATGCTTAGCAATCATTTTAACCATGTATTCCCTAGAAACTGCAGGATCATACTGCCAATTAGCTAATTTTAAAGCTTTGTTACCTGCTGTTTTCAGTGAAGTAGAAATCTGGTGTTGTCCATCCTTGTGCTATAGTCTCTTTTGGAAAATATTTAGATGATTACGCAATCTTGTAGTACCACTGACACTATCAGCATCAACTACCTTCTTGCAATGATGGCATGTACCTAGTACAACAGCTTCCCTCACGTGTGTTTTCTTGTTGTGTCTTACTTTACAATCCCTTTAAAATTCATCCCACACTGGTGACCTTATTGCTCTAAGCTTTTTCTTCAAAGCAGTTATCAGTGGATCCTCACCAGCTTCTCCATCTTCATCATCTGTATGAGAGCTTGGCATGTTATCATCATCTAGGTTATCTTCTGGTTCTGGTAATCTCCTAGTGTCACTAGTACCCGGTGTTGAGCCAATTGTTGAAGCTTGAATACTTTGTGATTGTGAACCACCCCTAGAAACGACAGCATTTGATTGAGATTGAGACAAATGGGTTGACTTTGAGGTTGCAACAGTCTTTCCCTTGGCTGTTTTTTTTTTTAACATTTTCGCAAGTGCTTGCTGTGTATTCCAGTTCAACCAATTTTCATATCAAACCCAAATTTATTGTATCATGAAGTAACACAACATGCCAAATTCGAACCCTAGCAAATAAAGTGTAAAAAAAAATAGCTTCAGAACAGAAGAACCCTATGTAGTCCAAGCATAAATTGACGAGAATAGGTAGTTATAGTCATAGAGGCAGTTGAATTACCAAATACAGAACCCGTTGGTCGAAAAATCATTTAATACAAAACCATCTCAAAAATAGATCAATCCAATCAAACCCTAAAACTAATAACTATCAATATTTAAGTTAAACCCATCTCAAATATTTCTCTAATTTCATCCATACATGTAAGTCATATCAAACCTTAATTTTTGATTGCAAGACAGAAACCCTATTTTCATGTGAATCGATGAATCGAACACAAAAATCGAACATAGAAAATAGAAGAGAATCAGTACCTGATTGAGCGGGTGAGTTATTGATAAACAACTGAGTGATTGATTGATCTAGAGAGGCAGAGAAAGAGTGGAGACTCGAGAGCGACGAGAGGCGACTGAGAAACTAAGAAGAGAAGAAAAAATGAAAAAAAGAAATGACTTCTCGAGTCCTCAACTACTACTAGTGTCTAGTGGAGTGAAATAACTAGGGTAGGAGAAAATTACAAGTACGTCCTTACTCCTTAGCATATCGGATATCTAAACAAATGGATATAGGATAATACGATCCCGATATGGTAAGAAAGAAATATCTGATAATATATTATATCCGATCTCCGATATCCGATAAAACGGATAAAATCCTATAGGATCTCGAATAATCGGAAACGGATTCCGAATATCAGAAGGATATTGACAGGCCTAATCATAAATAAGAGTATTACATACTTCATTCTTGTCTTCCACCACGATTTTTTTGAAGTAGTCAAATCCTACCGTTATGTTAACTGAATCATTCGTAAGATTCATTTTCTTATAGGTTGGATCGCACCAAACACAGATTGTTAGATCTTTTCGTGTTTGCCTGCTCTGATTCCAATTGAAAAGACAAGGATACCCAAATATACCTCAATCTAAAACTTTTCCACCTATAAGTCCTTTCTGCGAAAGTGATTGTCTATGGACTGAGTCGAGACAATACAACGAATCAGTTCACTCTTCGTGTGATCGTCTATGGATACGAGATCGAGACAATACAACAACATAATAACTTGTGTGATTGATTATGGATACAAGATCGAGACAATACAACAACGAAGTATGATTACTTGATAATAAGTTCGGACTTAACCAAACACAATATGATTGCTATCAAGTAAATAGGAATTAACATTTGTGTATTTTACTTCTAATTATAATAAAAACAATTATAATTGCGGAAATAGAAAAGTAAAATACACAGCAAGATATTGTTAACAAGGAAACCGCAAATGCAGAAAAACCCCGGGACCTTGTCCAGAATTGAATACTCTCAGGATTAAGCCGCTATAAAAAATATAAACCAACTTCGTATAGTTGAGACCAAGCAACTAAACCTATAGTTCACCTAGTTCTGTCTGTATCCATGCGCCTCCAACTTGTAATAAGTCATGCACTTGGAACAATTCCTTTGGTTCGTATTTGAAACAGTAAAGGAACAACAAATTTGTTCGGTAACAACTCTTTTCAAACAAGTGATATGAGTTTGACAAAAGTCTCTTCAGTTTATCCCAATAAACTGCTTTGTCAGGTCCTTAGATCTATCTTTTTAACAACTACCAAAGTAATTGTTAAGACTATGAAATCAATACTTTGAATCATAAAGAATTGTATTGATGCCGATCTACTTAACTAATCAATCAAATCTATCACAAAGATAAACCGATTATAGTTGGATCCCCAGCCAATCAAGTTTTGTGCACACCAAAGATTATGAACCCAAATCATAAATCTTCTTCGTCTTCAAATCTTCTTAGATTTCAATAAACACCTTCACACTATCAACTTGAATCTCTTGTGATCAATCACACACAGAATGGAGTCTGTTAACAATGGATTATCATGAGACGTCTTTAGAACTACAAACAGTCTAAAGATCCCCGTCGAAACTTCGATCTAGTTTGAGTGAATCTTATATCAGAAGAGAAGATTCTCAAACATAAAAAAACTAGGTGCAATCAAAGTTCAACAACCGTTAGTCAATCAAATCAATCGAAAACTAATAATAAACTACAATTATCTAGTTTCCCACCAACGGTACTCGTAGAGCTTCCCAATCCCAAAGAAGTATTTAAAACGATCGGTCGTAAGAGATTTCACCTAATTAGGGTACTTTCCTCTCCGAATAGATGGCTCCACCAGTAACAACACAATAAGGTAGTTTTGCTGGCTCTGAGGATTAGCTTGCTCGAAATGCAAACTTCAATATTTATAGGCCAAGGAAGTTTGGACACCAAGGAATTTCCAAAACCGAAAATATTCTAAAGGTATGCAATATATTTCCAAATTCGGTTTCCATAATTCCTGGAAATGCTTTGTCCAAATATTGACCGAAATCTTAGTAGAAAATCTCCAATTAGTAAATGCACATCACCAATTTTTATTTTCTAAAGCTATACATTTTAATTGCTGGAAATTAAAAGCATATAAAACTAAAAACCTTAATTAAAAGATTCTCAATTTATTTCGATCCGGGATTCTCCTTTAGATATTAAGGAATATCTTTGAACAATAAAAGATAAGCGTTACTGCACTTGTTCAAAGTATGTCGACATCTTTACTTTGTAAATTCTTTTTCATATTTACAATATTGGAACCTATTTGCCACACTTCCAAACAAGTTTAGAATTGGTTCATCTGACTTCCAAGAACTATGTGATTGATTATCCTATCAAACCACAAATCATGGGTTTCACGGTTCTACCAAAACAAGTTTCGGTTCTACCTCCATGTGGGTACTAGAATTAGTCAAGCTAGTTACCAAGACTTGGTTGACTAGGTACTAGGATCGGATCCCACATATATATGGTATCTAACTTGTATTTGGTGCACATGTTCATAGGATCAGTTCTGTAGTTGCAGGAAATCCTACACTACACCCCTCACAAGATTTCATTAACACTCAACTCATTTTTGGATTAACAATCCTAATTTTATTGATGAATCTTGAAACAATATTACAAGAAAAGATAAAGGAATCAAGAATAACCACTTCTCTAAATTATCTCTCTCCTATTTACTTGCTTCTCACTCAAAAAAGATCTCTCCCCTTCCTTTACAACTGAACGACTATTTATAGGGAATTACATAGTGGATGACAGCTAATCTGTCATTTATTTTCGGATATGACTTGCGACATTACCGCAAACTTATAAATATCAATCTCGCAAAACTTCCTTATTTTCGCAGGACCGTCACACTTTTCTCATGATTTGGTTGATGTCGTTTATTATGTCGTTTCTGAAGTTGTTCTGCGACACTGTCGTGTTGTGTTGTTAATAATTTCGCTGAGGCATTATTGCTGCGAGATCCTGATCCTACATCTTTCCTCTTCTCATATATTCTCTGCGAAGTAGAGAACGATGTGAGAAATGCCGCAGCTATCCATCACTTCATATTCTGCATTTATCACACGTATCCTTTCTCCCGTATGTTTCTTGACACGTCTTCTGTAACCGATGCTTTTCAACCGCTCACGTATTTTCGCATTAATTGTGTTTATCTTCTCGAAAATCTCCTCTATATATACTCTTCTTACTCTCCTTTTTCTTCTTTTTTACTCTCTTTCATCTGCTCTGCAACTTCATCATTTTCTCCGTAAATTCCTCTGCTGTAATTTTTCTTCTATCTTCCTTCTTCAATCTTCTTAATTCTTCGTCCATTCCCATACTCTATATTCAGATATGCCTTAGAGATGAAGCCAATCGTCAAAATGTTGTGGTTAGCGAGAGAGAAAACCAAGCTCGTTCTCATCTTCTCATAAATAGTGATGATGAGTTCGCTTGGGCCGCGACAATCTTGGATAACGCCATAAAAGATTTAGGTGTAAATGTTAGTCTCCAATTTGAGCATACATCCTTGATTATAGATATGATTTCTGAGAGAGAAGGTCATTAACTGTTTTCCTTTATTAATCTTTGGTTTTTCACGAGTTTTTATCAAGTTACTGATTAATTGCTATATGCTTCGCAGGATCTGAAGGTAGATATCGCCAAAGAGTTGAGGAACTTGAAGTTGAGAAAGAGGAACTCGCAAAGAATCTTTCTTCTCGCAACGACAAATATTGTAGATTAAAGAACAAACCAAGATCACTGTTGCGAACTTTAAGAACGACGCTCTGCATTTTCGCAATCAAACTATTCAAATGGTTTGTGATGACCATAGTATTCCTCACTCTGATTATCCTTGTCTCTTGGAGGAGATCCCAAAGAACATTCCTAGTCTGACCATCTTTGATAGCGAAGCTGATGATGAAGAATCTGATGGTGATGAAGGTTTTGATGGAGATAAAGGTTCTGATGCAGACGAAAAAGAGAACAAGTCTGATGAAGATGATGAAGGATCAACTAAGAAGTAGTCTTTGTTTCTTTCTTTGATCTTCTGTAATACTTGTATATTTATTCCTCCTTTTTGTATATTTGCGAATTCTTTTGGTTCCCCATATTCCATAATATATGAGTTTCTTTCATTTCGACCTGCATTCATTAAAACAATTCTTCCTTGCAATACGGTTAATCAACATAATCACTAATTTTTGAAATTTTGCGTAAATCTATCATGTGGAGACAAATAACATTTTCTAATTTCATTCATTCCCATACTTTCCTCTGTTATTTGTATCCAAATGAGAGATTTTGCAGATTTCTCTTATTTTGTGCCTCAACTTCGCAGTTGTTTATGTATAATTTCACAATCATATGCGAAGTGAATTTTGATTCTTTTCAAAATATCATTCCTGTGTGGTCTTATTTTTCCTTCCTATTAAAGGTCTTATTATGCCACCTCTTGGGATTGCGACAAAATCGCAGGACGTCCTTGTACTTTCATGCAAAAACCCATTGATCTTTCCTTAACTTTTTTCTTTGTATTATTGCCTCTCCAGGATAGTTGCGACAATATGACATGTCTAAATTTTCTTGCGAAAATAAAGCCTCGTGACATTGCCGTCTTGCGACGAAATCGCAGGACGTCTTCGCACTTTCATGCGAAAATCCATTGATCTCGTCTTATCTTTCTCTTTAGTATTATTGTCTCTTCAGGATTGTCGCACAAATATGACAAGCCTTAATACCCTTGCGAGTAAAAATCCTCATGACATTTGCGTCTTAAGACACTTATCAGCTTCCTAATGGAGGGTGCCACCCTTATCTCCCCCTGGTTGCCCCTTCAAGGAGGCGTACCTCTACCATACAAGGTTGGCTCCTCCCATCCGGTCTTAACAACAACCAGTTGTTTTCGCAGCCTCTTATCCCTTTTACCTATAGGGTTTATGGTTACGAGACTGCACCCTAAGTGGGGTTTTCTTCGGGCCGAGTGCAGTATAATCCAAGACTTGTCAAGAATGACAAGATACGCTCCAAACGCCCCTGGCACTCTTGACTCAACTATGTACCTCGGTGCCTTGGTCAGATTCTGCACTCCTTGGGAGAGTCCTTCTTACCTTAGTCGCCCAACCTAAGTCATATGCTTAAGCTGAGAATCCAAGGTGCCTCTCCCGGATGGGCTTTATTGACCCCAAATATCCATGACTCAGGTTACGGTGGCGGTGTAGCCTTTCCTGAGCCATGCAACAGGTACCCCCTTATATGACGTACTTTAGGTCTTACATTTTCCTCTTTCGAAATTGTATTCGCGAACTAGGGTGTATGCCTTAAAGGTTTGCCCCTTTCTCTTTTGTCATTGTTCCCTGATTGTCTTTTGTAGAATTCATTATCTCTGTGAGATTATCGCACATCATCACATCGTATTTTCACTTCTCAATCTTTTTTTATCATTCAGTAAAATGTACTTTTTGAAAATTTTCGCAACAAATCAACCATTCATACACATCTTATTTTCTGCTACCGCTTCCTTGGTAGTGGTATGTTCACCATTTCTTATTTTGAGCTAGCATTAGCTTCGCAACATTTTTTATTCTTTTCGTTCGATTGCATCCACCATCAATCTCTCACTTCTTTGTGTCTCTTTGATTTTGCGTCGCCAACTTTCCTTCTTGTTTGTTGTTCCTTCGCAGGATTCTACCTCAGTTTCGTAACATTTCCTTCCTTCAACCCAATCTCCTTTTATGATTCCTACACCGCTGGGGTGAGGGAATTTGATGCACTTGTGGAAAGTTGAAGCTACACCTAGAATCCCATGTAGCCAAGGTCGACCAATTAATGCATTGTAGGGTGACTCTACGTCAACAACACAGAACATGATTTCAGAAGATATTCCCTTCAATGGAATTCGCATAGTAACCTCCCCTTTAGGCTTGTTGACAATACCATTAAAACCATATATATTATATGTTGATGGTATAAGATCATAATCTCTCCCCCCCATGGTTTTATAAGTATGATAGAATAAGATGTTCACAGAGCTTCCGGTATCGATTAGAATCCTATTAATTGCCCATGAGTCTTCAGCTTCATCATCTTCATCTTTTTCGGTTTTGGATTAATTTCTAATTTTACCACAATGGATTGTCATGTACTTCTCCACCTTCAGGGACTTCTTCTGCGGTAAAAGAAATAGTCTGTTTCTGCCATTCCTCTAGCGGCGAGATTTTCGCAATATCAATTTCTCTTCCATCATTGTCTCTTGCGAACACTCTACTCAAAACATTGTCATGAAAATCTTCAATTGTCTTGTATGAATGTACGATAGAGTGACAGAATAGATTCTTTGCTTTTGCACCAACTTCTACGAAGAATGTTTCCTTTTCTTTTACCGTGTTTACTCTGTGATGCTCTAGTGGTGGTGGGGTAATGGTTGAGATTGGGATGCCCTACCAGAAAGTGGTTTAGCTTTCCTTGATCTATCATTCTCAGAATAATTCTCTTTATATTTCTGCAATCATTTGTAGTATGTCCATGAAATGATGATAAGAACAGAACTCATGACTTCTGTTGCTTGGAGGTGGTTCGTTCCCATGTTCCATGGTGGTATATTCTCCATCAAAATTATAGCTTCCCATATTTTCTCCACCTTGCATTAGAGGTGGCATCTTGATCTCCTCCCACATTATCTTGTGACCCTTGTCCTCTATATATTTTGTCTGACCTCCATAATTTTCTGCGGCTGATCAAGTCTTTGAATCTTGTTATTTCCACCACGATTGTAGAAATTTCTTTCTCTTTCATACTCCTCTTGATCTCGGCTTCCCATAGCCACCAGTTTCTGTTGATTATTGCCCGTCACCTTTTCTTGTTGTCCTTGCGAAGTGCTCGCCACTGTGTTTATTAGTTTGGGTAATAAGCTTGCATTCGCTGCTTTTGAACTGGTATTCGCAACTGGGTATGATTCCATCTCATTTTGCCTTTCCTCTAGAGCAATATACTCTTCCTGAAGTTCTCGCAGTTCGGTCATTGTGATGGCGTTCTTGACTCTGAAAATTTGGACATATAATAGATTGGTTGTGAACATAGCATTGATAAATGACAAGATAAGATATCTCTCATCCACACGGAAAGCCATCTCACTACACATAGTCCTCCACCTTTTGGTCAGATGCTTCAGACTTTCGCTAATCCTTTGTTTTAATCCAAACACATCTTCAATACCAGGTCGCGAAGAATTTTTACTTATATATGCCCCCAAGAATGTGGTCTGCAAATGATTGAAAGATGTTATTGTATTTTTTGGTAGACCTTCGAACCATTTTAACGCCTCTCCTGTTAGACTGGATGCAAAATACTTGCACAATACGGCATCATGATTTTCCCACTGTAACATGCATATCACATAGGCTTTGATGTGTTGAATTGCACAAGTTGTTCCATCAAAGATGTTGGTTAATGCGTGCAAATTGCATTTCGTAGGTATTCCTCCTAGTTGTACTTCTCTTGTAAATGGAGTTTTCGCAGCTTCTTTTATAGCTTCATCTAATTGTCTTCTGCCTACTTCTCCTCTATTATTTAGCATTCCTATCATTTCTTCCAATTCTTTTAAGATTTGTTCATTTACGCCTAAATTTTGATCCATTGGTATTTTTAATTTCGCCTCCCTTCTTCTGCATTCATGTCTTTCTTCTCTCGCGAAATTTTGCATTTCTTCTTCATCATTCTCATCTCATCTTCTCCTGCGATTCTCTTCCTCCTCTTTATCATGAATTCGCATATAATGATGTCTCTCATTTTCCCCTCCATGATTTTGTTCATTTCTTATCAATTCCATTCGTTGTCTTTCATCCCTCCTTTGTACTCTATCATACTCTTCATTGAGATTACTGTTATTCCGGTTTCGTGTATGCCTTCTTTCTTGATTGTCTTGATTATTCTGGCGAATCGCTTCCTGTATCTCTTGTTCTTCCATTTCCGCTCTCAATCTTTCACGTTCGCGAGTTAAACGTACTTGTTCAGCATAGTTTCTTTCAATTTCTTCTTCAATCGTTTGTTGATTTCTTTGAGATTCTCTCTCATGTAAAATTCTCCTTCCTTCCTCTCGATTCCCTTCGCCATCTTGATTATTTCGTCCCTGACGTTGTCCATTCTCTTGATTTCTATCATTTTGTCTACCATCAAAAGTTTCATTTTTTGGAACGTAACGAT
Organism: Papaver somniferum; assembly: GCF_003573695.1. Lineage (NCBI taxonomy): Eukaryota > Viridiplantae > Streptophyta > Magnoliopsida > Ranunculales > Papaveraceae > Papaver > Papaver somniferum. The sequence continues at coordinate 8,039,285 of NW_020627707.1, forward strand.
CATCAGTCCTTTCTCTATCTTCGCGATGTTCTTCATTAAGATTTGGTATTTCTTCTCGAATATTATTTCCAGCATTAACTGTGGGTGAGTTTCGCCTCATCTCTCTTCTAGTCGATCTTGAATATGATCTTGTAGTACTTCTCGATCTTCTACTCTGTAGTCTCATATTCTCCATCCTCAATTCGTGATTTTGCCTTGTTAGATTTGCACGTTCTTCTGTCTCAGCTCTTCTTTCTTCATTTATTCTTCGTCTCAACGTTTCTAACGCTCCAATTTCCTCATCTCCATGAATTATTCCTTCATCTGCTTCTTGATTTCTCTCTACCTGTCTATGGTTCCTGGTTTGCTGCTCTTCTTCTACTTCTTCTGCTGAATTTGATCGCCAAGTGTGTACACTCACTCTATCATAATCTGTTGTTCCATTTTGTACCGGTGTTTGCTGAACTGGCGGTTGAACTTGATTTTCTTCATTATTTCTCCTTCTAGTAGATTCTCCCATTTCTCTTCTTTCCCTTCCAGCCAGTCTTTTACTTCTTCTTCTAGCAGTTATCGGTTGTTCCGATACATTTCTCCTTTTAGCCATTCTTTCAATACTAACAAATTGTAAGAGATTATGTAAGTTTTTCACCAATTACTTTCAATTCTAATAAATCAAAATATTAATCTTCAACTTTTTCTTGAACAATCTTCAATCTCCAACCCCCTCCCTGTTTCTAGCGCCATTATGTAGTTGCAGGAAATCCTACACTACACCCCTCACAAGATTTCATTAACATTCAACTCATTTTTGGATTAACAATCCTAATTTTATTGATGAATCTTTAAAAAATCTTACAAGAAAAGATAAAGGAATCAAGAATAACCACTGCTCTAAATTTTCTCTCTCCTATTTACTTGCTTCTCACTCAAAAAAGATCTCTCCCCTTCCTTTACAACTGAACGACTATTTATAGGGAATTACATAGTGGATGACAGCTAATCTGTCCTTTATTTTCGGATATGACTTGCGACATTATTGCAACCTTATAAATATCAGTCTCGCAAAACTTCCTTATTTTCGCAGGACCGTCACACTTTTCTCATGATTTGGTTGATGTCGTTTATTATGTCGTTTCTGAAATTGTTCTGCGACACTGTCGTGTTGTGTTGTTAATAATTTCGCTAAGGCATTATTGCTGCGAGATTATGATCCTACAAGTTCCCCAATAACTAAAAACTTGTTGCACCTCTTACAAGGATCGATTCCCCTTTTGTGATCAGTTGCACCTCTTACTAGGATCGGTTCCCCAATGTCTAGAATTGGTCATACCAATTACAACAAATCGATCATACCATCTCAGGTGATTACTTAAGATCGGTTTCACTAATAAAAGTCATACCAATACAAAAGTCAGGCCTTGTGAATAGTTTTACCAAGATACATAAACAAGTTATGAGCGGTTATAATCCAAAGATTTGCAATGAATAACAATACCAATAAGCCTAGCGATTTCCCTTTCGATTCATAAAACAAGTTTATGAATTGTACTTCCTTTAAACGAATGTAAAAACATTGTTTCCTAGGACGAAATCTTCACCCATACCCATACATAATCACAATAGCATTCATACGATTATGTCGATGTCTTATATACGAAGTTCAAAAGATAGACGTTATACTTCGTATTGTAATTCCTTAATACTATGTCTAACTAGAGTATAATCATTCACAGCTTTACAGTTATGTTTTCAATATGCACGACTTGAAAGATACCTTAGGAATGAAATAGTTCAAGTAAAATATTACTAACCTCAAGAGGAAGGATGATGTCGTCGTTGTAGCTCCTTCTTCGCATTCTTCAAGTCTTCACGTAATACTTGTAAGTCTCATATCCTAATAAATTTCTAGTAAACCTATACGAATTTGACTCTAATAAATAATCAAGCGACTCTTTAAATGAGTTTTGGATCACTAAAATATGATAACCAAACTTGACATACCAACGCTTGGTGGGTTCAACCGAGCTATGCTCTAACAATTATCTCGACTTAGTCCATAGACAATCACTTTCAGAGAAAGGACTTATTGGTGAAAAAGTTTTAGATTGAGGTATATTTGGGTACCCTCATCTTTTCACAGTCAGACTCAATCTTAAGAAAAGTACATCCAAGAGTTATATCTGAATTGCTTAATTCAATCTGCAATCAAACAAATAGGAATTTGTGAGCCCAATTGAATATAAGAAATAACTTATTGGACGGTATCAAAAACCAATATCCAAGTGTCCATCAATATAATAAACAACCAAAGGTGGGATTCACAATTGATTGAACTTACGCACAACCTGTGATATTTCAATTATATAGAAAATATAATGCGGAAAATAAATAACACAGATACCAGAAATTTTGTTAACGAGGAAACCGCAAATGTAGAAAAACCCCAGGACCTAGTCCAGATTTGAACACCATACTGTATTAAGCCGCTACAGACACTAGCCTACTCCAAGTTAACTTCGGACTGGAATGTAGTTAAGCCATAACCAGTCTCACACTGATCAAGGTACAGTCGCGTTCCTTACGCCTCTAGAACCACGCCGGATTCTGCGCACTTGATTCCCTTAGCTGATCTCACCCACAACTAAGAGTTGCTACGACCCAAAGTCGAAGACTTGATAAACCAATCTGTCTCACACAGAAAAGTCTATTGAATAGATAAATCTGTCTTCCACAGATATACCAATGAGTTTTGTTCCTTCTTTTGATAAATCAAGGTGAACAGAAACCAATTGATAAATCGGACTTATATTCCCGAAGAACAGCCTAGTAATGTGGAATCACAAACGATGAGACGAAGATGTTTGTGACTAGTTTTTATCTTTCCTATAGGAGATTAAATCTCGACAAAATATTAGAGAAGATAGTACTTCACACGATAGAAAACAGCAAGATCAGAACACGCAACTACAAAGAAAATAGTTGGGTGTGGCTTCACAATCCCAATGAAGTCTTCAAGTCGTTAACCTACAGGGTTTTGGAGAAACCTAAGGTTAAAGGAGAATCGACTCTAGACGCAACTAATATCACACATGAGGTGTGGGGATTAGGTTTCCCAGTTTCTAGAGTTCTCCCTTATATAGTCTTCAAATCAGGGTTTGAAATCAATGCTACCTTGGTAACAAAGCGTTCAATATTCACCGTTAGATGAAAACCTGATTAGACTCAAGCTAATATTTTTCAACCGTTAAATTGAACTTAGCTTGTTACACACAAGTGAAAAGTGACTTTATTTAGATATGAGTAACCGTACCTAAACGTGTACACCATTTTTGGATCAAATAGTTAACCGAAGTTAGCCATATGAACACTTTCATATCCACCTTATTCATCTTAACTATAACTAGTTCAAATGACTCAAATAAAACTAGTTCTAGAGTTGTTCAATTGTTTATATTCTCATAGAAGTATACAAGACACAATTGAAGCAAAATCGATCTTGATTCACTCGAATCAATTCATGAACATTATAGCCACAGTTTGCAAAAGATTGCATTCCTTAATATATAAACGTATTAGTTCATGAACAAACCGATTGTAGAACATAACCTACTCAAGTATGAAAACGGGTATGCATACCTAAGTGGCCGGACTAAGTTTGGGTTCGCCGGTATGAGAACGGGTACGCATACATTCCAAACTCAGTTGAATTTTCAGAACTTGAAAACTCATGCCAGTACGCATACCGATATTCATACTAAGTTCCCGGACTTTCATTAACCAACCAGTACGCATACGGGTATGCATAATATGGTTCCCGGACTTGGAATAACTTGCAATAGTTAGCATACTGTGCTATATCCAATCATGGTTATTTTTTATAAACTCCCAGTTCAATCATTTGAAACATTCTTAGAAGACGACAATAGTTGTCTCACACAAACTATTAGCTTCAAAGCAATTTTTCAAGTGATCGAATGATCAATACGAAGCATTCCGAGTCTACATCAAATGATTGTCTCACACAAATCATGTAAGATGTTAAAAGGAGATTTTCACATGATCATCTTTTGACTTTCGTCAAGAATATAAGATGAACTTGGTTAAAGCAAAATCTTACCAACACATATTTCGAGAAATATGTAAGCGAGTTAAACTCAGCTCGAAATATCAAATGTGTATAATTGAAGTTTATATATCTATACGACTTTTGTCTCAAACAGAAGATAGAGTAGATATACTTTTGAGTGATAGATGAGTTCAAGTCTCCACATACCTTTTGTTGATGAAGTTCCACAAGCTCCCCTTAGTAGTTCTTCGTCTTCAATCGATGAACGCCGTGAAGTCTAATGCTCAACTTCACTTATTATCCTAATTCGATACTTAGCTATAAGTAGACTAGATATCAAGACTTATAGTTTTAGCAACTAAACTTGACAAACAAGCTTGAGATAGAAACGCTTGCGAGTTCGACCGAGCAGTACTCTAAAAGAAGGCAAATAGACTCGTATTTTCTTTGCGCATCCGGAGATGATCAAGTTGGTCCAATGCTTCTATCAAGTTTTGTTAGTAGATTATACGTACAAGACCAACAAGTACAACATGCCGTTGTTAAACATTGCTTGCCACACTTCCGACAAACAAACTTTCACGGTGACATGGGGGTTTATGGATCGGGAGAATGATGTGAGTTTTACTTGGATGCTAGAGACCTTGAAGGAGATATACCGTGGTGATGAAACTCCGAGGATCATAGTAACGGATAAGGACCAAGCACTAATGAATGCCATAAGGGTGGTTTCACGGACGCTAAGCATTTTCTTTGCACATGGCACATACAATGTAATATTAGAAGTAATTGTAGGGGCATATCCAAAAGCCAAAGCCACAAAAAGGTATTACTCGTGAAAAGGTCGAAGATGAGCGTCTTCAAAAACTAACTCCGGAACAACGAGAGGAGGAGAAGAAGAAATGCAAAACATAGCATGAGGCGAATGGGTTACTATGGAAGGCTTTTCAACATCATTGGGATTTAATGGTACACTCAATGTCCGTGGTCGAGTTCGAATTTCATTTGGAGAGTTTTGTTGGGCTATGAAAGGAAGATTAGGAGAAATGTGTGGTTTATTGCCTGAAGGAATTGTTGGATCCGTACAAGGAAAATTTTTGTTAGACCACTGCTCGGTCGAACTCGCAAGCGTTGATATCTCAAGATTGTTTGTTAAGTTTAGTTGCCAAAACTATAAGTATTGATTTCTAGTCTACTTATAGCTAAGTCTCGGATTAGGATAGGAAGTGTAGTTGAGCTTTAGACTTCACGGCGTTCATCGAATGAAGACGAAGAACTACTCAAGGGAACTTGTGTAACTTCATCACCAAAAGGTATGTGGAGACTTGAACTCATCTATCACTCAAAATTCTATCTACTCTATCTCCTATTTGAAACAAAAAGTCGTATCGCTATATAGACTTCAATTATTATTTCGAGCCGAGTTTATCTCGCCTATCTATTTCTCAAAATATGTGTTGGTAAGCTTTCGCTTTAACCAAGTTCATCTTTTATTCTTGACGAAAGTCAAAAGATGATCATGTAAAAATCGCCTTGTAACATCTTACATGATTTGTGTGAGACAATCATTTGATGTAGACTCGGAATGTTTCGTATTGATCATTCGATCACTTTAAAATTGCTTTGAAGCTAATAGTTTTTGTGAGATAACTATCGTCGTCTTCCAAGAATTTTTCAATGATTGAATGAGGGTTTAGAACATATAACCATGATTGGATATAAACATAGTGTTTATTTACATTTGTGTAATGTCCAAAACCGGGAACCATGGTATGCATACGCGTACTGGTTGGTTGTTGGAAGTCCGAAAACTAAGTATGCGTACCCGTACGCGTACTGGAAGAAGTTCAAGTCCGTGAATTTCTGCTGGAGTTTGGAAGAGTAAATGGTATGTGTACCCATATGCATATTGGCGTAACCAAACTCAGTCTGGTTACTTAGGTATGCGTACCCGTTTGCATACTTAAGTAGGTTATGTTCTAAAATCGGTTTGTTAATGAACTAATACATTTATATATAATAAGGAATATAATCTTTTGCAAACCGTGGTTATAATGTTCATGAAATGATTCGAGTGAATCAAAATCGATTTTGCTTCAATTATGTCTCGTATACTTCTATGAGAATATAAACAATTGAACAACTCTCTAACTAGTTTCATTTGAGTCACTTCAACTAGTTATGATAAAGATGAATAAGGTTGATACGAAAGTGCTCATATGGCTAACCACTGGTTAACTATTGTTGAACCAACTAAGTGTACACGTTTAGGTACGATCACCTTTATCTAAATGTTAATACATTTTATTTGTGTATAACAAGCTAAGTTCGATCTAACGGTTGAAAGATATTAGCTTGAATATGATCAGGTTTTCATCTAACAGAGAATATTGAATGTTTTGTTACCAAAGTAGCATTAATTGCAAACCCTGATTTGGAGACTATATAAAGGAGAAATCTAGCAATTGGGAAACCCACACCTCCTGTGTGATACTAGTTGCGACTAGAGTCGATTCTCCTTTAACCTTAGATTTTTCATGAAACCCTGTAGGTTAATGACTTGAAGACTTCATTGGGATTGTGAATCCAAACCCAACTATTTCTATGTAGTTGTGTGTTCTGATCTTGCTATTTTCTATCGTGTTGAGTACTATCTTCTTCAAGATTTGCTCGAGATTTATTCTCCGATAGGAAAGATTGAAAAGTAGTCACAAACATCTTCGTCTCATCGTTTCTGATTCCACAATATATTGTTTCGTTAATCGATTAAGAGTATTGTGATGTGATTGATAATACTAGGTTGTTCTTCGGGAATATAACTCCAGATTATCAATTGGTTCTTGTTCACCTTGATTTATCAAAAGACGAAACAAAACTCATAGGTATATCTGCGGGAGACAGATTTATCTATTCAATAGACTTTTCTGTATGATACAAATTTGTTTATCAAGTCTTCGACTTTGGGTCGTAGCAACTCTTAGTTGTGGGTGAGATCAACTAAGGGCATCAAGTGCGCATAATCCGGCGTGGTTCAAGAGGCGTAAGGAACGCAATTGTACCTTGATCAGTGTGAGATTGATTAGGGCGCAACTTGTTAGAGCAATGATCGGTCGAACTCGCATGCGTTGCTATCTCAAGCATGTTTGTCAATGTTAGTGATCAAAACTATAAGTCTTGATTTCTAGTCTACTTATAGCTAAGTCTCGGACTAGGATAGAAAGTGTATTTGAGCTCAAGAACTCCATGGTGATCATCATACAAGACGAAGAACTACTCAAGGAACTGGTGGAACTTCATCGACTAAAAGGTATGTGGAGACTTGAACTAATCTATCACTCAAAAGTCTATATACTCTATCTCCTATCTTGAGACAAAAGTCGTTTTGCTATATAGACTATGATTATACACATTTGCTATTTCGAGCTGAGTTTATCTCGCTTATCTATTTCTCGAAATATGTGTTCGTAAGCTTTCGCTTTGGCCAAGTTCATCTTTACTAGTGACAAAAGTCATGTCATGTTTCAATTACTTGAAAATGGCTTTGAAAAAAACTGGTTTGTAAATAACAATCATATAACGTCCTCTAAGAATGTTTCAATGATTGAAATGAGAGTTTAGATTATATAACCATGGTTGGATATAAACATTTTGAGGTAACTCATACATGTATAAGTCTTTATTCCTTGAACCAAAGTATGCGTACTTTTTTGATCAGGAAAACCACAACTAGAGTCCGCGAACCCAGTCCGAGTACTGTCGGAGGTTCTCATCCCGAGAATTTCTGCTGGAGTTTGTGAATTAAAAACAAACTTATTCCGGGTACTTAAGTCCGCGTACCAGTCCGCGTACTTAAGTTGGTTATTTTCTAAAAACGATTATTCGTGAACTTAAACTTATATAAACTAAGGAATGAAAGTTTGCAAACCGTGGCTATAAAGTTCATGAATTGATCAAATCGTTTTTGTTTCAATTGTGTCTATTATAAAGATCTAAGCAATTGAACAACTCTCTAACTAGTTCATTTGAGTCATTTGAACTAGTTACGGTAAAGAAGAATGTGGTTGATATGAAAGTGCTCATATGGCTAACCATTTGGTTAACTACTGTTGAACCAACTAGATGTACATGTTTGGGTACGGTTACACGAATCTATATGAACGTGTATTTCATTTGTGTATAAAAAGCTAAGTTTCGATCTAATGGTTGAAATATATTAGCTTGAATCTAATCAGGTTTTCATCTAACGGTGAATATTGAATGCTTTGTTACTAAGCTAACATTGATTGCAAACCCTAATTTGAAATACTATATAAGGGAGAACTCTAGCAACTGAGAAACCTAATCCCCACACCTCCTGTGCGATACTAGTCGTATTAGCTAGAGTTGATTCTCCTTTAACCTTAGGTTTATACCGAGACCCTGTAGGTTAACGACTTGAAGACTTCATTGGGATTGTGAATCCAGACCGATACTACTTTTCTTGTAGTTGTGTGATCTGATCTTGTTGTTTCTATCGTACTAAGTACAATCGTAAGATTGGCTTGAGATTGATTTCTCCGATAGGCAAGATATAAAAGTAATCACAAACATCTTCGTCTCATCGTTTGTGATTCCACAATAACTTGTTTCGCTAGTCGATTAAGTTTATTGTGAGGTGATTGATAATACTAGGCTGTTCTTCGGGAATATAAGTCCGGTTTATCAATTGGTTCTTGTTCACCTTGATTTATCAAAAGACGGAACAAAAACTCGTAGATATTTCTGTGGGAGACAAATTTATCTATTACCGTAGACTTTTCTGTGTGATACAGATTTGTTTATTAAAGTCTTTGACTTTGAGTCGTAGCAACTCTTAGTTTTGGGTGAGATCAGTTAAGGGAATAAACTGCGTAGTATCCTGCTGGGATCAGAGACGTAAGGAGCGCAACTGTACCTTGGATCAGTGTGAGATTGATTGGGGTTCAACTACAGTCCAGACCGAAGTTAGTTTGTAGTAGGCTAGTGTATGTAGCGGCTTAATACAGTGTGTGTTCAATCTGGACTAGGTCCTGGGGTTTTTCTGCATTTGCGGTTTCCTCGTTAACAAAAATTCTGGTGTCTGTGTTATTTCTTTTCCGCATTATATTTTGTTATATAATTGAAATATCACAGGTTGTGCGTTAAATCGATCAATTGGGAAATCCAACCTTTGGTTGTTGATTGAAATTGATTGATCCTTGAACATTGGTCTTTGGTACCATTAAAGTGATTTCTCTTGTATTAAAATAGACTCGCAGGTTTCTATTTGCTTGAGTATATATTGAATCGAGAAAGAGAGATATAACTCTTTGATATACTTTTATTAAGATTGATTCTGACGGTCTAGTTGATTCTCTTAAAAGTATATTGAAATTTGTCCATACAGATTGCTAAGCGAAATATTGGGTGTGGTTGTTAGACCCCCAATTTTTCACAACTACATTCCAGACCGAAGTTAGCTTGGTAGTAGGCTAGTGTCTGTAGCGGCTTAATACAGTGTGGTGTTCAAATCTGGACTAGGTCCCGGGGTTTTTCTGCATTTTCAGTTTCCTCGTTAACAAAACTTCTGGTGTCTTTGTTATTTCTTTTCCACATTATATTTTGTTATATAATTGAAATATCACAGGTTGTGCGTTGAATCGATCAATTGGTAAATCCAACCTTTGGTTATTGATTGAAATTGATTGATCCTTGAAAATTGATCTTTGGTACCGTTCAAGTTATTTCTCTTATATTCAATCGGGATCGTAAATTCCTATTTGTTGATTGCAGATTGAGTTGAGAAATTGAGATACAACTCTTGGATATACTTTTCTTGAGATTGAGTCTGACTGTCTAGTTGATTCTCTCAAAAGTATATTGGAGTTTTTCAATACAGATTGCTAAGAGAAATATTGGGCGTGGTTGTTAGACCACTTCTTTTTCAATTGGTATCAGTGCAGGCAAACACGTTTAAGACCTCATAAGTCTGTGTTTGTAGCGATCTGACTCTATGGACAGTAGTGATATCTCAATAAATTCACCACCATATCCAGGGATACAAGAATTCTCTTCCATGACTGATTTAATAAAATATGTAAAAGAAATTCTTTTTAAACCTCCTCTAGGTTTAAAATCCCTAGAAGTGTTTTCAGGGCTTGAAAAGAAACTTGAAAGCTTATCTCTTTATGTTGAGTTATATCTCCAGAAAGAGCAAGAATCTCTTAATAAGCTAAATCAAGTTATGATGAATAATGCTCATGTTGAGGTTGATATTGATCTTCTTATCAATAAGGGAAATCCCTCAGTCTCCCGTGTCTCATACAAATTGGATATAATTCAAGAAGTATCTAAACCTCATCTATCATTCAGTTCCATCTCTGAATCTGATTCTGTTCATCAGTCAAACCCTGATACACCTTCTCAAGAAAATGGTATTGTTCTCTTTTGTGAAGATGTCAAGATGTCTCTTTGAAACAAAAGAGTTTCCCTCTGCGGTACTAAACATTATCTGCAGAAACTGTGTGTTACAAGGTGTAAACGAAGAAATCAGGAACACAAATTATCTTGTGGCCCTTTTAAGTTCTTTGAAAAACTTGTAAAAATAGTTTTTTGGGTTTCTCTCAATATTGGAAGTTGTAAAAGTTGTTGGAAAGAAACTCTTTCTTGGTGTCATGGCATGCAAGGCTTGTCTGCTCGTGGAAAATATTTATTGAGTTGTTACTCCAAATGCCTTGTTTTATTGTGAAACCAAACAAGTCCTTACTTGCACACGTGTGGTTCACACACCTGAATTCCGGTTCCCATACGTTTTCAAACCTCGTTCCAGAACGTATACGAACCAGCTCATGTCCACTGTTTGACACATTAAAAGAGGAAGAATCACTTCGTTTTCTTTTCATTCCTCTTCTTCTCTTCTGTTCGAGTACGAAGAAGAAAATCAAACAGTTCGTGTAACTTTGATTTCCATAACCTATTCGCAATCATTTTGAGCACTCTTTGTATCATTGGAATCACGATAAATAGTTTTTCTACGGGTTGGTCCCTGTTTCTCCTTTTAGTGCAGTTCCGGTGCTCTACCATCAACGGCTGTTTGTGTACTCAACAGTTCGGGTATCTGAGTAAGTTGTTCTTCTTTCTTTTTCGTTGCAACAATGGCATATAGGAATATAACTAGTCAGGGTGGGAGCTCAAGTAGTCAAGCTAGTGGTAATACGTTCTTTGACCCCATTATTTGTGCTAGGTTTGTTAACCCTGCTGTTCGTGACCTCTATTTGGAGTTTAAGAACAAACAACCTATTTTTGAAAGATACTATAATGCTTCTGAAATTGAGGTAGAAGGCCTAAATGATTATTTCAAAAATCACTCGTAGGGTATTATTCACAAACTAATAGGAACTGCTCGTATTGATATGACTACACAATTTTATGCAAACATACATGATCCAGACCCGAATAATTGCATGTTCAAGACTATTGTAGGAAGTAATATCTTCACTGTGGATTGTCATGTTATTTTTTATCTGTTGAATATGACTCATGTTGGTAGTGTTCGATTTCCTCCTCCTGAGAATGAAAGATTTACTCCAGAAGTGATGTCAAATCTTCTCCTTAATAGAGACGTTTGTCAAAGAGATGGCAAGATTGATGTTCATGGTGCTGAGTTGTTTGCTGGGAAACTGATTGTGGCCAACATGATGCCAAACACTATTGACAATATGTTATAGACCAGGTCTCTTGCTGAATTGGTCTGTTATATTGTTGAAGAACGAGACATTGATTTCTGTGGACTTATTGTTAATCAGATGATAAGTGTGAAACAGACTTCGAGGAAAACTCCAGGCTTTCCTGGCCTCATTTCAAGGAGTCACTTTGGCATCACTCCTTTTGGCTCTGATCTTGGAGGACCAAAAGTCCTGAGTATGTCAAGCATTGAAAAGATGAGGCAACCTTCAACCAGAGTCTCAGCAAGTACTTCTGCAACTGCAAAATCTGAACTTGTCCGCCTTCGGCATGAAGTTGGATGCATGAGAGAGAAGTTGGATTATGATGAAGCAGAACATCCTGATCTGATCGAAAAATTTGAAGAAATTGCTATTGCTTATTATGAGCTGATTAATCTCTGTATTTGCAATCTTGCTAATTGACTTGTCTGTTAAATTTCTTATGTTGGACTTAAGTAACTATTATCTTTTAATAGTTGTAAAAACCTTAATGGTATTTTAGCCTTGAATGATTTTATCTTTCAATTAAATTGCTAAATGTGTTAAGTCCATAAGAAGTACAGATGAATTTGTCAAAAGTTAAGTCTTTCATATGTCATTATGCAAATATTGACAAAAGATTGAATGAGATTTTGACAACAAAAGTTAAACCTATTATGTCATTATGCAAATATTGATAGAAGATGGGATGAACTTTTGTTTACAAAGATTAAGTCTATTCTATGTCTCTAAGCACATAGTAATAAAAGATATAATGAATCTTTGTTTATTCCGCAGTATTGGTCTTCCCTGATCCACATCTTTGTGTAAATACTGTGTGGCTCCGTAAGTTTTCTTATGTTGAGCATCTTCGATTAAATTAATCATAGGTTCTCTTGTGGTTAATTTAATTGAGTATTTGGATACAAATTTTTATTTCTTGTGATTTATTAATGTCCAAAGAAATTCTTCTTTTCTTATGAAAGTAAGGTTGATCTTGTTGTTCTTTTGGGAATGACATTTTATGGGGGAGAGTTCTTATTTGAACTTGTGATTAATTGCCATATCTTTGTGGGGAGTGCGGCTGTGGAACATTATAAGGTTATCTTGTATTTTATAAACTCCTTGATGAATGCATCTAGCTTCAGCTATATGATTGCATCTAAACAAAGTTGATATGTGTTTGTCTTTTCGTCATGAAGTATCTCTATGGAAATTTCATTAGGATCCCACTAGTTTTCGTACCTTTTGCCAATTTATATTGACAAAAAGGGGGAGATTAATGTGTAGTTCATATTACAGATACATATGGTTTACGGATCATTATGTAAGGGGGAGTGATTTTCATGTGAGATGAAGTATTGACCAAGGGGGAGTGATACATATCACCATAGTATTGTTGTTAAAGTTGTGATACAGTTAAACTTTGATGCCATGTAATAATACTATGATACTGTATAACAATGATTGAGAGCTATTGTTTTCTCATTGTTATAGCTACGGATCTTCAACAACTATGATGCTGAATTGAACACATTAAGAATCATTGGAGTACTTGGAAGTGACGAAGATTTCGAGTAATGTTGAAGAACCAAGGAGATCAAGCATTTGGACGAGAAGCTATAAAGTTTATTTATTTTGTAGTCCATATGTATTGATAGTTTTGTCACTAAAATTGACAAAGGGGGGGATTGTTAGAGCACTGCTCGGTCGAACTCGCAAGCGTTGATATCTTAAGCTTGTTTGTCAAGTTTAGTTTCCAAAACTATAAGTCTTGATTTATAGCCTACTCATAGCTAAGTATCGGATTAGGATAGGAAGTGTGAGCATTAGACTTCACGACGTTCATCTAATGAAGACGAAGAACTACTCAAGGGAACTTGTGGAACTTCATCACCAAAAGGTATGTGGAGACTTGAACTCATCTATCACTCAAAAGTCTATCTACTCTATCTCCTATTTGAGACAAAAATTCGTATTGCTATATAGACTTCAATTATACACATTTGGTAATTCGAGCCGAGTTTATCTCGCCTATCTATTTCTCAAAATATGTGTTGGTAAGTTTTCGCTTTAACCAAGTTCATCTTTTATTCTTAACGAAATTCAAAAGATGATCATGTGAAACTCGCCTTGTAACATCTTACATGATTAGTGTGAGACAATCATTTGATGTAGACTCGGAATGTTTCGTATTGATCATTCGATCACTTGAAAATTGCTTTTAAGATAATAGTTTGTGTGAGACAGCTATTGTCGTCTTCCAAGAATGTTTCAATGGTTTAATGAGGATTTTGAACATGTAACAATAATTGGATATAAACATAGTGTGTATTCACATTTGTGTAATGTCCAAAACCGGTAACCATGGTATGCGTACCCGTACGCGTACTGGTTGGTTGTTGGAAGTTCGAAAACTAAGTATGCGTACGCGTACAGGAAGAAGTTCAAGTCCGTGAATTTCTGCTGGATTTTGGAAGAGTAAATGGTATGCGTACCCATACGCGTACTGGCGTAACCAAACTTAGTCCGGCTACTTAGGTATGCGTACCTGTTTGCATACTTAAGTAGGTTAGGTTCTAAAATCGGTTTGTTCATGAACTAATACATTTATATAATAAGGAATGCAATCTTTTGCAAACTGTGGCTATAATGTTCATGAAATGATTCGAGTGAATCAAAATCGATTTTGCTTCAATTGTGTCTTGTATACTTCTATGAGAATATAAACAATTGAGCAACTCTCTAACTAGTTTCATTTGAGTCATTTGAACTAGTTATGATAAAGATGAATAAGGTTGATATGAAAGTGCTCATATGGCTAACCATTGGTTAACTATTATTGAACCAACTAAGTGCACATATTTAGGTACGGTTACCTTTATCTAAATGTTGGTACATTTCATTTGTGTATAACACGGTAAGTTTGATCTAACGGTTGAAAGATATTAGCTTGAATCTAATCAGGTTTTCATCTAACGATGAATATTGAATGCTTTGTCACCAAGGTAACATTGACTGCAAACCTTGATTTGGAGACTATATAAAGGAGAACTCTAGCAACTGGGAAACCAAATCCCCACACCTTCTTGTGATATTAGTTGCGACTAGAGTCGATTCTCCTTTAACCTTAGGTTTTTCACGAAACCCTGTAGGTTAACGACTTGAAGACTTCATTGGGATTGTGAAGCCAGACCCAATTATTTCTCTATAGTTGCGTGTTCTGATCTTGCTTTTTTCTATCGTGTTGAGTACTATCTTCTTTAAGATTTGATTGAAATTTATTCTCTGATAGGCAAGATTGAAAAGTAGTCACAAACATTTTCGTCTCATCGTTTGTGATTCCACAATAACTTGTTTCGCTAGTCGATTAAGTTTATTGTGAGGTGATTGATAATACTAGGTTGTTCTTCGGGAATATAAGTCCGGTTTATCAATTGGTTCATGTTCACCTTGATTTATTAAAAGACGGAACAAAAACTCGTAGGTATTTCCGTGGGAGACAGATTTATCTATTACCGTAGACTTTTCTGTGTGATACAGATTTGTTTATTAAAGTCTTCGACTTTGAGTCGTAGCAACTCTTAGTTGTGGGTGAGATCATCTAAGGGAATCAAGTGCGTAGTATCCTGCTGGGATCAGAGACGTAAGGAGCGCAACTGTACCTTGGATCAGTGTGAGATTGATTGGGTTTCAACTACAGTCCAGACCGAAGTTAGTTTGTAGTAGGCTAGTGTCTGTAGCGGCTTAATACAGTGTGTGTTCAATCTGGACTAGGTCCCGGGGTTTTCTGCATTTGCGGTTTCCTCGTTAACAAAACTTCTGGTTTCTGTGTTATTTATTTTCCGCATTATATATTGTTTTATGATTAAAATATCACAAGTTGTGCGTTGAATCGATCAATTGGTAAATCCAACCTTTGGTTGTTGATTGAAATTGATTGATCCTTGAACATTGGTCTTTGGTACCGTTTCAAGTTATTTATCTTATATTCAATCAGGCTCGCAAATTCCTATTTGTTGATTGCAGATTGAATTGAGAAATTGAGATACAACTCTTGGATATACTTTTCTTGAGATTGAGTCTGACTGACTAGTTGATTCTCTCAAAAGTATATTGGAGTTTGTCCATACACATTGCTAAAAGAAATATTGGGTGTGGTTGTTAAACACCCGCTTTTTCAAATTTATCTATGCTTACACCTACCAACACATGCATTACAAGAATCAGGCGATAAGTATCTCGGAAGGATCTCATGGACGTTTGAAGAGCTTGCTCCGAGGGAGCCAAAACCATGAATACACCAAAGCTGATATCGTCAAGATGACGATGCAAATGGAAGAGAGTATGATGAAAATCATCACCAGCTACAAGGATTACCATCGGTTGATTAGAAATTTAAATTATAGGGTGTCTCATTGGCAATGATTTCCATGATGAAAGATTATAAATATTATGTGGATAACGAGATGGGGAGAAGGAGCATTGTATGTTCATGTATGACGATGACGGCCTTGGGATTTCCGTGTTGTCACATGATTGCAAGGTATCAACAAGGAATTCCGTTTGATATCATTGATCTGTTTTGGAAGCAACTGACTTTCAAACCACCCCCAACCGAAGAACTACTCGAATCCTTTGTGGACACGGATATTGGAAGAGAAATCATCGAGAAATTCGCAAAAAAGGATGGCTTGGCACGACAAGTTTTGATGTACGACTTAAAACTAGTCGCTAACCCCCATATGGTACCGGCTGGAGAACCAACGGTGCTACCTCCGACGGGTAGACCACCTACCAACATGGATAGGAAGGAAGAAAGGAAAGAATTTAAGGTTGCAATGAGTACCCAAACAAACCCGTTGTTGAGTCACAAAAGAGACCGTTCTCAACATGAATATGAAGACGCCAAATATGAAGAGGCGCCGGTTCCAAAGAAAATGGGTCGACCAAATTAGGGGGATAGTGGGACAAGTAGCGCACAAGCCAAGAAAAATAATCCAATAGTTCCTTACCAAAATGAGCATGAATAGGCACCGGCTAAGAGGAAAAGGGGTCGACCAAAGAAGGGAGAAAGCGGGATAAGTAACGCACATATAGTCCTTTCAAATGATCCAATCGCTCCTTCGCAACATGAGGATCCAATCGATCCTTCTTAAGAAACTCAAGCGCCCACAATACACGAGGAGCCAAACAATCTCATCGTTCCTTCTCATGAGAGTCAAGCGAGTACAACACAAGTATCAAGGATACGTGCATGGAAGGGACAAGCAAGAAAAATGGGTTCTATGGTGACTCTAAGGGCCGCTCTTGGTGATGGAAGCACGCGTAGGTATGAACGAGGTAGACCACGTCGAAGTGTTACACCATATTCAAGGAGTATTATTCGAAACTTCTTAAACTCTATGTGTTATCTACCGACAATGTGGATGTGGATGGGAATTGTGGTTATCACGTTGTGTTGGAACAAATAGGCCATATAAGTTTGGCAGATGATGAAAATTAACCCAATGCCAATATTTTAGAAAGATGATGGCCTTGCGCCTACAAGAAGACAAGGAATTTTACATATCGATGATGAAGGAAGGAAAAACAAGAAAACACAAAGAAGTGAAATTTGATAAAATGGTTGCTAGAGTACAAGGGCCAAAGGGGAATGGACCAAGTAACCGACAGTATTGAATGAGCATGCCTCTATGTGGTCATCTTTTGGCGGAAACGTGGAGTTGCGTTGATTATCTATTTGGTACGGGATCATATTTTACATGCGCACCAAAATACACCATTTGGGATGAATCGCTTAAGGATCGGAGAATTGTTTTATTCAACCATAACAACATTCATTGTATCGGTCTTAGACTACGTGAAGATTGTCCATTACCACCGGTGTGTAGGTTTCATGAGGACTCAGAGCTCGCCAAGGAATTGCTGAAAAATATGATCCCAACATGAGGCGGTGGGAGGAATTTGTTGGACCGGATCAAATGAAGGGTCTCCAAGTGTTGGAATGAGTATTTTCCTTTTGTTAAGAACTTGAAATATCATATGCTTATATTGAATTGGTAGTTGACGATGATGGAGTAATTCGTTTCTTTTCTTAATTATGTCTTATATTGAATTGGTAGTTGACGATGATGGAGTAGTTCGTTTACATCTTCCAATTATGTGTTCGAATGAGTTGGTAGTCGATGATGATGAATTTGTCATCTTCGAATGAAAAAATGAACAATGGGAAAAGATTTTTTTTGAATAAGGTAGTGAATGATAGAGAATAGGCTATCCACTTTATATGCACAAGGGACCAACGGCTCTAATTTCAACAAAAAAAATCATTAATAGTCACAATCGGATTATACAGATGCATGAATATTCTGATTCTTTATTTCTGTACAATTCCGAACTTGAATCCATAATCGGTTTATGTGAGCATTAGTGTAACCCGATTGTGGTTGATGTTCATCACTTCAACCCAGAATCGGTTTATGTAGGTGTATAATATAAACCGATTTCTTGTGACATCAACTACAATCGGAATAATCTGGTGCGCATATAAACCGATTCTGGGTTGATTTTCAGAAAATTTGATGAGTGAATTTCAAAGATTTAGAGTTAAATCATTGTTGGGTTCCTTTTAGAAGGAATGGATTCTTAATCACTTGAATTGTTTGTTTTCGAGTTTTTTTTAAAACCCAAAAATAAATTAAAATTCAATTGTTGTTTGTAATTGATTAGGTTTTAGTTTTGATTTTGATGGAAATTGGAAAAAAATTGAGTTTTGATTAATGATTGTTGTATTTGTTAATTAAGTGATTATGATTTTGTATTTGTATTTAAGGTCTCTTTGAAGGTTAATTTAATATTTTACCATCTTTTAGACACCTCATATCCTTCTCTTTAGGTTGGTTGAAGAAATTCATAGACCACAAATAATCACACTAAGGCCTAGGGCTGCACATACTCCGGTACGGTCCGGTTCTCTTATGGAACCGGTCCCTGTACTTGGTGTTAACCGGTACCTCATTTTGAGGACCGGTCCCTGTACTTGTACCTGGAGTTGTACCGGTCCTCCGGTACCGGTCCGGTACAAGACCGGTACCGGTTTTTTTACCTGAAAAATATTACAAAATATAATACAACATTTCCGTAAGTTCAATGTTCAACAATCCAAAATAAGTTCAGGTAGCATACATATTTAAGTTCAACATTTTGCATAACTTCAAAACAGCAATCCAAAATAAGTTCATAAGTTCAGTTTGCTAAAAAGTAAAAACAACATTTCCACTACCATATAAGTCTGTCTACGACAAGTCGACAAGAAATGAAATGCGATCATTGCAAACGAAAATGGATGGCTGCACAGCCTGCACTTGCAAGTTGCAATCCTAGGACACAAATCTGCACTTTCCCCTCCAATAAGGCCATTGATTGGATATGACAACCTCAACCTGTGTGTATTACAAGTTTACAACCAGTTCAAAACAAATAGCAAGCAAATACATAAGAAGTTCATAACTACAGTTGAATTTGTGCAGATTGAATATTTTCAGTCCATTCATTTCCATACATTACATATTCTCATACACACCCCAATACTTATTGTACTTGGCAAACATACAGTATACAGACATACTGACATACAAACTCAATATTATCAACAAATCCAAGTTAGGAAATACCTCCAGTGAGACATACACATAGTGATACTGTCATACATACTCATACAAGAAAGATACAACTAATTGCAAAACCATTCATAGAATCACAGTTAATCAGTTATCACTTATCACACAGTAGTACAGAGTACAATCAATCTATGTATTCATTATAACATATTAACATGTATTGCTCAATCAATCTGAATTCTCAAACCCTAAATTGATCTCAAACTCTCAATCAATGTCAAACCCTAAATCATTTACATCAACAAGGTTAATCTCATAAGATAGATTGCTCAATCAGAAGAACAAGAATAAGTAAAGACTGTAAAGTACCTTGGAAACAAAAAGGTTTAGATTGAATCTGATAGACGAAGAAAAAATTGGTATCCTTGGCAGTCACCACTTAACCTGCGTGAGTATAAACACTAGGGTTAGTTGATTAGTCAAGCGATAGCTACTTAAAATCGTTTACAATTCCTAGGGTTTCCTTTTGTTGAAACAGAAAGGAAATCGAAAAGATTACCTGATTGATTGATAGCTACTAACTAGTAAGACTTGAATCACTTGATGATGATCGTGAATTGGTGATTTCCTGATTGATTGGTGAGGGTAGCCGTAGTTACTCAGAGATGAAGAGGCTGCTCTTCATAGCTTCACTGCTTCACAGAGAAAAAAAACGAATAAGAAAGAAAACTGAGAGTGAGAGAGTTACCAGAGTTAGCGATTAGTATTAGGGTTATCTATATTGGACGGATAGGATTAAAACTAGTTAGGATCTTAACGGCTGAAATTAAACGGTACATATGGGCCGGTCCTACCGGTACTCCCCCTAGAACCGGTGTCTGTACCGGTTCTCAATTTCCAGTACCGGTGTCTGTACCGGCTAGACCGGTTCCGGTCCGGTACCGGTTCGGTATTTCCGGTTCCACTCCGGTCCAGGTCCTCCCAACCGGTTCTTGTGCAGCCCTACTAAGGCCTAGTTTGGTATTGTTGCGGCTTTTGCAAAAGCACTTTTCTGCTGTGCGTTGCTGTGCTGTGTTGTGAGAAAAAAAAACAGTTAGACGTTTGGTAAAATATTAATTAAAGTTAAAGCCGATTAACAAAAGCAATCAAAGTGTATTTGGTAAAATATCATATTCAACCATTGTTGTTGTAGCAAATGACAAAAACAGACATATATCTGAAAATAATTTTGTTTCAATTTTATTGGGTTTAAAAATAACTAAATTTTTTACTATTAAATATAAACATATATAATATTAAATTTACTTAACCACTTTTTAATATATATATAAAATAATTTTCAAACAAAAAATCAAACTAAAATTAAGTAATTATTTAATATTATTATCAACTGTGTTACTAAACAAATATGTTATTATATAATATTTTTTATTTTTATTTTTATTTTTATTTTATAATAAAAATCAAGCTAAAATTAAATAAAAATAATTTTATATTAGTTTTACATGGAGTTAGTTGGTAGCCTAGTAACAATTTGCGCCCAAACTCCTATTAATATTTGTTTTTATTTTTATTTGTGACAAATTAAATGAAATAGTATCATAAAATAGTTTGAAAATACAATATAATATTATTTAAAGAATAAAATATAAGAAATAAAAATTGATCGTATATATATTTAAGGGTAATATTTGTCATTACAAAATAAAATAGGGACAAAATGGATAAATCAAACATTAAATTTTGGTGGGACAAAGCTTATGCTTTTTTAGCTTTTAAAAGCTCCTTCTCCCCGGCTTTTAAAAATTGTGGAATTTGGGAAGTGTTTTGGGTAAAAAGCATTTTGATTTTTTTTTACCAAACACCAATTTTAAAAATTATTAACATATATATGTTTTGAAAGTGCTTTTGAGAAAATAAAAGCATTACCAAACCCAGCCTAAGCCCCAAACTAGCCAGGTAAAATAGCACGAACAAGATTTACCTTCAAGATCAGCAGCAAAAAGTCAAAAATGAAGAAAAGCATATACTCAATAATGCAGATAATGCACTTAGTGAATGCAGTAGAAGACTGCACTGGGATGAAGTGATATGTCGGTGGAAGAATGGTTTATATACCCTAAGGGGTTGTTTGGTAACCATTATTTTAATGAATTATCAGCCCATAATCCATTACGCAGATTATAATGGATTCTATATGTATTTGGTAATCATTATAATAATAGATTATTTTAATCATAATTGAAGAAATCATTATATCCATAAACAGAAAAAGTTATTTTGAAAATTTATTATAATCAATTATTTTTTCCAACAAATTCAAGTTGAATTTTTTCTTCTTATTTTTTCTAAACGGTTAAGATAGAGACATCCTAAGATAATCAATTATTTGAGATCACCATCCTAAGATAATCAATTATTTGAAAAAAGTGTTTGACAAAATTCATTTTAAAAATAATTATATCAAAATCATTTATCTATAATCATAAATAGATAATCATAAATTTTACCAAACAAGGTCTAAATAAACGAGGAGGAAGTAAACGGTGAACTTATACCGCTGATGACAGACAGAAATAATGAGTCAAACAACAGAAAATGGTCAACAGTATAAATTCGACGCACATTATGTTTGTGGAGAAAAAACTTTCATGCTCAGGGTCATATGCCCTTTTGAAAATAAAATTGGTAAGAAATTAAATTTTATTTCATTTTTCTTTAGAAGAATTTGAAAGAAATTAGTCGAAAAATGAGCTCTTGTTGACATGTGAATCCCAGCCCAAGCCCACGATCCAGACCACAACTTGGGAGTCACATTGGCTGCAGGATGCGTTGATTCTCACCAGATAACCGTTCTGCAGAATTTTTAAATGAAAAACAGGTTTAAAGCTTGGTCGATGTAGTTGCAGCGTTCTATTAAACTGTTATTTGTTTGCAGGACGTTCATGATAGAGCTTCATTCTAATCTAGACATCCGCAAAACGAACGCGTCCATATCAAAACTTGTGGTGAATCCTCCCAAGCAAGTGCTCTTTGCTTATACTGGGAATGTAGAACCCAAAGATTGCATATTGCAAATTCAATAGCCATGTCTGTTGTGTACCAGACGGTATAACGTTTTGTTAGAAACCTTCCAGGTCAAGAAGTAGGAAAGCACGTATATGGATTGTTCTTATTAGTGTCTCCATTTTGTTTTTATTGTAGAACCTAAGAATACAAATTACCATTTTTTCAAAGAGTGGATTGGTTTCTTTCTTGATGGTTCTCCGTGAGGATCTCAACTTTATCAGAAAGGTATCCGACTGCACTGTTTGTCTTTCATGATGGTTGAAAAGATAGATGTTCTGCTTCCCCTTTTTACTGGTTTGTCCAGTTTTTTCTGGTTTATGTTTTACTGTTTACTGATAAGGAGCATACTGTACATTTTCAGATTGCCGTAGATCCTGAAAATTTGGAGCAAACTATGCAGAAAAATTTATGACACAGTTGAAGCCAGTGATACAATTTTTTTGTTTATAGCACTGCTGATTTGTATCAACATAGACAAAGAAACAAACAGTTATTGAACTTCAAGAGGTATTAGAAACATGAACTAGCCTAATTGAGAAATTACTAGACAAAGAAAATAAGACAGCATCTGTACAAAAATCCATCACTTTTTCTGGGGTTCTTTTCATCATGCAATGACACTGAAAAGGTCTGTCATCAAGATTTAAGAATACCATACAGAAACCGAGTACGATATCACAACATTTGCAGAAGCTCTAGGAAATGTTAGCAGCATCTCACGGAATTTCTCCATTTCTTCCTCTTTTTCTTTCAAATGGTACTTGTTAAGACAACGGCTGCACAAAATTATTTTCTCCAAGACCATGGAATGCTTCAACAAACTTGCTAGCAAGTTTAGTTCATTGGAACGCCCTCTAAGATATTTAATCTTGACAAACTTCAGGTGATATATCATGCAGCATGGCATAGCCAACCCTCTTATCTCCTCAGCATTTAACTTTACCAAGACAATAACCAATTAAACAATGATGTTAGAATTAACCAAGTAATCAGATAATGATAAAAAAACACATATGAAGTGCTTAACAAATACCTCGTGATAAAACGGATACACTGGATCGAAAGAATCCTGCAGAGCATTATTAAACGTTAAGGAAAGACACAAAGATGAAAATAAGCAAATATAATGACGGGAAAATAAAATTAATTTCAAGTCCATAAGTTCAGTTGAAACCTGTGGTCCTAATCTTAGGTAAAGTCCCTTTATATTAGGAGAAATCTTTAGCATGTAAAATATTGTACGCAGAGAGTCCCTTGAAGACCCCCCCGAAAGCTTCAGAAACTGCAGATGACAAAACTCTAGTGGCTGACTGTCCAATATATCAGGAGATCCGCCTAATGCCTTAGCGCACAAAAAGGCAAAAAAGAGAGACATCTTATAAATTATAGTACGCTGCCAGAAACAAGAAGCTAATCTTTATTTGAAATTACAAAAAGGAAATATGTGTCTCATGAAGTGCATAAAAAAGGCAAATAAGAGGGACATCTTTTATATTATACATACACTGCCAGAAACAAGAAACTAAGAATTTAATAGAAAAAATTAAAGAAAATATGTATCTTATGGTGATGCTGTGGTGGTATGGTGCAGATGCTGGTGGACAATCAAAAACCTTAAGTATAATAGATGCCTTTATTGGTTACATATCAAGCATCTTACTTACTAAATACATGGAAACGTATCAACAACCTAAACAATATTGGAAAATGGCATGATATTTACCTAATTTCACACTAATTTGAGATATGCAACATATGACTTAGATTTTGGAGTAGCCACCCTCTTCTAATACGCTGGTACAGTTAGATAACAATGAATCCAGTTATCTTTTTTAGCAGAGGTACAGAGGAGAGGTTGAACAAGTAGGCTACATGTGACAGGGGTTTCTAGAAAAGCAGGTGCTATGTTGTCAAAGTGCGGGTTCCATAGAAAAGCAAGCGCTATGTTGTCAAAGGGCTCGCGTAAGCGCATCCAATGTGCTCAGGGCACCCTTCTCGGGTAAGTGCAACGTGCACCTAGGAGCTCGTCTAGGGGCACCACGAATAAATTAGGAGAAAACAATGCAACCCATATATCAAAAAAAATATAATAATGCAACCAATATGACAAAATAAAATGTGTGGATTGTTTCTGGTGCTTCATCTCTCGCTTTTTCTTTTCATCTTGGGTTACATGATTTAACTTCATTATATGAATTTCAGAAGCATACGCAGATGCGTGGGCGGGTGGCAGGGCATCTCACCTTACACCCCAGCCAAATAGAGCAGGCATATACCATAATATGGTTTTATAATGATGATTGTTTATTACTGTGTCAAGGGCCATTGTAAAACATCCACATAAACGGCATTTCATCTATTTACAGAAAAGAAGGTTAGATGTCATACCTTGAGGAAGGAACCGTTTAATGTTAAGACTTTCACATTATGAAACCCTCTCAAAAATCTCAACGTAAGTTGGGTATAATATTCTTTCTTCTCTGCACGAATCTCTGGAAAAACTCCATCCCCGATATCTTCTCTTTTAATCCATATGTGCATATCAGCTCTGACTAGAGATGAAAGATTCTCTAGAGTGAATCTTGTTGGCATGTAACCCTTTAAAACAAAGGATGCAAGACTTGGAGCATACAGCTTGTACTCACCAGTATTTTCAATTTCACCATTCGGTTTAAAATCATTCAATGCAAAATATTAAGTTTAGGAAAAGATATATTGAGATTCAAATCATCAAATCCACAGTCTCTAGTTACCAGCCACTCTAAATTGGGCAAACTCAAAATATTAAAATTCACCTTGTTTAATCTGCGACTATCCCTGTCCAACGACCATTGGGTAGGAAATCCTGAAAAAAACTTATTTGCTAATTTTTCTTTACCAATCAATTGATAAAAAAAGCGCAGACCCAACGATTTGATCCGAGGTAAACTCATTGCAGAAGGTAGAATAACCTTGCACTCGTCAGCCCAAAGAGTACCCAAAACCAGCTCCAGCTTTGTCAACGATTTACAAGTACATAGACAAGCAGGAATCTCAAAAAAATCCTCATCAATGCATATCTTAATAGTTAACTCCTGGACATTATGGGTGACAGCAGTGGCGATCCATTTACATATATCATCAACTATAGTCGCCCCATTGTTGTCACTGTTGAGATAATGCGTATGTATATCAGAGTTGTCACGAAAACTGAGTACATTCTTCACAAAGTTGACAAAGCGCATATGAGCCAAATCCATATCATCCACTTCTTCATCCTCGTGCAGATAATCTTCGAAGCGTAACACAGGGACAGAAGTCCATATATCTCCATCTTTTAGACAAAACACAAGTCTGAACAACATATTGCATATCCATGAAAGCTAGGATTTCATGAATTAGGGCATCAGGCAAATTGCTGATTCTATCTTCATTTCCAGAACAACTTGAGTTTCCTCTACTCTGCTTCATTTTGAACTAGGGCAGTGTAAAGAATTCAACCTTGTTTCAGAAATTGCTGAAAGATGTTTAAATCAAGAGACACAAAAACCCTTATAAGAATCATATACAATGAATAAGCATTTATCAAGAATCAGCCAACATACATTTCAATGCCCTGATGGAGAAATTAGAATGTGAAATGATGATATATGGATAACCCCCAAGTTAGGGTTTTCAATTTTTATGTGAAAATCAAAATTAAACACATTCGAAGAGACTGAGAGAGAAATAGAACGAAACCTGAGCGAAGTCTTGTCTTGAGTTTGAAGTAGCGAAGTCTGAATTTGATTTGTGTTTAAGGAAAACCTCACGCCACTCGCTCCATTTTCTGACAGTTTTTCCGCAGAAGTTGGGTTGAGTCCTGCGGGAAGGTGGTGAGCAGGAGTTTATTAGTGGGTCATTCTGCACAACCGTGTGAAAACCAACTTAAAGACCGTATTAGTCATTCTGCACAACTGTGTGAAAACCAACTTAAAGACCGTATTAGTTAAAAGGTGTACGTAAATGAAAAATCGCCATCGAGCCTTAAGGGTAACCTAGCTAAGTGAGCCGAAGCGGATGGACGACTGAAATTGTGTCACAAGGGAGGCAAGCTAACTATAACTTCCATGTAATTCCTGTAATATTACGCTATTAGGGGCTCGAATCTGTGACCTCCTGAAACGCATGAAATTTTAGGAAACGGGGATGACCGGCTGAGCTAGGTCCCCGTTTTTATTAGTTAACCTTTTTTTTATTTATTTTTTAAGATACAGATAATATAATTTTGGCAGATTAAACAAAATGAACGATATTAGGAAGACAATCAGAAATATAAAGGAAAAAAACGGTTCAGCCCAAAAACACACAAAAAAGAACAAATTAGTCCACCCCGATCCAACCAGGAACAAATTAGTCCACAAAATGTATAAATACGTTGTTATCCTTCCCACACTTTTAATAAAGCACACGTGCAGCGAATGAAATCACTTTTGTAACTGACACAATGAACGTGGTTGCGACACGTTTGCTTTAAAAAAGAAACTGAATTAAAGAAGGGAAACTGCGGCGTAACGGAC
The DNA here is from genome assembly GCF_003573695.1 of Papaver somniferum. Lineage (NCBI taxonomy): Eukaryota > Viridiplantae > Streptophyta > Magnoliopsida > Ranunculales > Papaveraceae > Papaver > Papaver somniferum. The sequence goes on from NW_020627707.1 coordinate 8,066,259, forward strand.
AAAACAATAAATCCATTTTAATTGTTTTGCAGACTAAAAGCAGAAGAAAAAAATCGGTTGAAATTTTGCAGAAAAACCCTAGAAATTTCTTCAAATTATTGAAAACATTTCTTCTAAAACCCTAAAATCTTACTAATCAAAATACCTAGATGATTGCAATATCGGTAACATCATGTTGAAAGGAAAAAAAGTAGTTTCAAATACAAACGCACCAACAATGGAAGATTCAACATCAACTGAAGAAGAAATTCCATCAGTTGCGGTTGAAGGAAATCAAAAATCAACATCACCAAGAACGAGATCAAAGTCAGCATTAAAAGATTCAACACCAATTTCATCCCCAATTCCATCAGTTGCTGCAGAAGAGATTTGGAAATCAACGAGATTGAAGAGATCATTAGAAGATTCAACATCAATTTCAGTACCAGAAAGTTCAAAAACATCACCAGCTAAGAAGAAATCTAAGCCTTCAAATCCTCCAAAGCCTTCAACATCTGTTATCTCAAAAAAACAAGGTAACGATTCAAGTACAATTCTGTCTATTTTTGAGCAATTTTTATTCAATTTCTTATACATGTGTACAGATTTGTACACCACAATGTTGTTGTAGTGATTCATGTCATGTTCTGTTTGTTTTAATGATGTTTCTGTAGCAGTGTACTGGTTTGTACACCAGCATGCTATTTCAAATTCATATGACCTAATGTGTGTGTTGTGTTGTCACTTGTGTTTACCGGTGTACACACATTTGCACCAGCATGTTATTTCACCTTCATATGGCATGTTGTATGTGTTGTCAACCTGTTATTTCATCTTCATATGGACTAATGTGTGTGTTCTCAACATATTATCTCATTGTTTTTGGTGCTGGTGTACACATCTTTGCACCAGCATACTATTTCACCTTTATTTTTCCCGTTGTCTGTGTTTAAAGCTGTTTTTGATAGATTTTTGTATGAGTGTAAAGATTTGTACACGCACATTGATTTATGGCATGTTGTGTGAATGTTGCTTTAGTTAGTTTTCTGTAGGAGTGTACACAACTATACACATGTATGATATGGTCCTATTTCTGTGTACAGTGATATGATTTGTGCTTATATGAGTATAATGAATGTGTTATTCTTCTTGGTTCATTTTCGTAGATACCAACAAACCATATAGGTCAAGTTTCCATGCCTTCAGTGACTTTGTGAATAAAAACCTTGAGGAAGATGAAACTAAAAGAGGAAAAAAAGTATGGTTCACCAATTATCAACTAGAGAAGCAAAAAGAAAGACCATTCTGGCCTGTTATAGATATCTTTGTCCACAAAAAAGCAGACCGGAAAGATGAGGAAGATACAAGTAAAAAGAGAGATGATATATGGACTAAGAACCCAAACTCAATTCTGAAAATTGTGAGACAGTACCGCCATGAAATTTGTGACTCAAGGGGACTTTATTTCATGTTTGATACTACCAAGAAGAACAAGCAAGTGGCAGTAAAGAGTGAACCTGAGGATTTGTTTCTATTTTATGGGATTAAGATGGTGCCAATGGAAGTTGAAAAAGGGGAAGATGTAAAAACTGCAGCTGTAAAAAGATACGGTCCGCTGATAAACATATTGACTCTTAAGAAACGAACTGAGCTGGGAAAAAAAGATGTGGATGAGGAAATCGTACGTATCATGAAGCTAAACCCAAAGTCTAAAATGGAGATTGAAAGAAATGTTGAAGACTTAGTGGTGTTGTTTACTATGTACTTGTGTATCACTCTCTTTTTTACCCCAGGCAAACGGAAGTATGATTAGCAAGAACCAGTTTGCACACTATTTTGAGTCTTTGGATAGGATGAAGAGAACTTGCTGGCCAGTTCATATACATGAGTATCTCATGGCGAGCATTAAGAAACATCAGGAATCACCAATTAAATTTAATGGTTGTGTGCTTTATCTGTTGGTGCGTTTACATGTGCACACAGTTGTACACCTGACATATCCATTCACCATTTTAAATAATTCTGTTCATTGAGTTTGTTCCTTTCTGTTACATTTCTAACTATTCACCTATTTGTTAAAGCAGCATTGGTTTGCTGAACACAACAAAAGAATGAAGCCAAACAATGAGGAAGGTGTGCCAAGGCTTCTTAGGTGGATCATCAGCGATGTTAGTAATACAATCGAGAAAGAACTGAATGATTGCATGAAAAAGGTATCTCAAAAAACTTTCTTAGAAGGTGTACAGGGTTGTACATTGTTGATAGATTTTAAGAAAGTTGTCTTGTGTACAACAATGTACACTCTTACAACATGTGTAAAAAATTGTACACCTGTGATCAATGTTGATACTTTGGCATGTTTTCAGATGCAACCAGGATGGGTGAAGGCTTATACTGATGAAGAGAGATTGCTTTTGGATGAGTATCGGAGGCAAAAACATGAAAATAACATAGATGTTGTGAAGGAAAAGCTGCGCATTTCAGATATGCGAAGAAAGGAGTTGCATGAGGAGCTTACTGAAGTTCTGGATAGGCAAGAAAGGCTTCTTAGTTTCATTGAAGAGAAAAGACTAAAAGTTAATGAAGTTGGTCTAATGAACATGACAGAAAGACAAGTTAATGATTTCCGTAATAACACTTTGAATGAAATCTTTAAATGTGCAAAGGAAATACGGATTGAAACTGAGGAGGATGAGGAGATTGAGGAGGAGGATGATGAGGAGGAGGAGGATGGGGAGGAGCAAAAGGAAGATGAGGAGATTGAGGAGGAGGAGGAGGAGGGGGATGATGAGGATGAGGAGGAGGATGGGGAGGATGTGGAGGGGCACAAGGAAGATGATGAGATTGATGAGGAGGAGGATGACAAGGTTGAGGAGGAGCACAAGAAAGATGATTATGATGGTGATGACAATGACAAGGAGGAGCACAATGAAGATGGTGATGTGCATGATCATAATTATGATGATAATAATGATGATGATGGTGATGACAATGATAAGGAGGGTACCAAGGGTGGTGATACACATGATCATGACAATGAGAAAGAGGGTAGCAAAGGTGGTGATGGCGAGCATGGAACTGAATCTGAAAGGAATGAAGTTCCGTCTGAAACTCCAGAAAATCAAAGGTACAACATCAGTTTTTTTAAATTTGCAAGTCATTTCTTTTTTTATGTGTGTACATAGTCGTACACCAGTGTGCGAAAGCTAATACCTCAAAACTTTATGACTTCTTCTAAATTTGTGTATATACATGTACATTGGTGTAAAACTCTGTACACCATTGAAAATTCTCATGAAAATTTCATTTTTCAGTACTTCAATGCCAAAGACAAGTGTAATCAATGAAGATAAACAAGACCAAGTGAACCTTGATGACCAGAATGTGATGGATGACACTCGAACAACTGAAATTGATGAAACTACTATAATTGCAGCTGAAGCCATATGTCAGTTGGATCCTAAAGAAGTCCTTTTACTCACACAAGGAGAAGAATCACAGAATGAGACGTATACATCAATTGAGGGCCTTCTAGATAACTTGTCTGAAACTGTGTTCGTAAAGCTTGAAAAAGGTTGTTACAGAACGACACCATCTGAAGTGAAGGAAAAGATGGCAACCCTGATTCGCCACGATTGTCCAAGATTTGCATTATTGATCCAAGAAGATCCAAAAGAAGAGTCATCGCAAAAATCATTATCCAATGAAGATGTACGAGAAAGGATCATTGAAGAAGCAGTGCAGTTCACTCAACAAAATCCTAGTGAATGTTTTAGCAGCCAAGAGGTAGAAGAAGAGAAGACGACTCTAGTGAGGACAAGAGCAGAGAGGATAAAGGAAGCAGAGATGTTGAAGACACAAGCCGCTGGCAAGTTTTCCAAGACACCATAAAAGAGAAATGCAAAAAGAAAGATAGATCATGATTTCACTGCCGAGGGTAAAACCAAACGAGTTGTGATAAAAGCAGATCCAAAAGGAAAGGGGATCAAAGAGGGACAAGAACCAGGCTATCCTGAGACCATAAAGAGAAAGGGAGATTTATATTGTCCTCACAATCCATTGCCAGATTTTCGTCTATCACCACTATACCAAGCTATGCAAGCAAGACAGGACAAAAAAAGGGTACAAAAATTCTTTGACTACGCAAGCCTGGAGTAAGTTCGCAAAACACCATGATTGAATGTTATAAAAAAAACTATGTGCACAACTTTGTACACCATGTTAACATTTTCTTTATGTTTCCGCAGCTCTGTAGTTTGGCAACTAACAAGCCTGGATGATCCAACAGTCAAGGAAGATATTTTGATTGTTGGAAGAGTACTTCGTCAACTGATGTTCAACAAATATCTGGACCAGGAGGTACTCCAGTTCTACATCCATCGACGTAGAAGATCACTTGTCAGAGATAGCATTCGTCCTCCAGATGGCAAAAAGTACCTGAGCTGTGAAATTATGAGTCCTACTGCATGTGTAAGTTTTTCAAAATAAATAATAAATGTCATGTATAGTTACTTTAATATGTATTGTGTACATAGTTGATTTACATGGCGTGTTCTATGTGTTTTTAGATTTCTTTAGTTGTGTACATTTGTATACACCAATATGCATATATGATTGACACATGGTCTGTTAAACGTTGATTGTTAGATTTATTTAGCTATGTACATAGATATGCATCTATGATTGACACATGGTCTGATAATTCTTGATTGTTAGATTAATATAGGTGTGTACATAGGTGTATATCATACATGGATATACGGTCTGTTTTCAGGCCTGCAATGTTTGATTTGTTAGTTTTCTGTAGTAGTGTACATGCTTGTTAATTTTCTAATTAAGGTGAGCCTAATTAATTTTGTTTTCTAACAAATTATTAATTGAAGTACTATGTCAAGTATAATGTCACCAGCGAGGTGGAAAAGCTTGTGGTTAATTTCATACGGGACATGCCTGAGAAACTGGAAGTTCTTGTAATCCCTATCAATCACTCTACAGATCAAACGAGGATGGGATTGCACTGGTCACTTTTGAATTTTGATTTCGAAGCCAATGAATGGAAATGGTATAACTCGTTACACTCATAAAATGGGCAGTCATATCAAGACAATGCAAAGAAACTAGCAGCTGTGGTACAAGTGGAACTCAACAAGAAGAGAGCATTAAAGGGTCACCCACCTATAGAAGAGCATGAATTAAACATCATGCCATGCCCTTTGTAGTTGCAGGAAATCCCACAACACACCCCTTGTATTATCATGACTATAATTTCTAGATCTAAACTTATTTGATATGAAAATAAAGATAAAGATAATGAAAATAGAAAATAAGACACAAGATTTACGTGGTTCGATCAATGTGATATACATCCACAGGGTTAGGGATCTTCACTATAATTGTTTGTAATTACATATGGATTAGAATTGAGACTCCATTAATGAGTATTTGGAGCTCTCTAGATCTAGTTTTTGGGAAGAAGATGAATACAAAAGAGAGGTTGACCTCCCTTTCTCTCTCCACAAAACGTGTCTCTCTACAAAGTATGTCTCTCCCCTCTTTCTCTCCTACCTTTCTCTTTATATAGGATATTACATAGTGGATGAAAGCTCATATGTAGTGGAGTACAGCTCATATTCCCCCATTTTAGGATCCCGTGCTACGTTCTCTCAGGCTCTCATTACAATTTCGCAGGCTCTGCTATATTCTCACAAGCTTTACTATTGTGCGATATTTGGATCCTACATCTTGCCTCTTTTTCCTTGAATATTGCTTGAAGAGCGATCTTTAAGGAAAAATCCACTTTGTAGTAGTAGTTGTTGGAGGAACGAGCGAAATAATATTGGACTTGAAAAGTACGTACTTGCCTCTATTCTTTTGTGAAGTTCCGGAGCGTTGCGAAGTAAATAAGAAGTATCATCTCTTGAATTATGCGAAGTATGAAGTATCCTTGAAGAAGTATAAGAAGTACTCAATCCTCGAAATATATAAGAAGTATGAAGTATGAAGTATCCTTTGAGAAGTATAAGAAGTACTTAATCCTCGAAATATATAAGAAGTATGAAGTATCCTTTGAGAAGTATAAGAAGTATCCGTCCTTGATTGCGAATAAGAAGTATTGCGAAATTATACTCCACGTTCTCTGCCTCATGCAATACTGTAATGCAAATAAGAATTTAGATTAGTATTCAACATTTCTTTTATCAAAAATTTTCATTTAATTGCGAGCTAAAATCGTTTTTCTTTGTTTTGATTTCTTTTGTATAACTTGTTTCGTCTCATCCGATAAACATCTTTCATGGAAATGATCCTAATGAGGTCTTATGCAGCCTGTTGATGGAAGGTCTTACTAGCCTGTTGATGGAAGGTCTTATTTTGCCTCCTACTACTCTCCATGTTAGATATCATTCTCATTTGAAACAAAGCAAATTTTCAAGAGAAATATATAAATTGATCTATGCGAGATTTTTCTCGGTTTCTTTTGTAATTGTGGAATCTTTGTAATTCTGAAATTTCTGTAATTATATCGCCTTTTGTAAATCAAATCAAAAATCTTTTATTTTCTGTAAAAGTAAAATGTTCAAGGAAAGTGGTACTTAGCTTTTATGTGATTTGTTGTTGTTGTCAATCTCGCGCGAAAAATACGTTGCATGAAGTATAAATGTCGCTTAGCAAAAATAGATGCGAGAGGCAAGAATTGAACTCGCGACCTGCTACTTTCATATTCTCACACCATGCCAACTGTGCTAACCCTCTCTTGCGAAATAATCAAAGTTCTTGTGAAGTAATCAAATTCCAACTGTATGAGAGGCAATTCTGTATACATTTCGCGTAACAAAAATAAACATGCGAGAAGCAAGAATTGTTCCCACGACCTGCTGCTTGCATTCATGCCTCCTGACCAACTGTGCAAGCTTCTTCTTTGCAAAATATCTCTGCGAAATTATCATCAACTCTTTTCTGTGCAAAATAATCAAAGAAATATTTGTGCGAAAAATACGCATGTGTTGGGACTTGATCAAACGACCATGAACTCATTAACTTCGCAGATGACCAATTGTGCTGCCTCTTGTTTGCCAAATAATGAAACAATATTGCGAAATTATTCATTTTTTCACTATCTGTAAAAAAGAAGAAAACTATGTTCGCAGGCGAATTCGAACTTGTGACCACGAACGCACATACTGCTCTCTGGACCAATTGTGCAAGAACCTCTCTGCGAAATTAACGCATAACTTTTTTCCTTATTCTTTTATTCTCCCTGTTTCTAGCGCCAAAATGTAGTTGCAGGAAATCCTACAACACACTCCTTGCGAATTTCTGTACGTGGCATATTTATTTTCTTCGTCCTTCCTTAACTTCTTTCACATTTTCCTTCATCTCCTGAACATGAAAATCTTCCACTGAAACTTCCATTTTTTCCTTAAATTTCACCATAACAACTAATTTTTTTCTCTCACTCTTTTCATGTCTTTGAATTGTTGATGATGTTTACTCCCTGAAAGTGTGATTTCTTCCATAAAATTTCCATTTTTGAACCTAAACTTTGTAGATCTAGAAAAATATGAACAATAGCTAATCTTCATGGAAATTTTTTGAACCAACAAGCTATAGGAGGGATAAATCCTTTACTCCACCCCGTTTCTAGCGCCAAAATGTAGTTGCAGTAAATCCCACAACACACCCCTTGTATTATCATGACTATAATTTATGGATCTAAACTTATTTGATATGAAAATAAAGATAAATATAATGAAAATAGAAAACAAGACACAAGATTTACGTGGTTTTATTAATGTGATCTACATCCACGGGGTTAGGGATCTTTACTATAATTGTTTGTAATTACATATGGATTACAATTGAGACTCCATTAATGAGCATTTGGATCTCTCTAGATCTAGTTTTTGTGGAAGAAGATGAATACAAAAGAGAAGGTTGACCTCCCTTTCTCTCTCCACAAAACGCGTCTCTCTACAAAGTGTGTCTCTCCCCTCTCTCTCTCCTACCTTTCTCTTTATATAGGATATTACATAGTGGATGACAACTCATATGTAGTGGAGTACAGCTCATATTCCCCCATTTTCGGATCCCGTGCTACGTTCTCTCAGGCTCTCATTACAATTTCGCAGGCTCTGCTACATTCTCGCAAGCTTTACTATTGTGCGATATTTGGATCCTGCACCTTTCACAAGGAATCAACCCGTACTATCTAATATATACTTGTTACTTTATGAAACGAAGTACGAAGACAACAAAAGGTATGGAAAAAGGTCAGCAGAGGTCCGAAGACATTTGTCAGCAAATGAGATCAAAATTGGTGGCCAAGATGTTGACAAAAGGCGGATGGTATGAAAATGTGTGGGATATAGCAAAGGACGAGGAGCATAATCAGTGGCGCAAGACTACATGAAAGCAACCATTGAAGAGGAAGAAGAGTTTTTAATCTTCATTCAAGATCACTTTCTGAATTTCTTCTAAACATTTTTAATCTTCAGACAAATTTTTTAAATTTCGGTGTCACTTTGTTTATGACTTATCTCTTTTCAAATTTCAGTTTTTATCAATTTGTTTGACTTATCACTACTAAAAGACCTTGAATTAATATTTTATTAGTTTCAATATTAATGTTACAAGTTTATGACTTATCTCATTCACCAAGCTTTGAAATACTAAGGTGTACTTGATTGTGCACAGTTACTGACAGGGCAGAAAATGTTTAGAAGGTGTACATAATGGTACACATGTACTGACAGATTTTTATACTTGATCAAAAGTATAAAAAGAAAACATAAAAATATATTACTAAAATTTGTATAGCATGTAGAACTGAAAAACATGAGAATTGAACATAGCAAAAGTAATTACTAATTATATACAAATCTGAAAACATATAATATTACTTAGCAAAATAGACTAGAAGCATCCATTGTACACCAAGGTGTACATGGTGGTACACCTGTAAAAAGACAGGTAAGAAAAACAGAAGTTTGCAGGAAGGTGTACATAATGGTACACATGTCCTGGCACTAATTATCCACGCCAAAAGCAAATTGAAAAGACAGAATCTTTGAACAAATGAAACATAGAAAAAATCCTCAAAGCATGGGGTAGGCAGCTCTGTTATGGTGACCAAGAGTGAAGCACTTTGTGCACATCATTTTCCTCTTTTGCTTCTCATATGCATTATTGAAGCGCTGTGTTCTTCGTCTACCCGGTGGAGGAACAGGAATAGGAACAATAACCCTATCACTAGGATCATAAGACTGCGGCTTGTCATAATTGGGGATTGGCAAGATGATCTCCTGGTATGTCATGTTGTACCATTCGGTGGTGAAGTATGGCTCAACAAATGAATAGATGTCTTCTCTAGTATCTTGAATGGCAGCACAAGCATGCGCACAAGGAAAACCATTCACTCGCCACCTGTGACATGTACAAGTTTTCTGCAATAGATCTACAGAATGAGTCCGGGGAGACCCGACTTCATACAATCTTTCCATGGACTGAACAACAGTCCAAGTACGACCAATGTCGATGTTTTCCTTTAGCAAAGCCTCATATTCAGGAGTGATCCTAGTGTTGAATGTTTCCATACCTAGTATCCTTCTCTGAGACATTTTCTCCATAACCTTCAAACTAACATAATAAAAACACAAAACATAAAATCAAAAACATGATCCAGAAGGAATGCAGATAAAACATGTACATTTTTGTACACATTAAGGAAATCCATGTGTACAATAATGTACACACATTTGCAGAATCACAGATGAACATGTGTACAAATATCTACAGAACAAGCAAATCCATGTATGCAACAATGTAGACATACTTGCATAAATAAAAAACTAAACATAAAACTCACCATATCGCATCGAGAAGAACAAAACAAGGCAACTTTTTGAAAGGAAGAACCCAGTTGTTAAAAGACTCGGCAAGAGTTGAAGAGTGAGCACCATATCTGCATATAGGGAAAAACGCATTTGCCCATTTCTCCTTTGGAATAGTCCTGATATAGTTAGCAACATGTCCAGCTCCAATTGCATGCATTCCCCTCAAAGCTTCTTCAAAGTTTGCTGGTGTGTAAGAGTACGCATCTTTGTAAAACAAATCAAGAACGGGATTCGAATTCGCATCACCTGATCCAATGGGGAGATTGCATTTGATGTGGTAAAAGAAATAGCTGTGATGTGAATTAGGAGAATATTTTGGAATGCCCTGCAGAAGTCCTTCATGACGATCACTAAGTAAAATAAACGGACGACCATCGACAACATGTTGAAGATTCTCCAGAAAACCAAAACCAATTATCTTTGTTTTCAGAAGAAACAATAGTAAAAGCAAATGGGTAAAACTCATTGTTTCCGTTGATACATGTTGCAGCCATAAGAGTACCCTTGTATCTACCAGTAAGGAAAGTAGCGTCCAAGTAAATCATGGGCCTGAGATACCTATAGTTATGCTTGCAAGCACCGTAACAAACGAATATCCTATGAAATCTACTGGTTCCATCCTCAACTTCAAACTTCACATAGCTATCGGGATTAGTTTTTTCAATTGCTTTGACATACCAAGTAAAATCGCTATACGACTTCTCGTCATCGCCATACTGTTCTTCAAATACAGCTTCTTTCCCTCTACGGGCATGGTGATACTTAATATTGGACCCATAAGTTTTCTTGAAAAGTGACATGATCTGTCTGGGTTTTAAGCTAGGATCACCCTGTAAATTGTCAGCGGTCAAATGCTTGACTAACTTGGTTGTCACCGGAGGACTCTTCAACCTCAAACCAACACCACAACTATAAAAAAAAAAAACTGGAATAAGTAATGTGCACCACAATTTACACCTAATAAGATCTCAAAACCAACACTATGAACATACACACAAACCAAGCAAGAACATGTAATTTAAGAGTACAACAAGTACAGTGCACTACAATGTACACCTAAAACAAATCTACATATATAAGATGCACAATTTACACCTAAAGATAAGTAATGTGGACAAGTATGAAAACCATTAACCTGTGAGCGTTAGAATCTTTCAGCACGAACCGAGAAGTATCACCATTCACAGGGCAAAAATGAATCCTCCAAGCACAACCATCTTCTTCGCACTTTGCAGTAAAACGAGTTTTGTCATTTTTAAGAATAGCAATATTGTGACCAGTAGCCATCTTGTACTTATCGACAGCAATCCTAACAGCTTTAACACCACCCATGAATTCTTTACCAACCTCGTCAAATACATAATTTTATTCATCGATAATAAGAGGCTTCCCCTTGTCTGCATCATGATCTAACACCCTTACCATCTTAGGACTTTCAATTTCACAAGCAGACTTAGAACAAGAACCAGAACTACTGCTGCAACCAGACTTAGAACCAGAACTTCTGCTACAACTAGACTTAGAACGAGAAGTATGATTCGAAATCATATCCACATGCAAATAGACATCTTCATTATCAATAAAATTCATGAAACCAATTAAGATTTGCAGTTGTATATCACCTATCACAAAAACTTCTTGAGCATTGTCCATATAGATGAAACATATACTCCCAGGATACAAAGACCTCCAGTGCTTGCATGCTAAATGCTTCAGTTCTTCTTCGGTTATTTTAGTATTAACACGAAAAATAACAGAATGCTCACCATGATTGAAAACAGCATTAATAAACTTGTCAGGATTATTTGGTACCCCTACATATTACAAAAGAAATGATTATAAACATCTGAAGCTTCAATTTCATACAACCTAAAAAAAGTAAACGGTGTACATGAAAGTACACATTTAAGAAATGCCAAAAACATCAAGTAACGGTAAACCTAGATAAAAATACTCCATCAACTAAGCTCCAGAATCTTACTAGAACAAAAATAGAAGACTAGGATATAATATCAGTTCGATTTCATATCATGCATCATAAAACTAAAAAATTCAACATCAAGTAACAAAAATCGAATTTATCTAGTATTAACAGTAAATCATCATCATCGCGAGAATCAAAAGCTATTGTAGGATCATAATCTCGCAGTGATAATGTCTCAGCTAAATTATCAACAACACAACACAACACAATAGCGTCGCAGAACAATTTCAGAAATGATATAATAAACGACGTCAACTAAAATTATGAGAAAGATGTGATAGTCCTGCGAAAATTAGAGAGTTTGCGAGATTAACATTTGTAAGGTTGCGAGAATGTCGCAAGCCATATCCTAAAATAAAGGACATATTAGCTGTCATCCACTATGTATTTCCTTATAAATAGTCGTTCAGTTGTAAAGGAGAGAGAGATCCTTTTCTGAGTGAGAAGTAAGTAAAGAGGAGAGAGAGATCCTTTTCTGAGTGAGAAGTAAGTAAAGAGGAGAAAAAAAATGTAGAGCAGTGGTTATTCTTGATTCCTTTATCTTTTCTTGTAAGATTGCTCAAAGATTCATCAATAAAATTAAGATTATTGATCTAAAATGAGTTGAATGTTAATAAAATCTTGTGAGGGGTGTAGTGGAGGATTTCCTGCAACTACATAATGGCGCTAGAAACAGGGAGATGAAGATCGAAAGTTGAAGATTGTTGTTGAAATTGTTCAAATCAAGAAAGTGATTAAATAAATCAGTGAACCAGCTAAAAGAAAAATGGTTAGAGTCAATGAAGATGACAAAATATTGGAGTGTAATATGATAACAACAACAATGATTAATGAATTCCATGAAAACATCAAAGGAATAATACATAAACGAAATTTTGAAGGAAGGAAGGTTATGGCAGTAGAAAAGACATCACCCTTGAAAGATTGGGAAAAGCAAAAAATCACATTCATGGCGGCAGAAATACCAAAAGAAAATTTGAACCACACATCTCCATTGGTTATTACAGTGCCTATTACGCGAAAAGAGAAGGGAACAACAACAAAATCCACGGAAGAATGGATATTGAACAAAACTTTAGTCGATACAGGAAGTTCAGTGGATATAATATTTCTATCATGCGTTCAGGGGAATGGGATTTAAAGATGAAGAAATGTCCAATTCAACATATCTTGTTCATGGCTTTGGAAAATCCACAACAAAACCTAAAGGAGAAATAGTAGTACGAATTCCACTAGGAGAGATCGAAACACACGTGACACTATGCGTGGTGGATATGGAATCGATATAATATGTTGTTAGGAAGACCATGGATACATGCGATAAAAGTTGTAGTATCAACGTTGCATCAATGTATTAAATTCCCCACACCAAATGGAATAGGTGAAATCAGAGGAGATGTTGACAATGCGAAATTATGTCATCAAATTGAAGTAAAGCATTATGAAGGACAAGCAAAAAGGAAACAATTTCGCAGAAAGTTGGCAAAGGAGGCAAAGAAAGAAGAAGAATTTAGAGTATACATGATAAGGGCAAAAGAAGGCAGGGGAATACCCAGCGAAATTTCGGAAGAAGGAGAAGGACCTGTGAAAACAATAAAAGAACCAACACCAATGGGAGAATCCAAGTCCAGTTACACTGCCGCAGAACCAACAAAGTAAACGTTGGGACTATAAAGAACCTCTAATATTGAGAATTGGAACCAAGATGGATGTAGAAGAAGAAGAAAGAACTGTTAACCTTTTGCGAGAATATAAAGACGTTTTCGCAGGGAGCATGGATGAGATACCGGGAATAGATCCATCAATTGCATGTCACAAGTTGGAGATTAACAAGAATGTGAGACCATTTAAACAAAGAATAAGAAAAATCGCAACAGCTTACATTCCCAAATAGAAGAAGAACTACAGAAAATGCTTGATGCAGGAATCATAAGAGAAGCTAAATACCCAGAATGGATAGCGAATATGGTCATTGTCCCAAAGAAAAACAAAGGAATAAGGATTTGCATAGATTTCACTGATTTAAACAAAGCTTGTCCTAAAGATAGTTTTCCGTTACCAGATATTCCTCAAATGGTGGAATCCGCAGGGAAATGATAGGGTATCGTCTTTAGATGGGTACAAAGGATATAACCAAATCCCTCTCGCTGAAGAAGATCAAGAACATACTGCTTTCTTCCCCTAGGGTTTATATTGTTACACGAAAATGCCATTTGGTTTGCGAAATGCAGGAGCGACATATCAAAGAATGGTAGAGAAGGTTCGCGAAATGGATACACAAAACATTAGAAGTATACGTGGACTGACATGTTGTAAAGAGTAAAGAAGCCAAAGACCATGTACAGGACCTGAGGGAGATTTTTGAACAAATGCGGCAGTATAACATTAAACTGAATCCTGAAAGTGTACTATTGGAGTTGCATCGGGAAAATTTTTAGGCTACATTGTATCAAAGGAAGGAATACAGGTTGATCCAGAAAAAGTGCAAGCAGTTCGTGACATGCCAACACCAGCAACAATAAAAGATGTACAGAAGGAATTACTTTTAGCATTGCAAATATTTTTCGATATACTCAAGAAGGGGCGAAATTCAAATGGACTGATGAATGCGAAAAAGCTTTTCAAGGGATCAAAGAACATATACAACTATTTTACAAAAAGCAGAATCAGGAGAAGAATTATTGATCTATCTTGCGACGACGTCGCATGCATTAAGTGGTGTTATTGCGAATAGACGCAGGAGGGAGAAACCCATCTATTACATTAGCAAAACTTTTAATACTGCCGAGAAGAATTACTCAAAGATTGAGAAGTTAATCTTAGCATTAGTTTATGCATCATTTAAGCTCCGCATATATTTTCAAGCGCACAAGATAAAGGTATTAACAAAAGTACCAATTGAATCAGTGATGAAGAATTCTAAAAGATCAGGAAGAGTGGAGAGATGGAATGCACAAGTAGGCCACTTTGATATTAAATATGAAATTTTGTCTTCACCAAAATCACAAGTTGTTGCAGATTTCTTGGCAGAATTTCCTTTAGAAGAAGATGAAGTAGAAGAAATGATGGATATAGAAGAAGAACACGGAGATCCAAAAGATTTATTAACAGAACCAAATAGATGGGAGATATTGGTAGATGGATCATCAAATGGAGAAGGCAATGGAGTTGGAATTGTTTTAATTTCGCCAGAAGGAGTGAAGATGGCTTTTTCATTCAGATTGGAATTCGCATCCACTAATAATGAAACGGAATATGAAGCTGTGATACATGCCTTAAAATTCGCAATAGAAATGAAACTAGAAAATGCCAGGATCACTAGTGATTCGCAGCTAGTTATTCGCCAAATAAAGGGAGAGTATACTACAAATGAACCATCCTTGAAGAAATACAAGAAGCTCGTTGAAGAATTGTCAGCGAAAATCCCAAAAATAAAATGGAGGCACATTTCAAGGAAGGATAAGACTCGCAGACGCTTTTGCTTTCATCTCAAGCATGATGACAGATCCAACTGCGAGATGCATAAAAATACAAACACTTCACTCACCATCAATCAATAAAGAAGAAGAAGAAGTGGACGTGATGATATAGACGGTGAAAGAAGAAGAACAAACGAACAATATCGCAGATTGGAGAACAAACTTCATGCATATTTGGCGAAAGGAGAAACACCAAGAAATAGATTGGAAACACACAAGTTAAAAACCGCAACGAATTATGAATTAAGAGATGGGCTGCTATACCGAAAATCCTTTAATGGACCATCACTCAGATGTTTGACACGAGAGGAAGGAGAAAAAGTGCTAAAAATGTTACATAGTGGGGATGCTGGCAATCATAGCGGGGGAAGATCTTTGGCACATAGAGCAAAAATGCAAGGCTATTACTGGCCATACATGCACGAAGATGCAAAACAAATATCAAGACGTTGCGAAGATTGTCAGCGGCATGGAAAGAAAATACATGCACCTGGAGCACCATTGTCATCTTCAACCAGTGTGTGGCCTTTTGGAAAGTGGGGTTAGATATTGTGGGGCCATTTTTACCAGGTTCTGGACAAAGAAGATACTTAATAGTCGCAACAGATTATTTCACAAAATGGACAGAAGTGAAGGCAGTACAGCATATTCGCGACAAAGATATCTTTACATTCATATTCGAAAATATCATTTGCAGATTCGGAATTCCTGCGCAGTTGGTATCTGATAATGGGAAGTTTGAAGGACAGAACATAGAAATGTTACTTAATGCATTTAAGATAAAATGTGGAAAGTCTACTCCTTTGTATCCACAAGCTAATGGGCAGGTAGAAGCAACAAACAAAACAATTGCAGATATATTAAAGAAAAATTGGAAGGACATCATAGAGCATGGTGCGAACAAGTACATAATGCAGTATGGGCTTATAATACAACTAGAAGAGAAGCTACTGGAATGTCACCTTTTTGTTTAACATACGGAGTTGAAGCGGTGTTACCAACAGAAGTTGTTATTCCAACAACAAAGAGAGAAGCTTGGGAGAAAAATCTTAGTGCGGGTTTGATCTTAAACAAACTTGATGAATTAGAAGAAAGAAGAGAAAGAGCTTTACAACATATGGAGAATTATCAGCGAAGATTAGCCCGAGAATATAATAAACGTGTCAAAGTACGCGAATTCCAACCAGGAGATTTAGTTCTGCGAGAGACACCAATATATCAGCGAGAAAATGGTGGAAAATTAGCGAAAAAATGGGATGGACCTTACATCATTAAGGAGATAGTTGGAACATGAGCTTATAAATTAATGGATCCAGAAGGTAGAGATGTTGGTCATAGACTTGACAGACCATGGAACAGGTTGTACTTAAAAAGATATTATCCGTAAGAAGCTTTGAGAAGTTATGGATCTGAAAGAATAATTGCGAGATTATTCATATAAAAACAAGATCATGATGTGCGAAACTTTTCCAGAGATAATCATAGAACAATGACATGAAAGAAAGGGGAGAACCTTTATGGCGTACACCCTAGTTCGCGAATAAAATTTCGCAAGAGGCAAATGTAAGACCTAAAGTACGTCATATAAGGGGGTACCTGTTGTATGGCTCAGCGAAAGGCTACACCACCACCGGAACCTGAGTCATGGAGATTTGGGGTCAATAAAGCCCATCTGGGAGAGGCACTTTGGATTCTCAGATTAAGCATATGACTTAGGTTGGGCGACTAAGGTAATAAGGACTCTCCCAAGGAGTGCAGAATATGATCAAGGCGCCGAGGTACACGGTTGAGTCAAGAGTGCCAGGGGCGTTTGAAGCGTACCTTGCGAATCTTGACAAGTCCTGGCTTATGCTGCACTTGGACCGAAGAGAACCCCACCTAGGGTGCAGTCTCGTAACCATAAGCCCTATAGGTAAAAGGGATAAGAGGCTGCGAAAACAACTGGTTGTTGTTAATACTGGATGGGAGGAGCTAACCTTGTATGGTAGAAGTACGCCTCTTTGAAGGGGCAACCAGGGGGAAGATAAGGGCGGCACCCTATATTAGGGAGATGATAAGTGTCTTAAGACGCAAATGTCATGAGGCTTTTTACTCGCAAGGGTATTAAGTCTTGTCATATTTGTGCAACAATCCTGAAGAGGCAATAATACAAAAGAAAACGATAAGACGAGATCAGTGGGTTTTCGCATGAAAGTGCGAAGACGTCCTGCGATTTCATCGCAAGACGGAAATGTCATGGGGCTTTATTTTCGCAAGAATATTTAGGCCTGTCATATTGTCGCAACATTCCTGAAGAGGCCATAATAAAAAGTTAAGGAAAGATCAATGGGTTCTTGCATGAAAGTGCAAGAACGTCCTGAGATTTTGTCGCAATGACAAGAGGTGGCATAATAAGACCTTTAATTAGGAAGGCAAAATAAGACCACATGACAGAACAAAATATTCATAAGTATTCATAACATATCATTTTTCGCAAGAAAGATAATGAGAGGCAAGTATGGGAATCAATAAACAAGAGGCATTATCTTTCTCACCAGCAAAATACTAAAAGGGAAAATTGATTCCGAAGTTGGTTGAAGAATATTATTTGCAAAAAGTAATAAAGATGAGACAATTCAAGAAGATAGAACTATATAAGAAGCTCATGCTTCATTATTAATTCCAGTAGAAAGAGATAATAGACGTTCTTCGCCAATGTTCTCATTATCGCCAGCTTCTCCTGCATTTCGATTATGATCTTCGCCTTGATTAGCATCTTGATTATCACCGACAATTACTTCTTCTGAAAAGATTTTTTTTCATTTTCATTAACACCAGCAGTTGCTTCCTTAGAAGGAATTTCTTCTCCATCTTCCAAAAAACTATCCTCTGCACCACTTTCATAATCAGAATCACTGTCAGCAGGACGAGGAACTTCATCATCATCTACTTCCAGAGGTTCGATTGATGTAGGAGGAAGAGATTTAGACAATAAAATATCATTTACAAGGACTTCATCCTGGAGATGAACTTGACGAAGAAGTGCTCTCTGATGATTCCTATCTTAAATATCCTTAAAGTAAGCAAGATAATCAAGTCTTCTTTTTGCTCGGTCGCGAGAACCAGTAAGCACAGAGACAAGTAATGCATTTTCTTTGCGAATTTTGGCATATTTAGCCTCCAAAACAGAAATGGAGGAATGAAGATTTTTCTCAGACTCTGCGAAAGGTAGAATACAAAATTTCAATAAGATGAAGAACTCAAAAAGATATGACAAAGAAAAAATATTAAAGGCAATCAAATTATTATGACTACCTTCCTTTTGCGAAATAAGGTGCTGAATCAAGGTCAGACAACTATTCTCCCAACGGTCCATTGCGTCATCAAATTTATCTCCAACTAAACCTTTAAATCGAGACTGAAGATTTTTCTCTTTAGAAATAAGAAAGGCATTTTTCTTCACAAGAGAAGAATGAGATTCTTCTAATTTGGAATATTTTTCTTTAAGTTGATTCGCCTTTACACTTAAAGCTATTCTACCTTGAATGAGTGTATCTATTTCAGCGATAGATGAATCTGTTACTTCTTTAAGTTCGTTTCTCAAAGAGCGAAGAGATTGTTCTTGGGTATCACATACTTTCTTAAGGACGCTAAGTTGTTGCGAAGATATCGCCATCTTGTTTAAACAAGATCGCTTCTCTTGAGATAAGGTTTTATTCTCATCTGATAAAGTTGTTGCGAAGTAGTAATTTAAACGTGGCATCGTGCATAACATGTGTAAGAGTAATTTCCCCAAATACCTCGATATACCATTTCCTCATCTGAGTCACTAACGACATAAATTAGGTTATAAAATAAAAAGTAATAGTATTTCGCTTTACGCGCTAGATAGCTATTATATGCACTTCCCGTGTTATGTATTGCCTCATCTGGGCTATAAGAATTAGCAAGGAGTTGTGGGGAAATCACAGTCACTCCTCGCGGGGAACTTACACAAACACACATCAAATTATTCACTCAACAATCAGCAAGCATCGTAATATAACATACATGAAAGAAAGGTCATTATAATTCTAACTCCTCAGATATTGCGTACCATAATAACAATATCCGTGAAAGACCACCACCAGATGATCTACAAAAGTGAAACTAGAAAAAACCAAAAAATACGTCACTCAGACCTCGCCAAACTCATTTTAGAAGGCGAAAGCAGAATAACTCCAGACTCGAATTACAGCGCCATCCACATAGAGTGCCCATACAAACCATGATTCAAGAACTACCATCATAAGTCCCGAAGGTTTTGCAATCAAGGATAATATGCAAACGAATGGATTCTCACAAAAAATTGTAAAAGGTAATATTCCCCTGTATAACGATATTGCCTCATCTGGGCTATAATAAGCATAAAAATATATATAACATTTGGAGAATCCACACAATGCATATTACACAACATACCCAATCATTTACACACAAATATGCTCATAAGAAGTAATGGCACATCATGCTCATATTAAAAAGAATGCTCAATGATTACAAGAAGGTTACAGAGTTCCCACCTGATATTGAAGGCAAACCACGCCTACCTTGAAATCCACAATCCTCTGGTTCATCCTCTGAATAGTTCGTTGTTAATAACGACTAAATGTTAATCACACAAGCACTTCAAGAGATTATCCAAAAGGCTCACACAAGGCTCATAACATAATCTCGTACTAGCCATAAGCTAAGCGAACTATCTAATTGTTCTAAACCCATTTATGGTTCTACACCTTTTCATTATTTTATCTTTAGCACATCTAAAGGTTTATTAATTCAATTGGATTGGTTTTATAGTCCATTAGATAAGTCGAAAATGTACAACTTTGTATAAGGTACCAAAGGCTAGTTCAGATCATAAGTGGTCCAAAAACTCTAATTAAGAATTCTGGCCAAAAGCCCAAGTCCACTAAACCAGCCCAATAATCCAAGGCCTGATTCATCAGGGTCAACTAATTGTCAATAACAATCAAAGGGTTAACTAACAGTCTACGTCAAGTCTAAGTCAACGGTCAAGTCAATGGTCAACTGGTCAACGAGTCAAATATGAATCGGCGAGTCAACTCGGTCAACAAGACTGATTCAGGTCAAAGGGTTAACTCAGTCAGACAATTGAGTCAGGACACTGTCCTGAGCCATTGCACATGCCAAAGACTGAACTGCACCATAATGGTGCATCACAAGAGCCAACCCACTAAGCTAAACTCAAACTAAGCAACCATCCCTTCCTGCCATAGCTTCATGTCAACTTCAACTTTCTCAGCATTACAGCTCCTACAAAAGTCTGTACCTATATCTGATTCATACACATCCTTCGACTCTAACTGTTGTCATTTTGAGTTGTAAAACATAACCACCTCCATCTCGTTAACTATAATCATCATCAGAAACCATTGTTCTTCTTCTACTTAGTCTCTACCCTTTCAACTAGTTACATCTGTACACTATCCTTCATCTCATCTCAGCCATGTACTGTAACACCACCTGATCTACAACAGCAGCACCCAACCTGTAACTCATTTCCATCTCAGTTCAACTGCACCAATACCATCAAGTCCATACTCTTAGCTGAATATATAAACCCAACTCATTATTATTCTTAAAAACTCAACCTGCAACAACTACAATCAGCATCTGCAATACCAACCCCACCATTTCATTTGATTCCATCACTTTTGCAAACCTAAACATTCGTCCAAACTTCAACTTAGTTCAATGCTCAACACCCAACAGAAATCACCAATAGCTCACTAATTCCATTCCAAAACTTCATTCACTCAAGACACAGTTGCAATTCAACTTCAAACAACAACAACACAAGCCTCAATACCTACCTCTAATTCTTCAGCACAACCTTATTCCACAATTATTTCAATTTAAATCTCATTCACACTCATAAAGTTCTACACCTTAAATAATCAAATTCACAATACTGAAATTAAGGCAAGTTAGAGGCTTACCCGAGCATTAACATCCTCTGTATAGCCAATTCCAAATTCAACTCTATTGAAACCCAAATTTCCATTTCGGGGAAGAACAAAAACCTTAATTCCTGAATTCTTCATGACTAACACCATGTCATCCAATTAACTTCATCTTGTTCCTCAATCAACTAAACCCAATCTTCAGCTTCTTCTTAATCATCACCAAATTCGAATTCCAATCCAACTCAGGAAACCCTAATATCAAATTCAAACCATTCTTTAACCCTATATTCTAATTCGTGTAAACCCAACTTAATTCAATCCCCTAAACCATCATCTTCATCTTCTAAATCTTCTTTGAATCTCAAATGAAACCCTAACTCAATTATTCCTCAAACCTTAACTTTATGCTTCTTCCAAAACCCAATCGACAGCAGTAACATCACCTTCCCCCTCAATTCAACACGATATTAAGCCTTACAAGAATTTATCGAACAAAAAAAGCTCAGATCTCTGAGATCGAGATTGACAGAGAGAAGAAGAGGAAGAACAGAAAAGAAGAAGAGATAAGAAGAATTGAATTCTTCTTAGAACGGTTAAGAGATAAAACCAAATGGTTTTACTACGACACACATCAATTTGGATAAGGGCAGCCCAGGTCGGTCTAAGAAAAAAAAACCATTTCCCCTTCATACTAATCTGATGATATCTTCCTCGTCCGGTGACTGAATGACACGTTCGAGTAGCCCATTGCGCATAACTTTTCGAGACCCATTCAATGATACTAGTTTAATATCTAAATTATTGTTAGATTAATTTCTAATAACTAATTCTATATTAACTAATCGAGTCATCGGCGGATAAGTCGTCTCTTGACTGGTCTAATAGCGTTGACGAACTTGAGGGTCCTTACATTCTCCCCACCTTATTCATTTTCTAACTCAAAAATCGATCCGACTTATGGTCTTCAAAACTCCCCACCTTATAGAGAAAAACTATCTCTCGACTAAATGCAAGTACTGCTCATACTTACAAACGCATGAAAACTAACTCATTTCAAATGAGTTCGAAACAACAAGAAATGAAACACAAGCCTATATGGTCTTCTACAATAACTTTGCATTCTAATCGATATGTATGTCTAAGTTCTCCGTGCTAAAAATTTATAGTCTAATATTCAATAATATATTAGTTTCATGTAGTTTATCCATATAGCTAATACAACTTTGTATAAGGTACCAAAGGCTAGTTCAGACCGTAAATGGTCCAAAATCTCTAATTAAGAATTCTAGCCAAAAGCCAAAGTCCACTAAACCATCCCAATAATCCAAGGCCTTATTTATCAGGGTCAACTAACGGTCAATAACAATCAAAGGGTCAACTAACGGTCAATAACAATCAAAGGGTCTACGTCAAGTCTAAGTCAAGGGTCAAAGGTCAAGTCAATGGTCAACTGGTCAACGAGTCAAATACGAATCGACGAGTCAACTCAGTCAACAAGACTGATTCACGTCAAAGGGTTAACTCGGTCAGACAACTGAGTCAGGACATTGTCCTGAGCCATTGCACATGCCAAAGACTGAACTGCACCATAATGGTGCATCACAAGAGCCAACCCACTAAGCTAAACTCAAACTAAGAAACCATCCCTTCCTGCTATAGCTTCATGTCAACTTCAACTTTCTCAGCATTATAGCTCCTACAAAATTCTGTACCTATATCTGATTCGTACACATCCTTCGACTCTAACTGTTGTCATTTTGAGTTTTAAAACATAACCACCTCCATCTCGTTAACTATAATCATCATCAGAAACCATTGTTCTTCTTCTACTTAGTCTCTACCCTCTCAACTAGTTACATCTGTACACTATCCTTCTGTAGATGGTGGATTTTCGACAAGGGATGAAATCGTAAACCCATACGTTTACATGCTCCTGATCCAGTAATCAGATGAGTATTGAGGCTCATGTCTCTTATCGAAAGCGTAAAATCTCATGCCACGAGAATCTCTGACTGAGAATGTTGTCTCTCAAAGTATATATAGATGTGTAGTCTCTCAGCTGAGGCAACGACATATTTCATGAATACTAAGCAATTTCAGTGATCACTTTTATATAGAATTGCAAGATTAGACGGCTCCTAGACAACTTGCCTGCTAGTATAGAGCAATAACGTCTTCAGGATGTAACAATGTTTTCCCTGACTATATAAAAGAAATATGAGGCTTCAACAAGCTCATATCACTCAATTCCTGAATAATTAATGCTCCTAGATGATCGTACTAGTATAGAGCCATCAATTAATTATTCTTAAATCATTAGATTCGTTAACCGAATCCCTGGAAAATATTCAATGTTTTCATAATATTTCGTTTTTTCAATTTATGGTTCTTCTCAGCAGAACTCCATGGGTTAGTAATAAATATTCAACACATGGGAATCTGAGCACTATCGAATAAGCTCCGACCAAAATGGTGCAAGTGTATTCAACAATAATGAGCACCTGAACACACGAATGAGTATTTCAAAATACGACGAGACGATGAACCTATGCAAAATAGGAAAGAAAATAATAAATAATAAAATATTAACCAAGGCGCTGGGACTGGGCCCACCGGACGGCTGGTCGCGCCGTGACCAGTTCCACACCCAGTTTTATATTTTATCATATTTTTGTTATTCTCCTTGATTTTATGAAAATCCTTTCATTTGAACAAATATCCTTCGTTTTAAGGAAATTCCTCAGTTTCATGGTGTTTCCTTCGCATCAAGGAAATAATATAAAATTGGGAAAAATATCATGGGACCGTGTTTACTAGGTTTTATCACCTAAGGCTCGGACGAGCATTATTTTAATAAATTAATTAGGTTTTATCACCTAAGGCTCGGACGAGCATTATTTTAATAAATTATTAGACCAACATTTAATCATCCTTTCACAACAAATCAACAAATCTTCAAGATACCTCGGTATCTGCTCACTTGAGCATCTGGGCGCTACATGGTCGACCCATGACCCCATGTAGCCGGTCCTTCCTTCACTTCGTGGTTAATTTGCAATAAACCATCAATTGATCGAATTAGGGTTTTGAGTCCAAGGTTCATAATTCTAGATTCAAACGCTAATAATTTTATGATGATTTCATGGTCAACATTTTATTAATTATACTTGGTTCAGTTGCCAGAATTTAAATTAATATTTTATTTTGTCATGTTACCAATAATTCATCAAATGAGCAACATTCGCTCAAATAAGCAATATTTGCTCAAACCAAGGAATATTGGTTCAACTATCAATATTCAACAATTCATCGAGCAATATTTGCTCAAGTTAACTATCGACGTTTGTTCATACATTATACCTCTGTCTCAACAGACATGTTCAATTCATGAGTCTCAGAACATTTTCAAATCATGTTCGACTCAGCAATACAAGGACTCATCGTACCATGAAGTCATGAAGTCAGCAACTGACTAACTAATCACGAGACATCAATCGTGTCACATGGGGGATATTAACTAGGGTTTTGGTCTGGCAGTGTACGGCACGTGTGTTCATACACACGGTGAGAATGTGAGTAAGTCGTGCAATCAGTTGAAGGAGTTAACAAAGTAGTGGATGGAAAATCGACCAAGTCTCCGCACGTTGAGCAACTAGTTTTAACATGATTTCCATTTCTCCACTCTTTGATTCCATAAACGGTCACACTTCATGGGATCATGGTGTTTACAATTCTAGCAATATAAACAAGTCTTTGAATGATGATTGAAGACAAGACAATCTTACGTCAAACAGACAACACGAGATCAACAACTCAACGTCTGAGCAATTCCTCTCAACAGAGAAAAATTCAATCATTCAGAACTTATCTTATTTCCAGAATACACAACACACCTACAATCTTCGATTACCATTGATCTCACACATTTTTCAGCTTCCCTTCTACAGATCGACCCATCCTCTCTTGTGACCGAATTTACTCTTGAACGACCATTGTCTTGGTTTAGGCCGGAGTAATACAGATTGATCTCTCGAATTCAAAGCACTCCCTTCTTGTAGTGAATCTGTGTGAGGTTTAACAGTTCACTCGGTTCAAGGAGTTTCCTCCGCACGGTCGTCTCCTCAATTCCGTAAAAACCAGCAACTAGTTTTGCCCCATCTACAGATTGGTGACCACAGTGGGAGATCATTCTCTCGGTTGCAATCTCACTTCTCATAAAGATGGTCGGTCTTAGATATGGTTCTGTTACCAATCCTGATTCAACACCCGGTTCTGATATTGCAAGCTCTAGTGGTACTGCCAACACCACTCCTCCGGCGCAACTGAAAAACGGGGTCTAACAACACCACCCAATATTTTTCTTAGCAATATGTATGGACTAACTCCGAAATACTTTCTAGAGAATCAACTAGACAGTCAGACTCAATCTAGGTAAAATTATCTCAATGAGTTAATATCTCTCTCTTGTTTTGATTTACTCAAGCTAATAAAAATCAGCGAGTCCTAATCAAACACAAGGAATAACTTGGACGGTACCAAAGACCAATGTCCAAGGATCAATCAATGACAATCAAACAACCAAAGGTTGGATTATACCAATTGATGGATCTATACGCACAACCTATATTATTTCAATTATAAAGATAAACAATATAATGCGGAAACTGAAATAACACAGACACCAGAAATTTTGTTAACGAGGAAACCACAAATGCAGAAAAACCCCGGGACCTAGTACAAATTCAATACACACTGTATTAAGCCGGTACAGACACTAGCCTACTCCAAGCTAACTTCGTACTGGACTATAGTTGAACCCGAATAAGTCTCCCGCTGATCCAAGGTACAGTTGTACTCCCTACGCATCTGATCCCAGCAGGATACTGCGCACTTCATTCCCTTAGCTGATCTCACCCACAACTAAGAGTTCCTACGACCCAAAATCGCAGGCTTTAACAATAAAGAAACCTGTCTCACACAGACAAGTCTATCAAAGGATCAATCTGTCTCCCGTAGAAAAACCCTAAAAGTTTTTGTTCCGTTTTTTGATAATAATCAAGGCGAACATGAACCAATTGATAATCCTGTCTTATATTCCCGAAGAATAGCCTAGATTAATCAATCACCTCACAACAATCTTAATCGTATGGTAGCGAAACAAGATGTTGTGGTATCACAAACCATGAGACGAAGGTGTTTGTGATTACTTTTTATATCTTGCCTATCGGAGAACTCTCACTATCTCAAGCCAATCAATATGATTCTACTGTTACGATAGAAGATGCAAGATCAGATCACACAACTACGATAAAAGTAGTATCGGTCTGGCTTCACAATCCCAATGAATTCTTTAAGTCGTTAACCTGGTTTTAGAAGAAGAAAACCAAAGATTAAAGGAGAAACGACTCTAGCACGCAAACTAGTATCACACGTAAGGTGTGGGGATTAGTTTTGCACAATACTAGATGTCTCCTTTATATAGCCTTTCAAATCAGGGTTTTCCCTTATTTACAAAGCAATCAATATTCACCTGTTAGATGAAAACCTGATTTAGATTAAAGCTAATATTTCTCAACCGTTAGATCGAAAACTTAACTTGTCATATACAAATGAAGGTACGCTTCTAGGTATGTTAACCGCAACCAAACATTACATTGTTGGTTCAATAATAGTCTACCCAAAGAGGTTAACCATATAGCGTTTCATACCAACCATGTTCTTCTTCACCATAACTAGTTCAATTGACTCAAATGAACTAGTTAAGAGAGTTGTTCAATTGCAAGGAAATATTATGTAACTACACAAGACACAATTGAAGCAAAAATGATTTGATTCACTCGTATCAGTTCATGAAATTTAATAGCCACGGTTTGTAAATGCATTCCTTAGTCTTTTAAGATTAAGTTCAGAAATCATCTTTAGATATATAACCTTCTTAAGTTCGCAGACTAGGTTCGCGGACTTAAGACACCGGATAGAGTTTACAAACTCCAACAAAAATTCTCGGGTTCGAGAACTACGCCGGTTCGCGGATTTGGCTCACGCAAGTAGTTTGTCAACTCCAGCAGAAATTCTCGAGTTTGAGAACTTCGGCAGTTCGCGGACTGAGTTCGCGGACTTGGCATATGCCATACTTCTGGTTCTTTTGATCAACAAAGTTCGAAAACTTCGGTTCAAGGAATCCATTGGTTATGTAATCTAAACTCTCATTCCAATCATTGAAACAGTCTTAGAGGACGTTATATAGTTTTTACACTATTTCTCGTCAAAGAAATTTTCAAAGTGATTGAAACATTCATGACTTTCGTCACTAGGTAAAGATAAACTTGGTCGAAGTGAAAAGCTTACCAACACATATTTCGATATATAGATAGGCGAGGTATACTCGGCTCGAAATACCAAATGTGTATGATCTAGTATATATATATAGCATACGACTTTTGTCTCAAAGAGTAGGAGATAGAATAGATAGACTTTTGAGTGACAAATAAGTTCAAGTCTCCACATACCTTTTTGTCGAGAAGTTCCACCGATTCCTTGAGTAGATCTTCTTCTTGTATGATGAATCACCATGAAGTCCTTGAGCTCAACTACACTTACTATCCTAGTCCGAGACTTAACTATAAGAGACTAGAAATCAAGAATTATAGTTTTGATCACTAACATTGACAAACATGCTTGAGATATCAACGCATGCGAGTTTGACCGAGCAGTGCTCTAACAATCTCCCCCTTTGCCAATTTTAGTGACAAAACTATCAATACATATGGAATACAAAAAAGATAATAAAACTTTAATAGCTCCTATTCCACATGTCTAATCTTCAACATTCCTCGAAATCTTCGTCACTTCATCAAGGAGTTTAAAGATACAAAATAAGCCCTATAAAATTCCACAGCCCCACACCTCTCAAGATATGATCATTAAGCACAAGTTCAAAAGAACTCTCCCCCATTTGATGTCATTCCCAAGGGAACAACAACGAGCGACCTTAATTTCAAGAGAAACGAAGGATTTTATTGGACACCAAAACCATGAGAATGATTTTTATATCCAAAACTCAACAAAATTATTCATAAGTAAACCCATGAATAATCTAATTGGAGTACATAATCAAATTAACCACAAAAGTGATCAATTTAATTCATTGTGCTCCATATAAGTAAACTTACGTAGCAACGACTAACATAACCATTAGAAAATGATTAAGATAGCTGTTCATATACTCAACACAAGAAAAACTCATGGAATATATGAAAACTCAACTAGATTAATTACAAGAGATCCCATAATTAATATAATTGAATACAAAAAAGATAATGAAACTTTAGTATCTCCTATTCCACATGTATAATCTTCAACATTCCTCGAAATCTTCGTCACTTCCAAGTACTCCAATTATCCCAAAGGTTGTCAGTTTAGCATCGCCGTTGTTGAAGATCCTTAGCTATAACAATGAGAAAGCATCGGTCTCGATCATTGTTATACAGTGTCATAGTATTATTATATAGTGTCAAAGTCCAATTGTATCAAAACTTCAACAATAATACTACGGTGATATGTATCAATCCCCCTTAGTCAATACTCCATCTCACATGAAAACCACTCCCCCTTACACAATGATCCGAAAACCATATGTATTTGTAGTTTGAACTACATATTAATTCTCCCCCTTTTAGTCAATAAAATTGGCAAAGGTATAAGAACGGGATCATAATGAAATTTCCAGAAGAGACATTTCATGACTGAGAGAAAGAAACACACATCATCTTATTTATATGCAATCATATAGTCGAAGCTAACAACATTCATCAAGGAGTTTAAGATACAAAATAATCCCTCTAAAATTCCACAGCCGCACACCCCTCAAGATATGACCATTAAGCACAAGTTCAAAAGAACTCTCCCCCATTTGATGTCATTCCCAAGGGAACAACAACGAGCGACCTTAATTTCAAGAGAAACGAAGGATTTTATTGGACACCAAAACCATGAGAATGATTTTTATATCCAAAACTCAATCAAATTATTCAAAAGTAAACCCATGAATAATCTAATTGGAATACATAATCAAATTAACCACAAAAGTGATCAATTTAATTCATTGTGCTCAACATAAGTAAACTTACGTAGCAACGACTAACATAACCATTAGAAAATGATTAAGATAGTTGTTCATATACTCAACACAAGAAAAACTCATGGAATATATGAAAACTCAACTAGATTAATTACAAGAGATCCCATAATTAATATAATTGGAATACACAATCAAACTAATCACAAATGTAATCAATTTAATAGTAATTTGTTTTGCTCGATATAAGAGAACTTACGGAGCAATAACTAAATAACCAAACAAGATGATTAATTTAGTTATAAATGCTCAACATAACGTACCTCAAGGAACAACCAACCAAGCTAATCAAAAATAATCAACTTAGTTGTATCGTGCTCAACATAAGACACATAACGGAGCCTCACGGTAATACAAAAAGATGGATCAATGAAGATCTATACCGTGGAATACACAAGGATTCATTCTTTTGCACAAGCATATACAATAGCAATAATCCTTGGATACAAAAGATTTTAACCTATCTTCCGTCAAGGGTTGACAATATAGGCTTCACTTTTGTATATGTCAAAAGTCTATTCATTCTTAAACCAATACATGAATACCGATCATGAACGACTTTACTTTTGACCAAAATATGGGACAACAAAGTTCACGGACATAAACAAGAATATCCCATAACAAGTTGCAATAGAACAAAACAAAAATATTGCAAGATATCATCCTCCAAATAGTTTTAGAATTTTAAACCAAAAAACCTAAAAACAAGAAGATGAAAATGATAGCTATGTGTAGTCACAATCATCGCTATTCAAAGCAATACTAATATCATTAGTAGGGAACTTTTCTTGACTCCAAACGACCTTCTTACCACAAAGCCCAACCGAGATATCATCACAAGATGGACGTTCATCACTTGGTCTAGGAAGACGTACGTTCCCCAACGGGATTTTGGTAATCCTTGAAATTACTTCTCTATCAACAAGAAAACTTTCTCTACCAATCATGGATTTGAACTCCATCTTGTTGTAATCAACATCATGAATATAAGCGTAGAAAATCCTTGTAAGTGAATCGAATCCTTGACCAAGACCATCAAAGATATTTCCAAGTTTGAATTTTTTAAAGCATACCAAATCCTCTTCATGCCCACTAGAAAAATCCAATTTCTTTTCTAGGATGAAACCTTTTGAAGCAATCTTATCAAACACCCGAATAAAATAATCATCTACAAACCTAATTCTAAGAGAGTTTTGGTCACAAGAAGAATTCACGCTAGAGGTTTTTGGCTTTTTAGAGCTCCTTTTGGTGCTTATAGAATTCATCATGGGACTAGAAATATGAAAGGATCAAGAGAAAAACACTTACTTGGATTGAATCTTGAACACCTTTTCTTTCAATTTTTCCAATGAAGCTTCAAAGGTGGAAACACACAAAACCCTAGATTCACGTACGCGGACGGGTAAAGAAGAAGACTAGGGTGCGCGAACTTCTTCTTTATAAAGGCCACACTTGGAGTTGCGCCAGTTCATGAACCGCGACCTATATAAGAAAGATAGGATTTCATTAGCCAATTGCACATTAAAGGTTATGCACTCCGTGACAACACACAAGTGAATGACAACGGATGCAATAGAAAGCTAAAATTGATATTTAATCACAATAACAAAACTGTAGACAACTCAAACTATTTTCTTGCCCCATTCCAAGATATATACAAATGGGGAATTGCCATCATTGTTACCAAGAGGCATAATGTGCAGAGGAATTCTCATGCGACATTTCTGGTTGATAGGTGTGAACATTCCTTGTAGTATAATCAAAGTAATCATGATAGTCAGGGAAGTTAGAGCTTTCTATCCTTCGTTTGTTTTGGCTACAAGAATGATACTTCCGATTTCTGAGTTGCATATATTAACAGATTTAACACATACAAAACCCTTTTCGGAATAATTCTTAGTTTTAATAGATTTGAGTTTTTCTAAGAATTTAAAAACGCCTTCGAACGCCTTAAATAGATATTTATCAGTTGATCCATTACGATAGTATTCCTCAAAGAGATGAAGAGTTAATCTAGTGAGGTTCTATATCCTTGAGCGTGTTGAGCGTTTTCTCAATCTTTCCTTCTTTTTATTTTTTCCTTCTGATTGATTCTTAACATATAAATCTTTCCTTTTAGATGAAGTAAGATCATTATGAGAACCCATAGGTTTTAACCATAATAATCTTTAGGAAATATGGCGTGCGCTACAGATGCCAAGAGCTAGTTTTCCAAAGAAATTTCCCATGGGACAATTTTTAAGGAACGATCAAACACAAACTTATTAGGTTTAAGGTGTTTGCCTGCTCTGATACCAATTGAAAAAGCGAGGGTCTAACAACACCACCCAATATTTCACTTAGCAATCTGTATGGACTAACTCTGAAATACTTTCTAGAGAATCAACTAGATAGTCAGACTCAATCTAGGTAAAAGTATCTCAAGGAGTTAATATCTCTCTCTTGTTTTGATTTACTCAAGCTAATAAAAATCAGCGAGTCCTAATCAAACAAAAGGAATAACTTGGACGGTACCAAAGACCAATGTCCAAGGATCAATCAATGACAAACAAACAACCAAAGGTTGTATTATACCAATTGATGATCTATACGCACAACCTGTATTATTTCAATTATAAAGATAAACAATATAATGCGGAAACTGAAATAACACAGACGCCAGAAATTTTGTTAACGGGGAAACCGCAAATACAGAAAAACCCCGGGACCTAGTCCAGATTGAATACACACTGTATTAAGACGCTACAGACACTATCCTACTCCAAGTTAACTTCGGACTAGACTATAGTTGAACCCCAATCAGTCTCCCACTGATCCACGGTACATTTGTACTCCCTACGCCTCTGATCCCAGCAGGATACTGCGCACTTAATTCCCTTAGCTGATCTCACCCATAACTAAGAGTTGCTATGACCCAAAATTGCAGGCTTTAACAATAAACAAATCTGTCTCACACAGACAAGTATATCAAAGGATCAATCTGTCTCCCACAGAAAAACCCTAAAAGTTTTTGTACCGTCTTTTGATAATAATCAAGATGAACAGGAACCAATTGATAATCCAGTCTTATATTCCCAAAGAACATCCTAGATTAATCAATCACCTCACAACAATCTTAATGGTATGGTAGCGAAACAAGATGTCGTGGAATCACAAACGATGAGACGAATGTGTTTGTGATTACTTTGTATATCTTGCCTATCGGAGAACTCTCACGATCTCAAGCCAATCAATATTATTGTACGGTTACGATAGAAGATGCAAGATCAGATCACACAACTACGATAAAAGTAGTATTGGTTTGGCTTCACAATCTCAATGAAGTCTTTAAATAGTTAACCTGGTTTTAGAAGAAGAAAAACAAAGGTTAAAGGAGAAACGATTATAGCACGCAAACTAGTATCACACGTAAGGTGTGGGGATTAGTTTTGCACAATACTAGATGTCTCCTTTATATAGCCTTTCAAATCAGGGTTTTTCCTTAGTTACAAAGCAGTCAATATTCATCGTTATATGAAAACCTGATTTAGATTCAAGCTAATATTTCTCAATCGTTAGATCGAAAACTTAGCTTGTCATACACAAATGATTGTACGCTTCTAAGTTTGTTAACCGCACCCAAACGTGTACATTGTTGGTTCAAAAATTGTCTACCCAAAGAGGTTAACCATATAGCGTTTCATACCAACCATGTTCTACTTCACCATAACCAGTTCAATTGACTCAAATGAACTAGTTAAGAGAGTTGTTCAATTGCAAGGAAATCTTATGTAACTACACAAGAAACAATTGAAGCAAAGATGATTTGATTCACTGGAATCGGTTCATGAACTTTAATAGACACGGTTTGCAAATGCATTCCTTAGATCTTTTAAGATTAAGTTCAGAAATCATCTTTAGATATATAACCTTCTCAAGTTCGCGGACTAGGTTCGCGGACTTAAGACACCAGATAGAGTTTACAAACTCCACCAGAAACTCTCGGGTTCGAGAACTACGCCGGTTCGTGGACTGGGTTCGCGGACTTGGCTCACGCAAGTAGTTTGTCAACTCCAGCTGAAATTCTCGGGTTTGAGAACTTCGGCAGTTTGCAGACTGAGTTCGCGGACTTGGCACTTGCCATACTTTCGGTTCTCTTGATCAACAAAGTTCGAAAACGACGGTTCAAGGAATCCATTGGTTATGTAATCTAAACTCTCTTTCCAATCATTGAAACATTCTTAGAGTACGTTATATAGTTGTTACACTATTTCTCGTCAAAGCAATTTTCAAAGTGATTGAAACATTCATGACTTTCGTCACTAGGTAAAGATAAACTTGGTCGAAGCGAAAAGCTTACCAACACGTATTGCGAGATATAGATAGGCGAGGTATACTCTGCTCGAAATACCAAATGTGTATGATTTAGTCTATGTATATAGCATACGAATTTTGTCTCAAAGAGTAGGATATAAAATAGATAGACTTTTGAGTGACAGATAAGTTCAAGTCTCCACATACCTTTTTGTCGAGAAGTTCCACCGGTTCATTGATCAGATCTTCTTCTTGTATGATGAATCTCCATGAAGTCCTTGAGCTCAACTACACTTACTATCCTAGTCCGAGACTTAGCTATAAGAGACTAGAAATCAAGACTTATAGTTTTGATCACTAACATTGACAAACATGCTTGAGATAGCAACGCATGCGAGTTTGATCGAGCAGTGCTCTAACAGCAACCTACCACTACCACTCCTCCGGCGCAACCTACCACTATCACTCCTCCGGCGCAACCTGCCACTACTACCCCTCCGAGCACTGGTGTTCCAGTGATCACCCTTTCAAGTGACGGTACCGATACTGGTTCAATTACCAATCCACTCTTCGGTCGGTTTCCTGTAGAAATCAGAGAAAATCCACCTACCATAGGCGATCTCATGAAGGTGCAAGAAAATCTTGTCAAAAATCAAACCGACATGGCTGTTACTCAGAAGGAACTATTCAACTATCTCAAGACTCTTACAGACAAGATGTCAGAGAAAACTCAAGAGAAAGGAAAAGCTAAAGAAACGTCTTCAGACGCTGATCCCGAAGTCACTCCGATCCATGTAGTAGAGGATGAAGAAGTTCTTAAAGCTGCAGAGAATCCTCCAACAAAAGATTCTTCCGGTTTCATCACCCGTGAAGACCTAGAACGTCTCTTGGGGGACCATGGAAAAGACAAAACACCTTCCGTCCATCGTCACCAACATCCATATCCTGCTGCTACACAAAGGATTCCTCTGCCAAAAGGTTACACCTCTCCAACCTTAATGTTTCTCGATTTATGGAATCACTGGGTGAACATGAGCACAACCATACTGTCTGTCTGAAGGAATTTTCGAAGTCTCTGAAAGGCAGGGAATATACATGGTACAACAACATAGCACCAAGAAGTATCAAAATTTGGGGAGATATGGTTAATGCTTTTTACAGAAAATATTTCTTCGTTTCAGAGCAAATCATCCTCTCTGATCTCGGAAGGATGTTTCAAAGGAGCAACGAACATCCTAACGATTATGTGAAAAGGTTCAGAGTTCAAGCTTTGGACTACCATGATCCAAATGTCACAGAGCAACAACTCGTGGACTTGTGCATCAACGGAATAATTCTAGTATACAGAGCCTTATTGGAGAATCTCAGGTTTCAGAATTTCTCAGAACTTCATGAAGCGGCCAAGAGATCAGCAACTACCACACCTGCTTTATTGGAGAGAGCTAAGACTACAAAAGCTGAAGATCCACGGGAAACTCGAGGAAGCAGACGTTTAATAAATAAAAAATACAACCTCCAATCTTCCACAAATGTTGTTGCAGAAGGGAGCAAACGAAAAGCCGAGCCACAGCGCAAACATACTTCCTCAACTCCTTCAAAGGCGCAAAATAAGGATAATGCACAAGTTCCTGCTCAACACACAGAAATTGATCCAAAGGCACCTAATTTCCCCTGCTCCATTGAAGAAGTTATTGAACTTCTAGATGCCTGGATTCGAGACGGTGCAATCAAGATGCCATATGTCAAGAAAGAACCAATTGAAGAGGCCATGGAAAATCCTCGTTACTGTCGCTTTCATAGGTTCGTCAAGCATCCCACAAGTGATTGCAGAACTTTGAAGCGCATATTCAAAGAAAAGATCGAATCAGGAGAACTCAACTTGGGGACTGAAGGAGTACACAGAGATCCTATCCTAGTCAGAACCTTCACTCTTTCTGAACCGCCTGTCAAGGAAGCAGTTCAATCCTTAATCGAGCATGTCTGCGAATTACTATACTTATCAAAGACTCAAAGGGGATACATGTTTGCTGCATTGAATCACATTGTATCAGGGAAGCGTTTGTCGATTCAAGAAACATTTCCTGAGCCGCCTTCAACAGACGAAGAAATGTACGACTGGGGACTTCTCACCACAGTCCATCTCAAGGGAAACGAGTTCAAATGAGCATTGATTGATGTTGGCACTGCTGTTAATGTTATCCATCTGAAAACTCTCAGAGCCGCTGGTATCACACGACAAGAAGCCATCCATGCTCCAGTAACAATCACAGATCATGAAGGAACACCCAGAAACGCTTATGTCCACATTACTCTCAAGGTGAACATCAACTCAACCTGGATGGAAACAAAATTTTACATCATCCGAGAAGATCCAGGATATGATATGATTCTTGGACACACATGGGTTCATGCTGGAAACGTAATGCCAACATCTTCAATTGCACATTTCTCCGTTGAAGAAACCTCTGATTCGGAAGAAGAAAAAGAAGATATGTCACCATTCGAGTATCTGGAGGAGGTCAAAGGCCTGACAGAGCTAACACAAAAGCCTGAAGAGGATGCAAATGCTTTCATCAAAAGGTTTCGTGCTCAGGCAAGTCTCATTCCTCCTCATGTGTCCATATCATCAGTTTTCAAATATGCTTATTTGGTCCGAGGGCTTTACTCCACCAACAACTTAACTATTGCAAAATGCTATGAGTGGATAACCTCGCCTCAGCGATATTTCACCAAATGGTTGAGCTCAGGACTTCTTCAAATTGAGCATCCTATCAGAAAATTTATTGTTGAAGACATGGATAATCATGACAAACAGTATCTCAAATACTCTCCTTTGCACGAGTGTCCATACATACCGCAGACATGGAATCCCACTGCACGAAGAATTCCAAATCAGCAGAAAATATTCAGAGCACGAATGATCAAGTCTAACAAATTTCAGGAGGGAGATTTAGTTCTCAAAGAAACCAAGCGTAACTTTCATTCTGCAAAGAACTCCAACTGGGAAGGAACTTTTATGATCTCTAAGTTTGTAGCCGGTGGATACTACAAGTTAATCAACATGGACAACAAGGAAACCATGGCCATGATACATGAGAATTGGCTCAAGGCCTTTGGCGTTTAAGGTTTTGGATATTCAAGGTATTAGATGATTCAAGGCACGAGCACCTCAAATATTTTGCGTTTAGAATTTTCTTTCATTGTATTTCAATTCCTCTATAATGTTTGCAATACTTGCATTCAGTGATTTAAATTCAACAATTTATCATAATTCAGTTTACTTAAAGAAAATCTTTATCAAACCCAAAGAAAATCCTCAATCATATACTTATCCAAAACCAAAAATAAAACCTCGCATCTCTCAGAAGTTCAGAAGTTCAGAAGTTCAAGAGATTATGAAAAGTAATCAAAGAAAATCAGCAAAGAAAGATTTTTGCTCCTCTGCATCCTTCAAGACTTGTAAAGCCGCCTTCTCCATGTTCAGCTCTTCAGCCAGCCTGGCAATTTTGTCCCCCTTCTCCATCACAACATCATTGGGAAAGTGTATGTTATTCTCACATGAGTCCTTAATAACATTTATCTTCTTACGAAGCCACTTCACGTTGAAGTCAAGTCTCTCAGAATT
This sequence comes from Papaver somniferum, assembly GCF_003573695.1. Taxonomy (NCBI): domain Eukaryota; kingdom Viridiplantae; phylum Streptophyta; class Magnoliopsida; order Ranunculales; family Papaveraceae; genus Papaver; species Papaver somniferum. The sequence goes on from NW_020627707.1 coordinate 8,103,594, forward strand.
CTCCAAGTTGAACTCCCAATCAAAGAGTACACATCTGGAGTTACAGTATTTCTGGCCCTAGTGCATATATCACTTACAACATGCAAGATAACACTTACTTGCATTATTAAATAATAAGCACGCTTTGGGTCTCTATCAACGATGATGTGACCAAATTTCTTCCATATTCTCACATACAAGCCGGCATTATCCAATGGGAACACTAAATCCACCAACTAGTTCGTGATATGGGAGTGACACATAAAATGGAGGATCAAAGACAATCCCTGCGCTTGGGTATTTATGCACTACTATACGATTCTAAATCACTGGAGCCACTTCTACAGCCATAGCAACAGCTTCTTCAATGCGCAGTTCAGTTCTTCCGTCACTGAAGCAACAACAATTGAAGTCTCGGTCTCTTCAACGACATCAACAACAACTCCCTCATGACTTTGAAGTGCAGAGATGGTTGTTCCTTCATCAATAACCTCTTTGTTGCTCAAGCCATCATTATTAGCTCCTTCATTCTCAACTTCGGTATTCAACACCTAATAATGAAGATTACATGAGATGTTGGGAATATATGTTTTAAAAACATTATTGATTTCCAAAAATTAGTATGTCATTTAAATGGTTTAAATGTGATAATTATTCTCTCTCTTAAAGAATAAACATTTTATGTTAATGTCAAAACTGTTTTTTTGTTGAACGAATTAATGATGCTAATTAACATCTTAATAATGTCTTTCATTTAATCCATATTTATTTTCTTGGCTATTAAAAATAAAAAATCAGAATTTTAGAATTGAGATTTTTTGAAGAGTTGTTTGAAACATTTTAGAGAGAGAGTTTTTCTTCCATAGCTTTTGGGTTTTCAAAGAAAAATGAATTTTTGTGAGAAAGAAAAACAAGTGTGTGATCATCCTTGGTTTTTATAAAGAGTTTCTAAGCAAGAATCAAGTGTAGAAGCTTCACATCCTCTCACCGTGCAAGAGTGATTGTGTAAGATATTGATCTCGGCTGTTTTATCCTGGGGACGACGCGCCATTGAAGAACTGCTTGCACAATTCTGGGCAGAGCCGCGAAACGTCTTAAAGATAGCGACCTAGTCCGCGACTCATCCATAACGTTGTTTGTTTCGTGTTTGTTTTTATTTGTTGTGCAGGCATAATTCGAAAATTGTTCCAACAATTTTAAGACGTTATATTCTGTCATACGAATCAAAAGAAACGGTTGCTGAATGCGATATGTATCATTGTTTTATTTCGTTTTATAGAATTATAACTTGTATAATTTTTCTTTAACGATTGAATATGATGCTTGAGAATTTAGGTTACTTTATACCTAAAATTAATTGTATGTCTAATATTGATGGACTAGGATTTTTACATGGTTATGATTTTTCTTTATGAAATTTTTAACATAAGAAAATATTGTTGATGATAAACAAATGTTTTTTTAACATGTTGTTGAATTTTATGTGCATCTCTTTAACTATAACGAATTGGGTCTAGAAAGTTTTACTAGATAGAATAGACATCATGAGGATCATCCATGTCGAATTTCAAATTTTTTGGAGTCTGAAAAGTATTTTTAGAGTATTTTACAAAACTGCATAATGTTGCTGAAAATTTCTGACGGGTAGAAATTTAATCCTGATTAATTTCGTTTTTCTGATCTTTGTGTTGATATTTTGGGTTTATGTGTAAGATGAAACTTGTAAATCATAAACTTATCTTCAAAACCCATTTTGTAATTTCTTGTTTGGATTTTTAGTTTGAGAGATGTGGTGATTTCGAAATTGTTGTGTATGTATGTCCAAAATAGGAGACATGATACTTGAGATTAGAGATTAGAGATGTAAGAAATTATATTAAAAGTCATCTTTTGATTTTAGTAATTCATACTATTGTTTTGATAATAAAAAAGAAGATTATTGTTAGCAATCAAACTAGTGCACCACATATGTTTGATAAAATGTTTGATAGAGAGTTATAAATATATGATGTTATAACTATAGAACTTTGAATCTTTGTTTGAAATTTAAGAGAAACTTGAAGTACTATATTTTAATTGATTTTTAAGTAATTATGTAAGTGAATACCTTACTTATTTTTGGTTTCGAATTCTCACATGTGAATGATTGTGACAGGTGCATGAGAATTCACCTACTTGAGCAAGTTTTTATTTTCCAATGAAATAAAAATAGCATGGAGATTAGTCTATGTGTGGAGCAATGGTGTTGCTGATTTATTTGTTGGTGTGCAAAGAAGGGACAATGGTTTATAACCAATTGAGCTTTAAAAGCAATTGAGGTATGTTTGATGAACTATTTATAGTTATTGTAGTGATCAAATAATGACACTCTAAATTAAATAAATTGATTGTTCAATCTTAGAATAAATTTTAGGGAAACAAGATATTGAGAATTATTGTGTATGACAATAAAAATGTGACTCATATAAGTTTGGAACTTATGAGATGGAATTTTATACGAACCCAAAAACCGAAATAATGAGAAATTTAGTCAAAACTAATGTGAATATCAACTCTCACTAAGAAATGAACATAATATTGATTATGAATTTATTTGCTATTCTTGCACGGCATTGTAAGGATATCAAATGTTATTAACAACGCTTTTCAAGCTAAGTTAATGTGAATTGTGGATACGGTGAGAGGTTGGTATGTATTGGTGTTTTATACCATGTTTGTTTTGATAGGTTATGGTTCAAAAGTTGAACCAAATCGTTTGGAAGAAAGTGGTGTTGAGATATACTCACATCACTAGGAATTTCGGTATTGGTACGATCTCAAAGTCTACTTTGGGTAGAACAATCTTGTTAAAGATGTTCATACTTCCGAAATGAGAAAGAATCTAGTTTCCTCCTATCTTGTTATTAACAAGATTGACATTAGAAATGTTTTGAATTTGATCATTGCACTACTACAAATGATATGTTATGGATAAAATGTTTGAGCATAATATTGCAATTTTATCATAACATAAATTGAATTTTGAATATTTGAAATATGAGATTTTGTCATGCTTTTGAAGAAATCAATGAGTTAGTGATGAAAATGAGCATGTTATATTTTATTATAAACTTGGTGAATTTTTGAGTAACATGTATGTAATCTTACCTAACTCATAAAAGCATTAACACTTTCAAATCTTACGCAACTTGCAATGATATTGGATGAAATAAAATATTTGAGAATTTTATAAATATGCTTCGAGTAACTAGTCTTGATATCAAATATGATTTTTGAGTAGTGAATTAGGAAATGTTGCTTTCAAGAAAATTGTTTGATTTTTTTCTCTATATTGTGCAAAACGTTTTGGGTTTTGATCATTGGTTTATTAGTTTTTCACAATTTTTTGGGATCTTTGGATATTGTTTTGAAATTCTTGTTTAAGTGAAAAAATAGTGGGGGTTCCATACCCTATGTTTTACCAACTTTGATTTAAATTAGAGGAACTAGAAAAATGAAAGTGACAAGTAATTCACTAAGAATGAACTTAGAAAAACATATATAGCGAGACTAAATTTTAGTCATGAATATTTTGTTAATGGAAAATAACTTCTTATAGAGAGTAACTTTGTTCTTCAATCTATTAAATCTTTGGCAAAAAGTTTTTATGAGCCTATTGTTTTTAGACAAGCAAACAGAAAACTGTTGACTCTTGCATTCATGTCGCTAAATAACTTACATGCTTGTTTTGTTGATGTTGTTTCTACAATGTATGATTTGTTATAGTCATAAGTAGAAATATATACTTTTGTATAACTTAAAGATGAGAATCTATGTAAACCAAGCATGGAAAACTGTGTAGTTTCTACATTAAAAAGAAATCATATAAGTTAGATAAGTTATAATTTATATTCTGAAAAAACAACTTTAAAACAATTTATAAAATAAAAATTGTTTACTTGATTCATTCTAATGATTTCAGAATTAATGAAAAGTGAAATGCACAATACTTTTTGTTTTGTGTGCATAAGTGGTTTGCTGAATTTTTGTTCTAACTTATAGAATTATAGAATGAAAATCAAATTGAGAACATGCTTAGTTTACTATTTCACATGAAAGACTTGAGAGAAGATGTGTATGTTTTTTGAAATGGATTTTTTCTTTCTTTGAATCTATTTCATTTCAATGAAATAGAATTTCAAAAGAGATAGAAATATATATTGTCTGACTATTAATTAGGTGTTCACTCATTTGGTTAAGTGTTAATGCTTTTCAGATTGTGTGTGATTGCACTAGACATGAGTATGGTAGCTAAGTATGCTTCTTTGCTACGTGATTGACTATATATACATATATATATATATATATATAAGTATTTTTTGTAATGGGGGTTTATTATACTACCTCCGTAGTGGGGGTTTTATATTCAGATTTACCAATCATAGTATGAAAAATTGGTAAAATTTTGAGAAGGTTATGAGGTGTTTCAAACAAAACTTACACCTAGAAATACACTATCTAAATGGTTACCGCAATTCTTTAAGGATATTGCGAAGCTGATTGGACATCCTTTCAGTTGAATCCTTTAAGGGATGGAGTGATTCGATCCTCAATAGTGGATAAAGGAACAAACATATAAATCCAATGTGATAGTATCGCGGCTATTGCAAGAATTGAGAAGGTAATGACAACTACAAGACTTGATGTTATGAGAATGGATTATATAGTGTCTGGAAAGAGTTTTCATTAATCCTTTGACGAAAGGATTGTTAAGAAGGTGTGAATACATCTTATGGGATAAGGTTGATGCCCATTGAGATTGAGTTATCTATGATGGATACCGAACCTAGAAATAGGTTCAAAGGGACTAAACGAAGTCATGGATGATATGGAAATGTGAGAATCATGCATTTGAAGAATTCATCCCACGACATGACATCCTGAAGTGAGTAAAGGTTGAGTTTAATTTTATATTTTAAAATTATATTTTAAATTTTTAAACTCTTAATGATGTTTATATCTCTATTTAGAGTGGGGTAGTTTCAGGAGTACTCTTGATAAACTCACCTATGTGAATGTGAAAGTGCGGACGCTTTCTATGAGAATAAGGGCAGTTTTCTAGATCATTCATTAAACTGGGATACAAGCGCAGGGCCGTAATGCGCTGGCTTTAGATTTTACACTAGTGTAGTCGTGTGTGTTAAGCAATCTTTTTATCTCCTAGAGGTCAAGACTTATGTTCACTCTATGGTCAGATTTTAAGAGGCCATATTAACACTATGTAAAGGTTAAAGTCGCGAGACACCTTTGCTTATGCACAACTCTATACGTTCTTGCTCAATGTTTTGAAAAATATAAGTGGAGGATTGTTGGGAATATATGTTTTAAAAACATTATTGATTTCCAAAAATTAGTATGTCATTTAAATGGTTTAAATGTGATAATTATTCTCTCTCTTAAAGAATAAACATTTTATGTTAATGTCAAAACTGTTTTTTTGTTGAACGAATTAATGATGCTAATTAACATCTTAATAATGTCTTTCATTTAATCCATATTTATTTTCTTGGCTATTAAAAATAAAAAATCAGAATTTTAGAATTGAGATTTTTTGAAGAGTTGTTGAAACATTTTAGAGAGAGAGTTTTTCTTCCATAGCTTTTGGGTTTTCAAAGAAAAATGAATTTTTGTGAGAAAGAAAAACAAGTGTGTGATCATCCTTGGTTTTTCTAAAGAGTTTCTGATCAAGAATGAAGTGTAGAAGTTTCACATCCTATCACGGTGCAAGAGTGATTGTGTAAGAGATTGATCTCGGTTGTTTTATCCTAGGGACGACGCGCCATTGGATAACTGCTTGCACAATTATGGGCAGATCCGCGAGATGTCTGAAAGATAGCGACCTAGTCCGCGACTCAGCCATAACGTTGTTTGTTTCGTGTTTGATTTTATTTGTTGTGCAGGCATAATTCGACAATTGTCCCAACATGAGATTAGGATCATCCAAGCATGAAACCAAAAGAAATCATAAATTACAGCATACAAGTCGTCTAACATCATCAAAGTCCTTCATTCTACATGCAATATGTCAACAAATAACGTGAAAGTCACAAAAACACGTTTTACAACAAGCTCGCCTGAGAAGATCTTACGCTGCCCTGTACAAAACGATGAACATGGAACAAATGGCGAAGAATGGGTTGAGTTAGACACAATTATCTATGTATGGATGTTACCTACAACATGTCAAAATTTCATAACAATCGGATGAACAAGTAAAAAGATGTGGTCAAAACATTGGACTGCATGACAGCTGAAAATTTCCTGAAAGTCTCCTGGATGTTTACTGTTTCGTCTATTCCGACCCCTAAACGTGCTCAAAACTTAAAAATATGCTTTGTTAAAGCTTGGAAATTTCCTGGGCTTAAAGATACATATGCGGATCACGAAAATATGACATCGTATGAAGATTCTACAGCGTTTTGCTAAAGGGTTGAACTCTGAAATTTTTGGTGACCTATTTTGACGAAACTTTTCGTATATTTACATGAATTCTCGTTCATTCATTCATAAGCCAAGAAATTTATGCTTATGTGGATAAGATGCAAGAGAAGTACTTACTTGGGTGGTCTCCGAAGTGTTCGAGGACCCTGGATTGCCCGTATCAACATCAAGAGAACCATTGCTTTCATTCGGTTTTGAACCCTGGGAATTTTCTTTATCACCATTTTCAGAGGATGAGCGAACATCACCAGCACTCTCCATCTCCATGGCGACATCCTCCTGGATATATTCTTAACAATTAGTGTTTTATCTATAAAGCACCACGGTTGGTTACTCAAAGAAATACTTACAGGCTCCTCTTCGTCACTCAAGTCAAAAACTGTTTGCCCAGCAGCAGAGAACTGAAGACCGTCAATACTTGATGGAGTAAAATTCTGCAACGGAATAAAAAATATTGGTTTTCTAATCCCGATAATACATATAAGAAGGAGTCATAGCAAAAGAAGTACTGACAACTCACCAAAGAAATAACTGGGGACTTTATAGTATTAGGTAACAACTTATAATTTTTGCTTCTGCCTTCTCCGCCATGGATAGTCGCTTTAGTCTCTAAGAAGTCTACATGGATTCGGGATCTGACATTACGACCGTCCTGTAGAATTTTATGAAATAATTAGAATACAATTATCATCATTTTATGAAGATTATATAAAGTACACACATGAGAACATCCCGGGGGTGATTTTCGCTTATCACCAGAGAGATGCTTCAATCTTGGTCGAGTAGAAACCATCTCAGCAGAAGGAGGGTCTTTCACCGGAGGCTGAACAATCATCACGAAGTCATGTAACCGCTCGAGTTGTTGATCCCAAAAGTCTACATAACCTGGAGTTACGTATGCAATTCTCTCGGAGCAAGGGAACCAATATTCACTTCCTTCCACATGCGTACGGTCTAAATGGGTCCTAAGTTGTTCGACCGATGGATTCCTCCTTCGAAAAGTTGGAACATACTGATCCATACCCATTTGTCGAGCCGTCCTGTCAATGTTATACTCTTCCACTGAAAGCTCTCCATATATCGCTGATAACAAGTGACCAGGGGTGCAACTCAACATAAAATATCTCTCGCCATCGCTCAGACCTGCACCAGATGCTAAACCCATACTCTTTCCAGTATTGAAAGTTTTCAGCTGAGAAATATAAAGATGAGTCGACACCCATGGAAGAAAATCGAACTCAGATTCATCATCTAACACATCAACGAGGCGTTCCTTAATCCGTGGTTGCTTGGTAGACCAGCGCATGATTCTGGCATTATTCTTCTCAGAGAAAATATGTCGGGCATCGGCATTCAATCCTTGCAAGACAGTACGTGGAATAGGCGCATAATTCTTGAAATGCTCCCACATCAAGGCTTGAAGAAACATCATGTTGGCGTAGCATTCGATCTTCATAAAGCCATTCGATACACTGGAGTCTATAATTAAGGAATCTAAGTTAGACTACAAAGAACCCAAGAATAGGCTATCGATTGGAAGTTGCTCACCTTGAGCCATTTTGATAGCAAAGGGGATCACGAAAGGCTTCAACAAATTTCCACTATCTTCAAATACGTCTCTAGACAGCCATAAACACAAGAAAGAAGCAATGGGTAACATACCGTCGATGGGACTATCAGAAACCTCGTCTTTTGGCCACCAGCATGTTAACCAGTGAGCATAAAAACCTTTGCTGCCGGATGCCTTATTAATTTCCTCCATTGCATCTGTCAAGATATTGGAAATTGCAGTTTCCTCGGCTGAAAGACTCTCAAAGAGATTGCCCGTGACTGGGAGATCCAACAAGGCAACAACATCCTCCAAGGTGATAGTAAATTCTCCCCATCTACATATGAAGGTATGGGTTGGAATGCACCAACGGGCAAGTAGAGCCACAATACCTCGCACATCATGAAAAATGAACAAGTCTCCAGATGCTTGAATAGCCCTTGTTACTTGTGCTCAATCGAGCATATCCCTGGCGTGAGGGAAACCCAACATGTGTCTTTCCCATCCAGAGAATTTTTCTAAAGGTCGACGAGAAAGCTTAAACTCTATGATTGATGCAAGGAAAAGTCCTCGTTCAAGACAAAATCGAATCCCTGCCTTAGGAGTCACCAACTTCTTATGAGAAACACTTCTGGGATTTATCAGAAGACGATATGCTGGGGATCTGAGATGTTTTTCAGCTTCCTGAACCTCGAAAAACGCATCATCTATATTCTGTACATTCTTGATTCCAGGTGTTTCATCTTCCTCCTCGCCAACAGAAGTCTCATCCATACATGTATCATCCCTGGAGGCATCATTTCTACACATGTATCATCTATGGAGGCATCATTAGCTTGGGAATCAGACATCTTTGCGAATTAGCTGTAAAATTCACATAACATTCTACTTCAGTACATCATCCAGATACAAACTTCGACAAGATGATGGAATCATGCAAATAGCAAAATGCTCAACTAGCATCTACCAAAATGATAATTCTTAACTCTTACCTTTCATGATTCCACTAACAGTAGTGATTATAATATGAGAGTTAACACCTCAAAACTTGCTCGTTTCTTCGAATCTACAAAAGACGAGCAAAACTCAGATTTTCATAAAGTCGTGAACATTTCCACTGTGCGAACATTCACCATAGAATTGTGAAAACTAAAACAATATTTCATCATAAATAATTGTTTACCTTTAAACACTATTCAAAATTCAAGTTTTTATTTTTTAAAATATATATATTCATATATATGAATAAAACGTGATTACTCACGTAAATAAAAAAACATTTTGACGTGAGCAAGGCTCACGTAAATAAAATTTGTGGATATTCCACGGTCTCATCAACAAAAAAAATCCATGAATAGGCCATGGTTTTATAAAAAAAAAAAAACTTTTTTCCTTCGTATTGTCGTCTTTCTTTGAAACGAGGGCTTATTTCGGTTTTGTGAGAAGTCCATGTCTTTTCAAAATAAAGTTTTGATTTCCATGAAAACTCATAAACAAAATTTTGTCACTGGACACAAGTCTATACATAAAAATCTCTCCTAAATCAGGGATTATTACTGGTTTCTTAAACTAATGATCGAACGAACATATGTTTTCAAAAACAAGGGTTTTCAACAAAACTCACACTCATATATGCACATATATATAATTTTAGCATGATCAAGACATGAACAATTCATGAAACTCATGAACATCAGTAAAAAAAAAAAATTTCCCGCGTACCTGGTCGGCGTCGGCCGGAAGTTGGCCGACGATGGTTGCTCCGGTCAGACGGCGGCGGCGCTCCGGCGAATTTTTCTTTTCCTTCTGTTGTTAACATGAAGGAGATGAAGAGGTGATGAAGAGGGTAATCGGTCAATAAGAAATAAAAAAAAAAAAGATTAATTTCCTTTTATATCAAATTTTATTTCCAAAACCTAATTCCACAAGGATTTCCTTTTTGGGCCCGGCCCGTGAATCCTAAACCGACCAAAGTCCCGTCATCAAATCAGCGGTTCAACACCAATTTATGCTCATTATACGATGATCTACCATGCCACTGGGATCTTCGTTCAAGTCGTGGTTCACTCGCGCAATGGTAATGTCTTATCTTATGACTAAATTCAATTGCTTACATTGATGGTGGATTTTCGACAAGGGCTAAAATCGTAAACCCATAAGTGTATATGCTCCTGATCCAGTAATCAGACGAGTATTGAGGCTCATGTCTCTTATCGAAAGCGTGAAAGCTGATGCCACGAGAATCTCTGACTGAGAATACTGTCTCTCAGAGTATATATAGATGTGTAGTCTCTGAGCTGAGACAACGACATATCTCATGAATACTGAGCAATTTCAGTGATCACTTTTATATAGAATTGCAAGATTAGACGGCTCCTAGACAACTTTCCTGCTAGTATAGAGCAATAACGTCTTTAGGATGTAACAATGTTTTCCCTGACTATATAAAATAAATATGACGCTTCAACAAGCTCATATCACTCAATTCCTGAATAATTAATGCTCCTAGACGATCGTACTAGTATAGAGCCATCAATTAATTATTCTTAAATCATTAGATTCGTTAACTGAATCCCTAGAAAATATTCAATGTTTTCATAATATTTTGTTACTTCAATTTATGGTTCTTCTCAGCAGAACTCCATGGGTTAGTAATAAATATTCAACACACGGGCATTTGAGCACTATCGAATAAGCCCCGACCAAAATGGTGCAAGTGTATTCAACAATAATGAGCACCTGAACACAAGAATGAGTATTTCAAAATACGACGAGACGATGAACCTATGCAAAATAGGAAAGAAAATAATAAAATATTAACCAAGGCGCTGGGACTGGGCCCACCGGACGACCGGTCGCGCCGTGACCAGTCCCACGCCCAGTTTTATATTTTATCATATTTTTGTTATTCTCCTTGATCTTATGAAAATCCTTTCATTTGAAAAAATATCCTTCGTTTTAAGGAAATTCCCCAGTTTCATTGTGTTTCCTTCGCATCAAGGAAATAGTATAAAATTGGGAAAAATATCATGGGACCGTGTTTACTAGCCAACCGCCTGTGCCTTGATCCTGGCCGGTCCCACACCTCATGATTCCTCATTATTTATTATTATTTCCCTAATCTCATGAAAACTCCTTAATTTCATGGTATTTCCTTCAAACCATGAAAAATAATAAAAAATTAGGAACACTCTGGGATCGGGCCCCAGCCGGCCGGTCATTCCCTAGCCGGTCCCACGCGCCCCTTATTTTATTATTATTATTTTTATGTTTCCTTGGTCCCATGGAATTCCTTGATTTCATGATGTTTCCTTCAAATTATGAAAATTCCTTAAAATCATGGAAATAATACAAAAAATTACATAAAATTAGGGAAAACTCACGAGATGGGCCCTAGCCGGCTGACCATGCCCAAGACGGTCCCACATCCTTATTTTATTATTATTTGTTTCCCTCATCTCATGGAAACTCCTTCACTTCAAGGAAACTCCTTGATTTCAACAAAACTCCTTAGTTTCAACAAACTCTTTGATTTCATGTTATTTTCATAAAATCATGAAAAATATAATAAAATCATGAAAAATGCTATGGGACCGAGCTTATTGGCCGGACGGCCATGTCTTGGCCATAGTCGGTCCCACACTTCATGATTCCTTCATTTATTATTATTTTCCTTCATCTCATGAAGTTTCCTCAGTTTCAGCAAAAATCCCTGATTTCTTCATATTTTCCCAAATGATTGCTCAAACGCACATCAGAAAATATCAAAATTCTCAGGACTAAGACCCGAACACTTTGGTGACGCGAGCATATTACCTTGACTGACCAAGATTGGCTCTTTGGCTTGCAAGAGGCCGGTCCCATGTATTTTCACTATTTGACCTAATTTGTTCATATTAGGTTCAAACTCTTCCAACAACTTGGAATTTACATAAAATGATCGTCAGTCGATCCCATGACCACCCAGGGCCGGTTTCATGACCCCTTGGTCGGTCCTTCATCTCTTCATAATTAATTAAGTTTTATCACCTAAGGCTCAGACGAGCATTATTTTAATAAATGATTAAACCGACATTTAATCATCCTTTCATCAACAAATCAACAAGTCTTCAAGAGACCTTGGTATTTGCTCACTTGAGCATCTGGGCGCTACATGGTCGACCCATGACCCCATGTAACTGGTCCTTCCTTCACTTCGTGGTTAATTTTCAATAAACCATCAATTGATCGAATTAGGGTTTTGAGTCCAAGGTTCATAATTCCATATTCAAAAGCTAATAATTTTATGATGATCTCATGGTCAAAATTTTATTAATTATACTTGGTTCACTTCCTTGCCAGAATTTAAATTAATATTTTATTTGGTCATGCTACCAATAATTCATCAAATGAGCAACATTCGCTCAAATGAGCAATATTTGCTCAAACCAAGGAATATTGGTTCAACTATCAATATTCAACAATTCATCGAGCAATATTTGCTCACGTTAACTATCGACGTTTGTTCATGCATTATACCTATGTCTCAACGGACATGTTCAATTCATGAGTCTCAGAACATTTTCAAATCATGTTCGACTCAGCAATACAAGGACTCATCGTCCCATGAAGTCATGAAGTCAGCAACTGACTAACTAATTACCAGACATCAATCGTGTCACATGGGGGATATTAACTAGGGTTTTGGTTTGGCGGTCTACGGCACGTGTGTTCATACACACGATGAGAATGTGAGCAAGTCGTGCAATCAGTTGAAGGAGTTAACAAAGTAGTGGATAGAAAATCGACCAAGTCTCCGCACGTTGAGCAACTGGTTTTAACACGATTTCCATTTCTCCACTCTTTGATTCCATCAACTGTCACACTTCATGGGATCATGGTGTTTACAATTCTAGCAATATAAATAAGTCTTTGAATGATGATTGAAGACAAGACAATCTTACGTCAAACAGACAACACGAGATCAACAACTCAACGTCTGAGCAATTATTCTCAACGGAGAAAAATTCAATCATTCATAACTTTTTTTATTTTCAGAATACACAACACACCTACAATATTCGATTACCATTGATCTCACACATTTTTCAGCTTCCCTCCTACATATCGACCCATCCTCTCTTGTGACCGAATTTACTATGGAACGGCCATTGTCTTGGTTTAGGCCGGAGTACTACATATTGATTTCTCGAATTCAAAGCACTCCCTTCTTGAAGTGCATCTGTGTGAGGTTTAACAGTTCTCTCGGTTCAGGGAGTTTCCTCCTTACGGTCGTCTCCTCAATTCCGTAAAAACCAGCAACTCGTTTTGCCCCATCTACACCTTCATCTCATCTCAGCCCTGTACTGTAACACCACCTAATATACAACAGCAACACCCAACCCGTAACTCATTTCCATCTCAGTTCAATTGCACCAATACCATCAAGTCCATACTCTTAGCTGAATATACAAACCCAACTCATTATTATTCTTAAAAACTCAACCTGCAACAACTACAATCAACATCTGCAATACCAACCCCACCATTTCATTTGATTCCATCACTTTTGCAAACCTAACATTCGTCTAAACTTCAATTTAGTTTAATGCTAAACACCCAACAGAAATCACCAATTGCTCACTAATTCCATTCCAAAACTTCATTCACTCAAGACACAGTTGCAATTCAACTTCACACAACAATAACACAAGCCTCAATACCTAACTCTAATTCTTCAAAACAACCCTATTCCACAATTATTTCAATTTAAATCTCATTCATGCTCATAAAGTTCTACAACTTAAATAATCAAATTTACAATAATGAAATTAAGGAAAGTTAGAGGCTTACCCGAGCATTAACATCCTCTGTATAGCTAATTCCCAATTCAACTCTACTGAAACCCTAATTTCCATTTTGGGGAAGAACAAAAATCCTAATTCCTGAATTCTTCATGAATAACACCATGTCATCCAATTAACTTCATCTTGTTCCTCAATCAACTAAACCCAGTCTTCAGCTTCTTCTTAATCATCACCAAATTCGAATTCCAATCCAACTCAGGAAACCCTAATATCAAATTCAAACCATTCTTTAACCCTATATTCTAATTCGTGACAAATCCAACTTAATTCAATCCCCTAAACCATCATCTTCATCTTCTAAATCCTCTTTGAATCTCAAATGAAACCCTAACTCAATTATTCCTCAAACCTTAACTTTATGCGTGACCGAATAACACGTTCGAGTAGCCCATTGCGCATAACTTTTCGAGACCTTTTCAATGATACTAGTTTCATATCTAAATTATTGTTATATTAATTTTTAATAAATAATTCTATATTAATTAATCAAGTCATCAGCGGTTAAGTCGTCTCTTGACTGGTCTAATAGCGTTGACGAACTTGAGGGTCCTTACATAAATGCACTATGAATTCAACACCATCAAGATACTCTGACACTCTTCTAGAAATAATTAAAGTGAAACATCTCAGCGATAATGACACTAAACATTGGAACATGCAGATTATCCAGCAAATCATGGACCCCTTCACTATCATCCAGATTCAATAAACTCCCATAAACTTCAATTATTCAGACAAACTCATCTGGAAACTCACCCCACATGGAGAGTTTACTTCTCAATATTTTCAAAAGCTACTTTTGGAGAATCATCGGTGAATTGTCTAATCATGGTGAGGCCAACTTCCCATGGAAGAAATTCTGGAAAGTTGATAAAGTTGCACCGAAAATAGAGACATTCATATGGAGAGATCTTCACAATAGCATGGTGGTGGCACATAAGATTGAAAGATTCATCAAAGGAGTCACAATGGACTGTTGCATATGCAATAATGCAGTTGAATTAATTGACCATCTCCTCTTTCAATGTGATTTAGCCCAAGCAATCTTGTTTGCTTCCCCTTTTGGCTTAAGACTACAAGGTAATGTTGACAATATCTTATCTACTCTACTACAAATTTGGCTAGGTAGGAATGATCATTATTACTCAATCTCGCTGGGAATGGCCATCTATTGGGATATGTGGAAAGTAAGTAATGAGAAGGTCTTCGAGTACAAGAACAATATTGTGCGTGGAGCTTTGAAAATTGCACTTTTTTGGTTTAATCTCTATTACAACCCCCTGCTACCAGCGAAACCGATGTTGATGAAAACATTACCTTGGTCATAGATGAAGCTAGCCAAATTTGGAATGTATCTGCGATACCTTGCATAAAAATCAACGTGGATGCGACTTGAATGAATGGATTTTACGTTGTGCAGCCATTGCAACAGATCACAACAATGCTTGTATTGGAGCTAGAACCTGATTTGGTAGGTCTGACACTCCTATTGTTGCTGAAGCTGATGGTTTTAGTTTGGCAGCCGAATTAGCAATCTGGCTAGGCATCATCATTGAAGGGGATTGTCAGGTAGTTGTTAAAACTTTAACAGGGGTATTGAAAATACCTCTCTGCATAATATGGAAGATAAAGGATGATATAAAGGAATATACGACCAACTTTACTAACGAGTTCATGATTGTTACAGAAACGTCCAACAGTGCAGCTCGCAGTCTAGCGGGTTATACTTTTTCCTACAACGTCCAAGGAAAGTGGACAAGTCAACAGATTCCAACTAATATAGCTTCTCTCTGGATCTAAGCTATTAGTTAGTCTTTTTATTTTTTTGCTCTTCTGTTTACCAAAAAAAAAGGATGGATTGGCTGATAAGGCCGTTTTTTTTACGAGATTTAACATGTTTTCTGACATAAAATGATGGTCCAAAATTTCTAGGAAATATCGAATGTAAATGGGTACCATTAGCGAAGCCGATGACCCGATAATTTCTCGACCTCATTGTCTTCTTCCAACTTACAAAAGATAAAAAGTTGATTTCCATGTTCCTTTTATGATATTCATATAGTTTATCCATATTTTGAAATCCTAGTTAAATATTGTGAACTTCGAACAGACGACAATACAAAGTACACTACCACATTTTTTGCTTTTAACCTATTAAGAAACACCTAACGTAACCTTTTACGAAATCGAAAAAGATAAAAGGTGACCTTGATAATAATCTAAGTTCAACTAAGAACAAATTATCGGATAAATAAAGCTATGATTAATGTACAAGTATAGTTATTTTAACTATAAATTACAATACGGAAGTAAAGTAGTAACAGAACACACAAGATTTTGTTAACGAATAAAACTGCTTAGCAAAATAATTGAGGGACCCCGTTCAATTTTCAATACTCTTATAATTAAGGCGCTATACAAATGCCTTCCCATAACCTCATGTAGTTGAGACCAAATAAACTTCCCTTTAGTTTCTCAGTTTTCTCAACACGTGAATCCCTTAATAGAGTCCACTGTCAAGAGTTTCTCCACAAACTATCATGAAGACTATCGCTACCAACCTCTCAATTGGTATGACCAGAATCCTTGCAGACGCCTATCAAACAGTTAAAGGATAATCATGTTTGATTCCAACTCAATACCAAATCATAATCAAAGATTTTAAGTGATTAAGTTCAGAGTCAAAGATCTTCCATTTAGATTTGAAATACTAAGATACACCAGATCTGAACTCCTTAATAATCAAATCAATCAAGATATATGATTACCGAAGTAATCAACTCGATTAAAGGTTTATGTTTATCAAAACTCACTAACAACTTGTGGAACACCCCGTGTTTTCTGCATGGCACATGCTCAAAGATGCGTCATACGATGGCATGAAGCTTCATCTCAAGTTTACGTTGAGTGTTCAGAGGAATATTGGCTTAGAGCCAATATAACGCCAAGTATGGCGCATGGCAAAGGCCAATATAGCGCCAAAATGACACATTATGTTGGACATATTGGCAAAATATGGCGCATTACGTGATTACATTGGTCAAGGGACGATGTCGAATCAAATGGTACATCAGGCAAGTTGGGAGGATGGCCTTGAAAAAAGTAGTGCTAATATAGCGCATTACGCAGGTCATTGACTTATGGCCAATATCGCACCACAATGCTGCATCAGACCAAAGCAAGGTGGCCGAGATATTGTACATCCATCATGGTTGTAAACAATGGAATTGGCCTATGAGCCAGAACGCAAAACACAGCCATTGTGGACGATTATTTAAAGATACACGGAAAAGGTCATGAATAGGAAGCAAGCATTTCAAAGAGATTCCCATCTTTAATTTGTAAAAATGTCAATACAACATATATAGGGAGGGGTAGCTGGCTTGAAGGTACCTAAAACTTCATAACTTAGCCTATATGATGGCGAAACATCATTTTGGCACGTGGCTTGGCCAAAAAAGCTATATGATGCTTAGGCATCAAGGTGTCCGAGAAATGTTACATTAATGTGATAGCTCAAGATGGGCACTACATACCCATGTGTTATTGTAACCTCATTGCTTAAATTACTGCATGTTTCAAAAGGAAAAAAAAATCATCCATGTATCCACTTCTAAAAATCTTGGTTATTCCTAGAGTTGCCTCATGAGCCCAAAAAAACCCATATATAGTAGAAACTCCATTAATTAATACTCGAGTATTTAATAAACTCTCTTAAATAATATTTTTAGCCGGTCCCGATTCGAGAACAACGTGCCAAATTAATAATTCGCTAAAATTATATATTATTACATTTTTGATTACTTATGTAGATCACATATGAAATATAAATTAATAATCCACTATACACTAATGTTTTATGAAGATTTCTCGAAAATTAAATCTGTTGTCTTCTGTTTTTTGTTAAAATCAATATCACACTGCACTAATTTTTCTTATTATCATAAGAATTTCTAGTGTTGTTTCTCATAGCCCACTGAGAAATTATTTAGTGTGATTGTCGCTTTAACAACCTCGTTTCGTGAAGGGGGGTCTATTATAGAACTTTCATCATCTTTTTTCCCATCTTTATCAGTTCCCATAACACTCTCAATTATTTCTTCATCATTCAACAATTGCGTAACTTCATTCTCTTCCAAATATTCATTGCATATTGATATTCGATGGATTGCGGTAACCCAACTTTTCGATTAAATTTTGCAAGTCTTGACTTATATCACCGTCTAACTGTTCATCTGAATTGTCTAAACCTATGTTAGTTGTTGATCAAAGTTAATAAGATGTTAAT
Source organism: Papaver somniferum (assembly GCF_003573695.1). Classification (NCBI taxonomy): domain Eukaryota; kingdom Viridiplantae; phylum Streptophyta; class Magnoliopsida; order Ranunculales; family Papaveraceae; genus Papaver; species Papaver somniferum. The sequence continues at coordinate 8,121,736 of NW_020627707.1, forward strand.
TAATATATAAATTAATAATTATTAATTTATCGGTTAATTAATATCTTGCTTAATTAATAAATTTTGGTGGTCCAGACAATATTAATTTATAGAGTTTTTACTGTATAAATGATGAGTGGACTCTTCGGCAGAAGAAAAATAACATAACATAGAGTTCATGGATATCTATAGATGAAACATCGAGATGGAAGACGGTTTGAAAGGCACTTCTACAAGAACAATATTACTGTTAGAGGTCGCCTTGACGAGGAGTAACAAGAGATACAAAGATAACATCAACTAGGCAAAGTACATAGATTTTGTCGAGAAATACAAATTTTGGCAACCGCCATCAAACCAGATCCTGAATGTCAGGCCTAGATCTCAAACACCTAGCATGTATAACAACAAAGTCCGAGTTAAATAAAAAAAAACTTACATAGGAAAATTTCATCTTGACAAACTGGGTCTCATGAATGCTTATCTATGAAATTTGGTTGTCCTCAATGAGGGGGGAAGAGGACACCAGGTTAGATCTAACGCAACATACCCAATAATTTTCTCAGATACCAGATGTCTAAGAAGATGGAACATTTCATTATGCAAATTCTCCCTTTGTAATCAGACCCATAATAGGATCAAGTTTTCTAATTCAATGATGAACATTTATCGCACTCCTTACACTCCAAAAGTTAGAAATTAAAATGAGGTTTGGAGAAGTATTGTTATCCATCTGTTATCTTAATTAAAAAAAAAATACACTGTCCATCTTATGAAAGCATTTTAAATTTGATGACCCAATATTCACGCATTATCCAATCAAATTTATTTCTTTTAATTAATTAAGGATCACGAGAATAAGTATTTTAAGATGTGTTCAGAGAATTACCGGGAATAAAAACAAATCTAAAATTTAATCCACTTTGATTTAGGGAAAAAAATATTAATTGTTTTGGGATATAATTGCAATGAATCTTTTATTCAATTTTCCTATTCAAAATGGAGCATCACCAATTATTTTCATATCTACTGATGTCACTCCCAACTACTATGATATTTTAGTATTTCCTACAATTCGTAATCCACAAAGTTTTGAAATTATAATATCTTAGTATAACTAAACTATGTATATAAGAGCATCTCCAAGAGTGGGTGTTAAAAATTCTATGTGGAATTTTTATTTAGATCCATATTTATGAGGTTATATGTATGTGGCAAAAATAGTAATGTTTTGCTCATAAACTATCTCCAATGGTGTGAGGTCTTATTTTTAATATTATTTTTTTTGGATAATGATAAAATTGATTCTCTCTTTCTTGTTGGTTCAAAACAATTTATTTAAAAATAAAAATTTAAAATATAGTTAAAATGATGTCGTGGAGGTCATTCTCAAGGTCTAAATAAGACCTTCGTATTTATTTTGACACCTTTGCTACTTAATAGGACCCACTGTTGGAGATGAATTTAGTATAAATGAGGGTCTAAAATCCTATGTGTCATAAGAAAATAAAACTCCCACCCTCTATTGGAGATGCTCTAATACTAGGCAGAGTTTCTCTTGTTTCTATTCGTTGAATACAATTAATTGATAGGCGATCTTAGGATGTTTTCGGATATAAGAATCAATTTTCAGATTCAATAATGTTAAAAGTTAAAAAATTAATTTGAGGAACTAAATTTGGACTGACTTGTAAAAGTAAAAACAACAATATATTGAAATGACGAGGGTACTAAGTACATCACAATCTTTTCGTATCAACTTACAATAAACACACCTTATGTACTCTTATAAAAACAATAATTGTCAATAAGATTACTTCAATAAGATGTAATATGGTGAAAACTTAAGTTCGAAACGGATCTAATCTGTGGGATCATACCAAGTATGATTAACGTACAAGTGTATGTATTCACTTGAATTATAAAGATAAACAATATAGTGCGAAAGTAAATTAAATCACAAACAAGATTTTGTTAACAAGGAAAAAGGTAAGGCAGAAAAATTCTGAAACCTAGTCCAGTTTCGAATAATCTAAGAAATAAGACGTTGTACAAAACGACTACCGTAACTTCATATAGTTGAGACCAAACAAACTACTCCTAGTTACTCAGGTCCTTCAGTATCTTTGTGCGTACAACCAATCTAGTTCATGCACATGAATCCCAACATAGAGTCCAATATCTCAAGTCGCTTTACCCGCTCTGAAGACTTCTTCTCTCAACTCCTTTGGATCGTAACCAGAAACAGTAAATGACTAACTTGTTCTAGTAACCACTTTACTGTATACCTCCCAAACCTGGCAATGGCCAGAGCTAAAGTTGAGACTAAGTTTTCTTAAGTTTAATCGAATAAACTTCTTTGGTCAAAGATCATACCAAGACAAGAATAACTTATCTCAGTTAACAAGTTTTGGTCAAGATTTTTTACGAGGAAAAGAAACTAACTAATTTGCATGTCTTCCACAAGTCTGACGTTTATCGAAATAAACTGCCCATTAATTGGATCCCATAGAAGCAAGTGTGCACGAGGTATCACAAAGATCATATTGCCAAAAAGAAAAAGTTTTCTAGTCTTCAATCTTCAAAGTATCACCTGCACAAAAAACTTGATTCTTATTTATGATCAACACACAGAACGGGTTCTATTAACGTTGGATGATCAAATATTATATCTTCAGATTTCGAATCACCAGATTTTAAATATACAATCGTCAAATAGACTTGAGCGGATTTATACGTTGGAAGATATGACCATGGAATAATCAAGTTTCATCTGTCAAGGATAACTATCCTATTAGTTAATTAAATTAATATCGAAAACTAAAATAACAAAAATGATTTGATTCCCCACCAACTGTACTACTAAAAGCTTCTTGATCCCAAAAAAGACTTTAAATGAAGGCAACTAAAAAATTTCACCTAGTTGTATTACTCTCTCCTATCAATGAGTCGGTTTCCCACACAGACGGTTAATTAGGCAGTGTGTCAAAGGATGATTTTGTAAGAGTACAAACTCCATTATTTGTAGAGTTGTTAGAGCATAGCTCGGTTGAACTCACCAAGCGTTGGTATGTCAAGTTTAATTGTCATATTTTAGTATCAAAACTCATCTAGAGTCGCTTGATTAAATACTAGAGTCAACTTCGTTTAGGTTAGACTAGAAATTCTAGGAATGTTTATACATAAAAGTATTACTCCGAAGACGTGAAGAATGTGAAGAAGTAACAAACTACAATGACGACATCATCCTCCCACTTGAGGTTAGTAATATTGACTTGAACTGTTTCATTCCTAACGTATTTTTCAAGTCGTGCTATATTGAAAACATAACTGCGAAGCTGTATATACTGTACATATTGTATAATACTCTAGTGATGTGACATAATCATAGTAGTTTGATCACAGTATTAAAGAATTTGACTACGAAGTATAACGTTTATCTTTTAAACTTCTTAGATATGACATCGACATAATCTTGTATATATTGTTATGATTATGTGAACGGGATATGGTGAAGATTTCATATCCTAGGTTACAATGTTTTACATTTGTTTAAAGGAAGTACATTCATGAACTTGTTTCGTGAATAGAAAGGGAAATCAATAGGATTATTGGTCCGGCTATTCATTGCAAATCTTTGGATGACCAATATGTGTGAGTTAGTATAACCGATCTTAACTCAGGTTATGTAACTTGGTATAATCACAATGCCTAGACTTATGGTTTGGTATGACTGGTTTTGATAATTGGTGTAACCGATCCTAAGTAATCACCATGTGATGGTATGATCGATATTTGTAATTGGTGTGACCGATCCTAGTAACTGGGGTGACCGATCACAAAAGAGTTGTGTAATCGATCCTTCGTAATTGGTGTAACCGGCCTTGGTAATTGGTATAGCCGATCCTGGTAATTGATATAACCGATCTTGATAACTGGTGTGACCGATCACAAGAAATACCATGAGTATATGGTAACCGGTCCTGGTAATTGATATAACCGATCCTTGTAACTGGTGTAACCGATCCTAGTGACTAGTGTGACCGATCATAAGTGTTTCCATATTAAGGTATAACCGATCCTAGTGATTGGTAGAGCCGATTTAACCCGTGTATGTGATTTGGTATTTGATCAATCACATAATAGTCTTGGAAAAAATAGGCGAACCAATTCTAAACTTGTTTGGAAGTCTGGTATAACCGATTCCAATTGGAGATTCTTTTAGTTAAGGTTTTTGGTTTTATATGCTTTAATTACCAACAATTAATGTACATCTCTAGATAATAAAAATTAGTAATGTGCATTTACTAATTGGAAATTTTCTATTGAGAGATTTCAGAAATATTGGACAAACATTTATTGGAATTAGGAAAACCGAATTTTGCCATTCATTGCATATCTTAAGAATATCTTCGGTTTTGGAAATTCCTTGGTGTCCAAACATCCTTGGTCTCTAAATACCTAAGTTTGCATTTCTAGAAAACTAATATCCTAAGAGTCAGGCAAACTTCATTTTTTGTTGTTTCTGGTGAAGCCGTCTATTCGGGGAAAGTGTCATAATTAGGTGAAATCTCTTACGACCGCTCGTTTAAAGACTTTTGTGGGATCAAGAAGCTCTACGAGTACCGTCGGTGGGAAACTAGATAATTGCAGTGTTATTAGTTTTCAATTGATTTGATTGACTAACGGTTTTTGAAACTTTGATTGCACCTAGTTTGTTTATGCTTGAGAATCTTCTCTTCTGATATAAGATTCACTCAAACTAGATCAGAGTATCGACGAGATATTTAGAACTGTTGTTAGATCTAAATACATCCTGTGATAATCCATTGTTAACAGAATCCGTTCTATGCGTGATTGATCACAAGAGATTCAAGTGGTGTTGTGCAGGTTATTGAAGATAAAAGAAGATTTGAAAACAATGAAGATTTCTTATTAGTTTTCGTATCTTGTGAATTAAGCGCACAAACCTTGATCGGCTGGGATCTAACTAGAATTAGATTTATTAGTTATGTGAGATCGACGTTCTCTATATTTATCTTTGATATTTATTTTGATTGAGTGTGAATCTCTACTTGACTATTTCGGCAGTTAAAGTTAGATTGATCTAACCAGACAAATGAGTTTATTAGATTAAACATAATAAGAGACTTTACCAACGACTCATCTAAATCTTGTAGCAAGATTGATTAGAGTGGTTACCAAACAAATTCTTTCTTTGTTGTTTGGAATACGATCCAAAGGACTTGCTATTCATGTGTGTGACTCTAGAAGTCGAAGGCGCAGGGATACTGAGGGAACTAAGTAGCTAGGGGTAGTCTGCTTGGTCTCAACTATACGAAGTTGCTATTATATTTTGTACAACGTCTTAATTCGGAGAGTAATCAAAACTATACTAGGTCCCGGGGTTTTTCTGCATTTGCGGTTTCCTCGTTAACAAAATCTTGCTATGTCTTTTACTTTGATTTCCACATTATAATTGTTTATTATAATAAAGTAAAATGTACATATACGTTAACTCTGCATTACTTGATAGTGATCCTATAGAGTTTGGTATTATCGAACCTATTATCAAGTAACACACTTTGTTGTAGTATTGTCTCGATCTTGTATCCATAGTCAATCACACAAGTTATCTTGTTGTTGTATTGTCTCGATCTCGTATCCATAGACAATCACACAAAGTGTGAACCGGATTGTCGTATTGTCTCGACTCTGTCCACAGACGATCACTTTCGGTAGAGGACTTATAAGTTGAAACAAAAAGATTGTGGTGTATTTGGGTACCCTCGTCTTTTCAAGAGTTATGACCAAGGCTTGTTTGGAAGACAAGGAATTACCAAATCCAGTTCCATATGCCAAAGTCGTATAAATAAACTAGTATATATTTCCTTGACACTTTGATCATAGTATAATGTCCAAGTCACCGACACTAGAGATAAGTTAACAAACTATACTTCGTGTATTATGTTTTCAGTAAATACTGCCTTGAAAGAATGTAAATAGAAATCGAACAAGTCAAGTCTATTGTTACTAACCTCAAACTGAAGGAAAATATATTTTTTAATGCATACACGCCTTCAGATTCTTCATGAGTTACCAGAGAGAGTTTCAATATTTCTATGTTCATAGTCTACCCGACGCAAATGACTCTAATAATCAAATCAAGCAGCTTCAAGTTTTGGAACTAGAATATGACAATCAAACTTGACATACCAACGCTAGGTGAGTTCCACCGAGTAATGCTCTAACATATATTTTTCGTTATATATAATTAGGTTTAGTGATTATATATATTATCTTAATTTAGTGTTTTTATTTGGATTTGGGTTATTATTTATTTGAATTTTTCTTGTTATTAATTAGGTTTAGTATTTCGTTTTTATGTGATTTTGGTATTCACTGTTTGTGGGAATCTAGCCTTACTTTTTGTGGGATTCTTTTTACTATTGAATTTTTATTCGTGGTTTACTAATTTGGTTTCAAGTGCTTTGGAGGTTAACAAGGTTTTCACCTGATTACTCTCTGTAAGATGACAAGATATTATGCAAACTACTCGATTTTCACAAAAGAATCTCTTCTCCAAGAAGAAAATCATTCAAAATGGTTAGATGTATTTCCTAACACCATTCTTTCACTTTCCTCTCCAAAGAAAAATTTGGCTTGATCTGTCTCTTCTCGATTTACTTGCTAGTTGTATTTTTCGTTGTAGTAGGTTTTGAGTTTCTTACTATTTGTTGTACTTGCTCTTGGAAACTATCATGTAATTAGTTTCTAATATGAATGAATGAATTATATATATATATATAATTAAACTTCTGGATACCAAAATACTCTTAGTACAACAACAATAACAACAAAAAAGTGAGCCTCTAGTCCCAAACATGTTGGGGTTGGCTAGAAAACAAACTCCAATCATAAACCATCTTTCTTATTTTATAGCTCTGGTACTTGGATTGTAATACCCCGATATTTGGCAGCGGTTGGTCGAACGAGATATAAGTAATGGTTTGTCAACACCGAGGCCTAATGGGTTCACTTGACTGAATTATGGGAAAAATTTCTCAGTTAAGCGTGTTCAGCCGGGAGTAGTCACAGGATGAGTGACCTCTCGGGAAGCTTTTGATGTGTCGTTAAAATTCCACACTGCTAGATAACCGCAATGGGTAAGTGGGAAGAATATCGGCGTTAGTTGGGATACAACTAGGGACGGTTCGCTTGTGCTCGGATGGGAGAGTATGCTAGGACATTGTGCTAGATACTGGTCTCACAAGAGGCAAGAAACGTCTACGTTACAACTAGGCCTTTCCAGCACAATTGGCTCCAGAGTTGGCAGAAAACTCTGCAGTTAAGCGTGCTCGGGCAGGAACAATCTCCAAGGATGGGTGACCTCCCAGGAAGTTATTGTTGGATAACCACAGCGATCCCCGTTGAAAACTCCACACTATCGGAACGCAATGGCTAAGTGGTGACAATATTGGTGGAGGGTCGGGTCATTACATGGATCGTTGATTTTCACGCGCTCTTATCTAACGCCATTTCTTTCGATATCCTTTGTTCCTTCAAGTATACCTAGAAGAACTTTTGATTGATCGGTGGAATGGTCGCGATTTTCCTCCTTTTCAGAAGCATGACCATGAAGAGAGGCTCTCAATAGTAGATTTTAACCGTTGTTGTTATTTGGTTTCCTCCTCACATGTAAATCTTGGACGATTCTACTTTCCTTTATGTTTGCAAAGCGACTTATAACTCTAATGCACGCTGGTGCTTCAGATATATCAAACTATCTCAAGAGATATTGAATAAGATTTCCCTCTATCGACGCAACTCCACGTCCATCACGTATATCGCCGTTTTTATTTCCGTCACATCTCGTGTTGCCAAAACTCCATTGCAGCATACGCATTTCTGCCGCACTTATCTTTTGAACCTATTGTCTTTTGGTATCCAGTATTCTACACTATATAACATATTATTACAACATTAGTGGTCCAACACCCTATGGCTCATATCATCTAATGTGAGGTGATTTCGAAATTTTGGTAACTCATATCATCTGGCACTGTAATACGATGCAAGAGATGCTTCGTGTCATACTTGATGAGGTAGTTGTTGTCCATTCCTTGGAAGAACCTAATGCATATCACGCTATTCGATGTAGATATGCACCAATTACGGATTAAGCGTGTCTAAACCGCTATGCAAGTTATGAGAGCTTGCATAAACTATTTCCATCACAGGGACGATGCAAGGTAAAGATAGCATGAGCCTGACTTATGCATCCTTGGCACCTGCAAAATAAATGCATGCTTTCAGCTCCATGCCGAAGCGAAATGAGGAAGATGGGAATGGGCTTGCAGTGCCCTATTTGCAATTCCAAGGAATGCATGCCTTATGCATGGAAGAGACTTAGATGACAGTGATGAATTCAAGATGCACTATCACATCCTTTTATATCCTTGCATCCTTCACAGAACAAGGGTAAGTTGGAATGGTATGGAATCTATGTTTAAATCATCATGCATACAAAGCATGTTTGCTAAGGCAAATAGACGTGCATTTAACTGGTAAGATTGAAGCTTTACGTCCAGGTCCCTTACTTACGAGTGACGTATCGGGGAGTTTTGGCCTACGCGCCACAATGATGGGGACATAATTTTCGGGTCTATCACAGTGGAACTCAGCAAGATGAGTTTGTAACATATCTTGTTGTAGTCTAAGAGCATCTCCAACGGGAGGTTATAAACTTCCTATTTTGGTGGCCACCTAGAATTTATTTGTTTTCCTAAAGAAAATGAGTCTCCAGCAGAAAAAGGGAGAGGAAATGTGAGGGTAACGTGGCTGGTGGTTAGGATGACATTTTACGGGATCCTGTTGTTTTAGAGGTTTATCTTAAGGATATAGATGACGCCAGTAATCATATCTAATTTAAGATGATTCAAAACATAAATGGCATAACCAATCAAAATTTATACCCTAAATTTTGTGGAATAATATATGTTCCATTGGAGATGGTTTTGTTGCTCCTCCCAAACTTACGAGATTTTGGTGTTAATGATGATTCCTCAGTACAACCACGCATGAAGCGATTTAGGTCCATTGGACATGCTCTAATGATCCAAATCTCCCCTCAAAAAAAATATGTGAAGGGCATCTTGTATCTTGATCATTTTGCTCGTCTTTTATATGTTTTGTTTTATTTTACTATAAAGTTTAGTAATTGTGTGTACATATTTCATCATCAAACACGTGTATGTAGGAAGACACGTGGAGAGCATGCGTACCAAGTCATCAAAACATGATGACACACGCCCAAAGCCAAGAAGCCCATCCCGTCGACGTCGGATCTTTGTCCGAACAAATCCAAGGGCAGAATTTAAAAGATGTACCAAAAACACGATGTATTGCGGAGCACCAAATAACTCCCGAAGAGTTACTTTATCTCATCCCCAAAATAAGCCAAGATCAACGGTGAAGAGAAGGTTGACTGACATAGACGTGACAGGGGAAGAAGACACTTGTCTGACACGAGCATGCATCTCAACTACCCGCATTAAACACTCTGAGCAGTGTACGCGTCGATCAACCCGTGGAACGAACGAGGATGACTCTGCGTGATCAAGCAATGAACGAAGACCTCCGCGTGATGGACACAAAGCACAAGAAGATAAGGTTCCAACGACCCTCAGAAACGGGTCCCACACTCTAACCCTATAAATACCCCCTCTCCACCAAGAGAGAGGGGATCGGAAAAAGGGAGAGAGAAGGAGAGAGAGAAGGATTGTGAGTGTAAGTTTACCTTTTACAATTCACAGACCTATGTAAACTCCAAAGTCATTCGACTACCTCTGTAATCATCAAATGCATAGTGAAACGACAACCCCGTGGATGTAGGCCTTAGTGATGAACCACGTAAATCCCAGTCTTATTTACATTTCAGCACTTTACATTAATTTAATACTCCACGAGTTTTACTTTTATACTTCGTTTTCTTTATCTTCCTCTATGTGAAAGCCTCTGGTGATGATATTAGATGAGGCTATGATAAACCCGAAGGTTTTGAGCCAAGGAATCAATGAAATTGTCTCATCAGTGAGAGTATGTATATAGAGTGCGAACATTGTTTGTGAACATATAGATTCCTTCGTGATTTACGTGTTCACAATTTCGCGATAGAAACAGGGACTTCGTCCCGGTAAAAGATTTATCTTATCCTGTGATTTCATCTTAAACTAGCATATGATTGCTCTGCTTCATTAGCTCTGACAGTATTTATGTTTTGTTAACTTTACCATATTCAAAAACACACCCGTTATCTTCAATAGCTCCAGCAGTATCTATCGAAGTAGTTTAAACTGGTTAAAAGATTTATTGCTTAGATCCATGAATTTACATTTTTTAGATCTCGTACGGACCTGTCTTTTCGGTAGGTTTTCGTAAATTTTCAAAGGATCTACATGCATTTTCAAAGGGATCTTCTCGCGTTTTCACGTACTTTCAATGAATCCGCACTTTTAATAAGACTTTAACCCATGTATTTTAACTCATATGTTTTAATCAAATGAGCCTCCCTAAAAGTTTTCTATGTGGCCCTCGGGCAGTTTTTCCATATCTTGGAGTAAGGTATTTCGCAAACTAACCCGATCCGCACGGATATTTCTGTTTCTCGCTGTTTGAAATTCCCTTGTGCAGAAAGAAAGCGACAAAAGGACCCACGATGGAAAAGACGCAGGAAGCAGGAAAATCCAAAGCCTCGTCAAAGGAAGCACCAAGGACAACCCCGATCATCACCCGAAGCAAGCAGAAAGGAGACAAATCCAAAATGACTAGTCAGAGGAAGGATACTGCGGAAATCACTTCGCCTATGAACGCTAACTCCGTTGCAGCCGCGGCTCTCAGAGCAGCGGCGACAAAGTACAGTACAGCTGCGGCATCCCCGAAGGATGCAGAAGCCATCAAAACTTTTGCTACGAATCAATTTCATAAACCAAAAAAAAGGGTGGATGAATCCAGAACACATCAACCCGCGCACCCGCCAACTTTCGGAATGCCATCAACAAACGTTCAGAATCAAATTGTGTCGGCGGCTCTAACACCGCAGATGGGCACTCAGCCTGATTTGGAAATGCCAACAATCGAAGCTGAACCTCTACCACCTTTAGTGCAAACCGTAGAAGAAGGCGACACCATGGCCGTAGTAGCACGATCTGGGACTCCCAATCAGGGGTCAAACCAATCACATCGATTGACGGCTGAGCTTGAAGAATTGAAGAAGAGACAGCAGGTTTACGCAGATGTCGTAGATCTGCTGGCCAGAGAAAATCAAGATTTAAAAGACCGGATTGCCCTAAGCACGAAGACCAGCCAACAACTTGATGAAGAAAATTCAAAGGCACCAGAACCTAATAGAGACCAAAGAGTCATCGTAGCAGCTAATGGAGACGCGGCTAGGGGAAGTAGCGCATCCGACCCGGATTATAATGACGGAAAGTCAGACTATCACGAGCAGAAGAGCGTAGGGCACCGCCGCGCGATGGAAGAGCTGGGGGAAGGTTAGAAGAGGTCATGGGAGAGGCTAACTCCACGCCCCTAACTCATCTCCTGGCCAACACCCCTATTCCGCTGAAGTGCCATGTCCCGACCTTCGAATGCTATGACGGATCCAGTGATCCCGCTGCACCTATTCGGTATTATAACCGTGTCTTAGCCAGATGGAGTCAGAACGACGCCGTACTCTGTAGATACTTCCCATCAAGCCTGAAGGGATCGTCATTGTCTTGGTTTGATAATTTTCCGCCGGACTCCATCCACTTCTACGATCAACTCGCAGAAAAGTTCTTAAGAACTTACATGTACAACAAGGCTGTTAACACCGGAATGGATAAGCTCTTTTCGCTGGAAATTGGCTACAAGGAAAACACGAGGGAATACACTAACAGATGGCACAAGATCTGCCAAGCCATAGGAAGTGTGGACCCAGTGGTAAGTATCAACTGCTACAAGTGGGGATTAGATCGAATGAGTCCACTATTTGTTGAGATTCATGGAAGTGTCTAAGACAGAAGGAGATCTTCGAATAATTATTGAAAAGCACGCTCGTCTTGAAGAAATCCAGCGTGAAAACCCGAGGGCGTACCCGCAGAGGTCTCACCGTACCAATTCCGCAGAACAAACCAATGGGGCCAAAAGGAATAGCTCAGTGGAACGGCCTCACGAAGATAGGAAGGAACTAAGGGATGAACGACGAAAAGACGATCGAAAATTCGAAGATCAAGTTTACACGAAACTCAATGCTAGCTATGCTCGGATCTTCCGAGAGATCAAAGGAAGGGAAAATTTGGAGTGGCCATGGTCTAAGGGAAAACAGCCCCCAAGAACCGAGAAGTCTAAAGATTACTGTGAATATCACTGCTTCAACGGACACCAGACCGAGAAATGTAAAAACCTCAAAATAATGATCCAAAAACTGATTGATGCTGGAGAACTCCAACATTACATACGAAAGGAGGTCGCCGAGGATAGATCCAAACGGACCAAGCCAGTCCAACTTCCAGAGGGGAACCGCACAATCAACACCATCTCGTGTTCTGAAGCCGCAGGGCCCTCACTTACAGCACAGATAGGAAAGAGGCTACGGAAGCAGTTCGAGGACCACTGCGAATTATATAAGATTGATGGTGTAGAGGTGGACGAGCACGAAGAGTGGATGGACTCACCTATTATCTTCGATGCTGAAGATATCGAAGAAGATATGGAAGATCATAACGATCCCTTGGTCCTAACACTACCAGTGGCTGGATGTAACCTCAAAAACCTCATAGACGGGGGAAGCTCAGTAAACGTTCTATTCTACGACGCATTCAAACGAATGAAGCTCCATGAAGAACAACTAATGACCTCTTATTACACCATCTACGGATTCAATGGAGCACCCACGAAGCCATTGGGAGACATCGTGTTGCAGGTTAACGCCGGACCCATGAAAGTAGAAACACGATTCAGCGTGGTTGACGCCCCATCCCCCTACAACGCCATTATTGGACGAAAGTGGTTACATAAACTCAAGGGGCGGCAACTTACTACCAATATCTCAGATTCCCTACACCTGAGGGAGTGATGGAAATCAAGGGAGATCGGGTCTCTGCAAGAGAGTGCCAAACCACTCAGGATCGTATCAACAACGAACAAGAAGAGCGAAAAACCCGAAGAATTAAAAATAAAGAAGCCGCGAAAGAAAAGGCCATAGACCTGTTCCTCAAGGAAACCACAGGGAGGGGTTTGACAAAGGATGATAATGTCCTAAACACAGAAACAGGTACTTCAGCAGCCAACGAAGGACAAAACATACCAAATAGCAATCAAAGAACGTCCCAGTCCTCGGGGATCCGAAGCCGGTGTTCACACCAGTAGAGCCCGTAAAAGAAATCAACATAGGAACGGAAGAAAACCCGAAGATGATCAAAGTAGGGACCATAATGGACGAAAAGAAGAGAGATTCCTTAACCAAATTACTTAAAGAATACGCGGATGTATTCGCCTGGAAGCTAGGATATGCCGGGGATTGACCCGAAAATAATCCAACACGAGCTGCGCATCAAACCAGGCACGCCACCTTTCAGGCAGAAAATAAGAAAAGTTGCACCGGAGTATCATAAGGCAGTGGAAAAAGAACTTCGGAAACTACTAGAAGCAGGGTTCATCAAGGAAGTCAAGTACCCTACATGGATCTCCAACATGGTCGTCGTTCCTAAGAAAAATGGAGGGGTTAGGATATGCATCGATTTTACTAACCTCAACAAGGCATGTCCAAAGGACAGCTATCCCCTGCCAAGCATAGATCAGCTGGTTGAAGCAGTAGAAGGATACGAAGAGCTGTCATTCATGGATGGATATTCTGGCTACAACCAAGTAGCCCTGGCAGAAGAAGATCAACTACACACAACATTCTACACCCCACATGGCCTTTATTGCTACACTAGAATGCCCTTTGGACTTCGAAACGCAGGGGCAACGTACCAAAGAATGGTCGATGCTATCTTCAGGCCATGGATTGGTAGTACCTTAGAAGTCTACGTTGATGACATGCTCGTCAAAAGTAAGCTGCGCAAAGATCACCACCAGGATCTGAGAGATATCTTCGAAGCAATGAGGAAACATCACATGAAAGTAAATCCAGAGAAATGCACTTTCGGTGTCACCTCAGGGAAATTCCTCGGATATCTGGTAACAAAAAGGGGCATTGAGGTAGACCCCGAAGATTCAGGCCATAGTAGAAATGCCATCCCCGAAGAATTTAAAAGAAGTGCAGAAGCTCAATGGGTCCATAGCAGCCTTGGGCAGATTTATTGCCCGATCCTCGGACAAATGCAAACATTTTTTCAATATTCTCAAAAAAGGGAGTAAGTTTGAATGGACCGCAGAATGCGAAGAAGCCTTCCAAAAAATCAAAGAACACCTGGCTTCAATTCCAATCCTGCAGAAGCCTGATCCTGATGAGGTTTTGGCATTGTACATAGCAGCGACAGAAGACGCAGTTAGCGCAGTGTTGGTCAAAACCAATACGAAGATAGAACAGCCTATCTATTATGTCAGTAAGACCCTCAATTCTGCGGAAAGGAACTACACGAAGATCGAACAACTTATCCTGGCATTGGTATGGGCTACTCAAAAGCTGAGAACCTATTTCCTAACTCACTTCATCCGCGTCCCATGCAAAGCACCACTGGAAGCAGTCCTCAAAAGCGCGGGAAAAGTAGGCAGAATAGCCAAGTGGAACACCCACCTGGACCAATTCAACATCATTCATGAAATTCAACATTCCCAAAAATCCCAAGTTTTGGCGGATTTCTTAGCAGACCTCCCCTGGACAACGACGAAGAGATTAAGGGAATACCAGAAGCCGAGGAAGAAAGCAAGGATCCAATGGATATCCTCGAACCCCGAGTCAAAGACAATGGGAAGTCTTCGTCGATGGTTCCAAAAATAAGGAAGGGCAGGAATAGGCATTGTCATCACCACCCCAACTGGAGAAAGGATCGTACAGGCACTCAGGTTAGAATTCAAAGAGCATACTAACAACATCGTCGAATACGAGGCAGTCGTACATGCCCTCCGCTTTAATAGAGATGGGGGTAACCGATGTAAGACTGACAAGTGATTCGCAGCTTGTCATACGGAAATAGGGCTCGAGTACAATGTGTACGACGACACCCTCTCAGCTTACATGGCCTTGGTCCAAACATTGGCATCACAAATTCCGAACATCAAGTTCCGGCACTTATGCAGAAGGGATCTCAGGCACGCGGATGCCCTAGCATATATATCATCCATGCTGAAGGACAAAAGCGTCGAAGCTATTAAAATAACAAGGGTATACGAGCCTTCAATTGCATCGCAATTCTCCTTCGCTACCAATCAAGATACAGTGGAAGAAAATATCGAAGACCAGGTAGGAGAAGACATCCATAACGATTTTGACGAAGAAGATATCCTGTCAAGAGCAAATCAAGACGAAGATTTCAGCAACGAAGATGATTGGAGAATGGTGATCCATGCGTTTCTCGAAGAGGAACCTTACCCGCGGATCATAAACAAGCCAGGAAAATACTCTCCAAAGTAGGAAGATATGATCTTCGGGATGGGGTCCTGTACAAGAAATCCTTCCTCGGACCGTTACTACGTTGCTTGTCCAGAAAAGGGGCATCGAATTCTAAACGACATCCATTATGGTGACGCAGGGAATCATAGCGGCATGAGATCACTAGCCGACAAAGCAAAAATGCAAGGATATTACTGGCCCACAATGATACAGGATGCCGCAAGAATGTCCCGACGATGTGAAGAATGTCAGCGTTTCGCCAAAAAGATACACGCGCCAGCAACAACGTTAAATTCTGTAGATAGCCCGTGGCCATTTGCAAAATGGGGCATAGATATCGTCGGGCCTTTCATCGAAGGATCAGGGAAAAGACGATTTTTGATAGTAGCCACGGACTACTTCAGTAAATGGGTGGAAGCTAAAGCCTTAGCCAGGATCAGAGACGTGGATGTGTTTACTTTCATATTCCAGAACATCATTTGCAGGTTCGGCATACCAGCGGAAATCGTGTCCGATAATGGTAAGCAATTACAGGGGAAAAATATAGACATGCTCTTCGATACTTTCAAAATAAGGAAGAACAAATCCACCCCCATATACCCTCAAAGCAACGGACAAGCGGAAGCCACTAACAAGACCCTCGCCCTTATCCTCAAAAAGCAATTAGACGAACATAAGGGGCGATGGTGTGAACAGCTGCACAATGTGTTATGGGCATACAGGACAACACGAAGATCTGCCACTGGGGAATCCCCGTTTCTCCTCACTTATGGAGCTGAAGCAGTCATCCCAACAGAGATCCTCATGCCAACCACAAAGACCGAAGCATGGGAGAAAAATCTCACAACAGACATGATGTTAGAGAGATTGGACGACCTGGAAGGAAGAAGGGAAGCAGCATTGCAGAAGATGGAAAATTATCAACGAAGACTAGCAAGGGAGTACAACAAAAAGGTAAAGCTTCGAAATTTTGTAGAGGGGAGTATGTGCTAAGAACAATCCCACAGTATCAACGAGAAAAAATGGGGAAAGTTAGCACCTACATGGGGAGGACCTTTTATAATACACGACATTGCGGGAAACGGTTCCTACTATCTTCGCAATCTGAAAGGCGAGGTCCTCCGGCATCCTTGGAATGCTAAGTGGCTCAAACCGTACTACCCATAGGAGCAACGCAGCTTTGCATCTGCGTGAAGAATACCAGAAGAAGAAGGCAGCGTAACCGCTTTACATGTTTCTATCTCTGGACGAGGAGTAGCAGGCCTCAACCTATCAATCAAACAAGCTTTCTGAAACCTTCAAGTAAACAAAACTTATCAACAATATTGGGGAAAGTAGTTAATCTACAATCTCTCAGGGCTCCCCCATCAGTGTCCATGAGTGTAAGACCAGGGGGAAGGCACCCAGCAGAAAGAGATACCCAACCAATCTTAAGGCAACGGGTCGACGGAATGGGTGTATGTAAATATTTTAACCCCATATCCTAGAACGTATTTCCTCGGCCCCCACCGTCTGGGAATCCTCTGGCCCAGGGTTCGCCAGCGGGGTGACAGGTCTCAAGACGATCACGAAGGTACCTCCCTTCGGTATCGCACCCAAACACTTAAAACATTCTTCTTTTGTTTTTAATGTCCTTCCTCACAATGCTTAAAATAAAAAACAAACTGATACTGCAGGTATATTAAAAGAAGGATCCATTTCATAAAGGTTGGTTACAAAAAGCGGCAAGGCCAATTCAAGGAAAAAACACATCAAAAACATTCTTTTTACAAAATACTAGCAAAATCTAACTGAAGGCTAATGTCGTGGTTTCTACTTGGAAGATGCCGCCCCATCAGCAGGGTTGTTCCGAAGAGTTGAAGGGACGCTCCCACCAGAAGAGGGTCCCGAGGAGCCAGGCAAGGAGGCAGGTACAGGACGACGCGGATAGCTCTTGACGAGGCCATGCTCGGTCTTAAGGCCAAGCTCAATCTTCTCCAGCATCTTGTTTGTCTCCTCCGCCAATTGACACCGAGCCTTATGCATAATAACTGTCGTTCGCTGGTGGGCTTGAGATAACAACGAGGATAGACGATTCACTTCTTTAGAAGCAGCACCAACGGCCTCCTCGCGGGATGCCGCCAGACTCTTAAAATAATTAGTCTGTCCTTCCTGCTGCGCTAAGGAAGATTGAGCCTTTTCAAATTTTCATTTGCAGCGCGGAGTTGTCCCTCGAGCTCTGAAAAAGACAACACAAGGGAGTTAGCACAGAAAAGACACAATCACACTCGACGAAATGAGGTTATACCTTCGACACAAGCCGAAGCCTCTTCATACTCATTAACAACCGCGTCTCGCGCTTCATCAAGATAGTCATATTCCTCGGATAATTTCTTATAATCTAGTTGAAGGTTGGTGAGAGTAAATTGACTTGCATCTAATTCTACCTGCTTCATCGAATCCATGTGACGAAGGTGGTTGACTTCGTTGTTTATCTCTGTTACCCCTTTGCTAAGTCTGTACATACATACTTCGAGATTTCTCTCAGACTCAGCCTGGCGGGCTATTTCAGCGCGAGACGCAGCAAGGGCTTTGCTGAGAGCCCCAACCTCGGCTCTGGCATCGTCCCTTTCTCTGGTAAGACACACATACTCTCCTTAATTCCCGGAAAAGGAAGGGAGCGAGCCTTTCGTAATTCCTCTTCCAGAAGATGTATTCTAGCCTCTAACAACGAAGTACGCTCACGGGATTCCCGCAGATTCTCACGTGTCCACAGCAGCGTACCATTGAACAAAACGGTCATGGTTATACAGATTCTGCATATCAACCATCTGAACATGCCTTGCGCGCCATCCCTCAGCCCGAGCGTCCCACTTTTTGGCTTCGCTCTTAATTTTTTCGACCAACTCTTTGATACGAGATTTTTGCGTGCCCTTTCATTCCGAAGCCATATCAGCTCGGGGACTCCACCCACTGAAGATAGGGTGGGGAGACTCAGACAGAACAACAAAGTAGTAGAAAGGAATTACGAGGGATAAAAGATGGAGAAGAACTAAACCTGTGAAAGCTGAAACTTTGCCGCGAGTTTGCTCTAACTCAGCGCGAACGGTGGCAAGCTCTGAACGAAGACCAGCCTCCGCTCACCCAGCCTTTCTTTCTCTTTAAGGCTATTCTTCAGTTCTTCTATCTCCACCTCAGCCGCAGATAATGCCTTTTCCCTGTGACGAAGCTTAGCCTCCAGCTTCAAAGATTTCGCTTTAAAGAATTGATACAACATGGTTACAATGCTCACTCCTCATCATCTACACATCAAACGGCAAACATTATTACACCGAAGGATTCGAGTGTCACGAAGAATATGTACGAGGACTTACCTCCAAGACACGCTGCTGGGGAAAACCATATTGGTACCCATCGGCTATGGCCATCATTTCAGCAACAAAGATGGAGGGTCCGCTACGAGGGTAGCCTCTGGAACACTCAAGCTTTTCCCCCACATCGGCAACACGCGCCTCGGAAGATAGCTCCATCATCCGACGAGTATAAGCATCAGAATCTTTCTCGCCAGCAACCACCGGGGCAGGATGGGGAACAAACAACAGACTCTTTTTCTTGAGCCAATCCATTATGGCATCCTCACCCTCAAACATCAGCGAGTGAGGGAAATCCTCGGAAGGTGAGTCAACCACAGACTTCCCCTTTGCTGTCATTCCCCATCAGCACAAGTCTCGGCACCACGCGCAATAGGATCATCCGCGCCCTCACTCTGAACAACAGCATTTTCCTTACCAAAATCCCCGAGCACATCCCAATTATCATTGGGGGAAAGTAAAGAAAAATCGGGAAAACCGAGGGCATCATCAAAGAGTTCCCTTGCGGAATATATCCTGTCAAAGGAGAACCCTTGAGAAATGGTGGGGAGAGTTTCCGCAGCCTCACCCCTCCTCCGATAAATTCCGGATCACCAGGGTTATCACCAGCAGGAGCAGACATTTCCGCGGTAACACTCCCTCGGCCACCACGGTAATTTCCCCCATCAACACCATCACAACCCGCACCAACCTCTTCCTCGACAACAGGAGGGGAAGTATCAGTGCGTTCTTCCCCATCAGACATTTCCTCATCCTCGGCAAACTCTTCGTTCACCGGACTGGTAACTTCTTCATGAACCTCAGCCTCACCCGTCACAATGGTAGAAGACTGCTTGGGCCCAATCTTTTTCTTTTTCGACACCTGCAAACCAATACACGTCCCACAAAAAGAGTTATTTCCTCATACACAGTTTGATTTTCAAAAAAGGAGGGGCGCGGCCAGAATCTGCAATAACCATACCTTGGTAGTAGCGGCACTCTTCGGTGGAAGTATAGCACCAGAACCCTCTTCCTCGTCTCCATCAACAACGTCGAGAGCATAAGGAAAGTTCATGCCCTCGAAATTTAAACGCCAGGGACAGAAATCTCCATAACGAGCAGGAGGAGAATCACGAGGCCTGCTACTCTCAGAAGGACGCCAACCGCGCGGACCGGGAATCCAACCATACGCCCAAGGACCAACAATTTCAATGACAGTGGCATGCCACTCATAATCATGGTCACGCTTGATCCTTTCACGAGCAGGAAAAAGTTTCCGCTGAGCCGACCCCTCGGTGCCTGGAACGTATTTCAGTTTGGCATCGCTCACCTCACTTAAGAGACGAATTTCGCCCCGAGGAGCAGCGAGGTTACGAAGACTAACGCTCCACGGTTTACGGTTCCTACTATTGACATAATCCCCAAAGGAGTTTGAAGTTTTCAGGAGTATACCACTCCCTCTCAGCGGGATCTGGAACGTAACATGTCATCGTCGTCTCCCCCTTACTCCGCAGATAGCATTCCCTCAGTGCACGGAGATAGTTCCCCGACAATTGCGACACGGAACGACTATGAGTATTGGTGGAAGAGCCTTCGCGACCAGCCAGCACGTCATAATAAAAGGAATCACCAGACTTATACAACGGCAGCATAAGACCCGCCTCGAAGGCTCCAACCGTAGTCAACAGGTGAAACTAATCAAACTGATACTTCGAGATGAGCTCGTAAGTAATATCATCCTCAGGGGCATAGAAACGAACCTCGAAGGCTTGAAGCTCATGTTTTTCCTTGAAAACTTCAAGGTCAATGTGCTTAAACGTGACCTTCTTCTTGCTAACCGAAATGCTGCGTATCACCGGGGCAGCCTCCTCTTCTTCCGCGGGATCGGAAGAACCAACAAAAGCTTCGGAAGCTTTTCTTTTGAAAGAAGGATTTTTAGATGATTCAGCTCTCGGCACACCACCTTTGGAGTTCTTCCCTTTGAAAGAAAGTACTGGAGACGGCGGCAGAGGGTTCTGCACGGGCACTATAAAACGAAGAGGGGGAATATCAAAGGCGCCATCACGAGGAGGTGTCTGCGTACACCTAGAGTCATCACGAGGACGAGAAGGAGCATGGCTGGCAGCGTATGGATCCCCCTTCCTAGGAGGAGAAGCCTTCGTCCCAGAAGAAGACGAAACTTTACTACCGCGGGGATCCATTTGCGAAAATTTAGAGAGATCTCCCCCATGTGGAGATGTATTAGACTCTCTACGCGGAGGGGATCTCGGCAGACTGGAAGCCAGAGTTTGATAAGGAAGCCGCGGACGGTCAGACATGGCTGCGAGGAGGTACAAAAAAACAAGTTAGAAGCAAACACGAGGGCATC
Source organism: Papaver somniferum (assembly GCF_003573695.1). Classification (NCBI taxonomy): domain Eukaryota; kingdom Viridiplantae; phylum Streptophyta; class Magnoliopsida; order Ranunculales; family Papaveraceae; genus Papaver; species Papaver somniferum. The sequence goes on from NW_020627707.1 coordinate 8,143,010, forward strand.
ACCAAAGATCAAAAAACCACAAAATTAACAGTTCATCTCAACATAGCCCAGAAACCCTAAAACTAGCATACATGCATGTATAACCTAAAACCCTAAAACCCTAAACTTAACAGTTCAATCAATACAATTGAAACAATGGCCTCCTCAACTTGAGAAGAAGAACAGGGTAAAACTAGCATACATGCATCAAAAGATGTTCTTCATCACAAACAAGGTACGACAGCAACAGGAAATTTACAATAAACATAATCAACACAAAACTTAAAACAACAGAAACGAAGAAAAGAAACCTTACCACCACAAGCAAAATCCAAAAAGAAGACAAATGAGAGAACAAACCAGAAACAAAGAAGAAACGAGCGTGATTAATGTTAGGGCAGAGAGAATTTAATTGTTGAAGAACAAAGGATGAAGTCTGACAGGGAGAATGAAATTAATTTTCTCTCTTCTCCTTAATATACTCGAAAGAAAGAGAAGGAAGTTAATGGAGGAATGGGAAACGTGCCCATTAAATGAGCAGTTAATGCACGAGTAAGAAACGTGCCCATTAAATGAGCAGTTAGGAGAGAGGAGGAATATGTAACGTCTGTTTTCTTCAATGCTCCCACTAAACACTCAAGCCCGAAGAAAAGGGGCAAATTGTGTGTACATATTTCATCATCAAACACGTGTATGTAGGAATACACGTGGAGAGCATGCGGACCAAGTCATCAAAACATGATGACACACGCCCACATCCGAGAAGCCCATCCCGTCGACGTCGGATCTTTGCCCGAACAAATCCAAGGGTAGAAGTTAAAAGATGTACCAAAAACACGATGTACTGCGGAGCACCAAATAACTCCCGAAGAGTTACTTTATCTCATCCCCAAAAGAAGCCAAGATCAAAAGTGAAGAGAAGGTTGACTGACATGGACGTGACAGGGGCAGAAGACACTTGTCTGACACGAGCATGAGTCTCAACTACCCTCATTAAACACTCTGAGCAGTGTACATGTCGATCAACCCGTGGAACGAACGAGGATGACTCTGCGTGATCAAGCAATGAACGAAGACCTCCGCGTGATGGACACAAAGCACAAGAAGATAAGGTTCCAACGGCCCTCAGAAGCGGTTCCCACACTCTAACCCTATAAATACCCCCTCTCCACCAAGAGAGAGGGGATCGGAAAAAGGGAGAGATAAGGAGAGAGAGAAGGATTGTGAGTGTAAGTTTACCTTTTACAATTCACAGACCTATGTAAACTCCAAAGTCATTCGACTACCTCTGTAATCATCAAATGCATAGTGAAACGACAACCCCATGGATGTAGGCCTTAGTGCTGAACCACGTAAATCCCAGACTTATTTACATTTCAGCACTTTACATTCATTTGATACTCCACGAGTTTTACTTTTATAATTCGTTTTCTTTATCTTCCTCTATGTGAACGCCTATGGTGATGATATTAGATGAGGCTATGACTAAACCCGAAGGTTTTGAACCAAGGAATCAATGCAATTGTCTCATCAGTGCGAGTATGTATATAGAGTGCGAACATTGTTTGTGAACATATAGATGCCTTCGTGATTTACGTGTTCACATTAATATTTGCATCTTTGGTATCAAAACAAACAAAATCAGAGGAAGTTATAATTTTGGAACGTCATCAATAACCAAAATCCATACAAAATGAAACAATCTTCATTATTGATTTAATGAATTGGTTACCTGTAAAATTTTGAAATTTTTTATAGCAGCCTTGATTAAAAAATAAGATGCATTGGTGCCACGGCTGCTAATGGGATGCCAGGATTAATGGGGTATACCAAGCCAAGGTAAAATCTGTTTTGTCTTATTATAATTCTGGTACACCCCCACTTAATTTGGTACCCCTATTAACAATGTTGCATTGGTGTCACCAACAAGGTCGATATATATCAAACTCATGTTATCCCAAGTCTAAAATGAGATTGTGAACGCTCTTGATTAGTTGATTGGACTAAGTACTTTTCTTTTGGACAGATCGCAGGGTTAGAGATGGATTGAAAAAGTCCTCGGATGGTAATCAATGATAAACTTGGTATCAACCAATCAATTAATCAAAAAGATGATAACCAACCTTTATATAATTCAATTTGGTTCACTCAATTAATCAACTGGTCACTGGTGTAGCTAATTTTAAAGAATACACATCAGGTCCTCTTCATATCTGAATTCCCACGCAAAGAGAAGTTTCTTCTCAATACAGGTGAGTGGTCCAACCTTAGCCGAGTTATTAATGTAATTGTACCTCCGTGGACTTTTTGCCAAAGGTGGCGCATTCAAAACATGATTAGAACCCAAATAGTCTAGCGCAGGCACTAAGAGCATCCACAGTGGGCGACTAAACCCAAATATTTGGTTTATTAACGAGACGTAGTGGGACGGACTATCGATTAAATCCTGACCATCGATTAAATCCCAGACTATATTTGGTCTGGGACCAAGACTAAACCCAAATTTGATCGCGCGGGACCTGAAGGCTACGCCCCACACCAGGCGTACATTTAGTTTATGCCCCACACCAGGCGTGTTTTTAATCTCCGCGCGATTCATTTTTTTTTCAATTTTGTATGAGGCGGGGCTTTACACCTCCGCTCCATAAGATGACTTTGAAATATTATTGGGACGGGCGGAGATTTAATCCTCCGCCCCAATTTTCTTTTTCTTTTTTTTTTTTTATAAAACAACGGGCGGATGTATAGTCTTACGCCCCACATCAGGCGAATGCACAGTGTTACGCTCGATCAAATTTAGTCTTCCACCCGTAGCGTCACACACCAGACTAAACTCAAATTTGATCGTTTTTTTTGGTCTTTGATCTTTGGTTATACTCGCACCACTGCAGTTGGTCTAAGGTCAGTCAAAATTTCTCATCCACACCTGCATATATATTCCATAAAGTGTAAAAGTTATTATGGAACCTGGCTGTTTTTATAGCCGCCACTCACGACTATTTTTCGCATGTTTTGTGTATTGCCCTTGGCGCGGGGTCGACATAGGGTGATAAACATCTTTCTACATATATTTAGAGGTAACTGTGAGACCATCCGTAGGCCTAATGTACGTGGGAGTGTTTTCTTCGACAAAAACTTGGCTTTAATCAACCATACTATACGTAGGCTCCAAGAAATCACAAACCCATCACAAACTTTAGTGATAAGGATGCAATAATATCTAAAATTGGTAAATGTCGACAAGTTTAATTGATTTTGTTTTATATAATGTAAACAAAACAGTACATTTGTTTATACTGCTCCAAAACGTGAATATGATCGATACAGTGGTGGTGGAAGTGAAAGTGAAAGGTGATGCAGTGATGTAGTACATTTTTCTCTGTATCAACAATGATTGTTAATCCTTTTCTTCTGTATCAACTGTAACAGTTGACCTCATATTTTTGGATCAATTATGACTGTTGATCCATTACGTCAGTTTAAGTTAGTTTGCTTCGCAAGTATTTCTTTTTCTAGTTTTCGTCAAACTTTTTCCTTTAATCAGTTCATGTAAGTCTATATAAAGGCTGGTACTCTTGTTTACAAGACACATCTTATTATCAATATTATTATCAAGTTTGTTTATCAATCTTTTATCTTAGAATCTTGATCCTAGAATCAGTTTTCTATTAAGTTTCTGACGAAACTTAAACCTATCCCTGTTACCCCTGTTCTGTGCTACACTAGTTGGTATCAGATACATAGTTTTTAGATTTTTATCTAGAAACAGATCCTTTCCACAGCTTCCGCAACAACTCAAAACCCTAAATTTTCACCCAACTACCTTTCGCCACAATGGGAGACAAGTTAACACCAACTGAAATTGATGCCATTGTCACAGCACTTGAAACCAAGCTCGGCGCAGCACTTGAAACCAAGCTCGGCAACAAAATTGAAACGTCTTTTAGTTCCTTAGAAACCAAGTTTGCTACCAAGCTTGATTCAACTACAAATTCTCTAAAATCTGCACTTGCTATGCATGGAGATTGTTTAGACAAATTATGGAAACATGCTGGGTTTGGTGACTTGGTGATGCCTATATTAACCGATGATACATAAGGGGACCAAAGCTCTGGCGAAAAAGAAGAAGATGAAACCAAAAAAGATAAACCTTCTTTTACTCAGAATGATAATATTCCTGAGAATATTTCCCATACCCTTTACCACAAGGAACCCTTGGAAGGTTATGTTAACAAAAAAAAGATTACCATACCCCTCAACTATGATGAAGATGACAAAGTTGAAGAACTCAAAGAGCAACAATGGGTTGATGAAAAACGATTAAAATCTTGTATGAATCCTTATGGAACTTTACCTGAATATAAGTTGAAAGCTGATATACCTAGTTTTCATGGTGGTTTACATATTGAAGACTTGCTGGAATTGGTTTTATGAAGTCGATTCCTTTTTCACTTTCATGGAAGTTCCTGAATCTTCTCAGGTTAAACTGGTAGCTTATAAATTAAAAGGTGGAGCTGCAGCTTGGTGGGAAAAACTCGGTGAAGATCGACGCAATGCTCATAAACCTCCTGAACGTACATGGCAAAGAATGAGACAATTATTAAGAGATAAATTCTTACCTAGAGATTATATGCAACAACTTTTTATTAAGCTTCAGAACTGTCGACAAGGGGCCAGATTAGTTGAAGAATACGTTGCTGAGTTCTATGCTTTAGTTGCTCGTAACCAATTGAACGAAACTGAAGAGAAATTAGTTGCACGTTTTATAGATGGTTTGAATAATTTAATTCAACAGGGACTGACGCAGTCCGTGTTTACAATGGTTAAATCCATCCAACAAGCTATTAGAGTTGAAAGGCGTGTACTCAGTACCTCTAGACAAGCAACTCCACGTCAAGCTCGTTATCAACACTTTTCTAAAACTTCCAGACCATATAATTATTCTTATGGTTACCAAGCTGAAAAGGGATCAACAGTCGTTGTTGATCCATCCTCACAGGGATCAACTGTCTTTGTTGATCCACATGACAGAATTGCAAACCAACCATATCAGCAACAACAACCTACTTCTGTTCCTTCAGAACCTGCTCCTACAATGCATATCTCATCTGCTAAGCCACCTCAGCCTCCTCCGCAACGAAATTTTGTTTGCAATACTAAAGGTAATCAGTTTCAACAAGATTTTCCACCATTATCTAAACCCTCTAACCCTTATTCAAAATTTCGAGGAGATAAATGTAACAAGTGCAACCAAACTGGCCATAATTCTAGTGATTGTCGCAAATTCCATGCTTACATTAATGAAACTTCAGATGAAACACAAGAAGAAGAAGCATTAGGAGATGATGAATTATTTTATCTTCAAGAACATGAGACTTATGATGCAGATTTCCTTGGGATGATTCGACCAGTTTTAATCACTGAATCATGTCCTACTCAGAGACATAATATTTTCAGATCTCGTTGTTTCATTGAAGAGAAGCTTTCACTATGATCATTGAAAGTGGAAGTACAGAAAACTATGTTTCTGCAAAGTTAGTTGAGAAACTTGGTTTACCTGTTACTCTTCATCCAAAACCGTATTCAGTTGGATGGATAAACAACTCTTCCACTCAGCAAATTAATCATCAATGTTTCGTGAAGTTTTATTTCCCTGGGTATTCATATTATGTTTTGTGTGATGTTATTAACATGACTGCAGCAAGTTTATTATCGGGAAGACCACGGCAGTATGATATTCGTGTTGTTCATAACTGCTATGAGAATACTTATACCTTTGTTCATGAAGGGTTTACTAAAGTTCTATGGCCTTTACAATCTTCTAATTCAGTCAAGGAACCATCAGATAAGAATACAAATGCACTAGTTGCTATCATTGTTCATTTTTTACAACCAAATCATTCTTTGAGTTCTCATGAAGCTGATAAACCAATGGTGGAAATTCCACACAAGGTACAACCTTTATTATCTTCTTTCAATGACTTATTTCCTACTGAATTACCCAATGTTTTGCCTCCATTAAGAGATCTACAACATCAGATAGATTTTATACCTGGAACTTCTATTCCTAATCAACCTCATTATAGGTTAAGTCCTAAGAACATGAGAGTTTAGCCTTTGATTTCTTAAAAGATTTATATAGTGAAGACAAAGAATTTAAGCAACTTCGGGACAAGTGTGGTTCTTCAACAGGAAGTGTTGATGATTTTCTCATTCAAGAAGGGTTTCTCTTTAAAGGAAATCTTTTATGTATTCCACAATGTTCCCTACGTCTTCATCTCATCCAAGAATTACATGGAAGTGGCCTTGGTGGACATTTTGGACGTGATAAAACAATAGCTTTGGTTGAAGAACGTTATTTTTGGCCTTCTATTAAAAGAGATGTTCAAAAGTACGTACAAAAATGCATGGTTTGTCAACAGTCTAAAGGTAATATTCAAAACACTGGCTTGTATACTCGTCTACCAATTCCTGAAGCTCCTTGGGTGGATATTAGCATGGATTTCGTGCTTGGTTTACCACGTACTGTGAGGGGGAATGATTCTATTATGGTAGTTGTTGATCGTTACTCAAAGATGGCTCACTTCATAGCATGCAAGAAAACAACTGATGCATCCAATGTTGCTTATTTATTTTTCAAAGAAGTAGTACGTTTGCATGGAATTCCCAAAACAATTACTTATGATCGAGACACTAAATTTTTGAGCTACTTTTGGAAGTCTTTATGGATGCGTTTGGGTACTAAACTTCAATATAGTACAACTGCTCACCCTCAAACAGATGGACAAACTGAAGTGGTTAATCGATATTTAGGAAACTTGATTAGAGCCAAGGTTATTGGAGGAAAAGAGAAGCAATGGGATAATATCCTTCCACATATGGAATTTTCTTATAAAACTTCAGTTAATCGATCTACAGGTAAGACACCTTTTCAGATTGTTTATTCTAAGGTTCCTAATCATATTTTAGATTTGGTGGTACTTCCCAAGCTGCGTAAATCAAATGCTAAGGAAGATAACTTTGTTGAGAAAGCTTCACTTATACATCAAGAGGTACAGTCAAAGCTTGCAGATTCTAACAACAAGTACAAGGACGATGCCAATCAGCATAGAAGACTTAAAACTTTTGGTGAAGGAGAATTGGTTATGATTCATCTCAGAAAAGAAAGATTTCCTACTGGTACTTATAACAAGACCAAGATGAAGAAATATGGACCATTCAAGATTTTGAAGAAAATCAGTGACAATGCTTATGTTATTGATCTTCCATTGACTTGGAACATCTCTAATATCTTCAATGTGCAAGAAATATTCAAATTCCATGAAGAGAATGAAGTTCTTTCTATACTTTAACTCGAGGGCGAGTTTCTTTCAAGAAGGGGGGACTGATGTAGTACATCTTTCTCTGTATCAACAATGATTTTTGATCATTTTCTTCTGTATCAACTGTAACAGTTGACCTCATGCTTTTGGATCAACTATGACTGTTGATCCATTACGTCAGTTTAAGTTAGTTTGCTTCGCAAGTATTTCCTTTTCTAGTTTTCGTCAAACTCTTTCCTTTAATCAGTTCATGTAAGTCTATATAAAGGCTGGAACTCTTGTGTACAAGACACATCTTATTATCAATATTATTGTCAAGTTTGTTTATCAATCTTTTATCTTAGAATCTTGATCCTAGAATCAGTTTTCTATTAAGTTTCTGACGAAACTTAAACCTATCCGTGTTACCCCTGTTCTGTGCTACACTATGCAGTCATGGCGTCAAAGCACACAAAAAAGTTTTGAAAGTGGGGGCATAAGGATATCTTGGATTCTCACTCATTACCTCGCAAGTTTCTCCGTGGAAAAGAATGCAAAGCAGAAAATGGGCTATTTAGCGAAAAAAAAGGTACTTTTCCCGAGTCAAATGGACGGGTAAACATTCCACCTGGGTCAAATGGACAGGAGTATTTTTTAATTGAAACGGACGCAACTACCCTTTTGTAACTTCCACGTCCACCAAAACAACACCACGTTCTCCCTCTCTCTTCAACAAAACCACCAACGTCCTTCATTTTCATCTTCTCACAAACCAGATGAGAACCAAATTCCTCCACCGTCTCCCCACACCCAAAACTAACAGAAACTAGTTTCATCCACCGTCTCCTAACAATAATCACTACCAGAAATCGTTTTCCTCCACCGTCTCCTAACAATCATCACTACTAGAAATCAGTTTCATTAACCGTTTGCTCAACATCAACACCGTCATAAAATTGGTTTCATTCACCGTATGCAAAAACCATCAACACTACATCATGAAAGGTTTCTAGCATATTCTAAGAATTAGGGTTTCAATCATTTCAGTATATTGGAAGAGTTAGAGTTTCAATTGATCCACAAAATGTCTCCTAAAACTAGTAAGTTTTCAAACCCTGACTCTGTTTTGACTCTGTTTTGTTCTTATTTTCAGAATTGCATGATTAGTTTGTCGAATTGGTTGTTCTTATTCATTTCAGTAAATTAATGTGTTGAATTGCTTGTTTTATTTTCATTTCAATTAGTACGTTTTAGATGAAATTGGTTTGCATCTGGTTATTTAAGTATTTTCAATGTTATGAATGAAATTGGTTGAACTGAAATTGGGTGAATTTGGTTTTCATCTGGGTATCTGAATTATTTCAGCGGGTTTAAAGCATGATGGAACTGGTTTCATACAGTGTTAATCCGCAGTGTATATTGTTTCAGCAGATTAAAACTGGACGAAAACAGTTTCTTCTAATGAACCAATGGCATTATTATTTATATGAATTATTTGCTCCTTAGGAATAAAGGATGTAACTGAGACGAAATTAGTATGGGTATAAATGAGCATATATAAAATGTGACAAGCCACATACCCTCATATGGGACTGTACATAGATGAAACTGGTTTCCTTCTGCATTTTCATCTAGCTCTAATATATAATGTAAATTTAATCTGAGTGTATATTGTTTCAGCAGACTAAAACTAGATGAAAACAGTTTCATCCAGGTTAAAATCTGCAGTGTAAATTCGTTATTATAATGTTTGGATTGTTATACTAAAACTAGTTTGTACGAATCTCCTAGTCTATGCTAGATATTGCGTAAATTCATTCATCTTGTATCTGAGTCACGGCCTTGTTTCTTCCAACCATGTTAATATGTGCTTGTTTATGTGAGCGGCTAATACCATTATTGTTGTGTCATCAAAGCTGAGTCTGTGTTTCATCTAGCTCTAAGATATAGGATGTAACTGGGTTTCATCAAATACATGCAGAAACTGGTTTTCATATAGCTTTAAAGATAGGATGTAATTAAGTTTCATCCAGATTTAAAATACGATTTAACTGGTTTCGATTCAAATTGTTGCAGGAAGCAATAGCAAGAAGAGTAAGAAGACTGTTGGTGCTGAAAGAAGAACCAACAATAAGCATGATGTGAACGTGAGTGGTGAATCAAGCATAAGGAATGTGGATGATGTGGATGCCGAAATGGATGAAGAAAAGTCATAGAAAAAGGAATGGAGGAAAACGTTCCGATCAAACATGAAACTGACAGTTGATTTGCTGGGTTCACTGGTATTTACTGAAAGACAAGAGGTTGTATTAAGGAAGACTAAATTTTGGAACTTTATTGAGGCGATTGAAGAAGGAAAGGTGCGCAAGGTCGCATGTAGCAAATCTCCAAGGGCGTTAGAGTTCATCATAAGAAGTTTTGACCCGAACGAGTTAGCATTCAAGATTGGTGATCAAGTTTTCAAGACTGATCCAAACCATCTTGTTGTTATTTTCAAAATGCAGAGAATACGTGTGAGTGAAGAAGATAGGAAACTTTATGGACCAAAGGAAGACCCTAGTTTGAAAACTTCTGCATTTCACACAAAGTACTTTCTGGAGCCAAAGAGAAGGGATGATGAGAAGAAAAGGGAAGGTGAAAAGAAGAAAGTTGGAGCCAAAGAGAAGAAAAGGACATACAAAGAGAAGAATACTGGGGACAAATTGGATAAGATCTACATTGTTGAAGGAATAAAGGTTGTTATAAATGAAGAAGGCAAAGAAGAAGAGTTGGATATACTTTTGTTGTTGTTCATGTTCTGTACAATCTTCTTCATAAACACCGGAGGTATGTATATCAACTACAAGTATTTGAACTGCCTACAGTCAGTCGATACCATTAGTAGAGTCTCATGGTCGGATCTTATCCATGAGCATCTAATGCAAAGTGTTGCAGCCGTACACAAGACACCTTACTCTATCAATGGTTGCAGCTTCTATTTTCTGGTGAGTATCATCTTCTATCTTTTGAATATATATTTTTTTACATTAATTGGACAAATGAATCATGTGGTGAGTATCATTTTCTATCTTTTATTGTTGCATATATGGATTTTTAAGAAAATGAAAGACATTAATAGGAAAGCCAACAGTGATGCATGGCCAAGGTTTGCAAGATGGGACTTGTATAAAGTATATTGCGAAATTGAGGGGAAAATTGAAAGTCTTTGAAGCAATAGGTAAAAATCTATCCCTATTATAACTGGATGAAACCAGTTACATCTTATGTTATTAATGGATCAAAACCATAAAACCAAGATACATCCTGTGTTATCTGTGGATGAAACCCAGTTACATCATGTGTTATCATATGATGAAATCAGTTACATCCATTGTTAACTGAAATGAAAATATATGTTTATGTGTTTGCAAGTTGTTGATTTTGTTGGTAGCTGGAGTGAAGAGGAGAAACAATTATGCTTGTTTGATGAGGAAGAAGAAAACAAAGATGAAGATGATATTTCCAAGTTGAAGAATGAACTAAAAGATAAAGACAAGATTATCTGTCACTTGAATGCTGAGTTAGGAGCAAGGAATGCTGAGTTGAAAGCAAAGGATGTTGACTTGGAAGCAAAGGATAAGACAATCTCAGACTTGCAAAGTCAAGTGGAAGCCTTGAAACCGCAACTCAAGCCTCATCCGGAAACTCCGCAAGCTTCACCTATTGAGAATTTTTTCATACTACACCTGAGAACTTTTTAAATCTTAAAATCACTTAAGAGATGAATAAAGTTGTGGAGGGTGATGTTCCTGAAGACGCTGGCAAGGCAGGTGAATCCAGTGGAGCCGTAAATTCAGATGCTGACGATATTCCCAAAGCAGAACCTGTAGCAGCAGAACCTCTAGCAGAAATCATCGAAGAAGACATTGTGGCAGCAGAACTTCTGGCAGTTATGAATCAAATTGGATCAATTGAGAATAGAGTGAAGAACGTACATAAAAGGACTGATAGACGCATTTATGTGTCTATTTTGTTCTCAATGTTGTGTATTGTTAGACTCGATTAAATACTTATTGTGTTATTTTATGTTTTTGTAGATGTTTTTGGAAACATAAGGTCTTGCGGCGAAATTGGCTCGAAAAGTGGTGTTTTACACCCTAGGATAGAGTGCTAAAGACACCCCAGAAATGCACCGGAGGAACCCAGAAAAAGTGTTGGAAACACCCCAGAGAAATTACTAAAGGCACCCCAAGGGACATGTGTTATTCGGACTCCAGCAACGGATAAGGGGGCGACCACTGGATAAGGGGTGACCTTCTTCACAAATTCAAAAAAATATTTTGGCGGGAAAATATTTGCTCTTCACTGGCAGATTTTCTTGATTGCATTTGGACGTGATTTTGTGCGATTCAATCGCTGAAACTTTGTGGAAAGATGTAATATATCATAACAGAGCTGGTATGGGTGATTGTTTCGACTGAATTTGGCTGGATAATCACGTGTAAGAAATCAGGGCAACACGGGTTTGAAAATGATATTCACGGATTTTCAGCAAGTTTGATGTGTGCTGCTCGTGTTTGGATGACACTTAGTCATTGAAGATGCGTGTAGAAGCTAAATAAGGGAGTATCAGAAGCTGTTTACGCGTGGAGAATCATTTCAGGGAAGAAAATATTCGGAAAATATTTTCTTTTAACACCGAGTAATGGAGAATCATGGAGAGTTAATGAGCATGATTTCTTGTCGCTGTTGGGGTATAAATAGGTTCCCTGGGTGTTCTAGAAGGGGGGTCGAGAGGAGGTCCAGAGAAGCAGAAATCAAGAGTTGATGAAACTCTGTTTCTGCTGCTGCTGATGATGAAGAACACGAAGAACAGACTCGCAAGGACAGTCGTTTATCAACAGTGTCTAAGACGCACAGCCGTGGGTCGCAGTGCAGTCTAAACAGCAGCAGCACTTGTCTTTTATCGTTCATTCTGTGACGCTTTTTGTGCGTCGCAGATTACAGTTTTACACCATTTTCTCCTTTTCTCTCCATTGTAAACACCATTTGAGCTATAAAAATATATTTTGAGCGTGTTTTCATCATGAGGAGCTAAAACCCGACACTGGGACGACGGAGGAGGCTGAATTTCATCCTTGAGGTAATTTATTTTATTCTTTTTTATGACTTTTGCATTAATCTAAAATTAAAATATGATTTGAATTAATTGGTTGTTATTTAATTTGATGATGTATGCTTAGCTTAGTTGTTTTGATACATCATGCTTAGGACTTACAATCAATGTTTTAAGAATCTATCTTGGCAAAATCAGAGTCTATGTTTTATTGAGTTTTAATTGTCAAAGAATATATGAATGAACCTTGTGTAGTGAATTCAGCCAAATCCTTAGTCCCAGTACCTCTCACCCATTGTTAATATTCTTGTATATATATTTTTATTAAATCTAAAAATTCCATTTCCTTCACAAGTCTGAAACGAATCCTATTTACTACAACCCCATCAAAAATCTGTAATCATTTTGGCGCCGCCGACGCGGATTTGTGCTTAGGTAGAATTTTTTAGGTTTTTTTATTTCATTTGTTCTTTTTACGTTTCTTCGGGTGTGTCTTTGTATTACAGGTTTGAAGTCGGATACTAAAGACTTGGAATCAAAGCTTAAACCTAAAAGAGAAGGAAAAAGACAAAGCAAAAAAAAAAAGCGAAAAAAAAGGATTAAATAAAAAAAAGAAAGAAAGAGAATTTATTTATTTATTATTTTTTTAGAGACCTTCCATTTTTTGTAGTTATTATTATTTTATTATTTTTTGTATTTCTTTTCTTTTGCACTTTATTTGGACTTTGGGCTTGGACAATTATTATTTTTATTTTTTTTAAAACCCTAAGGAAGGGTACATTAAATATAAAACTGTTTGCAAGGAAGGATGACGATTACAATATCGTCTCGGCCCCTCGGGTTCGCACATGACATATGAGTCGTGGCCCGAGTCGACTTCAGCGGTTCTGCGCCAGTCTGGTACGAGAGGTAAGCTTTCGAAACACCCGTGAATCCCCTGTCAGCGGGTTTAGTGTATGCCTTAAGGTGAATATATGCTGAGGATTTGAATACGGTTGTTTTAATTTCCTAGTAAAGGGCAAGTCCTGGCCAAATTAAGATAAGGACTCGGATTTCATCATCGTTTCCTTCTTGCCCGCTTTAGGAAAACGAAACCAAACGCGAACCTAAGCTTAAAATTTTGACTAGAACGAGACCTATAGGGTAACGAGCTTAGTAGGAAAGTCGTTCGAAATATATTGGTTACTCTTTTAGCATACTTCAAAGTTCATGATGGTTTCTGTGAGTTGAATGCGTGACTGCGTCACCTTGTGATAGCGGTGAGGCCTTGGGTATCAAAGCTCCACTGAGCTTCCCTCGCCTCAATTCAACTTACTTTGACTCAGATTGATTCCAGAGGGGTTTTCTTAAATTGTAACGAATTCCCTTTCGAAGGATTAGAAGCTGGTCTAGAAACAATCTAAGTGGAACCATCATGCTTGTTGTTTGCTAGATTTTATAGGTTTGATTTGGTCGAGTCATCCTTGTTTGTGATTGTATAGAATTCCCTTGCAATTAAGAATGTCGAACTGGTATGATAGAAGCCAATACAATGATTATCGACCTGAATTTGAATATGGACATCATCCTTTTTATGACCATATTGGGAATAGTGGTTGGGAACGCCATCCTTTGGAAGGATATGGGTCATACCCTGGTGAGCCCAATTACTATCCACACATGCATCAGTCTTACGAGCAAGAAGATTATAGTACTAGTTCTTCGTCTCTAGAGGATACAATCAAACTATTGAAAAGTAGTCCTTTTTATGATCCCTCTGTTCCTATTCCTCCTTTAGAAGAGTCCCTCAGGGAGTTAGCTGAGTCGACGCGTAAGTTAGCTGAGATGAATAGTAATTATAGACGAAAGAACTACAATAATGAGTGAACTTTCTATAGAGGAATCCCTCAAGCTGATGGCTGAGACGAACGAAAGACTTGCTCGAAATAATCTTACTTTCCAATATAGTGTTTCCAATAATACCCTTAAAAATGAGGATAGTTATTTGCATAATCAAGATGACGAGGTTAGAATTGGTAACACTACTTGTTTTGATGAGGTTCGATCTTTTTCATGTTATTATGATGAGGATAGTGTTGATGAGAATCATACTTATGTAGGAATAGTGATCAGGAAATGGTTACTCCAATTGAGCTTTACAATGATAATATTATTTCTAGTTCAAATCCAAATAATTTTAATAATTATTCACCTATTCAAAAGGACGAGGATTTGACTAGAGATACCCTCGTTTTAGACGATGTAGTATTTCCTGTTTACAAAGCCGATAATGATTTAGAGGAACGAGTTTATTCTGAGAATAATGTTTTAAGTCTAGCGATTTAGAAACAATAGTCTTAGACGAAGAATGAACTCGTAGAGATGAGTGAGGATGAACCTGACTTAGAAGAATCAATTGACCATTTCCAGGAATCTGATGACCTAGAAATTAGGGAAGTTGTGACTAGTCTTTCTAGAGACACAAAAACTCTAAGTTGGGGGGATTATCATTCTCCATGTGCTTTAACTCTTAGAAAGTTCCCTCGTGTAGGACTTGACATTTATGCCTCAACAATATTACAAGATTATCTTCATACATGTTTTCCCGAACCTAATGATGTCCATAGAGAAGCTCAGTTGTTAGAAACCCATCCTCTGGTTGATGTGGTTAACCCAGGCTATGATACCAAGATTGACTTTGTTTTCCCACCAAAAACTTTTCTTCCAATTGTGGGAACATATGATTTTCAGATGTGTCGGATATTAAGTTTTGAGACTAAACCTAATTACTTTAGGATATTAGGGTCGACACATTTTCTTAAGAATGGCCATTATTATGGTCAACTTTGTGAGTCAAATCTAATTGACTTAGAGGATCCCCAATTATTCAGGTTGTTGTTATGTGCTTCTAAGTTCTTAGTTGAGTTTTTCCAGACTCTAATACCTGAACCGGATTTTAGATTTGAGGAAATCCAACCGATGAAAACCTTTAATTTAGACCCTTTTATAGAGCATAAACCTGAACCACAACTAGATGTAGTTGTCTTAAGCAAGGGTATGTTCGGTATTTTCTTGGTCTGTTGCAGTTTCCTCTTCTTGTGGGTAACACTTTTTGATCCAGATGACCCACAATTATTCCGGCTACTACTATATGATTCTACGTGGTGACTAATCCTTGCTTAGTTTGGCTGAAGACTTTAAACTTAGCACTTCTTGGGTGGTAACCCAATATTCATGCGACACAGTAATATCTTTCCTTATCTCTTTTGCTTCATTGGTAACAGTTTCTCCTTGTTCATGCTTTTAATTTCATCTTTAGAACATTGAGGACAATGTTAGATTTAAGTTTGGGGGTATGGGAGAAAGTTCTTAGTTGCAATAAATAAGCTCCGGAGACTAGAAATTTATGCTTATTAAGGTTGGCACTAACTAATCTAAGTGGATGGGAACATCTTGGTTATAGGAGTTGAGGAACCAATCTGATTAGATGGAAACATCTAAAGAGTATATTCATAAAAGCACAAAGCTCAGGTGTTAGAATTAAAAAAACATGGTATTTTCGCCATATCTCGTGATGGAAACATCGAAAGAATCCCGATCACTTCTTTTTCTTTTTACCTTTTTTACCGTTACTAGGATGAAATAGAGTGACTGAGATACACAAAACAAAAAAAAAATGAGACCAGACCATCATACCAACCAGAATAAATTCAATAAAGTCAACCACTGGAACCCTTGTATATGCCAGTTGTGTTGACCTAGAGTTAGGATTATCGAC
Source organism: Papaver somniferum (assembly GCF_003573695.1). Classification (NCBI taxonomy): domain Eukaryota; kingdom Viridiplantae; phylum Streptophyta; class Magnoliopsida; order Ranunculales; family Papaveraceae; genus Papaver; species Papaver somniferum. The sequence continues at coordinate 8,159,142 of NW_020627707.1, forward strand.
TAATGGTTCCCTTGTATATGCCAGTGTGTTGATATTAGTCTAGACCAATATCTCAGTACATTAGGATAGGTTCACCTTAGTGAACATCATCCACATTTTTCTCTACATCCATCTTCTTAATCTATCCATGTGATTGGTTGACTCCGGTTTATGATGTCCAGAAACTATCTGAGTAGAGCTCTGTCACTTTATATGAATTTTAGTATGCTTGAGTGCAAACTCGTGTACAACAATTGGAATTTCGCATCAGGGTACTTCCTCATGTAGTCAATAAGTATGCCAACCAAGGAGATTCTTTAGTGCCTTCCAAGGTTCTGCATAGATAGCTAGGGTCTGGAGTATTGGTTTTGTGGGTACACCTCTGGTAAACCCTCCCGAGATTAACTCGGTCACTAGGGACACCTAGTGAGTTAGGATTTTATTTTTATTATTTTTGCTCGAGGACTAGCAAATAATAAGTTTGGGGGTATTTGATAAACGCATTTATGTGTCTATTTTGTTCTCAATGTTCTGTATTGTTAGACTTGATTAAATACTTATTGTGTTATTTTATGTTTTGTAGATGTTTTTGGAAAAATAAGCTCTTGCGGCGAAATTGGCTCGAAAAGTGGTGTTTTACACCCTAGGATAGATTATTAAAGACACCCCAGAAATGCACCGGAGGAACCCAGAAAAAGTGTTAGAAACACCCCAGAAAAATTACTAAAGGCACCCCAAGGGACATGTGTTATTCGGACTCCAGCAACGGATAAGGGGCGACCACTGGATAAGGGGTGACCTTCTTCACAAATTCAAAAAAATATTTTGGCGGGAAAATATTTGCTCTTCACTGGCAGATTTTCTCGATTGCATTTGGACGTGATTTTGTGCGATTCAATCGCTGAAACTTTGTGGAAAGATGTAATATATCATAACAGAGCTGGTATGGGTGATTGTTTCGACTGAATTTGGCTGGATAATCACGTGTAAGAAATCAGGGCAACACGGGTTTGAAAATGATATTCACGGATTTTCAGCAAGTTTGATGTGTGCTGCTCGTGTTTGGATAACACTTAGTCATTGAAGATGCGTGTAGAAGCTAAATAAGGGAGTATCAGAAGCTGTTTACGCGTGGAGAATCATTTCAGGGAAGAAAATATTCGGAAAATATTTTCTTTTAACACCGAGTAATGGAGGATCATGGAGAGTTAATGAGCGTGATTTCTTGTCGTTGTTGGGGTATAAATAGGTTCCCTGGGTGTCCTAGAAGGGGGGTCTAGAGGAGGTCCAGAGAAGCAGAAATCAAGAGTTGATGAAACTCTGTTTCTGCTGCTGCTGCTGCTAATGAAGAACACGAAGAACAGACTCGCAAGGACAGTCGTTTATCAACAGTGTCTAAGACGCACAGCCGTGGGTCGCAGTGCAGTCTAAACAGCAGCACTTGTCTTTTATCGTTCATTCTGTGACGCTTTTTGTGCGCCGCAGATTACAGTTTTACACCATTTTCTCCTTTTATCTCCATTGTAAACACCATTTGAGATATAAAAATATATTTTGAGCGTGTTTTCATCATGAGAAGCTAAAACCCGACACTGGGACGACGGAGGAGGCTGAATTTCATCCTTGGGGTAATTTATTTTATTCTTTTTTATGACTTTTGCATAAATCTAAAATTGAAATATGATTTGAATTAATTGGTTGTTATTTAGTTTGATGATGTATGCTTAGCTTAGTTGTTTTGATACATCATGCTTAGGACTTACAATAAATGTTTTAAGAATCTATCTTGGCAAAATTAGAGTCTATGTTAATTTTATTGAGTTTTAATTGTCAAAGAATATATGAATAAACCTTGTGTAGTGAATTCAGCCAAATCCTTAGTCCCAGTACCTCTCACCCATTGTTAATATTTTTGTATATATATTTTTATTAAATCTAAAAATTCCATTTCCTTCACAAGTCTGAAACGAATCCTATTTACTACAACCTCATCAAAAATCTGTATTCAAGGACTAGAAAGAATTTTGGTTCGGAATTTGTAACAACTGAGGATAAGCATGCAAAGAAGAAGCAGAAGGAAGATAAGTTGTTAACAAAGAACAACAAGTTTTGGAAAAATTACTTGAGTGGCGGAGAAAGCTGAAGAAAAGTTAAGAAAAGAGTACTTTGGAACTGGAAACTTAAGGCACGTACACACATTCATTTGTTGTTGTTTTTTTTTCATTCTACTATTCTTGTTTTTGTAAACGGACTGTTAAGTTTAAAATATGATGTATCTGGTTTCATCATGTTAAAAAATGAAACCTATGTGCTTGTCTGAAATTAGATGAACTTGTTTTAATGCACCGACTGCGTTTGGAAATCCAATAGAGGTGTATATATTACTGGAGAACACATCCAGCAACTTGTTTTCAATCAACCATTGGTGAACACTATTTTGGAGTTCAAAATCGCAAAATGGAGACAAATGTTTCAATCTGGCGGTGATACCAAAGGATACTTCAAGTCGATCTTTCTCAGCGCGCTTGCATGGGTAAAACCTGATATAAACATTTGAATCCTACATTTTAAAATGAATGAACTAAGGTCTACAATTTGTTTTCAGCTTGATGTCATTGCGGGAGGTGAGATGGAGGCGGCAAAGATGATACTTGTTGAACTGGATGATATTGATGTCGATACGCATCACTTGACATTTCACATTGCTTCACTATGACATCCATGACAGATCTTGGACACACTACAATTCTCTCCTAGGTTCTTCAGACTATTTAGAGGATGCTCAAATAATGGTGCAAAGAGTAAGTCAGCTCCTTAGTTGTTGCCTTGAAAGTAGTAGTTTGGATGACATTGTTTAAGTCGTCGTCAAATCAGATTGTCCACAACAGGGCGAAAGGTAGGTCGTTAACTCTTTGAACTAAAATTATAACATACAAACTGAAACTGAAACTAAAACGAAATTTGAACTGACATTACATATTCATTTGTCTTGAAGTCCTGATTCTTTAGTGTATGTTATCTACTTCATGGAATGGGCAATGACAAACGGTTACTCTTTTAATGGCAAAGAGACTCCAGTAGAGGAGATGAGCACAAGACGAATCGATCTCGCATATGAAATCCTCAGTGATGAGAATAGTTGCTGGAAAGTTAGATGTATTTAGGTTGTTTAAAAAATTTTTATCAATGTAGTTCATTTGGAAGTTTTTTTTTTGTTGAACTCTGCCTTTGCATACATTTATGATCTGGGATTCGTCTATATCTTAATTGCAGGTTAATTAAATATGATTTTTCTTTTTCTGAAAATTGCCTATACTTGAATTTTCTGATAGTTTTTAATATAATGTTGTGATGGAATATGCAGGATGAAACCAGAAATGATTACATTTTTTTGTCAGAATATACAAGATGTAACTGGTTTCATCCTGTATAAAACTATTTTCAGAGTTGCAGGTTGAAAATATTTTTTTTGTTAGAATATGAAGGATGAAACCAGTTTCGCCCATGCCAAAAATCTCATTTTTCTTCCAGTATACCCAGGATGAAACTGGTTACATCCTGTATAATTAAATTTTGCAGGATGAAACTGGTTACATCTTGTACAATTAAATTTGAATCTTCGCATACATTCAAATTTTATAATGAAAACCGAAGGGAATGTACAAATAAAAAAACAGCAGAAGACTATAAGATATATACTATAAAACTGAAGAGAAATACTTGAAAAATAATTCCACGAGATATGTTTTTATGAACAAAAAAACAATTCAAGGTAAATACTAGTTGCAAAAATATAATTCCAGGTAAATGAGTCTTAAATGTACAACAAGGGGCCGCAAAGAAGAATAAATTAATAAAGATATCATAGTAAGACGCTGAACAGAAGAAAGAAAATGTTCTTAAGCAGCTTCTTAACGTTTTTTTTTTGCGGGAGGATGAGGACATGTCGTCTTGTTATGACGTACCTGAGTATGGCAGTTACCGCACGTAATTGGTCTCTTGAAACTTGCGATACCAGTGTTAGGAGTCCGCTTCGTCTTCATCCTACCAGGTTTTTTTCCTATGACAATTGGTGGATACACGAGCTCTCCAGTGGAAATATCAATAGGCTTATCGTGATCAGGAATGGGCTTGATAGGACGATCATACGAAGCACGGAAGCTGAGAATGCTGAAATACGGATTAATGTACTCATAAAAATTGATGTTAGCTGAAACCATACACACAATAGCGTGATCACAAGGGAACTTCTCCGTAAACCAAACCCTACAGCTGCAGGAAAACTTCGCAAACTTTCCATCCTTTACTTCTCACTCCATGTCACCAGACTTGGTTATTATCCACTGAGCACCAACACGAATAGAAGCCTGCACTTTTTTCTCTAGCCTGGGACAAATGAATCATTTATACATCGCCCCCTTCGACTTCCTTTTACTCATCTAATCCATTATTTTAAGTCTAATCCATTTAAATACTGTTGCAATAGGCATACCTTTCGCAGTCCTAATCCAAGCGTTGAATGACTCTCCAATGTTTGAACACATGTCGCCATAACGACAAACTTCACAATGTGCATCGGATCAACATTCCAGTGGAAGATCACTCAAGAATTTGTGAAGACCACCCATATCATTCAACTTTTACATACCTTCACGAAAGCCTTCATGTGTTGATGAATAAAAACATTGTTTGAACAAATCCGTTGCAGCACCATGCTCTCCCTTTTTCTTGTTGGTCTTACTGCGGACATTGTTCTTCAAATGCTGGTAACAAAAACCATGATGGAAAGTTGGAAAAACATCACGAATCCCTTGTATCAAACCTTCATGGCGATCCGAAATAATAGTTAGTACGCGAGGACCCAAGATAGATTATAATTTATCCAAGAACCAATGCCAACTGTCAATAGTTTCACTTGAAACGATACCGTATTCCACAGGAAATATTCCTAGAGAAATAAAATAAACACAAAAAGAAAAAATCATTAAACTGACTGAAACTGCTATTGTGCAGGATCAAACCAGTTTCATTCTCTAATCTGACTTCACCAATTAAGGATAATCTAACATCAAAAAAAATTCTGAATTTCTTTCAAATTTATAATTTAATATCAAAAATGAATCTAAAATAGAAGATATACCATTATTCACATTCTTCCTGGTAGTCGCCATAAGACAACCCCTAAATTTTCCATTTAGGAAAGTTGCATCCAAGAACAATAACGGGCGACGATATTCGAAACCCGAGATGCAAGCATCGAAGGCTAAGAACAAACTCTTAAACTGGCCCCCTTCAATAACTAAATCAGCCCGACTTCCTGGATCGTTTTTCTTCACGGCTTCACACCACCAAACCAAGTCAGTGTATGATTTAGTGTCCTCGCCATACATTTCCTTCAAACATAATTATTTACCGTCATGCGCCTGATCGTAGCTCAATGTTAACCCATAATCACTTTTGAAATCATTAACAATATACCTGCATTTCTTGTCGGCATTCTGTTTGATCGGGTCAAATATCAAGCTCTTGACAAGTTCGCGCCTAACTGGGTCATCCTTTGTTCCGTCACTATAACCAGCACAACATGTATGTTCCCCATTATAGCTTTTGAGGAATAAATGACCCTTCATATTAGAAGTCTTCGGAGCTGCATGGAACCTCCAGTCGCATTTCAATTTCTCCTTGTAAAAACAATCCACAGTATACCGTTCTGGATTGCTATTGACGACTCTGACCTTGCGACCAAAAAAATGGTTATATTTTTTCAACAACAAGATGAGCTTAATCTCGTCCTCCATAAAAATCTTGACCAACACCTTTTATAATAAACTCTCATTCAGTGCCTTGCAAGATTTTTTAACTGACATCTTTCCATCGAATGCACGTTCTTGAGACATGGGGATATCTTGAGACGAAGAAAGTTCTTGAGAGGAAGGAATAAGTGACTGATCTGAGCTATTGTCTTTACCTAAAAGCAAATCCGTCATTGTAGGTTTACGATCAACTTTACTGCTGCTCGGAAGATGACAAGGAATAACCACTTGATTTGTAGTAGGGTCTGATGCTAAATGCAACGCGCTCATTGTAGGTTCACGAACAAAATCAGGAACACAAAGAGGAACACGTTCAAATAAACGAAGCTCTAATAAAGACAACTGCTTAACAATACACAATGATAAGAAAGATGAAGCTTCACATCACTGTCAACAACCATGCTTTTCCCCTCGTGGTCAAATACAAACTGAATTGAGTCTGGTGAAATATTATTCCAATAAGAACACACATGCGACTTCAATTCATCAACTGTTGACTTCATATTAACTTGGTATGGACATGCATCCGTATCCGGGATAACCACACAAAGAATATGAAGATCCATCTACAAGGAATATATAAACAACATTTATGAATCTGGATGTATTCAACTGAAAATAAAAAACAAAGACAAAACCAAATTAAACAAATAGGTTGACTAAAAATACAGGATGAAGCTAGTTTCATCCTGCTTTAAAAAACTGGAAAATAAATCAACTAGCCTAGCCTTCACCATCAGGTGCATTTAATACTGGTGTAAGACAAGCTAAACCATTGCAATAACCTAGTAGTTATAATAGTTCATTCGAGGATTCCAGACATCATGCTGAGTTCCGTAGAATTGTGACACTCATACCCATCATACCAGTTAGAGCTTTCTTCTATGCAAAAAAAGTAAGCCAATGCAATGACTGATGCTAGGACAATTCCTTACCCACAAAAGTAGTACATAAAAATACTAATTCAGTTCACATCCAAATTGAACAGACAAACTAATCACTGGAAATTCTAATATGAAACTGATCTCAGGAAACTAAGTACATGATGATATTATACCAAATTGAATACAATAACATAAGAAACACACATGATGATATTATACCAATTCAGTTCACATCCAAATAATGAAAAACCAAAATCACTTTAATCAATTTGGTTTGCATCTGTGTATATTGCATTGAAATAAATTACTAAACCCTAGAAAACATGATTCGGGACATAACAAATAATATCATCACGTTTAGAAGCACCAACTAAATCCAAAATTGGTTATTTGTAAAACCCTGGATAATCAAAATCAATAACTAAAACCAAAAATTAACAAAAATCCCATAATAAAAATTGCTAGAGAAACTTCATAATCGACAAACACAGAAATGCGTTACAACAATTAGACAAAAACCAAATCATAATTGGATCAATTGAAACTTCAAACTTACTGATTTGATGATATTAGATGATTTGAAAGTAGAGTATTCTAAACTTCGATTCAACAATCGTTAATCACCATGAAAATCTCTCTGAAAAAAAGGAATGAAGCTTGCAGGTGAGGAGAGAAAAAAGAAAGAAAAGAAGCTCGGAATATGCGTTTGTTGCTTCACAAAGAGAAAAAAAATCTGTTTGAAAAAAAAAGGTTTAAAAGGTTAAGGAGTATTTTAGGTAAAACGTATTATTTTATTTTATTTTATTTTTCCTCGGTGAAATATCCAGAATGGATAATTGAACAGTATTTTTTTGATTCTTGTCCATATAAACAGTATCAAAATCTACAAATCTATAGCTTTCATCATATCCGTACGTTGGGTCGGTTTTTGAAAAGTACACACGTGATATACGTGTTTCATCGACATTCATGAATCTAATCGGAAACTATTAACAAAGTTATAAGATCGAGAAACCAACTACCGAACCAACCAAACTAGACTCACGTGAGCACAATGGTACGTTCAAACGTGGACGGTCCGACTAGAAACGAGACAAATGCAGAAAAGGATTTGTTGCACTTTTCCTCTGAGTGCATCTTTGGTGAAGCTACAGTGCAAGGCTGCTGAGAGGGGTACAAAATTATTTGAGAATGTACCACAATACACTAAAGACAAAACATCCATTGTATTTAAGTTGGTACACTCCCAAGTAATTTGATACTCCTATTAGCAATCTTGTATGGATGGGGCGCTACATCACCATTTTTTCAGTTTTTTTGAGTCCCACATTGTTTCATGTTTTTAATTTTCCTACTTGTTCCCCGGTTAGTGTAATCTAAAAGGTGCGTAGTGGCTTAATAATAACATGAGAAATTGCATATTCTTCTTGACGACCACTCCCATGATGATCACAAAGTTAGAAGTTAGTTTGCATATCAAATTTTAAAATGAGTTCTATAAGTTAAAAGTTAACTTTATGCGTAGCAAAATAGTTTTGCTTATGACTTCTATTTTTGATTTCTATTTTTGGAGAAGCGGAAGTCATAAACGGATTTGTATTAAAACACGCTATTAACCTACTCCAGAGATTAGTTAGGCTCCTTAAGTGGCATGGGTAATCAGATTGTCATATACTTAGAGGGTCTTAATTAGGGGCGCAGCCAGTTTAAAAGGAGGGCGTGCAGTTGCACTTCTGCCAAACCGGCTCTCAAGCCTAAAATTTCAGGCGAAAAGTTTTAAGTACAGTTTCGTTTTCGGAAAATGGGTCATTTGTTCAAATATTTTTAAATCACGGTTCAAATGGACTAGTAAAAAATAGTTTGGGTGAAATGGCCAAAAAAAAAATTGCAGGATGAAACTGGATACATCATGTGTAAATTAAAAATAAGAAATTTTTTTTGAAAATGGGCACGATGAAATTGGTTACATCCTGCCTATTTTTACATTTTTGTCCATTTAAACAGTATCAAAATCTAATTATCCATTTCATCCAAAAATTGTTGATTTTGATCTTTTTAACCAAAAATGCTCTACTTCCCCTCCGTAAATTTTCTGGCTCTGCCCCCAGTTTTGGTATACTAGTATATCAGTATGTGTCAGCATTCACGTATATCTACAAAATAAATCTAACAGGATAACTTGGTACAGGTACCAGAAAATTGTCTTCATGGTATAATTACCTCCATTAATAGCTGCCCACTTTTAAACAGGTGCATCCAATCAACCTTTATTATCTTTTGTCCTCATCAATAAATCCTAATTCTTTTGAGGTTGTTATCCTAAATTCAGGATTCTCGTTACACCACTCATAATATAATAATCCTAATTAATCAGTGTGTTTGGTGTTATTAAGTTATTTCATGCCTAATTATTGTTGTCACCATTAAATTATCTCAAATCAAAACTTTAAATTAACACCTTAATTGAATTTGTCTCTCTGGTTGGTCGTTCCAAAGTAAGGTGAAGTGAACCACCAAAAATGCATTATTTTAAAATTGGGGATACGAAAATGACTTGCTCCTCCTAATTTATAATTGTAGATTAGGTAATAAGATTGAAAAGCTTAATGATAAATACGAACTTCTTTATTTGTTTGATTTTTAAACTTTTTGCTTGGATTTGTTATGAATTAAATATGAGCCAAGAGAGCTATGAATATGGACATTGTTGTTTTTTTCAGCAAGCCTTAACAGAAGAGAAAGGTCATTTATGCTATGTGGAGTGGGTGTGTTTTTATAGTATTTTAGAGCAACGGCAGTGGTACGAGTATAATCAAAGATCAAAAAAAAAACGATTAAATTTGAGTTCAGTTTGGTGTGTGACGCTATGGGTAGAAAACTAAATTTGGTCGAGCGTGTACTATACGTTCGCCTGGTGTGGGGCGTAAACTATACGTTCGCCCGATAAGATTCCAAAAAACAAAAACAAAAACAAAACAAAAAAAAATAAATGGGGCGGAGTTATAAAGCCCGCCCCATATAAAGTGAACAAAAATAAAGAGTGGGGTAGGCATAAACCCCGCCCCACCCAAAAGAAAAAAAAACCAAAAGAAAAATATATGGGGCGGAGGTATAAAGCACGCCTGGTGTGGGGCGGAGACTTTACGCCTGGTGTGGGGGCGTTAACTATACACCCCCTGGTGGTGGGGCGTTAACTATACGTTCGCTCGACTATATTTGGTTTTGGTCTTGGTCTTGGACTAAATATAGTCTGGAATTTTGTCTTTGATCCGAATTTTAATCGATAATCTGTCCGTTATGTCTCGTTTTTTGACCAAATATTTGGTTATACTCACCCACTGTAATTGCTCTTAGGATAGTATTCCAAAAGCAAAAGTATCCCATAGGGGAAGAAAAAACAGCCCCAGGTGTCTTGATCAGTTTCACAACAACACTGCTAAATATAGCTTCAAATCTTTCTGCTAAGTTTTGTGCATTGATTCATGCAACTGTTTTCTTTTAACACAGGAATTGGGGTGGACTACCCCAATCAATACCATTTCAGGATTGACCATCCCTTTCCGGCCATTCTCTCGTGTTATTTGGATATCACATAAAAAGTAATTTTTTGACTTAGTTAAATCGGATAACCAAAGATTAATTGGAAAATTTCCGGTTATCCTTTCGTATTGTTTGAATATCACATAAAAAATAACTTTTTGACTTGGTAATATCGGATAGTCAAACATTAATTTGAAAATTGAGCATCTTTTTTTATAAGAAAAAATAGGCAAGCTTAAGGGGAGTACAAACTTGAGCTAGTGGTATAAAGAGTACCGCTGACCCTATGATTAAAGTTCATACAAGCCAAAGCTAAGTTTAGAGAATTTAAGTTCCGAGGATAATTTTAAGGCCCACTAAAACAAAAGAAATGGTGTTGGCATTGCCATTTTCATCATCATTTTCTCTTCTGCTTCTCTCATGGTAACTGAGGTTGAATCTTCCTAACGCAGTGTGTTGGTAAAGCATGATGAGATGAACAAGAATTTCCATTTCAGCCTGGATTTCAACATTTGAGTACTGCATTTCTGTAGCCCAGTTGAAAGATAGATCAGTTCCTCTTGTTGCTCTCCGTTCTTTATTGTGTCCTGGATGTCCTCTATTCTTAATGTTGTTTCTTGCAAAATCCAAAAAGGTTAGTGCAGTGTAGTAGATAAGTGACTCATCCTCTTGGAGATGAAGGAAGAGGTATTTGGGGATTAATATCTTCATCTCTATTGTAGAAAACAATGTTATAAGAGCAGACATGTTGTTTAATGCTCATAGAGGTATGTCTGGCATTTAGCTGAGTGTGATTGAAGATAAAATCACACCTAACTTTCCAGATATACCAACATGCAGTATCATGAATATTGTCATTATTCGGAACCATTATTGTTTGAATCAAACGAAGAGTCGAACCAATCCATGAAGGTAGTGGTTGAATCAAATTCACCGTAATTTGCTGCAAATAGTTGACCTGACAGAGGTAGCCGCTGAACAATTTAAGAAAAGGTGAGTCATGATTTCTCCCCAATACTACATAGTTTGCAGCTGGGGTCAATGTAATGCAGGATGCTAGCCGTCTGTATATTTATAATGAGAAAATTTTTATTGACAAAAGCAATATCTATTCTTTAGATGACATCCCAATTCAGGGTTTGAGTATCAACACTATAAATATTGTCAATTTGTTTTTTGTAAAGAAATTTTGCAATGAACTTTCCGGAAGTTGTCATTTTCCAGTAAATTAAAATTAAAATAACTTACAAAAGCAGTTTTTTTTATATTTGCATCACCTTCGTAAAACAATTATTTCTGATTGCCAAATACGTTCTCAGACTCGATTCATTTCAAAAGCTCCTGTTTAAAAGAAAAGAATTTTTACTTCTTATCGCCAAACAAGCTCCCAGCCCCGATTCATTTCAAAACACTGACGGACCTACAGCTGGGCTAACCCGGGCTTTAGCCCAGGTAATCATCACAGCCCAACAACCTAAAAACAACCTAAAAATTGAAATGTTATACTGGGCCAAGGCTATTAGCGCACGTTGAGAAAACTTCTTGGGTCCGTCCCTGTTTCAAAAGCTCCTGTTTGAAAGATCGGCGTTCGTGATCGATATTGTTTAGGGCTTCCATCGGCACACCTTTTATCCCTTACAGTGTTGTTATTTATCAGGAGATCAAGTACTCGTGGGGACGTTCCTAGAAGTCAACCATGTGGTTGTTTGGCAATAGTTCACACAACTAGAAAAGACAAGTATATCGATGTCATCCGCGTGGTCGAGTTCCATGGTAGGTAAAAAAGTTGGCTAATGTGGAATTTTATACGTTAAAAAATGCTCGACATAATTGTTAAGTAACCTAGACTGTCATTCTATCCCGCCAATTATACGGTTAGTTAGGTACAAATCTGATGTCACATTTCATTATCATAAACTTAATCAAGATTAAATTATAGTAGCGTCATAAGATGCATTAGTTGATGTTTAATAATACAGGGATGCTATTCCACGCGCCAGTCTATGCCCTGTACTCGCCCAGCTGATATCGTGGCATTGGTGTGTACAAAACGACAGAAAAACTAAAGACCAAAGAAAGTCAAACTTCACTCTTTCAAAGTCAAGATTTTGCGTATTACGTTGTTGACTAGAGTGAAGCGGATCACACGATTCAGGACCGCAGGATTTGTCAAACTGCTGCTGCCAATTTGGAGCTTCTCTCAAACATTATGGAACAGAGTAACAAGAAGAAGATATGCTAGCTACCCATTAGCATTTACGAGTAAAAGAACTCTTTTTGGGTAATATCCTGGGTTAATTATCCTTACTAATGACACATTAAAGATAATTAATGACATTTTTATCACATTCAAAACAAAAAGTTTCATTTTTACTATCACAATGAAGATTCCAATGGAAACAGAGAGACATCAGAATAGTTTTAAGAAAAATGGTCAAAGTTGATCAGACCCGAAGAGGAAAAATAAAAGGTACTTTAGATTAATGATATCCAAGAAGAAATTATAAGAACTAATTCTGGAAGATTGAGTGAGATTAAGATAAGATGGTGATGAATTCCTCCTGCGTCCTCCAAGATGCTTCATGTGCTTTTCCTAACATGACCCCTCTCCTTCAAATCAGTTGTCATTTCGGCTAGAATTTCAGCTCTCTGGAGATTCCTCTGGCTTAGTCCGGACTCCGGAGCCGCAGGAGATACAAATATAATCATCAGAGAGTTCTGAAGAGCAATAGCATTTCTACAGAGTAAAAAAAGAAAGAAACTCCCACGTGAAATCTGGTTATTTTGCTTAAGTTGGGCATTCTGCCATTTTGGTCTGGACAGTGGACACGTAAGTAAGCCCAATAGCATTTCTAAACCGTTGAATTTTCCAATAAGAACTTTTTTTAGGAATTTAATTTAGTTTTTATTTTTAAAGGGAAGGAAATGAAAAGGCAAGGACTAGGTCGGTTCCTTGCAAATAACGTATCTTCCTTCAGGTTCGGTTCCCACTTAGGTTTGGATCTTTTATTCTCAGGTTCGGGTTTAAAGACTTTGACGAGGAGATAAGAACGACCCTACCCTTCTATCACACCACTATAAGAACTTTCATCACAGCCCCCAAACCCTTTCATTCTCTCTTTTCTTCTAAAAAAAAAAAAAACTCTCATTTTCTCTCTTCTCTGCAACTACTTTTCTCTCTTAAAACCTTCAATCTTTCAAACTGGCGATCGATAATCAAGAAACTGGAATCAAGGAAATCAAACCCAAGAACAGAAGAATCATGGTAAGTTTAAAAAAAAATACATTTTAATTTCTCAATAATGATTCCTTTTTGTTAATACTGTTCTTTGTTGTTTGAATTGATAACAGGGAGCTGGGGGACCTGATGAAGAAGATGGTGGGGGTGATAACAGATGGCCGCCATGGTTACGTCCTTTGTTGACAACAAATTTCTTTACTCAATGCAAGTTTCATGCTGATTCTCACAAGAGTGAATGCAATATGTATTGTCTTGATTGTATAAATGGTGCTCTCTGTTCTCTTTGTCTTGGGCACCATAAAGATCATCGTGCTATTCAGGTTTGTTTCTTCAATCTTCTTCCTACTTCTGCTTTAAATTGAATTTTGCCACTTGGGATTCGTCAAATTTCTTACCTTTTTTTTTAATGATTTTGTATTTTAATCTCTCAATTTAACTTCTAATTATTAGCTTGGTTTGTTTATTACAGATAAGGAGGTCATCATACCATGATGTGATTAGAGTTAATGAAATTCAGAAGGTATTGGACATTACTGGAGTTCAAACCTACATTATCAACAGTGCAAGAGTTGTATTCTTGAATGAACGTCCACAGCCTAGGCCTGGCAAAGGTGTCACTAATACTTGTGAAGTCTGTGAACGTAGTCTTCTTGATTCCTTCCGATTCTGTTCTCTGGGTTGCAAGGTAACAATCAATCCCAAAACCCCCCATTTCTCAACTGCAATTGCTTAATTTTCTTCATGGGTTTTGTTTGAATTTCAATGTGCTTTTCTCAATTGAATTGATTGATTGATTTGTTAATTTTTTAATTCAGATTGTTGGGACATCAAAGGATTTCTCAAAGAAGAAGAGGTCAGCTCCAGCTACGTCAGATTCAGAAGAATCATACACTAGTAGTTGCACTCACAGTCATCAACATCATCATCATCAGAATCATCATCATCACCAGCAGGCTGAGAAGATAAAAATCCAAAGCTTTACACCATCAACACCACCGCCAACAATGGTAAACTACAGAACTGCAAAAAGAAGAAAAGGAATTCCTCACAGAGCTCCAATGGGAGGAGGACTCATCGTTGAATACTAAGTGTCTACAAGTACTGAAAAGGAAAGTTAGTTTTTATTAATTGTTCACAAGTCCTCACGATACCTACTAAATACCACAATGTCCAATAGTGTTAGTGTATTTTGATGTTTAGCCCCCCCCTCCTTTTTGCAACACTTGAGCTTTTCACTCCAGAAGCCAGTGTTTGACAATAGGGTGTAAATATTAAATGTAGAAGCAAAAGTTTAATAATCAAGTTAGAAGGGGCAGAATGTGAAGTCAGTTCTAATGGAGGTACTTTATAGTAATAACAGTATACATAATAGTTTTGTATCTTTTGAAGGTGTGAAGTAAAATGTAAATATTTCTTCTGGATGTTAGAGAGATTATAGGGGGGAAATGTGTACTGATATATAAATAGAAATGAATAATAATAATGTCTATATTTATGGATGGATATGGAAATTTGTAATAAGTCTCTAATTTTGTGCGTATAGAACTGAAATTTCCATCTATTTGCTTTATTGATTTTGACTAGTTTCGAACAGACTTGTGAGGTACATATTTTTGGAGAAAACTGACGACATCATCCACTCATGTGGGGCCAGTTATTAGGCCGACTTGTGTGTACACGTGGCGGATGCTTTGTTGCCCACGAGGGAGATTGATAGATTCATTGAACAATCTTTCATAGCCGCCTTTCACGACGATTCGTTATACCCATAGCCGTCTTTCACGACGACTCCTAGGTTTCGCACGTGACAGTACATGTATTACCCTCTAATAGGAGGTAACTCCAAGCTTTTGGGAATCACCCGTGACCAGGATTCAGGATTATTTCGTTTTAGGTGGACAGTAATCGATGAACTGTAATGATCGTGAGTTATAAGCTTAATATAGCCTAATTTTATGATTGTTGTGGTTATTTGTAGCTAACTTTGAGGCTTGTGCTCATTTGCAACATGACTGCTGCATGGGGTTCCAAACTTCTTAGAGTTACTAGTCCAGACTCTAGGGACAAGAATTGTGTTGTTTTATGTAGAATAGATTGATAACTCCTGAGGCAGCCGTGAGTTACAGGCGGAGAATTTGGCTTAACCAAATATACTGTACATAGGCTCCAAGCGAATCAGAAACCCAACACAAACTTTAGAGATAAGGATGTGACAATATCTTAAACTGGTAAATATCTAACAACTTTAATTGAATTTGTTTTTTATGTGTAAACATGTACGATTTCTCTACTCCATAATATATATGATCTATATACAGGGATGGTGGAAGTGAATGGTGATGCAGTGATGGTGTCAAAGGAGCACACAAAAACTAAAGTTATAAAAGTGGAGCGGAATGTGGATATCTCACTCATCACCTTACAGAAAAGCCCCATCACTCAAAACTTTAGTATGCATAATGTTTTTCATTCCCATCCCTTCTTCTCTTCTTTGTTAAATATCTCCTTTTTCTTTCTTTCTCGCGTATATAAGTACTTCTTCTCCAATAATTGACTTTCCCCCCTCACTGAAATTCCGCCCACTTGTTGGCTAGTATAGTATATTGGTTCCATCTTTAATATGGACTACATACACGAATCAAGTATCCATCAAGTGGGAAATTTGTTTATTTGGAGGCGGGTCCCACACAAGTGTACGCATACATAAGCCATTAAGTCACTTGATTATTACTTAACCCTTATCTCCTGAGATAACTCTTAAACTCTGCTTTCATGCCCACAACACTACAATGCCTACTCCATCCATTTTCAAATACTTGATATCACTATAATACATTACATTGGTGAAGTTTCTTTCTAGCTAGGGATAAGTTGAACAGTGATCTTAGACTGCATCCAAACTTCTTCAAATGAGAATTTACTCGGCAATGACGAGGTTCGAGCCCCTATTTTAACAGTGGGATAGGAAATGGGAACATGATAGATTCTCATTAATAGAGTTTTTGAATGTTGAAGTCAGTGATCTAAATTCCAAATTCATCGGAACCAACATTTAAAACAAAATATTTTCGGAAAAAAAATATTTAAAAAATGAATAAATTTGCAGACTTCATTGGTCAATGGTCATTGGCGTTCACAATGTCGTCGTGCTTGGAAGTGGGCCCGGCCCGGGTGGATTAGTTCTGCCCACTCCACAAACCATGTAAGTTTCCATGATGCTCTTTCTAGAGATGACCAGGGACTTCAACACAATCACCAAGGACTCGTCTCTATTTCGAAAAGGGGCATGTTATTTGGTGTGAGTTTGTCTTTCTATGATGATGTACGAAGTTGTGGCGGTGGCATGTTCTTACTTGGGTAGACGCTTCTACATTTTGACACGTGAGTCGACATATTTTAAGATAATACCGGTTTTCCAGGTAAAATTATAGAGACATAAGAACATCCACAGTAGGCGAGTATAACCAAAAATTTGGGATGAGATCGTAACGCAGTGGGACGGAGTAAAGATCAAATTTGGACCAAAGATCAAATCCCAGATCATATTTGGTCGCGACCAAATACCAAATCCTAATATAGTCGGGCGTAAATTTAAATTACGCTTGTTGTTGGGCGGACACCCAACCATCCGCCCGTTCACTTACTCATCAGGCGGGCACCAAACCATCCGCCCCATTCAAAATGAAATTCATCAGGCGGACACCCAATCATCCGTCTGTTCACATTTCGTCAGGCGGACACCAAACCATCCGCCCCATTCAAAATGAAATTCATCAGGCGGACACCCAACCATCCGCCCGTTCACTTACTCATCAGGCGGACACCAAACCATCCGCCCCATTCAAATTTCGGGCGTAAACCAATTTTACGCCCCATTCAAGCGTACACCAAATTTACGCCCGTTTTCGTGCGGTGATTAATTTTACGCGCGACCAAATTTGATCTTCTCCCCATAACGTCACAGTACAGATTAAACTCATATTTAGTCTTTTTTTTTGGTATTTGATCTTTGAGTTTAGTCGTACCATTGCAGTCGCTCTAAGTAAGTTACCCGAAACAGAAGGACAGGTGGAGGAGATAAAGAAAGTTTGATGCCCAAGAAATGCTGTCATTGTCGACATTTCTTTCGTTCTAGAATTTTAGTTCGTGTGACTGTATTCTGCATATCATGTCGACACGTGTCTTGCTGTGAGCATCAATAAGTAGGTTCACTTTATTCGTTCTCCACCGTTCATTCTGCACTGAAAAGAATTCGTGGAAAGAACCATTTCCCATTTTCTTTCTAATTATCTTTGGGTCCGGATCATGGGACTCTTGATTTGAACACATAATTTATACACAATTTTATAACCGTCCATATACTTCAGTAGTAGATGCTAGTGAGGTGGCATCTTTTTTTAAGGCATAAAAACGTTATACGGCTTGAATCCAAGCCGAGCCGTTAAGAGCGACTGCAATGGTACGACTAAACTCAAAGATCAAATACCAAAAAAAAAGACTAAATATGAGTTTAATCTGTACTGTGACGTTATGGGGAGAAGACCAAATTTGGTCGCGCGTAAAATTAATCACCGCACGAAAACGGGCGTAAATTTGGTGTACGCTTGAATGGGCGTAAAATTGGTTTACGCCCGAAATTTGAATGGGGCGGATGGTTTGGTGTCCGCCTGATGAGTAAGTGAACGGGCGGATGGTTGGGTGTCCGCCTGATGAATTTCATTTTGAATGGGGCGGATGGTTTGGTGTCCGCCTGACGAAATGTGAACGGACGGATGATTGGGTGTCCGCCTGATGAATTTCATTTTGAATGGGGCGGATGGTTTGGTGCCCGCCTGATGAGTAAGTGAACGGGCGGATGGTTGGGTGTCCGCCCAGCAACAAGCGTAATTTAAATTTACGCCCGACTATATTAGGATTTGGTATTTGGTCGCGACCAAATATGATCTGGGATTTGATCTTTGGTCCAAATTTGATCTTTGTTCCAAATTTGATCTTTACTCCGTCCCACTGCGTTACGATCTCATCCCAAATTTTTGGTTATACTCGCCCACTGTGGATGCTCTAACCACCGTATATATCTATCCATATATGACTTCTTCTCTCTCTTTTACTTTGATTCTGCTTCAAGATTGATCCTAAGATTTAGTTCGTTGTTCTGAATTCGTACTAATGTATGATCTTTCTGTAGTAGTTTCTAGAAAGGTGGATAAAGTATATGTCGATTATTGCAAAGGTGTGAGGAAAGGAAAACAATGCTTTCGTTTTTGTGCTTTGTCCGGATTTCTTCTTTAGATCGATAAACGAAAAAAAAGGAAAAAAAGTTGCGACGCCTGAGAGATTCGAACTCTCGCGGGGAGACCCCATGTACTTAGCAGGCACACGCCTTAACCACTCGGCCAAAGCGTCAATTGCTGATCCAAGTCGTTGTTGTTAACTAAAGAACAAAAGAACAAGCCAAATGTGTTGGTTATTCTTACATTTCTTTGCACCATTAACTGCTACGTGAATTACCAGCAATTCGTGATCATTTTGATCAACTCTAACCGGAAAGGTATGAGGCCGTCTCCGGGATCCACCCCAAAATTATTTCTTAATAGATAGTGAATCTCTGTGTACAACACTAAACGATCTCAATGTGATTTGACCAATATTTCATCCTACTCCATCGACTTAAATAGAGTAGGATGTCCGAAAGAGACTAGAGTCTTTGGGTTAAGGTACCCTCTTAAATGTCTTTCTTCATTGAAATTTCTATTTGACCGAACAAAAAAAAATAAAAAAAAATGCAACTCTCTAGTATGTATTTTTACTTGCTGAACTAATTTATAATTAACAACCACATTGAGAAACTCGGGTCAGGAGAAATTAAATAAAATATTAATATCTTGTTTGGACTCCAGAAACAGAAGTAGAAGTCAAAAGTATTTCTGCTTTTCCATGTACCTTGGCAGTTACCTATTTTGATGCAGTAAAGAAGCAGATCCCCACCAAATTTGCTATGTCTGAAAGGAACTTACATGGGTTTACTCAATAAATATTTTTATTGATTTCCAAAGAGTTTAATGGATTTACAAAGTATTGTGTTATTGGTTATATATTTTTAAAATCTCTTTCAAAGTTTATGTTACTCGTTGTAGATTGTTAAAAGGTCTTCTAAAGTTTGTGTTACTCGTTGTAAACTTGAAAATTCAAAGACTTTGTATACTTACATGTTTTCAAGACTTTAAGTGACTTTTGTGTATATATTTGCCTTGACAAAAGTCTTGCAAAATATGTAAGATTTTGGAAGACTTCCAATTTTTTTTATAAAGATGTTTTTTACTCTCTTTTATTTTATTTTATGAATACAAAATCTATAAAACTCCCCCTATTATAGATGAGTATAAATTATATGATATGATTAATTATTTTAATTTTAATTATTATGTACAAATGTACAATAATAATTATTTTAATTTATTTTAAATTTTTTTATTATATTATTGGATGAATATTATTACATGAAACTAGTTGGAAGCCTAACAAGCTAAGCTCCAACGACATACTAATACATTAATTGAACAGGTTGCTGTGCTAATCTACCAGCGAGCCTCATGGGTAACCTAGCCAAGGGAGCCGAAACGGCGGGAGGGGGGCTGAGATTGTGTCACAAGGGGGGCAAACTAACACTACCTTCCATGTTAATTCCTGCAATATTACGCCAGTGGGGACTCGAACCTGTGACCTCCTGGAGCGCATTAAACTTTTGGGGAACGGGGATGACCTGCTGAACTAGGGGACCCGTTATTGTTACACTTTATTGTATTTTATTGAACAAAATAAATAAATTATATATATATATAATAATAATAATTAATTTTAATTTAGTTGAAGTTACCATAATAAATAAACTACAATAAATTTTGTATTTATGTCTATCATGCATATTTCCATATAAAATTTGTTTTTATAACTCTTCATGACTCTACAAATGTCTGCAAGACATTAGACAACTCTGCATAACTCCGCAAAAATTTGCTCAATTCTGTATAATTCTCGCAAAGTTATTAATTTTCATGACTCTTTTTAAATCTCTATAAATCCACAAATGTGTATATTGAGTAAGCCCTTGTTAGTCTTGTGGAAATGTAACCGCGTCAAACACGCACAAAATCATTTATTGGATGTCCCCATTAGCGGTTTGAATCAATGTCTTGGACCAAGACGGTTTAGAGCAGTCTGTTACCGCCTTGGTATTCTTTTGTTTGGTGAAGAAGGTCTTTGTTCAAGTTGTAATAAGCCTATGGATACCTTTGGAGATCATGCGTTACACTGTGTCAAAGATGTTGGACCCAAGTTCCGACACGACCTTGTACGAGATGTAATTGCTGATATTTGCTACAAGGCTGGGGCTCCTGCGCGTAAAGAAGTTACTTTGGGCTTCTTGTCAGATGATGATAGAGGTTTATGCCCTGCAGACATTCTCGTTCTTAATTGGGAAAATGGCCACAATGTTTGTATGGATGTCACATGCGTCTCTCCTTTTACAGGGGGAGGTTCCCATGCTTTTATCCCAGTTTAGGCTATCTCCAATGTTGTTTTGCGTAAGCACAATAAATACTTGGATAAATGCGTCTCTCATGGCTACGGTTTGGGAGTGTTGGCCTTCTCCACTTTGGGAGAACTTAGCGATGACACTTTTTGTTTTTTAAAAAGATTAAAAAATTATTTAGCCAATAATGATACTAATAGTGGCATATGTATAGTTTTATCCTTCATATACTAGGTGTGGCTATTCAAAAAGGGGTTGGTGCCCAACTTATTGCTAGGCTACCAACCAAATCTTTGTATGATCCAACAATGATTAATTAAGGATGTTTAATTTGAAGTAGAAATCAAAAACAAAATTTTAACTTTTTGTTTCTAGAATGCACCCATTTTTGATTAGAGTGTAAAGATTTATTTTTCCTGGCTAAATTGGGGCCTACTATGATTATTTTGGGCCTATAAACTACATCATCTACCTAATTGGAAATGCTAAGGGGTGTTTAAATTTGCTGAAACTACCAATTTACCCTCTAAAAAATATTAATACTACCAATTTACCCCTAATAACTCTTAATAATAAAACTTTAAAACAAAATCAGATTTTCATTTTCATCCTTTATAAACCGATTCTTCTCTTCTTCTTCTTCTTCTCCCTCTTTTTTTTCATTTTTTTGAAACCAAAACATCGTCGATTATCGACGATCCAAAAACGATTAGTCGTTTTTTTTCTTCTATATAATGACGAAACGAGTGAAGCATGCTACTAACCGAAACTATCCTAGTGCGAGTAATCCCGGAATTTTTCAAGCAATTGGAAACAAACTGAAGAAGAAAACGGTTGAGGAAGTTGAACCATCTTTGATCGCACAAGAGGAGGAAATGGGTCGAATCAGGTAATTTCTATCAACCCAATCCTCTAAACTAGGTTTTAGTAACATGCAATCGCTCAAAAATTAGAAAATTTGTAATCAATTTTTTCTGGGTTTACCAGAATCGGACGATGTTAATGTACTTTTGAACCGAACAGATTTGTTGTTCCTTTACTATTTGGAATACGAACCAAAGGAACTGTTCCAAGTGCGTGACTTATTGCAAGTTGGAGGCGCAGGGATACAGACGTAACTAGGTGAACTATTGGTTTAGTTGCTTGGTCTCAACTATACGAAGTTGGTTTATATTTTGTATAGCGGCTTAATTTTGAGAGTATTCAATTCTGGACAAGGTCCCGGGATTTTTCTGCATTTGCGGTTTCCTCGTTAACAATATCTTGTTGTGTCTTTTACTTTTCTATTTCCGCAATTATAATTGTTTTTATTATAATTAGAAGTAAAATACACAAACGTTAATTACTAATTACTTGATAGCAATCCTATTGTGTTTGGTTAAGTCCGAACCTATTATCAAGTAATCATACTTCGTTGTTGTATTATCTCGATCTTGTATCCATAGTCAATCACACAAGTTATCTTGTTGTCGTATTGTCTCGATCTCGTATCCATAGACGATCACACAAAGTATGAACCGATGCGTTGTATTGTCTCGACTCAGTCCACAGACAACCACTTTCGGAGAAAGGAATTTATAGGTGGAAAAGTTTTAGATTGAGGTATATTTGGGTACCCTCGTCTTTTCAAAGAGCAAGCTCATTGTTTTGGGACTTTATTTCACCCAAGAGGATATATAATGTACAACCCGACGAGAGTCGCAAGACAATGCGGATACATACAAAAAATCCCACAGGAGCACAAAAAGTTTCAAATTGATGAGAAAAAAACCAAGTCATTTGATAATAATATTGAGATTGTTCATGACCCTTTACCATCATGTAAATATTGGGATGACAGAAGGTTCAACGGATATGCTATGGATGGTTGATTGAAAAAAGATGATGAGGCAATTCCGGGTTACATGCCGTGGTACCTCAATATTTCACATACTCGAGTGATACGAGTAGACGAGAGGCCTCGGATAGAGGAAAAATATACAACTCTCGAATTCCTGGTGCGTATTACTTCTCAATTACGTTTTTGTTAATTGTTTTAGAATTATTTGTTTAATGTTTGTTGTTTAAAATGGAAACAGAGAAGACGAGTCAGTCACTTGATAACCCAAGCACATCTAGATATCAGGGGAGGGAAAAATGTTAAGGTCGATGAAAAATTGATTGATGAATTGAACAGTCTCGAAGATATAGAAGCGGGTGCAAAGTTTGGGGAACCGGTGGAAGAGGAGGAGACAAAGAAAAAGAGGAATAGAGTCGCCTCAAAAAAGAATTCTGAAGGTGCATCAAGCAGCGCCCAACCTTCTAAACGAGGACGAGGTGGTCGTGGTCGTGGAAGTGGTCGTGGACGTGGTCGTGGTGGGGATGTTGATGAATGAATTAAAATTATGTCTTTAACTATGAATAATTATGGTGTCAAAACTTATGTCTTAAACTTATTGTCAAATTATGTTCAGTTATATTCCTAGTTTATGAATGACTGAATCTGGTTTCTTTTAAAAATTGTTTGTGTTTGTCTAAGACGCGACAAAATAACCAATTACAATGTGTGTGTGCAAAAAATGCATGATTCTGGAAGTTTTTCAGTCACAATCGGTTTACATTTACCTGTATAAAATCCGATCCTAACAATTCTCCAGGGACACAGTTTCAGAATCGGGTTTTGAATATGCACCACATAGACCGATTCTGAAAATTTTGTTCACCTGGTTTTTAAGTTTTCAGAATCGGTTTATAAGGATACTTTTAAAGTCCGATTCTGACAAAACAAAAAAATTCAGAGTTTTGATAACCTTGAGAATCGGTTTATGTGGGCATCCCATGTAATCCGATTCTTGTGAGGAAAAGTGACAATGTTCCTATATCTTTGACAAGAATCGGATTACAAGTGACATATTAAAAACCGATTATTGAGAGGCAGATTTTGACAACCTTTATAATCGGTATATGTTTGCATCACATATAATCCGATTCTTGCAAGGAAAAGTGGCAGTTCTTCTGTAACCTTTTTTTTGCCAAGAATCAGATTACATGTGCAATGTTAAAATATGATTATTGAGAGGCACATTTTATATGATTTTGCAAGGACATGATCAGACTATGTGGACATACCTAAACTCCGATTGTTTGAATTGAATTTGAAAAAATTAGCCGTTGAGTCTTTATCTATATAAAGACAACCTCTTTGAGCCACTCCCACATCACACACTTAGCCTAGAAAATGGAGTGGGATCCGGAAGTATACTTGAAATGGGAACCGTATGAAGATTTGTGTATCGTTAAATCGTTTGCTAATACGTTCCGTGAAGTCCGAATGAATCTATTCAATGTTTTGGAAGAGAGTTAAAGAGTTCTTTTACGGGTGTACTGGGAATCCCAATAACCACAAATGGAGAGACTTGGCCTTTTGATTCAACTACATAAAAAGTGCAATGCGAGAGTATGATAAAGTTAGAAATATGGTGTACCAACATCATTCACAAGATCCTCTTGGGGAAAAAGTGAGTAATCCGATAATATTTATACTTGTGTCATCGTTAAAAGTTCGCATACTAACATTTAAGAATTCACTGATTTCAGCTGGAACATTTCAATGGGCAATGGAGAACTCGTAACGGGGAAACTAAGTTCATTCACCACAAAGAATATACGATGTTGTACCGACGTGCTCGGAGGTTCATTGACGAACATTTGATGTGTCAAATTCTAGAATACCCATACTGAATCCTATATATGTAATGCGCTAATTTCCTAAACTATGTAATGAATATTTTGTTTCTGAAAGTAAGGTATAATCGGATCATATGAGCATATAAAAACACCGATTCCTATAATCGGTTTATTTGGGTATTATAAAAATCCGATTTTGGGTTTACTTTATCCTTTGAAAAAACTCAACCCAGATCGGTTTACAACTGCACTAACATCAACCGATTCTGGATCGTGTTTTGATCTTTTTTAAATTTTTTCAAGTTTTGGTGATGAATTAATGGCAGTTGATTTCAGGGTTAACTTGATTGAACATCATTTAATCTCCAAAATTAGCACTAATCAATCAAGGGTAGTTTTATCATTTAGTAAAATAATTGGATAAGGGATTATCCATTCTAGGCCCCAATTTAGCCAGGTTATTTTTGGTTCGAGTTTTGTATAAAAATAACGTCACCATATCACGATAATGTCACCGTAACAATGTCATACAATCCTTCCAGATTTTACATATTGTTAGTTACATTCTTATGTCCAGAGTATGTGTTGGGTTTTTGACTATTGACTAGTCTAAAGTCTATAGAGTATAGTTAAGGGTAGTTTGGTATTGCTGTGAATTACAGAAAAGCGCTTTTCTGTTGTATTGTGTTGTGCGTTGTTGTGATGTGTTGTGGAAATAAATCGGCATGACGTTTGGTAAACTATAATTTAAAAAGCACTGTGCAATTAACAAACTGTAAATTCTGTTTGGTAAACTGGTATTTAAAAGTGCTGGTGATGTAGTTAATGACGAAAATAGACATATTTTCAAAAACTAGTTTTAAATACAATTTTATTATAATAAATTATATTTCTAATTTTAACATATTTAGTAAAATATAAGTGATATTTATTTTATTTTATTTTTAATATTTGGAGCCCAGCTTGTTGCCAGGTTACCAACCAAAAGCTTTGTATAATGATTAAAAATTATTATCTCCTAATTAAAGAAACAAAATAATATATTTTTAATAATTTTTTTATTATGGTTTGCTTAGAAAATATCATTATTTTAATATTTATTAAATTTTTTATTATTTCAAATAATAATTTTTAATTATTATTATATTTATTATATTAAACAAAAAAATGAAAAGAAAGGAGAAATAAAATAAAATTTAGAAATATAATGTTAAATGTACAATATTTGAGGGTAAAACTTGTCTTTATAATAAATTAACAAGGTTAAAATAGAGAATCAATTAAATTGAATATGTGGGTCCACAACTTCTGCTTTTCCAGCTTTTAAAAGCTAGTGCTGAGTAGCTTTTAAAAGCAGGCCTAAAATGAAAGTGTTTCTCTCCAAAAGCACTTTGAAAAGAATTTACCAAACACAATTTTTGGTAAAAATTTGATACAACTTTGTTACAAAGTGCTTTTGGTTGAAAAAAAACAATCCAAAACGGAGCTTTAGACAGGCCCACATATAGTCTCACAGTTACCTCCAAGACTAGAGGAAAGATGTCGGTAACTACTTAAAGAGAGATGATAATTTTTTTTCGGGAGCATTTCCTGACTTAATTTCTCCACCATTAGCTCCAAATATATGGATGGTGAAGATCAAAATGAAATTCTAAAAAGTTAAAAAATTTATTATCAGCCGTCAATCCACTCACATTTATGTGGATATCTCTCACTCATCACCTTACAGGTTTGTCTCCGAAGAAAATGCAACTGCCCATCACTTGACTCGATAATGTTTTTTCATTTCCATCGTTTCTCTTCTATTATGCACAACACAACAAGATTTTTATATTTGACGGGAAGTCTTCCCACCGTTGTGGAAAAATGCCGCTTGAAATACGATGCGAAATGTTCTAGTTTATACGGGATTTTATCATCCTAATGTCCTCCCCACACAAATCAAATTATTCTGGTTTAAAACGCACCAAGCCGGGGTGATTAGTTGGTTCAAAATATTAAACCAAACAAATCAAGATCACCCCAAAACTTTGGGACCTCAAAATAAGGAGATCTCCATAGAGTATGCGTGTAACTGAGAAAATCTGACGATTTTTTTTTTAAAACAAAGCCAAACTATATTACATAAACATATTACTTACATCATGATTTATGTAAGGAAATACTAAGTCAGGTGGATAACCTCACCACTTCCCACATAAATTCTGTTTTCGAGCTGTCTTTGCTAAAGCATCTGCAGCTTTATTACAAGACTTGTAAACAAACTCACAAGACCACATAGGGTAACTATTACACATATTAACACAATTTCTAAGAAGAGGTAAACACTGCCACTGACAAAGACTAGTTTGACGCTGTAAAAAGTTACTGATACTCAGATTGTCTGTCTCAAAAATGACATTAGACCAGCCATTTGAAGCTGCTATTTGCATAACTTCTAACATAGCCCAGACTTCAGCTTGCTCAACATTTATACCTCTTTTCAATGTTCCTCTTCCCATGACATAGGCCCCTGCAAAATTTCTAGTTATAATACCAATACCAGGAGGAACCCGAGGCAGATGTAAGTTGTAGTTCTGTAAATGATACTGATCATGAGCAACAAATGATGTATCTAAATGATGTTGTGCCCTGTAAGAGTTTATCTGATGTATGACAGTTCGATGATTGGGTGTTATACTGCTGAAAACAGCCCAACATCTATGTTTCCAAATGAATCTGACGAGATATTTGATACAACGATTACAGGAAAAATTCATCAAGATTGGATGCATACAATGAACGTCAATATCACCTTTATTACAGGAAAAATTTAAAAGAACATTTCCCGACGCCTGAGAGATTCGAACTCTCGCGGGGAAACCCCATGTACTTAGCAGGCACACGCCTTAACCACTCGGCCAAAGCGTCGGTTGTTGGATCATTTATTCGTTGTGGGTTGAAGGCTCTAATAGAGAAGTTAAAAGAACTAGCCAAATGTTTTAGCTGCATTTGCTTACATTTCTTTGCACAATTAAGTGCTGCATGAATTTGTTGTAACAATCAAATTTTAATATTGTACTCGATTGACTTGGTTTTGCTTATTAAGAAAAATAGAGAATGCAACTCTAGTATGTTAATCATATCTAGAAAACACAAGCAATAGGAATATTTCCCGTTGTCAGGAATCACAGAGGGTACTCAAAGGGATGGTGTCAAACCAAATGTCCTCCGAAACACTAATATCTGACCCATCACCAAGTGCCCACTTTGTCAAAGACCTGTGAGTATTTGCAAACACAATTTTTCTTCTCTACCAAGCAGCGGATGCTCCTAATCAAGCTTTTTGTTTCAAATTAGACACCAATCAAATTCAGCTGCGCTATGTGCACCAAATAATATTTTCTATCTATATTCTAAGATATAATTTGTACTAGCTAGGAATAGTCAAGTGCACGTTAAGATTTGAGCCTAGCAGGTAACAGGAAGGAAAAGAGTAATTCATCCCAATTCAAGATATTATAAATAAAATCTCTAATCATAATTAGAACAAGAACAAAACACCTGCAGTTAACCCTAAAGCACTTGAAATCTTACTTGAATCAAATAAAATTGTCTAAAACATAAAAAAACAACCATGCGCACAAAGTTGAATTTTATTTCAAATCATTCGAAAGCCCACTGGTTCTGCCTCCTGACTTCCTCCTCTTCCTCTTTGATGAAGTCATTCTCGATGTTGAACGTCTGGCGGATCTCCTCCGGTGTCTTTCCCTTGATCATATCTGCAACTTCCTGGCAAGTCAGATTTAGCAAGTGCTTAATATCCAGATAATTTGCAGCCAAAATAAGATCAAATAATGTAGCTTGATCGACTTTAAGAAACTCCGCGTCCCATTTCTGAAGCTCTGGATCCTCAGCTTTACCATCATCCTTTTTAGGAATATCATCAACATGTTTCTTGCAATATTCAAGAACTTTAGCCAAAGTATTGCCTGCTACATTGGGTAAAGGAATCCCGTTATCAGCACAATCGTCTTCAATCATATGCTTAATGGTTAGAGATTGAAGAGCAACAACTTCTTCAACATCAAAAGAAGTTCCATCAGAACTGTTGGGTGCAATAATCAAAAACAAAGAAAAATCAAATAAGCAAAAGTTATTGATACTTAGCTCCTTTATAATGGAAGTGATTGCTTTGACGAAACGAACAAGCTCCCCGTATCTCCGCAACAACACAAGGTAAAACTTTGGAAAATAGAGTGAGTCACGTGTTCAACACGCTGTCCTTAAGACATTAGCGCCCGGCTACACTCAAGAGTGATGCTATAGCCCTCACAGGACGGATATCTCCAGGATAAAACACCCTAATACACCTACTACTAGCATATGTAGTAGATGCTCAACTTGAGCTTGGCAACTCCGAAAAAACCGTTAAGGAAAATCGCGAATGCTTAAAAACCGCTATAAAATATTTTCCCTTAGGGGTCCCTCTAAAATATAGAGCAACCCCTTTCCCATAGATTTTACAAAAGTAGTGAATTTCTTTATATAATTGACAAATACAACTTAAGAAGAAAAACTCCCCGATGTGGGACTAAAAGCTTTATATAGTTTCTTAAAACTACTAAAAATTGGAAACTCCACGATGTGGGACTAAAAAGTTTCATTCACAAAATAAAACAATAAATTATAATTTTTTATTAAAACTTTAAAAAATTATTTTTTTATTAATCGTTTTCCAACAAGAACTCCTCAAGGTTAACATCTTTGAAGTCGACATGATTAAAAAAAAATTTAAAAAGAAAGAAAACTAAGAAATATTGGTTGAGCAGAGAAAGAAAAGCAGACGGTGGAAGAAGCGATCGTGAGAATTCAATACCTTAGTTCGCAGGTATGTATGCGAACCCTAAAACTTGAACGAGAAGGATTGTTATTTTCTAAACAAAACTAGTCATAAAACACCAAGATGACCAAACTTGTGGTACAAAAAATCCAGACATATTATTTTTAATAAATAAAAACCATTTGATTAAAAAGTGACACAAAAACCCCGTAGCAAAATATAATGAGTAAATTTAGTTTTTGTTAAAAAAAAGCCAAAAATACCCTTTTAACATTCTCTTCTTCTTCTTCTCTCGTTTCTTTCTTCGTCTCCTTCTCCGCACCACAATCACCACCAGCAGCAACAATAGATCTCCACGAACACCAGCAACAACTTTATTCTCCCCCGACCACACTACTGCACCTTCGTATTTCACCACTACCACCACCCTCCTCTGCCTCGTTCAATTCCTTCACCACAAACACCATTACCACCACCGTAAACACCACTATCCCCAACTCCTCTCCACCTCACAGCAACTATAATCAAAACCCTACTAGTTTCATCTTCAAATTCAGAAAGAAACACAGGTGGATCTGGTGATGTTGCGATGTTTCTATAAGATTAGATGAAGAAGTTGTTGAAATTAGGGTTGCGACTGTAACTGCAATTGAAGAACAAGAAGAACAGAGATAGGTTGGTGACGAACTGATGATTGAGATCAATTTTCAAGGAAGGGATGATGAAGTGGTGATGTTCCTAACAAGGGTCCGAGGAATTGGATCAATCATATCCCACCTAAAAATACCTTTACAGACACAAATCGTCTCAAGATTTCCAATCAAGACTTTGGCTTGGATTGAATCTAATTGAATTTGAATGTGTACCATCATTTATTCTAAGATGCTGGCATGATTTTGATGAAGGTAAGATTTTTATTCCATTAGGTTCATCCTAATTTCATTTTTGAGTTTGTAGAAATGAATAAAAGGAATAGTTTTTGTACTGTTCAATTTGCTTAGAGAGGGAGACAGATAGAGGATTTGAGCTAGGTTTGGTGTCTGTTTGATTTGGTTTTTTGGATTTTGATTTTCATTTCACATAGTTGTGGTAAATTTTTAAGCTTTAGATTTTCTAGATTTACCAAATTCCACACAACAATTGATATACCAGTTAGAGCTTGGTGACTACTTATTCAATTTGAACTAGTCTTATTACCCTCTAGGATCACAACATCTTGAATCGGTTACTTTGTTGCTCTTTTAAATCATAGTAGGCGGCGCCCGATGAAACATTATCGTCAGGAGGGTTCAATTTTCGATTTCATTGTTTTAGTTTTGGAGCTCATAATATGGTTGCTGGTATATTTTCTGTGTTCTTGGCAGGAGTTTTGCCACATAGGGCTTGGAGAAAAGACATATCTTTAATTGAGTAGTCCCCCGAAAGAAGAAAAATTTGGTGAGTTCAAATTAAAATGGTCTTTGGCAACCACCCGAAACGCTAGTGATGACAGTAGCTGGGATTTTCATTCTGTGTTTCAGTATGATTTGTCCATGGTGGTTTGCGAAAAAGAAGGATATATCTGAAGTTAACCTTGCCATGGAGCACAGTGCCAGTGAGTCAAAACTGTTTTTTTTCCTTTTATAGTGTTACTTTCGTCTTGTATGCATGAGTTGTTGTCGCTGATTCAACCTGTGGTGTAGGACATTTTATAGGCCAAACATGCTTTCATTGTGAAATGAGCTTCCGACTAGGATTCAAAAATTACAAGTAAAAATGTGCAAATGGATATGGTTCCACTGTGAACACTCAAGACAAACTTTCAGAGTTTGGGTTGGTTGGGTCACAGGCAAAACACATTTTGTGTCATCTTGTTTATTATACTCCGCCGAAAACCTTGAATCTATCATGATGAAATTCCAATAATAGGATCGTTAATTACACTAGGTTACACTTCTGTTGCGTTGTTACAAGATATTTTGGTTGGTTTTTACTATTCAAATCAACTTACGTCAATTCAGACTCTTTAAATCCTCTAACCAATACTTCACTTTTTTTTTTTGCATTAGATTCAGCATCCTCACCAGAAGCAAGTACTGCTTCTGAAAAATTTCCGGGCAGCCCAATTCGTGTGCCAGCCAGCCCATTTCGAGTGCCACCTAGTCCTTCTCGATTCTCACAGTCATCCAGAACGACTGCAATTGGATCTATACATCTAAATATGAGTCAGGTTATAAAAACCAACCAAAATTTACTTTAACTTTTTCTTCAATTTCATGCCCTAAATTTACTTTAACTTCTCCTTCTTCAATTTTTACCACCACCCTCCTTCTTCACCACCACTAATAACAAGCAACGCCGTTACAAACAACTGAAAATGAAATTGAAAATTGGTATGAATTGAAACTGGATTTGTCAAAATTGGTCTTCACACCAAATTTCAAGTTATTCTTTTTATAAGCCAACACAGGTTATTGCTATTGGTGTGGTCAAACAGAATGAACCATGGTTTGTAATTTTTCTTGCAGTTGAATTCTGACGAAATCAATTATGGTTTCATATTATTTATGATGAAACCAAAAATTGGTTCCATCGTATTTATGATGAAACCAAAAATTGGTTCCATCTAATCTTATCCTTACTTAAATTGAATTTTGTTTATGAGTTTGAATTGTTGTTTTGTTTGATAATGGATTAGATGTATGCTAGGATTTGTTACATAAAATTGAAGAAAAGACCTGAAAATGGTTAGTTTTTGTATGTGTATATAGGCTCAGGAGTGGGATACTTGCTCTGTTGGATGTCAATTTTGGACATAAAAGTGGAGATGATAAGATGCCGGATGCTGCGTTTGGTCAACCTGGTAATGGAGTGCCTGGGATTCTTCCGACAATTGAGTCGTCGCATTATTATTTAGAGAATAACGTTGCTCCGGCACGAGAGTGGGTAAGCACAATCCAAAATGTCTTTTTAGAAATAAAATTGATGCACTAGCTAGTTTTGTTAGTTTGATAGTTCAGACTTTAGACGATGAATTTGCAAGATTGTGGCTATATGTGAGGAGATGAAACTTTTTTTAGGTTATCTTTGGATTGGTGATCAACTTGATTTTGGATTGTCTATTGAGAATTTACTTTTTGTTCATTTTTGAGTATTTAAGTTGTATCACTGCTTGCTGATATTAGTTCACTTTGTTGCAGGCTGACACTCAGTTCGCACCAATTATGGTTTCATCGTATTTATGATGAAACCAAAACCGATTTCATCGTATTTATGATGAAACCAAAATTGGTTTCATCTAATTTTTGGTCGGTGGTGGTGGGCGGTCGTGATACTGGTGACGGTGCGGAAGGTGTTGGTGGTGGTGCTGGTTTTGGTCGGTGGTGGTCGACAGTGGTGGGGGCAGCAGCGCGGTGGTGGTCGGTGGCGGTCGGCGGTTGTGGCGCGATGATATTCGGCGGAGGTAGCGGCGGAGGTGGTGGTGGCGGCGGTGGTGGTGGTGGCGGCGGTGGTCAACGACGATGGTGGTGGCTGGTGGCGACGAAGGTGGTTGGCTGCGGCGGTGGTCGGTGGAGGCGGCGGTGGTGGTAACGGTGGGCGGTCGTGGTGCTGGTGGTGGTGCGGTGGCGGCAGCGGTGGCTGGAGGCGGTGGCGGTCAGTGGTAGTGGCACGGTGGTGGTGCTGCTGTGGTTTGTTGTTGTTGGTGGTGAGAATATAATAAAAATTAAAGGTGAGGTTGATTTTTTTTTGGGTGATTTAAACTAGAAAGATAATATGGACAGTTTATGTTGATTGGGGTTTTTGTAAACAATTTGTTTTGTTGGAGTTTTTGTATATAGATAGTGATAGCTTTGGGGTTATAACTCGCGACCCGTTTTCTAAACGGCAGGATGTTTTGAAGGATGTTTAAGATTTGCAACTTGGGCCTGATCCAGTCATATAGTTGGACTTGGTTTACACCCAGCAAGTTGCAACTTATTGATTATGGATGCACTGGTCTAAAGTACACAAGTAATTTGAAATTGTGCCCTTCGAAAATACTGTCGTGTACTTGTGCGGAATCTTGTTTCTGCAACTTATTACAACTCCTTAAATATGACTTACATTGTCGAACTGTTGATCTACTCATGCATCATATGACAATAGCATCAACTATACTGGTCTTTCCTTAAATTCGAAAAGTTGTTATGGATCCCTAAAGAATTGACTATACTAATACGAGAAACTTGATTTCGTTGCATAAAGGGAGCTTTTGAATTAAAACGATTTCACATCTCCAGTAAAATATACTCCACGAGCACAATGTATTCTAAGGCCAGACACCATGGTAAGCGATTTTGCTTCACTATAGCTTAATTATAGAAAAATCAAATCATTATAGTCTTTCATGTCGCTTAATTAAGTGTCGCGATATCCTTTAGCTACAGTAAAAGAGTGATCACATCTAATATACCTTGTAAGGAAGGGAAATGACACGAAAATTCAGTTTCCGTGTGATTTTTTACTTTGCGGAAACTGAGTATTTTAATGGATACTGAGTGTCCGTGGGATTTTACATGAAAATTGAGTATCCGTTTCTGGTTTTCACAATTTTACACTAAAATTTCTCCTTTTCACACTTTTTTTTACTAAAATTCTTTCTTTTACCTATTATATTTCCTTTTTTCCCCTCTTAATTATCTTATAACCTATATAATTACTAAAACCGAGTTTCAGTGCAGTATATCTAAGGGATGGCACACCATATATCATAGTAAGGTTGTCCTAAGACCCTTTTCCCTTAGCTTTAAAAAAACTATAGTTAAGAAAAATCCCTCACCATGGTGCTTGGCCTAACAGCTTAAAGTTATGAAATTGAGTATCCGTTTCTGGTTTTCACAGTTTTACACTAAAACTTATCCTTTTCACACTTTTTTTTTACTAAAATTCTTACTTTTACGTATTATATCTCATTTTCCCCCCTTTTAATTATCTTTTAACCTATACAATTACTAAAACTGAGTTTCGGTGCAATATAGCTAAGGGATGACACACCACCATAGTAAGGTTGTCATAAGACCATTTTCCATTAGCTTTAAAAAAGTTATAGTTAAGAAAAATCCCTCACCATAGTACTTGGCCTAACATCTTAAAGTTACGTTTCTGGTTTAAGATTGAAGGTCATTTTGGGAGCTTAAAATTACTTCAGGGAAGCCAAGGTATTGTCACTCTGGAGAATCAGTGGGATATGTAATATCTTAGGAGCGTTGAAATGACTATTTACCTTTTATGGTTTAACATTATCTAATGTTAAAGTTTGCGGACAGCCAACTCAAAACCAATTGGCAATGAGTGGAGCAGCTCTTCCATATTATATTTTAAGTTCATTATGCGGAAACTAGCGACGTGGGACTATTGTCCTTTCACACCCTCCCTCACGTGTAAGGCTAGTCATTCAGCCTAACACGTGGACCTACGTACGTGTGGGTCATTGGTGTGCAGGTGACATTCGGTCACGGTCCACCCCACATACAGGTCATACGAGTGACCAGTCATTCGGTCACGGGTGTACATGTGACATTCGATCAAGGTGGCCAAAATCGGGCCTACACCCCGCGTACGGGCCTTGCTCTGATACCATGTTAAAGTTTGCGGGCATCCAACTCAAAACCAATTGGAAATGAGTGGAACGACCCTTCCATATTATATTTTAAGTTCATTACGCGGAAACTAGCGATGTGGGGCTACTGTCCTTTCACATCTAATTAACACTTCCAACACATAACTTAATTTATCTATGAACTAAATTCATTTTCAATATCTGTTAAGTAGGATTCTTGACCAGAAAATTAGTTATCTTTTTCAATTGATTTTTCTTAAATACATGTAAATTAAAAAGTATGGTCAAAACCCTTCAGGTCGTTTAGCAAATATTCTTTATTTACGAAAAATACAGTATAATCGTTCGGATGTAATCCAACTAGTTTTAGGTTGCATATGTAATTGACTAAGTCCAACCTAGCAATAATATGATCCTTAAATCAATCAATAAGAGCTTCTCTTAATCAATCAGTAAGAGTTTCTTCAATGTTTGTTGTATGTATTTCCTATGTGGCAACATAAATAAGACATCCTCTTTCTGATTTTCCCTTAAGTTTAGGTGAAAAAAATAATTCATCTCCAATAGTGTTGTTTGTGATCATTTATTTAGTAAATGAAGAATTTATTTTTAGTACTTTTAAGATTTTATTAGAGCTAAAAATAATTATTTTTTGCAGTAGAACTGTATAATTATAGGAAGAGAAAGAGATAGAAGCATCGAAGAGATTTCTATTGATAATGGACCAACCTTATTACATATCTATAGTATCCTTTAAATACATGGAAAGGTAAACCCTAACTATATAGATGGGCCGCACATCTATGGGATGCAGGCCCTACAACACTCCCCCTTGTGCGGTCCAATAGAACTTCATATCCAGTGCTTCACATATAACGCTTCGAATGTAGTTCTTCAATGTCGTCCTCTCTCTGAATACTTCCGCAGAAATCGATTGCCTCATTAAAACTTTGACCAGTAAAAACCCAGTGGGATAAAACCTTGGTACAATTCTTCACATGTAGTACTTCACATGTTACCTCGTACTTTACATGTAGTTCATAACATGCAATACGATCTTCAAAGATCGACGAGTCTAAGTTAATTTCCTCGTTCAAACTTCGTCCGGGAAACCCAAAAGGACAAAACCTGAACTAAAGAAAAAGAGTACAATATTACGTAAACGTAGAACATAGTTAGACTTGAATATGTTGCCTCATTAAAACCTTGACAAGGAAAACCCAATGGGATAAAACCTTGACGAAGGGAAAAAAGTACAACCGGAAAAATGCAAGTAAAGGTGATCCGTTGCAGATGATCACTTTGCTCCGTTGAAGTTGACTAGTTGCTTCACAACTTCTAAGGCAGAAAATCCTAGTGGGAAATACAATAGCCTTAGCTGGAAAATTACATTCCCGGTGTTTGTTGTTGTCTCATTAAAAACCTTGCCGAGTTACAAAACCCTGTGGGAAAAAGCAGCATCAATGAAGGAAAATAGTTCAACACACCATTAGATGCTCCCATGATGCCAGACAATTTTCACTAGTCTAATACATTCAGAAGAAGTTTATCACACTTTACTTTGGTGACTTAAAAGTTTATATGACCTTGTTGTTGATTCTGGAAGTTACGTTGCTTAACAGACTATCGCGTTTCATTTCTTTGATTCTAATATTATCAGTAATATCAACGTAATCTTTATGTCTTCAACGTTCAACATACTTGATGCTTTTAGTGTTGTCTCGCTAAAAACCTTGTCGAGTAACAAAACCCTTTGGAAAAAACTATTCTCGATCGAAGGGAAAAAGAGTACAACACAACTTCAATTTCGAAGTAAAATATGTCGACATCATATCCTTGGATCCTCCCCCTGATGTCGGCATCTCCCCCTGATTACTTTCATAGTTGTTCCAGACAGTTTCTTCAGTCATGTATTTTTCGAAACTTAATATTGGTAATGACTTAGAAGATAATCTACCATATCTCCCCCTGATTACTTTCGTTGGAGAAGAGATTATTGTTCCTTCATAATCAACAAATTTTGGATTGCACTTTCATTGGTATTCCTTTTAATGTCTTTGTAGGGATAAAACAAATTTATGTCAATGGTTACCTTTAAGTACATGATTACATTCACTATACGATTCCAATGACGTTGCGTTGGCGCTGAGATATATCTAGCTAACAAGTTCACTGAGGATGTAACATTTGGTTGAGTATATTATTCTAATTACAATAATGCGTCTATTATACTTAGATAAGGAAAGTTCATCTTCCGACACAACTTCGTCATCTTCCTTTAGACGAATTGGTCATTTATGTACATTTGAAACTCGACTAATCATGGGAGTGCTAGCAGGATGCATATCCTTGTTAAATTTTCTGATAATGGACATATACAAACTGGTGGAATAATATACCACAAGCTCGGTCTTCTAGTTCAGAACATAGATAAGATCGAGATTTCCCAGGATTTTCATCTTAAATTCAGATTTTAAATAGCTTGTAAGATCTATTATTCCATTAAGAGTACTTATCATGTCCATATCGTTGACATAGATAGCTATAATTATGAATCAGGAACTTATTTAATATGCATGGTACAAAACTGTACCTGTTTATCCCTTCCCAATCTTATAGTCACTTAGACGGGTATACCACATCCGCCTGATTGTTTAAATCCATAAGTGAGTGTTCCAGTGTAACTGCAAACACATTCTGTGGTTTAAAGTCATTCGACTTGGGAAGAAAAAGGCCATCATGCACTTTTGCAAATATATTCTATCTCTTGATTCTTTCAGAGATACGTAACAACCACATGCATATGCTGCATTTCAAGTCTTTTTGAAATTACCAAGATAACTAAGTAGCGGAACACTATAAAGTTCATTACAAGATAATAATTCCAGGGCTTTGTGAGAAAGCTCGTGCCACAAGGAGTGTATTTATACTTTAAGACTGGTTTCTTCTCATTATGCTTTGTGACAAATTAATCATGTATATCCCACAGGCTTTATACTAGGTTGGTTAGCACTAGCACACCAAATACCTGTATATTTGTCAAAGAACTAAGTTCTACCTGGATTGCATAGGCCAAATACGCTATTTATTTGAAATTAATCAAATAAAGCGTGGTTCGATCTCATTGTGCTCTACTTCTTGAGCAACTATTTATGGATTATATCATCACTGTGCACGCATGTTCCTTCCATTGACTCATGTGCATTGTCATAATCCGTTAAGATTTCATTGTTCTCTAAAATCATTTAAAACTTCAGAGCGTCCTCCAGTATTGGTTCATGGACATAGTCAGAGACAATCAAATAAGATGATTTCGTTAATGATACAAATTAGTTTGTGACTTACTCATCTACTTCCTTTCTAGGCGAGCACTGATCGAACTTGGTGGTCTCTCCATCTTTCTTTATGGAGCCACAGCCGGAACTACACTTCCACCAAGTGTAGTTGAAACACCTTAGTTGATGGTGTACCCCATACTGAGGATTTCTAACCTTGCAGGAATATTTGCAGCCGGTATGTGTGATCTTGTCATGTTGCCGATATCAGTGCACTTTCTGGCATCGATTATTCTTTGTCACTTCACATTTACATTTGTAGAGTACAACAATCAATATGAGACACAGTGGGAACACACCACGACAATTCCTATTGTTCCCTTAGAAAATACGTTTTATTATCTCCCCCTAACGACGGGAAGATTGTCTCATTAAAATGACAACCCGCAAATCTAGCGGTAAGAGATCTCCTGACAAAGGTTTTAAAAATGCGGATAATTGTTGGGAACTCATTTCCAACATAACTACTTAACAGTTTTGAAGACCCATCATAGTACGATGTGGAATCGTAATGGCACATGTATAGTGCAACCAAAAATGCGTAAGAACACAAATGTCAGGCTTAAATCGAGTTACCAACTGGTACGCAAAAAAATGTTGACTAATATTGGGGTATAAAAACTATTTAAGTAAAGATGCGCGTCATATTGCATATCCTCAAAGCAATAAGGTAGGTTAGTACGCATAACCTATTCCTTAGACATCATCTGTAACATTTGATGGTAGTCTGTGCGAGACCAATGGGTATAAGGTGCTTTACACTGATCCTATTAAACATGCAATATTCATCAAATCCTTTTGATGTACACTCGCTAGCATTTACAATGGGTGGTGAGCCCTTACATGTTAGAAGTGCTAGTAGTTTTCCATACACAAAATTTCTTGGGAACTATAACTAGTTCAAAATGTCAAAACATTCACCAGACCCATAAGTCACTTTAATGATCCGCATTCTGTTTGAATATTTTTCTAAATTTCACCTCGTTTTCTTTGTAATATAGGTTGTTTACCATTTGCATTTTCGGACGGTCTCAATCCTTTTTACAATAGACTTTGTAAAAATGAGTGATGTGCTTCCTTACTTAAAAACATAATGGGAAGGGGGGTTGTGCATCTAGTTCTTTAGAGAACACTTATTGAGAGATATGCCGTGATTTCGCATTCTGTCAATCTTTTTCCCGTTTTCGTTCGCTCAAATAAAATGATGTTTGTATGAGTTATTTCAAAACAATCATCATGACAAAACCAAAGTTGCTTTATGGTTATGCCCAAAGCATGTTTGAGTCTATTCCCAACATTTCATTGTCGGAGTCAATATGGATTCAATAATCCAAATACTATAGTGATTTACATTTCACTAGATTGACTCATTAATTTCTCTAAAATATATTTCCTTCCAAATATATTAAAGACTATAAAAGATGCAATCAATTACATTCTCATCATTGTGAGGTTCCACATGATATCCAAGGTGTGATTATCTCTCGGTACATGTAGAGATTTTATGACTTTTAATCTTTGTTCCATCTTGGAAACAAAGTTTTGAGCAATGTTTCGCTTAATGATCCAATTATCGTAGTCAAATTATAAAGAATTAGTTCAAAAACTAGTGTATATTCCTTAAATTGGTGGGGAAAAAACCACAATCAGTTAGACGTTGATTCTTAAGAGATTTAATAAGTAGTGTGGCCTTATCACGTAACAAAAGTCGGATTCACCTCAATTACTTTAGAGTGAATATATGTTATGTTTCATCCAGAGATATCTCAAGTGATTTAGAGAATATATGTCTCGTGGTTTCATTTCATAAGTGCAGACATTGGGTCTAGTTCAACTGAATAAGATAGTCAATTGGCCAGGCAAAGTTTTTATTGCCATTAAAGTTGATGTGAAATTGGTTGCTACTATGATACCCACATTACATTTTATATATCAACACCTATGACCAAGTGCATTTCCAACTCTTTTATTTATGATGGGAGCTAGAATTACATTTTAGTTGATCCCATGTTCGGTTGATACTTGTGTGTTGTTGTTATTACTACCAAAGACAAAAGTATTATTTTGTCTCATGATACACATGTCCCTCTGCACATATTTCACTATGCCAGTAAGTGGATTACATCCCACGGAACATTCAAATTTGGGGTAAATATAGAGTATCCAATAACGGTGCTCAAGTACTTCTAAGCCCCAAATGGATACATTGGAATTGAGTTGGTACAACCAATTAAACAAAATAAAACAAAATAAACATCATTCAACCATAGCCAATATCATATTCAATAGAACAAAATAACAATAAAACCAAAATTCTTAATGGTCGAGATCAACAATCATAGTTTAAGTTGACCGCTTATATGATATGCACTTATCTAAAAACAACTAAATAGATAAGCACAACAAATATTCAATGTAAAAACACAAATTAGTTGGTTACATACCTCTATTTTTGGTTCCTGCTATGTATAACCGGAACAGCTTTGGTTGCACATAGTCCAAAGAAGAACAAACAGAACAACACACAGTCCAAAGAAAGAACTGAAATACAAAACGGGTCAAAACAGGAAAAACCAGGATGGGAGGGCGGCTCGGGATGGGAGAACGGACCGGTTCGTGTGTATCTATTGGACCAGACCGGGTTGGGTGGACCGGATCGGACCTGGTTGAGTTGGACCGAACCGGGAACAGATGAACAACCGTTTTTCTTGTTTTTTTCTTCTGAAAGATTTCCTTACGGGACGGAGGCCAAAATATTTTTCCTCATCCTCGCAACCAAGCAATTTCATAATACATACAAACAGTACAACACAATCAAACCAAATCAATCATCATCACCATACATTATATTGGATATATGAAAAAAAATAAAAAAAATAAAAACCAGTCAACCATCGATAATATTTAGTCAACGATATACAATAAATATTGTCAAAGTTATCAAAATTTACGAATAAAGAATACGTAAAACAAAGAACCGTACAAAACGCATGCGCACGACATTTATATGCAAAATTCATAAATGTTGGATAGTAAAGAGTCAGACATTATGGTTATTAATACAAACAAACACGGTTTCATACGTTACGCTCACCATTCATTAAACAAATTAGTTATTCTATCAGTATTAGATTTCAATGATCAAGACAATTTGAATAATAATATTCTTTTACACAGAGATAAGAGCATAAGAGCAACT
Organism: Papaver somniferum; assembly: GCF_003573695.1. Taxonomy (NCBI): domain Eukaryota; kingdom Viridiplantae; phylum Streptophyta; class Magnoliopsida; order Ranunculales; family Papaveraceae; genus Papaver; species Papaver somniferum. The sequence continues at coordinate 8,200,730 of NW_020627707.1, forward strand.
GCAGTGGTGCGAGTATAACCAAAGATCAAAGACCAAAAAAAACGACTAAATTTGAGTTTAGGGTGTGTGACGCTACGGGTGGAAGACTAAATTTGATCGAGCGTAACACTGTGCATCCGCCCGTTGTTTTATAAAAAAAGAAAAAAAAAAGAAAATTGGGGCGGACGATTAAATCTCCGCCCGTCCCACTAAAGAATCAAAGTCATCTTATGGGGCGGAGGTGTAAACGTCCGCCCCATACAAAATTGAAAAACAAAAGAATGGCGCGGAGATTAAAAACACGCCTGGTGTGGGGCGTAAACTAAATGTACGCCTGGTGTGGGGCGTAGCCTTCAGGTCCCGCGCGATCAAATTTGGGTTTAGTCTTGGTCCCAGACCAAATATAGTCTGAAATATAGTCGATGGTCAGGATTTAATCGATAGTCCGTCCCACTACGTCTCGTTAATAAACCAAATATTTGGGTTTAGTCGCCCTCTGTGGATGCTCTAAGTAAATATAATAATATACCAAAGCTAGCAATCATTGTTGAGTACAGTTTGAAAGAAAGTGTATGCAGGGTATGGGATGGAAGTTGATGATGGGTCACAGTACATGGGGCATTCATCAGAATAGTAAATAATAACCTCGACAAATAGCACCCACTCAAGATAGTCATGTAAAGAAAAATCGATTTATAATTAGAAAGACAAATAAGATGTCAGAGGAACAGGCATATGTGCATAGACTTAGGTATACATCATCCATTGAGAACATATCATGACACCCATAGCAGACAATTCAAAATCATGGTATATAAACTATAATATGGGAAGCCATCTCTCAGGTACATAGCAAACGGATGATAAACAGAGATGCATAGAAACGGAGATGACAGACACGTAAGGTTGGGAATTTCATACCATAGCACTTCATAGATACAAATAATCAAAGTAATTATAATAAGGAAAAATAAAGAGATTTAGGCAATACCGATTTGATCATCAAACAGAAAAAAAAAAATCTTTGCCGCACGGTTAGAGCTCGTGAATGATAGCGTTTTGCAGTAGAACGGTAGAATTATAGGAAGAGAAAGAGATAGAGGCATAAAAGAGATTTCTATTGATAATGGACCAACTTTATTACATATCTATAGTATCATTTAAATACATGGAAAGGTAAACCCTAACTATATAGATGGACCGCACATCTATGGGCTGCAGGCCCTACAACATTATTTAATATTTAGTATTAATTTTATTTAAGCAAAAGCATATTAGGATATTGAAATATATACGAAAGTAGCTGATTGTTGTGTATTAACTGATTATTGACCTTATATGGAAGCACCTGTTTACATTTCTTTGCACAATGAAGTGCCGCGTGAATAACCAACATTTCTGATCATTTTGATCAACTTTAACCGGAAATGAGACCGTCTCCGAGAGTTCCACCCCAAAATTAGTTCTTAATAAAGAGTAAATTTGTGTGTACTACACTCAACAATCTCAATGTGATTTGACCAATATTTCATCATACTCCATTGACTTGAATAGAGAATGCAATTCTCTATTATGTATTTTCACTAGTTGAACTTATTTATAGTTAACAACCACATTCAGAAACTCGGGTCAGGAGAAATAAAATAAAATATTAATAGCTTGTTTTGGTATCAGAAGCAGATGTGTTTCTGTTATTCTAAAAGTGGAAGTCAAAAAGAAGTTAAAAACAAAATGTTTTTGCTTCACAAAAAACTAACCCTTTTGTTTCTAGAATGCACCCATTTTTTGTTAGAGCGCAGAGCTTTATTTTTGGTTTGAGTTTTGTAAAAAAAATGGCATCACCGATGCCATGTTATGATAATGACATTGTAACCATGTCATACGATCTTGCCGGATTTTAGTTATTGCTGCATTCTTTTCTCTAGAGTGTGTGTTGGGTGTTGGGTTATTATTAGTCTGAAGTCTATGTGGAGTATAGTTGGATAGGCTCGCATATGGTCTCACAGTTACCTCCAAGACTAGAGGAAAGAGGTCAGTAACTGCTTAAAGAGAGATGATAAAATCACATCTGGAAGGCTAGATGTGATTTTATCCTCGACCATACTCAACTGAGTGCCAAGCATACCACAATTAGCATACAACAACCTCTATCCATTCATGACAGAATACACAATAAGCAGAACCATATTCTCAATTCTCTTATTCAAGATGAAGGATCTGAGTTACGGAATTTAGGGAATCCTGATCATCCAAATACTCTCATGGATTCTCATAGTAGAGGTCATTTTGGTATAACTATCCAAATATGTACTCTACAAGATCCAGATAACAAAAAGAATTTTACTGCACTTATTGCTCTGGATTTTGCAGGAAACATTATTGGGACTAGAGGATATTCAGGATACTTTGGAGCAGGAGGAGAAATAGGAGGAGAGGATCTAGCTATCACTTGGGCTCAGGACTGGCAGAACACCAACATAGAAATTCAAGCCGAAACCATAGATATTTTAGTTCCAACAACCTCTACCAAGAAGCGGTTCAAGGTCGCTTTCATCTCAGCTATCACGAAAGAATCAGGACGGATAACCTTTATCACGCACATCCAGACTTTAAGTTTATTTCTTTTATTTTGGTAGGCTTAATGTCATTCATAGGCTACAAAAATCAAACTCTTTTAATCTGGCTATGCTTTGTAAGAACTCAACCAGAAAGAGTACTGGTGCCACTATGAACACTAACTCTTTCATGTATCCTCTCAGGCCTTGTCTAAGTTTTCCTATAAAAAAAGTGTTTTTTTGTATATCCTTCGACATTTAAGTCATCTCAAATTGTCTTTATCTCTTTACGATATTAGATTAGTCATAGTCGGCAGATAATTAACTGGAAGGGCCATGATAGACCTATCGAGGTTGTGCACCGTGATGTGCACCGATAAGGGATCAGACAGTCCAGGATTCCCTCTCAACATTGGGATAGGGAGTGGGGTAAGAGTGGGCCCCACCCTCCTCTCACACGGTGCACAAATCATTTTTTTTAACTGGAAGCTTCGAACAGTTTAAATGCCCGTTGCCATGAGTCCTTGACCGGTGGTCAACCACCTACTACACATAATACTTTCAGTTATATCACTTTGTCTCTTGATTTAGAGCATCTCCAATGGTAACTTGGTGTGCATCTTTTGTGGAAGTTTCTTTTTTTTAGAGCATCTCCAATGGTAACTTGGTGTGCATCCTATGTGTACTAGTTTTTTCTTATGAATGTGAGAAAAAATTTCTCTAATTTAAGGATGTGAAAAAAATCCATCTCCAACCATAAACCATATATATTAGTTGAAGATATTTTAAACCATTGATTTGAAACCTAAATATCTAACTCCTTAATTAATAACCTTTGATTTTGATGATTAGGATGTTTACATCCTCTAAGGGAACCTCTAAAACCAGAAGATGGAGTAGAGGATGTGAGAATAACTACCTGACACATCATCCTCACACTTGTCTTTAAAGTTTCAATTGGAAAAGATTTTCTTGTTAAAACTCTGAAAATCCTATGTGACCTAAAATATAGGAATTCTTCGTTGTCTCATTGGAGATGCTCTTATGTAAAGACCAAATTTTCCTTAATTTGAGGAGATGAAAGAAAAACATGTTCAACCATAAATTGTATTTCTTTAGTTTTGAACTTTTTAAACCATCGATCCAAATTATATATCTAATCATAACCATTAATAATGATGAGCAGGATGTTCATATCCTCTAAGTGAATCTCTAAAATTAGAGAATGCTTTGAGGATGTCTACATAACTATCATGCACATCATCTTTACATTCTCCTTTCACATTTCTATTGGAGATGATTTTTTTGGTTAAATCCTTGAAAATCCTATGTGGCCTTATATTTAGGATGTTTTCGATGTCTCCATCCGAGATGCTCTTCCTATTTTAATTCTATATAGTAATCCTAGCCGGAACTTGCTTTTGCTGATTTGGTTGATGACATGACATGTGTTACTTCCTATCTCCAGGATGTCGTGGGTTACTTTACACATCTTCTTTCAGTTTGTAGATTTTATTAATGTTTATTTTTGTTGCGTGTATCCTTTAGAAGTCGGAGTAAGAACAATAATAAGATGAGATTGCTCATTGCTTAGGAGCATCAGTATTGATCAAGGTCTGCTCAGGGGTACAATTCTTTTAGTGACTGCAGGGCATGATAGATGGATCAAAGCTCTAATTAATCCACCATGTAAGCCTATAACCGTTCTGCATAAATGCAGATTCGAGATGTACGCCTAAACAATTTAAATTCCTTGCAAAAGTATTTATCAAATAATTTTTTCATTCTGTCATTCCCATTTTAAAAACAAGCTAAGTGATCATAGAGCAAAATACAGTTTTAAATCATAAAGTCCACTCAAAATGTCTTGTTTTATTTATCCAACTCTTTTATGTGCTGCTCCACTGGAGAATAGATTGATGCAGAAGGATCATTCCCCAAGAATATCAACATCCTCATCCATAGAATCATAACCTGTTTACCGAAATTGATTAGACAAAAAAAAAAGGTTCCCTGTAAAGGCTTGTAAATAAATAAAAACTAACCGTTGCTTGGTTGCATAGATGAAACCCCATTCCCTGTAATGCAAGGAACAGCTTTTCTTTGCATAAAGTCATCCAAAAGCTTCCTTAATGTGAATAATGTATCACCAGTCATCTTGTCAAGATCAATCTCAAGCTCATCACCAGCAGTTTGGCTAGTACTTCGATTTCTTAGGAATTCAATCAGATATGACGGGGGGTCTATAGATTGCAAATCATCAGTCAATTTAAGTTTTTCCATGTCAGTCATTATCCTCTCTTGACCTGGAGATGAACTTTGCATCTTTTTTGATGGTGGAATAGACTTGGCAGCTACTGTGTCTCTAGCAGCATTCAGTTGCAAAGGTACTGGTACTGACTCATTCGCAGGAAGTTGCTTTTCGATAGCTTTCCACCTCACTTCAAAAAAATTTCTAAGTTCACAAGCCATGGTGTGGACCTCATTCCCAGGTAGGTTATACGTCATAGCGTTAGAGAATGTGAGCCTCACATCATCACGGAATCCCAACGGACTCGAATACTCACCGTTAGCAATCTTACTTTTAACCGTCCTCAAATCCATTGGATGCTTGATAATCGTAAAATAATCTGGAATTCTCAACCGCACAGTGTCCACTGGATTATTGAAAACCCATGCATTTTTTTGTCTCCTCAAAAGATTCAGAAGTTGTTTGCATTGCTTCATCAACTCTGAATTGGAAGTGCTTTCTGTAGAAACACGCTTCTTATTATGAAATTTCCAGTGATTACTTCTCTTCATATCTGCAACTGTCTGGCAAGTCAAATTCAACAAGTGCTTGATATTCAGATAATTTGCAGCCAAAATAAGATCAAGCAATGTATCTTGATCGACGACTTTAAGAAACTCTGCATCCCATTTCTGAAGCGCTGGGTCCTCAACTTTACCGTCATCCCCTATGGGAATATCATAAACATGTTTCTCGCAATATTCAAGAACTTTAGCCAAAATGTTGCTGGTTACATTGGGTAAAGGAATACCGTTATAATCCCAATTGTATTCAATCAGACGCTTAATGGTTTTAGATTGAAGAGCAATATCTTCGTCAACCTCAAAAGACCATCCGTCAGAACTCCTCAAGGTTATCATTTTTGATCAATATCGGAAAAAAGAAAGTTGGAAAGAAAGAAAACTAAGAAAGAGCAGAGAAAGAAAAAGCAGACAGAGAAAGAATCGCAAGTGAGGATTCGATAGCTTACTTCATAGATATATATAGACTATGTGAACCATAAACTTGGACAGAAAGAATTTTTGGAAAGTCAGAAGTTGTCTTCGTTTAGGAAACAGCTGCTGTGTAACGTGTGTTTAGGTTTAGGTTTAGGAGTACTTGATTTGGATTTGGGCTTGACGTACCTAAGACCCAGTTGGAGCCTATACTGTATTCGATCCAAATTCATTCAAAAATCGTTCGAATCATAACAAACTCTTACGCAACACCATCTTGTTCAATTTCTCCAGTAAACCAATGAACATACAAGCATTTGGCAATCACTTAGCTCACGAAGTAACTTATTCAATCAACGAAATTACAAAACCAAAAGTCTGTGGCTGCTAATGGGGTGCCAGTATATTGGGTAGGGTACGAATACCATACCCTCCCACCACTATTAACAATGTTGCAAAAATCGATCAAGGTATCTCCAAGACATTAAACAACATCAAAACATTGCAATTATTGAATATCCTAAACTTGTCTAGGTAAAATTCACTTTTAAACTACATCCACCGACTAACCTAAATGTGTGCAGGTGTTGCTGATAAAAGTAACACTAGCAGTAACAGTATCATGACACAGAGGTCTAGTTAGCCTGTGATATGCTAACTATAATGAATATGTAATCAGCTTTCCAATTTTTTTAAGAAAACAATCATCTCACTTTTTTCGTAAAAAGCTTAAATTTGATATTGTCTTTTGTACTTGCATGTAGATCTCTTTGAAAGCTTTTCAACGAAATAAAATTTGTAAAATTCCAACGCGCAATTTTCTTTGATATGTTAGATTCTAGTTTGATTGTCAATTATACATCTGGAAAAAATAAGATACATAACGAGTTACGTTGACATTTTTCATAATTTCAAACAATTATGAGTGTTAGAAACTGAAAAAATCTTGGGCCTGACAATAAGAAAAAAAAAACATTTTTGGGCCTTAGCCTAATTTTCCTTTTCAAAAGTCCACCTGCTTCTAATCCGCTAAGAGAAGGATAAGTGTCTATCCGCCACATACGGACTAGACTAGGTAAAATCCGCGGATTTGGATGTTTTGGACACCTACATATACTTCATATGCCTCACTTCTTTCATAAAAGCAATCATCATTTGAAATTTTTTAAATTAATCACTGATCTAAGATCGCACAGAAAAAATAAAGCCCAGCTGAATTTCAAATATGACTTAATTTATCTGGAAAGGAAAATTAGCCTGACTAGTTTGAGGCCGACCATATTTTGGTGCCACCTAGAAAAGTGAATAGAAGTCTTCCAATATGATGAAACTATTAGATTATCCTAACTATTAAAACCTAATCCTAACTTTGATACTTTTATTCTATTCTAATTTCTATTACAATAGATCATAAATTGGAATTATTTGATTTAAAAAACAATTTTTTTCGTCGAATCAAACAAAAATTAGGGTTCAAAAACAATCGCCAAATGTTGACATAATGACATATACACGATGGCTGATTGTTCTTGAAGTTTTTCGTGGTTCAAGAACATCAACACATAATCTTACTATCAAGAAAAATGAAGAGTTAGCTATGCCATCCCATTAATAAAACTTCCTAAACACAACAAGCCTATTAACATAATTTGTAGTAAAAGTTCCTGGCATTTCTATCCTCACTAACCAAGAAGATCTTCCAATATAGATTTGTCTTTCACCTGCCTGCAATTTAGCACTATTTCTAGCAGCGTTCAGCAGAGGAATTGACTTCTCTGAAACAGTGAATTTAACTTCTGTGAGATGTTTAATTGTATTCAACCATCGAACTCTAATGAACCAAGGTAACCTCTAGTAACAGTACCTATTATCTGACAGAGTTGATTTTAGACAACAACTCCAAAGCCAATTGCATCGGGATTACCAAAAGATGCTTCATCAAAACAAATTTGCTGGAGGAGTCCATCAACAAGTTTTAATGCATTGAAACTTTGAGCTTATTGGACTTAAATTGAAAAAAGATATAATTTGAAGATCATAATTTTGATTTCATTTGATACCTTTTATTTAAGCCCATTTTCGAACACTTCCTTGATGACTTTACTTCTTCAAAGATTTTTTTTTTTTCCAGGAGCCATAATTCCTTTAAGATAACACAAGAAGCAATGACCCACATCTCATGAATTAATGAGCTTTTATTGATGCCACTTTTCCAGACATCATCAAAATACTTTGGTAGAACAAAATTGAAAATCGAACACAACAAATTCCATATACTCAAGTTGAATTTACAGTCCCAAAGAAGATGACGCATATTGTCTCCAGCTTCTTCACAAATACAACATTTGGAGACCATGTCATATCCTTTGCTTACCATTATAACATCATCAACATATAAGCCTTGAATTAATTTCCGCACATTGCTAGAAATACTAAAAATGCAGGTACGAATTCCAGATGTATTTTGACCAGTGGACTTAACCTCTTTTTGTCTGAGTTTGTTTACACTAGATGAAATTATAAACTCTTTATATAAGGTTTCTTTCCATACCAATTTATCATTATCTCCACTCGCTTCTGTTAAGATAAGAGAAGATATTCCATTTCGAATGACTGTTGGAATAGACCAAATCCCATTACTCAAAATATCAGCAACCTTCATTTGAATATTATCTTTAATATACCGAGAATGACTCATTGTATCCATCGGAAGAGATTCACCAATCCAGACATCAAACCATACTGAAATTTCTGACCATTTCCAACACACCATCTCAAATCCTCATGTAAAGATTTCCATTACCGTATTAGTCCTGGACACACTGAAGATAACTACCATTTTGTGCTCCATCGCCCAATTTTATCCTTAGATTTTTCTTTGAAAAATAATTCCCGATGTTCTTCAGAATTAATAATCTTCTGCATCATTTTCATAAGAAAAGATTTATTGATAACTTCAAGTCTCTGAATGCCTAAGCCACCTCTAGTGTAAGGAGTACACACTTTTTTTCTAAGATAACACAATGTACTTCCTAACTTCACTATCTCCATACCAAAGAAAGTTTCTTATAACTTTTTCACAGGTTTTCAGGTCATTTGTATTCTGTCATATTATATAATAGAATGCTGCACAAAACTGACTTAATGAGTACTAACCTCTCTTGAAATGACAATAGTTTTCTTTCAAATATGCAATGTTTTTGTGCTTCATTACCACCTCTGGCCATACTGTAGAAGCCTTCACTCCACCATCAACTAGTATTACACCTAAACATTTATCTGAAAACTCACCGACTTCCATTTTTATTATGTTCTTGATTTGAATTTTTCTTATAGTTGATGTACCAGCAGCTTCAGAAGATTTAATATGCTTCTTTTTGTTTCATTCAGGAAGATAAAAAAATCATCTGCAAAAAATAGGTGAATTGGATGTATCCCATTCCTGATAACCATTGAAATTATAGAGCTAAGACTAGCCAATTTAGATAAGCTTCTACTCAACACTTATGACAAAAAGATATCATTGTCTTAATTCTCTTCCCACTGAGAAGAAACCACAAGGTCCTCCATTGACTAGTACAAAGATTTTAGCTGATTTAAAAAGAATGTACAACCATTCACACCAATTTTTTGAGAAACCAAATTTCTGTAATACTTGGAAAAGAAAGTCCCAGCTTACTGAATCATAGGCTTGAGAGATATCAATTTTAAGTCCAATATTACCACATTTCCTCTTATTTTTCATCACCTTCCTTTAACATAAGCAACTTGTTGAGGAGAAATCAGTTTGTCCATCAAACTGCTCATTCTAAAGTGACGATTTCCGTAAAAACCTTGAGACTCACATATTGCTAAGACCAATTTCCCTAAAATGATAAGGAGATCTTGCACCTTCAACTTTTGGCAGAAGAACCAAAAAGTTGGAATTCAAACCTTTTGGTATAAACTTTCTTGTCCAGCAGAATTGAACAACATTAACAAAACCACTTTTGATTATGTGCCAGCAAGATCTGTAAAAGCAATCTAAGAATCTATTTGTACCTGGAGAGCTCTTAGGATCCATACTGAAGATAGTTGTTTTGATCTCTTCTTCATCAGAAACTTTATCCAGCATAGCTTGATCTTCATGAGTAATTACCACCGGAATGTTCATTAGTAATAATCTTCAACTGAACTGCTTGAAACTCAAATATTTTCTCAAAGTACTTGACTAATTCATATGCAATTTTTCCTTGATCAGTAATGATGTTACACGTACTATCTTCTGACTCACTTATAATACTCCTTGCTTGTATCATTTTTAGACTTGTATGAAAGAATGATGTATTGGAAGCTTCATTTTAACCCTGTTTATTCTTGATTTTTTATTTAACATAGTATTCAATTGAACCTCTCTATAATTATGCACATTTTCATCTTCAACCACAGTATTGAAAGATTCAACATCAAAAGGACTACAACCTAAATGTGTCATAGCTTCCCGAACTTTATCTTCAACATCTTTTATCTGGACATGAAAATTACCAAACACATTCCAATTCTAGTCTAAATTTTAGTATTTTTTTCAGCCTTTTCAATTTACTTAGAAATACAAAAAATGGATCACCACTTATCTCTTTATACCAGCATGTATGAACAACTTCCATGAAGTTTGAATGAGATAACCATATTTTTTGGAACATTTTTTGGTTTTGGGATGTTAGTAAATCCACCTATTATTAACCCAATTTTGTATCCTCAATCACCATATTTTTGCAACCATAAGTGATTAAAAACTGCCCCTTCTGAGGCACATAAAATTCTTTTGCTTCCTTGTTGACAATTGGACCAAGAAAAGAGTAATCCAATTTGGGGAGCTTGTATCAACTCACAAGTTCCAAACATGTATTAAAATCTAGAATTTCTCTTCTAGTTGGGCTTATACCTTCAACTTTTATCACCAATAGAAGTTATGGTATTAAAATCTCCAATAACTAACCAGAGTTTCTTTTATTCATTTAGTGCCTCCATTTCAGACCATTAAAATCTTATCTGAATAACACCAACATGAACATGAACACCTGATATAAGACTGTCTCAAATAATGATAATAATCATTTGACTGGACATAGATACAACAGTTGGAGTAGGCAGAGATTTATTCCAAAACAACCAGATATTTCCATTCCTATTTGTCACAGAATTATGAATTACCATCAGACGGATTCCTGGTAAATTCAATTTATTGCAAAAGGATGAAGTACATATAACTTTAGGTTTAGCCATAAAAACTAAGTAGGGATTAAATTGATTAACTAAAGTCCACAACTTAATTTTGAGCCCTAGTTATTCTAGGCCCCCTTAAATTCCAAAACAAGACTTTTATTGTTTGGATTGGAGGTTTTTTGTACCTCATTTTCCTTGAGTGTTCCAAAAATTATACTTAGTTGGATTTTGATAAATTACTTATGATTCAGTTACCACTTTTGATACCTCAGTGTTGCTTGTAGAAACTTGTGTTTTTGGAGATCTGGGTCTCTGAACAACTTTAAACCAAGAATTAATATGATTCTTTCTGCTGGTACATAGCCAGTATTACCATCCAAATATTTAACCAGACTTTTTTGCCTCGGAGTTTTCATCTGCCATTTGAACAAATTTTGTTTGAATCCAAAGTATCAGATATCAACTCCATGATTATATTTTCTTCATTTTCCCCATCATATTTTTATTGCTATGGGTTGTATATTCCACTTGTTACTTTGGTACTAACACTACCATGTATGATTTCCTTATTGTGTTTGAGATACCGGAGTTTGACAAATATCAAAATGTACAAGGAATCTTTTAGGAGACATAATCCTTTCTTGAACCCCTCATTATTCAAATTTTTATGAACAAAATTAGTAGAATTTTCAGTGTTACTCTGCTTAAATCTGCACTTAGATTGTAAGAAGAATACCTTGAATAAAACCTCCATACTTTGTAATGATCCACAATTTACTAGATTATTTTGTCTAAATCAATATCTATTAGCACTTTTGCTGAATGCCCACATTCTCATCAACTTTAATCGGATTACCAATAGCTCTACTAATTTTGAATAAGTTTTTCTCATTCCAATAAACTTAACCCTGGAAAATTTACCCACATCATTGCAGATGATCATGTTCTTTGATTCTCTAGTTAAAATTAGGTATCCAATTTCTAGTTCTAAAAAATTGATCAATAACTTCCCATCTCCTAGTTTTAATATGCTATCTATCTTTCTCAGTATCCAATTAGATTGTGAAAGAACCTTTCCCCAAAGGAATAAGATGACAATTACCAACTAATTTTCACTGGCTCTGTAAAATACTTGCTGCTTATACAAACTTGATACGAAGAAAATCAAGACGACCTATTAAGGAAAATCTCCATGAAGCATAAATATCACCTTCAAGATTATCGATTAAAGTTATTGATGGAGGTTCTTTATTATTTTTTTTTTTTTTTTGAAATATCAACCGATGAAACCCCTAAATGGATTTTCGTGATTATAACTGAAACCTTATTATTACCACCAAAAACACTAATCAAGACACATGATGAACAAATATGCCTAAAGAACACCTGAAACACTAACGATTTGCAATGAAAAAAAATATATTGAAGAAATCGAAAAAAAATAATTTTGTGATTAATACGCTGAGTTTAGTGACCGATCCTCAGAGCCTCTCTCTTCAAGACCGATCCTCCTTAATTATAAAAATATTAAGAGATTAAAATAACTAACTCCCATCAACACATAATCAACCAAGGTGGAAATTTATATCGGCAGATTATAGCTTTCAGTAAATGCTTATTTTTGTATCCTACAATTGGCGGATATGAAGATACACATTCTTCCACGCTTATGGAATACCATACTCATTCTTAACTCAGCAACTTGGAGTACAAAATTAGATGGGTATGATTTATAGTGGTTAAATTAAGAATCAACCAATGTCAACAACATACATGACAGTTGTCTAAAAAAAATAAAAAATACATGACGGCCAATTGTGCTTGATGTTCTTCAAGGTCGATCCATATAGACCGATTTTGGTTATGGGTAAACAACCATTTTCTTATGTTGGTAATTAGGCTATAATCAACCGGAAAATCAACATAAATCTTCCGAGACAAAATAGAGAAATAAAAAACTTTTATTTCCGAATGAGAACTTCATCCTCTTTTATTTTTGAAAGGATCTAAGGCGGAAGACTTTGTTTCCCAACTCCACCTTATACATGAAAGCACTCGAAAGTATTTAGAAGCTTCATCAAGGAAATATAAGAACAAGGTTGATCAAATGCGACGTGTGGTTGAGTTTTAAGTAGGTGATCTGGTTCTTACTAAGGAACGTTTTCCCGGGGTGAATACAACAAGGACCATTTCCAATTGAAGAAAAGATTAACGATAATTCTCATCGCCTCAACTTACCAAGCTCCATTCGCACTCCCGATGTGTTTAACGTGAAGAATTTGGTTCCATATTGGGGTGAAAATGCTATGGAAGCCGATATTGACAATTCGAGGACGAATTTCTCTTATGTAGTATAGGGGAGGATGATGCATAGTGATATTCCACTTCTACCCTTGCTAATATCTTTCTCTCTTTTTCCCTTTCCTTTGGTTTTATTTCTTGTTAGATCCTTCACCTTTACTATATGTTTTCAAGATCTAGCTCTACCCCTCTCATGTTTTGTTTTTAAGGGAAACTAGGTTAGAACCCTTGTTTTCCTCTTCCTTCAATCTTTCTCTTTGAGTTGAATTCATGGGAGGAGATGCCTCAATAAACTTGTAACTTCCAATTATTATAGAGAAGAACTTTAATTTTTGTTTCTTCCTTAATCTAAGGGTAGAAGAAGCTTCAGTTGAAAGGTTAGTAATTCTGGTGTTTTGATTCAATTCTAAATTATTATTGCAAGTAGAAGTTTCACTCTACATTTTGAAGGTGCTTATACCCCTGGGAAACTAGTTTTGTTTTGATCCACCAAGTTAGCCGATAATCGTTCTGCATAAAGGAAGATCCAAGATGTATGCCTAGACATAATTCCCAAACTAATGCTAGAAAGTTAAGTTGCCAAAACAATTTAAATTCATTGCAAAAGTATATATCAAATTAAAAAAGAAGAAGATGATAATATCCCAAGAAACCGTTTTAACTCGTAAAGCCCACTTAAATGTCTTGTTTTAGACATAGATACACTTTTATGTGCGGCTGCATCTTTATCAAATCTCCCACTGGAGGATAGATGGACACAGAAGGATCATTCCCACAGAATATCAACATCCTCATTCATAGGATCATTACCTGTTTACCGAAAGTGATTAGGCACAACAAAAGAAGAAAGAAAAAACTGCATAGGCTTGAAATGTAATAAAAACTAACCTTTGCTTGGTTGCGTAGATGAAACCCCATTCCCTGACACATTCATATTCTGCATCGCAAAACATGTTAGGAACTTAGGATTATGGATAGGGATTTTAACTGGAATTCAGTCCTAAATATAACAGAATTACCTTTGTAATGCAAGGAACAACTTTTCTTTGATTCTCTCGTTGATCCTGCATTGAGTCATCCACAAGCTTCCTTAATGTGAAGAATGTATCACCAGTCATATTTTCAAGATCAATCTCGAGCTCATCATCATCAGCAGTTTGGCTAGTACTTTGTTTTCTTAGGAATTCAATCAGATATGACGGGAGGTCTGTTATAGATTCCAAATCTTCAGCCAATTTATGTTTTTCCAAGTCAGTCATAGATTCCAAATCTTCAGTCAAACTTAAGTTTTTCAAGCCAGTCATTATCCTCTCATGACCTGGAGATGAGATTTGCATCTTTGATGGTGGAATAGATTTGGCGGCTAATGTGCCTCTAGCAACATCCAGTTGCAGTGGCACTGATAGAAGTTTCTTCTCGATAGCTTTCCACCTTGGCTCAAAAAAAGTTCTAAGTTCACTAGCCATGGTGTGGACCTCATGCCCAGGTGGGTCATAGCGTTATAGAATGTGAGCCTCACATCAGCACAAAATCCGAACGGACTCGTATACTCACCTTTAGCAATCTTAGACTTAACCGTCCCCAAATCCATTGGATGCTTGATAATCGTAAAATAATCTGGAATTCCCAACCGCACTGTGTCCACTAGAGCATTGAAAACCCATCCGTAGTTATGTTTCATCAAACGAGATAGAAGTTGGTTACATCGCTTCATTAACTCCGAATTGGAAGTGCTTGCTGTAGAAACACGCTTATTATTCTGAAATCTCCCATGATTACCTCTCTTCCTATCTGCAACTTCCTGGAAAGTCAAATTTGACAGGTGCTTAATGTTCAGATGATTAGCATCCAAAATAAGATCAAGCACTAAGGAACTCTGTGTCCCAGTTCTGAAGCTCTGGATCCTCAACTTTACCATCATCCCCTTTGGGAATATCAGCCACATGTTTCTTACAATATTCAAGAACTTTAGCCAAAATGTTGCTGGTAACATTGGGTAAAGGAATATCAACACAGTTGTCTTCAATCAAACGCTTAATGGTCTGAGATTGAAGAGCAACAACTTCTTCAACCTCAAAAGACCATCCGTCAGAACTCCTCAAGGTAACCATTTCTGATCAATCGGAAAAAATAAATGGAAAGAAAAAAACTAAGAATGAGCAGAGAAAAAAAAGCAGACACAGAAAGAATCGAAAGTGAGGATTCAATACCTTACTCAATAGATATACTAGGTATCACCTCGGCCTATGGCCGAGGCTCAACCTTTTTGTGATTAATTGGCTTTTTAAGAATAGAAGATCAGATATATTTTGGGCCACAGCATAATATATCCCTACCACGAATAAAAGTTTTTTATGTAGAAGTATGTCATAGACAATTTCTCATCAAGTGAAACACTCTCTCAAGAAACATGGAGGAGTTCATGTAATATGCTGCAATGAAGAAAAGTATATACTACCTCCGTCTCTAAAACATGGAGGTTTAAACACAAACCTGCTTATCTTTTAGAGACGGAGGGAGTACTTAAAAGAGTTCTTTTTCTAAAGCAGTATAGTTAATAGGTGCTCGGGAACATTTGATCATAACGTCAACAATAGATGGATTGCAATTACCTGCTTTGCGACAATTATATCATTGAGATGCTTCTGCATCTTGGAAATCGGGAAACAATGTAAAAATATTTTACGCCAACAGTTTAATCGGGAAACCAGGTGTTAGGATTCTTGACCTTTAACACTGGAGAAATGGTTAAAACACAAGAAAGAGATGGATAAACCCTTTGAATTGGGGGTCAGCCACCAGCTCTGAGAAGAAAACTAAATAAACTAAACTTTTGTTATATTGATTGTTGTAAACATTGAATTAAGACTCCCAAGTCTGCACCATTATGACATTCTTGACTAATGTCATCAATCCCAGAAAAAATAGGTGTAGATATATGAAAATGAGTACATCTTGATAAAGCATCAGCTGCAACGTTCTATTTTCCACGACGAAAAATAATCTCATAATCATAACCTAACAAATTGGACAACCATTTTTGTTTTTCCAT
Organism: Papaver somniferum; assembly: GCF_003573695.1. NCBI lineage: Eukaryota > Viridiplantae > Streptophyta > Magnoliopsida > Ranunculales > Papaveraceae > Papaver > Papaver somniferum. The sequence goes on from NW_020627707.1 coordinate 8,217,047, forward strand.
GGAAGATAATTTCTGATCCAAGAAAAACTTAAGACTACGATGATCCGTATATATATTAAAGTGTCTTTCAAGCAAGTATGGACGCCATTTTTGGACTGCAGAAACAACAACTAACATTTCTTTGTCATAAATATAGTGGTTTAAGTTCTTTCCTGAAAGAGGTTTACTAAAGAATGCAATGGGTTGTTTTGATTGCATTTAAACAACCCCAATACCGTTGCCAGATGCATCGCTTTCCAACAAAATCTTTTGTAAAATATGGAAGTGCAAGAGTTGGAGTTGTAGTAAGCGCCTGTTGTAACAATTTAAATGCAGTATTAGCTTGTTTTGTCCAATGAAAAGCATATTTTTTGAGTAATTGTGTTAAAGGTGCACTTATGACACCAAAATTCTTCACAAATTTACGATAGTAACCAGCAAACCCAAGAAATCCGCGTAACTCTTTAACAGTTGAAGGAAGTGGCCAAGACAATATAGCTTGGATCTTATCATTCTCAACTGAAACTCTTGCAGAAGAGATTATATGGCCCAAATATCCAACAAATGATTGTGCAAAAGTACAGTTGTTATCTTTGAAAAATAGCTTATTAGTGCGTAAAATATTAAACACAATAGCTAAATGTACTAAGTGATCAGCCATATTCTTGCTATAGACTAGAATATCATCAAAGCAGACAAGGACAAACCTCCGTAAATGCGGCCTGCAGATATGATTCATTAAACTCTGAAAAGTTGCAGGTGCATTCGATAATACAAAAGGCATAACCAAGATTTCGAAATCACCATCGTGTGTCCTAAAAGCAATTTTAGGAATATCAGGTTGATAAAGACGAATATGATAATACCCCGAACGTAAATCCAACTTAGTAAACACAGCAGCACCAAATAATTCATCAAGTAATTCGTCGACTGATGGAATTGGAAAACGATCCTTCACAGTTAGCTTGTTTAAAGCTCTGTAGTCCACATACATACGCCACGATCCATCTTTCTTTCGTACCATAAGAATGGGAGAAGAATAAGGACTTGAACTTGGACGTATAAACCCAGCTTATTGAAGCTCAATAATTATCTTCTCTATCTCTTCTTTCTGAAAATGAGGATATCGATATGGACGCACATTAAAAGGAGAAGAATCTTGCAATAACGGAATACGATGATCATGAGCACGTTCAGGTGGAAGAGTTGTTGGTAATTGAAATACATCAGAAAACTCAGCGATTAATAGTTGTACTGCTGTAGGAACAACTGAAGAAGTATGCATGGAAGCATTGAATGCAGATAGTTGAAAAAAAATCCCATAATTTTCACTACGTAATAAACGCTGCATTGAATGTGCATCTAAAATCATTACTGATGATTGATTTTTACCCATTAACGAAACAACAGTGTACTGGTGCTGCACCACTTGCTCTGATACCAGGTGTTAGGGTTTTAGATCTTTTAACATTGGAGAAAGCTTAAACACAAGGAAAAGAACCGGATAAACCCTTTGAGTTGGGGGTAGCCACCATCTTGAGAAGAAAACTAAATAAACTTAACTTTTGTTATATTGATTGTTGTAAACATTGAATTAAGACTCCCAAGTTTGCATCATTATGACACTCTTGACTAATGTCATCAATCCCAGAAAAAATAGGTGTAGATATATGAAAATGAGTACATCTTGCTAAAACATCAGCTGCAAGTTCTCTTTTCCACGAAGAAAAATAATCTCATAATCATAACCTAACAACTTGGATAACCATTTTTGTTTTTCCATGGAAGATAATTTCTGATCCAAGAAAAACTTAAGACTACGATGATCCGTATATATCTTAAAGTGTCTTTCAAGCAAGTATGGACGCCAGTTTTGGACTGCAGAAACAACCGCTAACATTTCTTTGTCATAAATAGAGAGGTTTAAATTCTTTCCTGAAAGAGGTTTACTAAAGAATGCAATGGGTTGTTTTGATTGCATTAAAACAACCCCAATACCGTTGCCAGATGCATCGCTTTCTAAAAAAAATTATTTTGTAAAATCTGGAAGTGCAAGAGTTAGAGTTGTAGTAAGCGCCTGTTGTAACAATTTAAATGCAGTAGTAGCTTGTTCTGTCCAATGAAAAACATCTTTCTTGAGTAATTGTGTTAAAGGTGCACTTATGACACCAAAATTCTTCACAAATTTACGATAGTAACCAGCTAACCCAAGAAATACGCGTAACTCTATAACAATCGAAGGAAGTGGCCAAGACAATATAGCTTGGATCTTATCATTCCCAACTGAAACTCCTGCAGAAGAGATTATATGGCCCAAATATCCAACAGATGGTTGTGCAAAAGTACACTTGCTATCTTTGACAAATAGCTTATTAGTGCGTAAAATATTAAACACAATAGCTAAATGTTCTAAGTGATCAGCCGTATTCTTGCTATAGACTAAAATATCATCAAAGAAGACAAGGACAAACCTCCGTAAATGCGTCCTGAAGATATGATTCATTAAAATCTGAAAAGTTGCAGGTGCATTCGATAATCCAAAAGGCATAACCAAGAATTCGAAATGACCATCGTGTGTCCTAAAAGTAGTTTTAGGAATATCAGGTTGATAAAGACGAATCTGATAATACCCCGAACGTAAATCCAACTTAGTAAACACATCAACACCAAATAATTCATCAAGTAATTCGTCGACTGTTGGAATTGGAAAACGATCATTCATAGTTAGCTTGTTTAAAGCTCTTTAGTCCACACACATACGCCACGATCCATATTTCTTTCGTACCATAAGAATGGGAGAAGAATAAGGACTTGAACTTGGACGTATAAACCCAGATTTTTGAAGTTCAATAATTATCTTCTCTATCTCGTCTTTCTGAAAATGAGGATATCGATAGGGACGCACATTAACAGGAGAAGAATCTGGCAATAACGGAATACGGCGATCATGATCACGTTCAGGTGGAAGAGTTGTTGGTTGTTGTACTGCTGTAGGAACAACTGAAGAAGTATGCATGGAAGCATTGAATGTAGATAGTTGAAAAAAAATCCCATAATTTTCACTATGTAATAAACGCCACATTGAATGCGCATCTAAAATCAGTACTGATGATTGATTGTTACCCATTAGTGAAACAACAATGTACTGGTGCTGCACCACTTGCTCTGATACCAGGTGTTAGGGTTTTAGAACTTTTAACACTGGAGAAAGCTTAAACACAAGGAAAAGAACCGGATAAACCCTTTGAGTTGGGGGTTAGCCACCATCTTGAGAAGAAAACTAAATAAACTTAACTTTGTTAATTTGATTGATAATAATTATTGAATTTCAGGTGGTAGTTCGGCAGTTAAAGTTCTTGTAGATGCATTGAATTCAGATAATTGAAACAGAATTCCAAAGTGCTCCTTGTTCAATAAATGCTGCATGAGAGAACTATCCATCATCATTACAGTTGAGACGTCATTTCCCACCAAAAGAATTTAAGCAACTTGAATGTCGAACTTCATAGTTAAACCGAAAGTATACGGTGTCTACAATTTAATACACGGCAAGTGAGGATCGTTCCCACAGGGACTTGGTTGGTGTAAAGCGAATTCAAGGTCTTGTTATACTTATTTAGATCAAACAGGGGGTGTCGATGCGACGAGATAATTGATTTTTATATGATTTAAACTAAAGAACAGAAATGTAAATGAAATAAGAGATTAAACACTTGATAAGAAGGCACTAGGGCAATTGAATTCACCACTTAACCTACACCAGATTATTTGGCTAATAAAACTATTCTTGTTACTTATAGTAGACAGCGGGGAAGATTCGAGTCTGCCGCATATCCAAGGCTATCTTCAGATGGATGATTTAATATCAACTAAGGTATTAATCCCTAGTATTATCTATCTTATTACAGCACAACTAATCACAGATTAACAACAATCAATTAGGCACAATTTGAAGTACAACATAGAATTATTGTGACTACCTAGGTTGCATAACAAACAAGGTGAAAGTAATATGTTGTAACACAAGATTAAATCTATCCTTAATCATTCAAGCACAACAAGAACAATAACATCAGCACAAATATCCTAGAGTTAAATTAAGGGTTTCATCTAAACCCTAGATTAAGAAATTAGAACATGATGAAAACAGATGACATATGAGATTCACAAATCGAGATATTCATTCATGCAAACTTCTTAATAATCAACTGATTTCTACCAAGGACAGTTTTTGAGAAGATAGGTTACAACTGATTTCTCCTATGACCCCTCTCACTTCTCTTAAGTTACACAACAACAACCCCTATTTATACATGAATTCCGCCCAAAATTAGGTTTCAATTTGTCAACAAATACATCTGAAATTTAGGGATTGAGATGTCAGTCACTCACCAAATGATACATAATAACAGATTTGATCTCCATAACATTCACCCAGTTCATTATCATCAGAACAATGCTGTTGTTGAGGGAGTTTCAGAGTTGTTTCGTATGGCAACCTTCTCTTCACTCACAATTTCAGATTTCTTCTCTCAATATATGGTACCATGAATCGAGTGGATAGGTAGGAGAGGTGAAAACAAGTAATTTGACAACAAATAGAGTTGGTAATTTAAAATCATGGCTGCACAGTTGAAACATGGAAGAGAAAGGGTGCAGTTGGGAGAGTATGGGCAATGGTGTCGATGGTTTGAGAAGAAAAGTTTTCTATTTTTTTCTTCTGATTTTGGGAACGAAAAGGGAAAGTGTAACAGGGGTTACTTGGGTGTTAGGCTTGTGTACCTTGCTTAGATGTTCAAGGTGAATCTGTTGGTTATCTTTCCTTCAAACATGGATTGAATACTTCTGGCCATTGATCAAATTTGAGTTTCTTTTATAATTCTTGACCAAAGATATTTGTTCCATTGACTTGGTAAGTTCAGTTCTGCACACACTCAGCGAACAACTCCCTTGTGTAGCAGTGCGACATTCCCACTTCCTCTTGCACTCCTTTTACAGTCTCGCTCACCTCTTGTTCACCATTCAATCAACCACCTTAACCAAAATACAAAAAGAGATTATTTCGACAAAATTACTCATAAAGAGAGATATGCTCATGATACAAGACTTGTCGCAAAATAGAACACTAAGGCATTAGAGATGTGATAAAAGACAGCAAAATGATTTAGAATTATGCATTATTAGGTTCTGATCACACCCCCAAACCTGAATTTTGCTCGTCCACGAGTAAAGGTTTGCTTATAACATACCCACAAAGTTCTATGACAAAATATAAGCTCAGATTCCATGAAAGTGATACATGCATTTCAGTTTCAGCTCACATCAAATGGATTTGTCAATCTAGATTTCAAAGGCACAATTCTAGCACTGGAAGAACTAAAGACATGCGATAAGAGTGTAAAGTGTATCTACACTTGTTTTGATAATTATCAGAAGTTATGACTGCCACTTACCAAGAGATAGTTTTAAGCTAAGAACCAAATTCAAAGCCAAGCTAGCTGTCCGGCTTTACGAGAATTGTGAATCTTCACCTAAGAGTTGGTGATATTTCAGTTTACCCGCGTTGTATATTTATGGCATACACCCTCCCTTGCTTATTACAAGACTATTTACAACACAAAACAATACATGACTTATTTACATCGACTACTCTCTTATTTTTGAGGCAAGAGAGAAACACTGACTATAACATTTGAAACATAACAAAATGTTCATCTATTTTTTTGATTTTTTTTTGCATGAACGTTTACATCTTTTTTTTTATTCATTTTCATTTTCTGATTTTTTTTCTTTACTGACGAAATACTTCAAGAGAACAAGAGCAATGCAATAATAAGATAAAATTGCCGACTTGTGAACAAAAAGAAAAAATACATGACACTTAGCAAGAGGTAGCCCTTTTCGATGTACCCGGTCAAATTCAATGGTTGCTTTTCAATATGTATCCTCCAACTTCTATCCCAGCCAACCAAAGACAATCTAGTCAAGTCTCATTCAGTATTCTAAAGTGATTGACAGTCTCCTTAACGGATAAAACACCTGCCCGAGGCTATACATGCATTGGTAGATCGTGCGTGTGCAAGTTTCTTTTCTCATGTGAATTGTGCTAGAATCAGGGGTGCCTCATCATATAGATTAAGAATCCTAAATTATACATGCACATGTATCACAAATCAAGGTAACTGAGCTTCATTTTCATTTTTTTTAGATGATATTCACAAGTTCTAACATGCTTACTACAAAGTTCATGTGGTCTACCTACACCCCCCAACCTAAACTAAAGAGTGTCCTCAATGTTAAAAAAGAGCCAAAAAGTTGCAATCGTTCCAGAAAGACCATGTAGAGTAGAGATGAGAGTTTACCATATATGAAGAGTGTTATTGCCCAAATAGAACTGGACGAGTGCTTGGATAGCAAACATCAAGGTAGAAGTGACAAGACAGATACCTAGTCAGCATGCAACATAACTGATTTATGTACAAGGGTGAACCAGTTCAGTCCACATAAATAGGATCTTCAAGATTGGTTGTTTCAATTTCTGGTGGGATTGGTTCAAGGAACGACTTTAATATCTTCCCATTGACTTTGAATGCGTTCTTATTTGCTACATCTTCGAGTGTTACAGCTCCATGAGGGTATACTGTGCGCACCAAGAACGGGCCTGTCCATCTAGAACGCAATTTACCTGGAAAAAGATGCAAACGGGAGTTGTACAACAAAACTTTTTGGCCAGGTGAGAAAGACTTGCGCAAAATGCGCTTGTCATGGAACACTTTCATTTTATTCTTGTACGACTTAGCACTTTCATAAGCATCATTTCTCAGCTCTTCCAACTCATTGAGTTGAAGTTTCCGTTGAGTACCTGCTTTATCAAGAGAAAAGTTAAGTTTCTTGATAGCCCAATAAGCTCGATGTTCTAACTCAACAAGTAAATGACAAGGTTTTCCATACAAAAGTCGGTAAGGGGACATGCCAATAGGGGTTTTATATGTTGTTCTATAGGCCCATAAAGCATCATCCAAACGTAATGACCAATCTTTTTTAGATTTTCAAGAATATGCTTAATCTCCCTATTAGAAACCTCTACTTGGCCGCTGGTCTGTGGATGGTATGGAGTTGCAACCTTATGTGTTATGCCATACTTACGTACTAAAGACTCAAAAGATTTATTGCAGAAATGTGAACCACCGTCACTGATTATAGCTCTAGGTGTGCCAAAACGAGAAAAGATGTATTCTTTTAAGAACGAAAGTACCGCCTTATGGTCATTTGTTTTGGTTGCAATCGCTTCTACCCACTTAGAAACATAATCAACAGCGACAAGGATGTACAACTTACCTTAAGAATTAGGAAATGGTCCCATGAAGTCAATTCCCCACACATCAAACCGTTCAACAATCAAAATAGGGTGTAATGGAATCATGTTTCTCTTCATAATACTTCCTAGTTTCTGACAGCGTTCACAAGCAACACAATAATCATGACAGTCCTTAAACAATGATGGCCAATAAAAACCACACTGCAAGACTTTTGCAGCAGTTTTCTTGGCACTGAAATGGCCTCCACATGCTTGGTCATGACAGAAACATATCACATCTTTTTGTTCACTGTTGGGGACACTTCTCCTAATGATTTGGTCCGGGCAGTACTTAAACAGGTATGGGTCATCCCAAAAGAAGTGTTTAACTTCAGCCAAGAACTTACAACGGTCTTGTCTAGACCAATGCAAAGGCATTCTACTTGTATCAAGGTAGCTAACAATATCAGCAAACCAAGGCATTTTAGACACAAGCATCAATTGTTCATCAGGGAATGATTCTCTAATCAGCATAGACTCATCAATAGACTCAACATTCAACCTAGACAAATGATCAGAAACCACATTTTCAGAACCTTTCTTATCTCGAATTTCGAGATTAAATTTCTGCAGCAACAGTATCCAACGGATAAGACGAGCTTTAGCATCCTTCTTAGAAAGAAGGAATTTTAAAGCAGCATGATCAGTGTATATGATGACCTTAGACCTTATCAAGTATGACCTAAACTTGTCCAATGCAAAAATAACAACAAGCAACTCTTTCTCAGTAGTTGAATAGTTAAGTTGAGCATCATTAAGAGTTTTGCTAGCATAGTATATGACATATGGAAGTTTATCGACACACTGTCCTAAATTAACACCAACAACAAAATCAGAAGCATCACACATGATTTCAAATGGCAATTTCCAGTCATGTGGTCGGACTATTGGGGCAGAAGTAAGAAGAGCTTTAAGTTCTTCCCATGCTCTGACACAAGCATTATCAAACACAAAAGCAACATCTTTACCAAGTAGATTACACAGGGGTCTGGAAATTTTACTAAAGTCCTTGATGAATCGCCGGTAAAAACCAGCATGACCTAAAAATGATCTAACCTCCCTCACCGAGCAAGGTTGTTGCAAGTGTTGAATGAGGTCAACTTTAGCTTTATCTACTTCAATGCCTTTTTCAGAGATGATATGTCCTAGAACTATGCCTGAGTTCACCATGAAATGACATTTTTCCCAATTCAAAACCAATTTTTTTTTTCTTTACATCTAATCAGCACAAGAGTAAGATGGTTCAAACATTCACCAAAAGAAGATCCAAACACAGATAAATCATCCATAAAGATCTCAAGAAAATTATCTATCATGTCAAGAAAAATGTTCATCATACAACGTTGAAATGTGGCGGGTGCATTACACAACCCAAAGGGCATACGACGATAAGCAAACTTTCCAAATGGACATGTAAATGTAGTCTTTTCCTGATCTTCAGGTGCAATATGAATATGGTTGTACCCAGAAAAGCCATCTAAGAAACAATAGTGACTATGTCTAGACAACTGTTCTAGCATTTGGTCTATGAATGGAAGAGGGAAGTGATCTTTCCTGGTTACTGTGTTCAACTTCCTATAGTCAATGCAAACTCGCCACCCTGTGGTTGTACGAGTAGGGACTAATTTATTCTTTTCATTTTGAACCACAATAATGCCTGATTTTTTTGGCACAACTTGAATGGGACTGACCCATTTGCTATCTGAAATCGGGTATATAATACCCGCATCAAGTAGTTTCAAGATCTCACCCTTAACAACATCTCTCATGTTAGGATTAAGTCTCCTTTGCATTTCCCTAGATGGTTTAGCATTTTCTTCAATATTTATATGATGCATGCAAACAGTGGGACTTATACCTTTAAGGTCAGAGATGGTCCATCCTAAGGCCTCTTTATGCTCCTTAAGTACTTATAAAAGCTTACTTTCCTGTTCTATTTTTAAACAAGATGAAATAATAACAGGCAAAGTATTAGATGAGCCTAAGAATGCATATTTCAAAGTATCAGGCAATATTTTCAATTCAAGCTTAGGTGGATCAACAAGGGACGGAACAGACTTGGAATCAGAAAGTGGGAGTGGTTCCACTTTAGTCTTCCATTTCGTGACGTCCATATGAGGCACAGATTCGAGCAAAGAGTGGACTTCACTAATGTATTCAGCATCCTACAGATCTAAGTTAAAATTTTCCATACATGCTTACAAAGGATCATCTGATAAAGTGTGAGGCAATGAGTCTTGAATCAAGCTTTCAATCATATTAATTTCATGCACATCATTATCATCAAGATCCATAGGCTGTTGACTAACATTAAACACATTCAATTCCACAGTCATGTTACCAAACGACAGTTTCAACACTCCATTACGATAATTAATAATTGCATTGGACATAGCCAAGAAGGGACGTCCTAAAATGACAGGAATATGACATTCAGGGTTTTGCACAGGTTGAGTATCTAAAACAATGAAATCTACGGGAAAATAAAATTTATCAACCTTGACTAAAACATCCTCAACCACACCACGAGGAACTTTGACGGATCTGTCCGCCAATTGCAGAGTTATAGGTGTTGGTTTTAACTCTCCAAGACCTAACTGCACATATATCGAATATGGAAGTAGGTTTACACTTGCTCCTAAGTCTAGTAAAGCCTTATCGATCGTATGGTCGCCTATCTTGCATGTGATTGTGGGACAACCTGGGTCTCTAAACTTAGGTGGAGTCTTGTTTTGAATGATAAAACTTACCTGCTCAGCTAGAAAGGCACGTTTGTGCACATTAAGCTTGCGCTTTTGTGTACACAAATCCTTGAGGAATTTAGCATATGAAGGGATTTGCTTAATTTCCTCAATAAATTGGATGTTGATGTTAACTCGTTTGAACATCTATAACATCTCATTGTAATGAGCGCCTTTCTTCTGCTGCACCAACCTTTGAGGAAATGGAGCAACAGGAACATTAGTCGGCAAAGAAACATTAACATCAGTAGAACTTTTCGATTTACAAACATGCTCAAATTCATTTTCTACAATGGATGTTTTCTGTGGCGTTGTATGCAATGATGAGTCTGACTCAGACTCACTGGTACGTGGTACGCCTACGTTGTTATCAACAACTTTACCACTACGAAGAGTGGTGACCGAGTGCACTTGATCATGCGAAGACTCATTGCAAGTTGATGTACCTGCCTGAAATGCACTCTTAGGATTTTGTTGAGGCTGACTTGGGAGCTTACCCTTTTCCCTCTCATTAAGTGCATCGCAAATTTGAACCATCTTAAGTTTTAAACTCGCAAGCCTTTGGTCATTTAACTTCTGATATTGCAAAAGGTTTTGATTCATTTGGTTCATACCATCATCAAAGCTCGGCCTTTTTTCTACAGGGTACTGTGTGTGTGACTGTACTTGGGGATTTCTAGGATATGAATATCCTTGGGTATTACTCGTTGTACCCCCTTGTACGGGCCCTTTAGACCATGAAAAGTTAGGGTGATTCCTCCACCCTGGGTTGTAGGTCTGAGAATAAGGATTGTTCTCTTGCTTATGGTATAAAGCATTGGTCTGTTCTAGTCTAGACTCCTGAAATGCTTGTAGGTATGGACAACTATCCACTATGTGGTCTGAACTATTACATGCAACACAAATAGCCATTTCGACATGGTCACGGAGAGTAGTGGCAGAAGGTTTCACATTCTTCTGCAGCTCTAATGCTTCTACTCTCCTTGCCAACGATGCAATTTTCGCATTTCCCTCAAAGTCAGACTCAATCCTATGAACATTAGCTACAGGGGCAGTCTTTCTAGGTTCACGAATGGATTCCCACTGCTGAGTCTTTTCAGCAACTTCGATTAGGAAAGTCCAAGACTCATCAACATTTTTGTCAATAAATAAACCGTTGCACATTGACTCAACTGTTGTTCGGGTGGCAACATCTAGACCTTCATACAAAATTTGCACAAGTCTCCATTTTTCAAAATCATGGTGAGGACAATGAAGCAGTAATTCATTAAACCTTTCCAAATACTTGGCTAAAGTTTCAACCTATAATTGCACAAATCTATTCAGACTTTGACGAATGGTCACAGTCTTGTGATTTGGGAAGAACTTTTTGAAAAATTCTTTCGTAAGGTCATCCCATGTCCTAATTGACTGTGGCTGCAGGGCATACAACCAAGACTTGGCCTTTTCCTTCAACGAGAAAGGAAATAGTCTCGATTTCAGGGACTCTTCCGACATTTGAGTAAAACGCAGAGTCCCACAAATCTCTTCAAACTCTCTCACATGGTGGTAGGGGTTTTCAGCATCAACCCCTGGAAACACAGGGAGCATATGTATTGTGCTCGCTTTCAATTCGAACTGACCATAAGTTTCTGGTAAAACAATGCAAGAGGGCTGGCTTGCCCTTGTCGGGGTACATGTAATCTTTGAGACTACGGGGTTAAATTAACTCTTCACCCATTGTCTCTTGTTGGTGAGGTCTATCTACTACAGAAATGGGGATTTCGACTATGTCCTCTCGCTGAATCCTAACTAGACGGTTAGTTTGGTCACGAAAAGAAACAATCATATCCCAGCAGACACACCATTCAACATGTTATAACACCCAGAAATATCAACAAGTATAAAAGTCGGGCGAAAGATGAAGCTTATGATAAACAGATTCGCGGACTCAGGCACACAGACACAGAACTTTTGCAGAGATGATAAGCACAATGAAATAACAATTCAGTAGCAAATAAGTTACTCAAGTGTCACAGGATCATGCAAAGTGGTTATACGCTGCAGGGGTTTTGACAGGGTTATGTAAATCAACTAGTTTTATCAGTCAAATATGATATACCACTCACACAATTTTCGGGTAAAACAAGGGTTGAGATACAATACCGCCGATATAAACCTGGTTTAGGCACTACAACAATTTGTCCTGCTCCTTTTTCTGCTTTTCCTTGGCTTGCACAACAATAACGCAAGTACCTGGTCACTCAAAAGAGAATTTCAGTACCCAGAAATATGCAACTAAAACAAGGAAACGAGTACAGTAAATCGATTATTAACAAAAATTGAAATATTACAAAAACACAAATACTTTGAAGTTTGAATACACTGATCTGATTGAGAAGGACTAAGCTATTATTTCTATTATTTAGGAAATGAACTGAACAGTGCAGTAGAACAAAATGAAATTTAGCGACAGAGTCAAATTTAGAGAGATGATATACTACAGGACGACAAAAACTTTGAAACTACGAGTTGATTTCCTAACAGAACTATGAAAATTCAAATAATTAATTTTATGTGACTGCCTATCTTACACTAGTTTTCAATTACAAAAACAAAGTACTGCAGAACAAGACCTACAACTATGCACTACAATACGTCTATCTACAGTCACTATTCTAATAAAGTAAAAATGGACAACATGTGGCAAGATACAACTAATGGGAGACTAATGGACACATATAATCTAAACAAGAATAAGCTACGTACTAGATTCCTAAAGTGAAACAAAATGACTTCAGAAACTATACAATGGTGAATAAAATATGCAAAAAGCTACAAGACAAAGACTCTAAAACAAAGACGAAAAGTATATGCAATTGATTTTTAAACTACAGTGTATACAGGCTACTGCACTATAATGATTATAAGCTACAAAAAGCTAAAACTACCACTACTGAAAGTGACAAAATAAAATAAAGAATTATGCTACCACTAAATGAACACGTTTATAACTACAGATACAATCTAATTAGAGCAGAAAAATTCAATTCCAAAATATGATGCACACTGATAATAGCTGCAGATGGTAATGTAATATGAATTAAGGGACTAAGAAATCTAACAAAAGTTCAAAATTTTCAACTGAACACCCACTAGTTACAGATCTTTATATTTTTTTGTTTTTTTATTCATTTTTCATTTTCTTTTTTATCAAAAGAAAAATGGACAAGCTGGGACACAAACAGAAAATGGTGGACTAAATCTGTGTTATTCTAGAAACAAAGACGTAAATAACTACACTATATTACAGAATGACGGTGCTCTGAAACTAGAACTAACTAATACCAAAGCTAAGACATGTTAATACTAACAGTGACAACAAAGAAAATGAAATTAAAAGAACAAACTAAGAAAGTGCACTAAACTAGGAGAATCAAACATGCACCTAGAAGTCTAATTCGTTAAATGAATAAGAAAATACAAAAATTTTAGGACTAATACATTAATCTGAAAGACACTAATAACTAAGCAGCCTAAATACAAATGAGACAATATATACTCAAGAAGATAAGAAAATAAGTGGGGATCACAACAGAACTATGCACAGACCATATTAGGCTATCATAAGTAATCTAAAACAATAAAAATTATCTAAACTAAACACAAGCTGAATACCTACTGGCTATGAAACGTTCAACAACAAATAACTAATGTAAGAATACTAGCTACAGGTACAAATTGTGCAAAACAAACTAAAGTACTACCCTAAAACAAAATTTAACTAAAATAACAAAAATACACTAAACACATATATATATACAGATTAAACTAAAAACAGTAATGTAGACTGAAAATTTCAACCACACCGCTACCAAGTTCCCGGCAGCGGCGTCAAAAACTTGGTAGGACTAAAAACCTACAATATTAAACCGCAAGTATACAGTGTCTACAATGTAATACAATGCAAGTGCGGATCGTTCCCACATGGACTTGGTTGGTGCAAAGCGAATTCAAGGTCTTGCTATACTGATTTAGATCAACAGGGGGGTGTCGATACGATGAGATAATTGATTTTTATAAGATTTAAACTAAAGAACAGAAATGTAAATGAAATAAGAGATTAACTTGATAAGAAGGCACTAGGGAAATTGAATTCACCACTTAACCTACACCAGATTATTTGGCTAATAAAACTATTCTTATTCTTTATAGTAGACAGCGGGGAAGATTTGAGTCTGCCGCATATCCAAGGCTATCTTCAGATGGATGATTTAATATCAACTAAGGTATTAATCCCTAATATTAGCTGTCTTATTACAGCACAACTAATCACAGATTCACAACAATCAATTAGGCACAATTTGAAGTACAACATAGAATTATTGTGACTACCTAGGTTGCATAACAAACAAGGTGAAAGTAATATGTTGTAACACAAGATTAAATCTATCCTTAATCATTCAAGCACAACAAGAACAATAACATCAGCACAAATATCCTAGAGTTAAATTAAGGGTTTCATCTAAACCCTAGATTAAGAAATTAGAACATGATGAAAACAGATGACATATGAGATTCACAAATCGAGATATTCATTCATGCAAACTTCTTAATAATCAACTGATTTCTACCAAGGACGGTTTTTGAGAAGATAGGTTACAACTGATTTCTCCTATGACCCCTCTCACTTCTCTTAAGTTACACAACAACAACCCCTATTTATACATGAATTCCGCCCAAAATTGGGTTTCAATTTGTCAACAAATACATCTGAAATTTAGGGATTGAGATGTCAGTCACTCACCAAATGATACATAATAACAGATTTGATCTCCATAACATTCACCCAGTTCATTATCATCAGAACAATGCTGTTGTTGAGGGAGTTTCAGAGTTGTTTCGTATGGCAACCTTCTCTTCACTCACAATTTCAGATTTCTTCTCTCAATATATGGTACCATGAATCGAGTGGATAGGTAGGAGAGGTGAAAACAAGTAATTTGACAACAAATAGAGTTGGTAATTTAAAATCATGGCTGCACAGTTGAAACATGGAAGAGAAAGGGTGCAGTTGGGAGAGTATGGGCAATGGTGTCGATGGTTTGAGAAGAAAAGTTTTCTATTTTTTTCTTCTGATTTTGGGAACGAAAAGGGAAAGTGTAACAGGGGTTACTTGGGTGTTAGGCTTGTGTACCTTGCTTAGATGTTCAAGGTGAATCTGTTGGTTATCTTTCCTTCAAACATGGATTGAATACTTCTGGCCATTGATCAAATTTGAGTTTATTTTATAATTCTTGACCAAAGATATTTGTTCCATTGACTTGGTAAGTTCAGTTCTGCACACACTCAGCGAACAACTCCCTTGTGTAGCAGTGCGACATTCCCACTTACTCTTGCGCTCCTTCTACAGTCTCTCTCACCTCTTTTTCACCATTCAATTAACCACCTTAAACAAAACACAAAAAGAGATTATTTCGACAAACTTACTCATAAAGAGAGATATGCTCATGATACAAGATTTGTCGCAAAATAGAACACTAAAGCATTAGAGATGTGATAAAAGACAGCAAAATGATTTAGAAATGATTTTACTTCATAGTTAAAGCTGTAAAATCCCAAGAGTTTTCACCTAACGTATGTAACCATTGGACACCCAACACGGCATCACAACCACTGATAGGTAATAGATGAAAATCAGAAGTAAAACTATAGTCCTGTAACTGAACTGGAATATTAAAACAAGAGCCTTGAGTACATATCTGACCACCATCACCGACTGTTACGCGTAAGTCAGCATCTGTTGAGCAAATAGAATAACCACACTGTTTGGATACCTTTGGGTGTAGAAAATTGTGGGTAGAACCCGAGTCGACAAGAACCGTTAAAGCTTGACCTTTAGAAAAACCCGAAATACACATTTTCCTAGGAAAAGGAGTACCCAAGAGAGAATGTAAGGTGATCTTGGCCTCAGACTCAACTGGTTCAATATAATTGTCAGCATGGTTATTGTCCACATGTTGCTCAAAAACATCCTCAACTTCAGTATCTATTTCAGCAACATCTAAGATAGTCAATCTGAGAATGTAAGGTGATCTTGGCCTAAGATAGATTCTGACTTATTCAGCTGACAAGTATTACACTGGGAAATAAAATCTTTGATGGATTTCTTCATTCCCTTCTAGTAAAATTTTTGTTGGAGTCTCTTGAAAGTTCTAAGATACCCAGAATGACCACCAATAGGTTGAGAATTAAACTCCTCAAGCAGTTTGACGCACCATGTAGAAGTTGAAGGTACCACTATACGGTTTTTATAACGTAACAGACCATCAACATAAGAAAAAATTTTCTTAAAATTTGCATCTTGTTGTAAACATTGAATTAAGACTCCCAAGTCTGCATCATTATGACATTCTTGACTAATGTCATCAATCCCAGAAAAAATAGGTGTAGATATATGAAAATGAGTACATCTTAATAAAGCATCAGCTGCAACGTTCTCTTTTCCACGATGAAAAATAATCTCATAATCATAACCTAACAACTTGGACAACCATTTTTGTTGTTCCATGGAAGATAATTTCTGATCCAAGAAAAACTTAAGACTACGATGATCTGTATATATCTTAAAGTGTCTTCCAAGCAAGTATGGACGCCATTGGACTGCAGAAATAACAACTAACATTTCTTTGTCATAAATAGAGAGGTTTAAGTTCTTGCCTGAAATAGGTTTACTAAAGAATGCAATGGGTTGTTTTGATTGCATTAAAACAACCCCAATACCGTTGCCAGATGCATCGCTTTCCAAAGAAAATTCTTTTGTAAAATCTGGAAGTGCAAGAGTTGGAGTTATAGTAAGCGCATGTTGTAACAATTTAAATGCAGTAGTAGCTTGTTCTGTCCAATGCTTTAATGAAAAGCATCTTTCTTCAGTAATTGTGTTAAAGGTGCACTATGACACCAAAATTCTTCACAAATTTACGATAGTAACCAGCTAACCCAAGAAATCCGCGTAACTCTTTAACAGTCGAAGGAAGTGGCCAAGACAATATAGCTTGGATCTTTTCATTCTCAACTGAAACTCCTGCAGAGGAGATTATATGGCCCAAATATCCAACAGATGGTTGTGCAAAAGTACACTTGCTATTTTTGAAAAATAGCTTATTAGTGCGTAAAATATTAAACACAATATCTAAATGTTCTAAGTGATCAGCCATATTCTTGCTATAGACTAGAATATCATCAAAGAAGACAAGGACAAACCTCCGTAAATGCGTCCTGAAGATATGATTCATTAAACTCTGAAAAGTTGCAGGTGCATTCGATAATCCAAAAGGCATAACCACGAATTCGAAATGACCATCGTGTGTCCTAAAAGCAGTTTTAGGAATATCAGGTAGATAAAGACGAATCTGATAATACCCCGAACGTAAATCCAACTTAGTAAACACAGCAGCACCAAATAATTCAACAAGTAATTCGTCGACTGTTGGAATTGGAAAACGATCCTTCATAGTTAGCTTGTTTAAAGCTCTGTAGTCCACACACATACACCACGATCCATCTTTCTTTCGTACCATAAGAATGGGAGAAGAATAAGGACTTGAACTTGGACGTATAAACCCATCTTGTTAAACTCAATAATTATCTTCTCTATCTCGTCTTTCTGAAAATGAGGATATCGACAGGGACGCACATTAACAGGAGAAGAATCTGGCAATAACGGAATACAGTGATCATGAGGACGTTCAGGTGGAAGAGTTGTTGGTAATTGAAATACATCAGAAAACTCAGCGATTAATTGTTGTACTGCCGTAGGAACAATTGAAGAAGTATGCATGGAAGAATTGAATGCAGATAGTTGAAAAAAAATCCCATAATTTTCACTACATAATAAACGCTGCATTGAATGTGCATCCAAAATCATTAATGATGATTGATTTTTACCTATTAATGAAACAACAATGTACTGGTGCTGCACCACTTGCACTGATACCAGGTGTTTTCGTTCTAAACCTTTTAACACTGGAGAAAGCTTAAACACAAGGAAAAGAACCGGATAAACCCTTTCAGTTGGGGGTTAGCCACCAGCTTGAGAAGAAACCTAAATAAATTTAACTTTGTTATATTGATTGATAATAATTGTTGAATTTCAGGTGGTAGTTCGGAAGTTAAAGCTCTTGTAGATGCATTGAATTCAGATAATTGAAACAAAATTCCAAAGTGCTCCTTGTTCAATAAATGCTGCATGGGAGAACTATCCATCATCATCACAGTTGAGACGTCATTTCCCACCAAAATAATGTCAGCATCTTGAATGTTGAACTTCATAGTTAAAGCTGTAAAATCCCAAGACATTTCACCTAACGTACGTAACCATTGGACACCCAACACGGCATCACATCCACTGATAGGTAATAGATGAAAATCAGAAGTAAAACTAGTCCTGTAACTGAATTGGAATATTAAAGCAAGAGTTTTGAGTACTTATCTGACCACCATCACCAACTGTTATGTATAAGTCAGCATTTGTTGAGCAAATAGAATAACCAGATTGTTTAGCTACCTTTGGGTGTAGAAAATTGTGGGTAGAACCCGAGTCGAAAAGAACTGTTAAATCTTGACCTTTAGTAAAACCAGAAATACGCATTGTTCTAGGAAAAGGAGTACCCAAGAGAGAATATAAGGTGATCTTGGCCTCAAACTCAACTGGTTCAATATAATTGTCAGCATGGTTATTGTCCACAGGTTGCTCAAAAACATCCTCAACTTCAGTATCTATTTCAGAAACATCTAAGATAGTCAATCTGAGAATGTAAGGTGATCTTGGCCTAAGATAGATTCTGAATTATTCCGCTGACAAGTATCACATTGGGAAATAAAATATTTGATGGATTTCTTCATTCCCTTCCAGTAAAATTTTTGTTGGAGTCTCTTGAAAATTCTCAGATACCCAGAATGACCACCAATAGGTTGAGAATGAAACTCCTCAACCAGTTTGACGCACCCTGTAGAAGTTGAAGGTACCACTATACGGTTTTTATAACGTAACAGCCCATCAACATAAGAAAATTTTTTCTTAAAATTTGCATCTTGTTGTAAACATTGAATTAAGATTCCCAAGTCTGCATCATTATGACATTCTTGACTAATGTCATCAATCCCAGAAAAAATAGGTGTAGATATATGAAAATGAGTACATCTTGATAAAGCATCAGCTGCAATGTTCTTTTTTCCACGACGAAAAATAATCTCATAATCATAACCTAACAACTTGGACAACCATTTTTGTTGTTCCATGAAATATAATTTCTGATCCAAGAAAAACTTAAGACTACGATGATCCGTATATATCTTAAAGTGTCTTCCAAGCACGTATGGACGCCATTTTTGGACTGTAGAAATAACAACTAACATTTCCTTTTCATAAATAGAGAGGTTTAAGTTCTTTCCTGAAAGAGGTTTACTAAAGAATGAAATGGGTTGCTTTGGTTGCATTAAAACAGCCCCAATACCGTTGCCAGATGCATCGCTTTCCAAAGAAAATTCTTTTGTAAAATCTGGAAGTGCAAGAGTTGGAGTTGTAGTAAGCGCATGTTGTAACAATTTAAATGCAGTAGTAGCTTGTTCTATCCAATAAAAAGCATCTTTCTTCAGTAATTGTATTAAAGGTGCACTATGACACCAAAATTCTTCACAAATTTACGATAGTAACCAGCTAACCCAAGAAATCCGCGTAACTCTTTAACACTCGAAGGAAGTGGCCAAGACAATATAGCTTGGATCTTTTCATTCTCAACTGAAACTCCTGCAGAAGAGATTATATGGCTCAAATATCCAACAGATGGTTGTGCAAAAGTACACTTGCTATCTTTGACAAATAGCTTATTAGTGCGTAAAATATTAAACACAATAGCTAAATGTTCTAAGTGATCATCCATATTCTTGCTATAGACTAGAATATCATCAAATAAGACAAGGACAAACCTCCGTAAATGCGGCCTGAAGATATGATTCATTAAACTATGAAAAGTTGCAGGTGCATTCGATAATCCAAAAGGCATAACCAAGAATTTGAAATGACCATCGTGTGTCCTAAAAGCAGTTTTAGGAATATCAGGTTGATAAAGACGAATCTGATAATACCCCGAACGTAAATCCAACTTAGTAAACACAGCAACACCAAATAATTCATCAAGTAATTCGTCAGCTGTTGGAATTGGAAAACGATCCTTCATAGTTAGCTTGTTTATAGCTCTGTAGTCCACACACATACGCCACGATCCATATTTCTTTCGTACCATAAGAATGAGAGAAGAATAAGGACTTGAACTTGGACGTATAAACCCAGCTTGTTGAAGCTCAATAATTATCTTCTCTATCTCGTCTTTCTGAAAATGAGGATATCGATAGGGGTGCACATTAACAGGAGAAGAATCTGGAAATAACGGAATACAATGATCATGAGCACGTTTAAGTGTAAGATTTGTTGGTAACTGAAATACATCAGAAAACTCAGCGATTAATTGTTGTACTTCCATAGGAACAACTGAAGAAGTATGCACGGAAGCATTGAATCCAGATAGTTGAAAAACAAATCCCATAATTTTCACTACGTAATAAACGTTGCATTGAGTGTGCATCTAAAATCATTACTGATGATTGATTGTTACCCATTAATGAAACAACAGTGTACTGGTGCGGCACCACTTGCTCTGATACCAGGTGTTCGGGTTCTAGACCTTTTAACACTGGAGAAAGCTTAAACACAAGGAAAAGAATCGGATAAACCCTTTGAGTTGGGGGTTAGCCACCAGCTTGAGAAGAAAACTAAATAAACTTAACTTTGTTATATTGATTGATAATAATTGTTGAATTTAATGTGGTAGTTCGGCAGTTAAAACTCTTGTAGATGCATTGAATTCAGATAATTGAAACAGAATTCCAAAGTGTTCCTTGTTCAATAAATGCTGCATGGGAGAACTATCCATCATCATTATAGTTGAGACGTCGATTCCCACCAAAAGAATGGCAGCATCTTGAATGTTGAACTTCATAGTTAAAGCTGTAAAATCCCAAGAGATTTCACCTAACGTACGTAATCATTGGACACCCAACACGGCATCACAGCCACTGATAGGTAATAGATGAAAATCAGAAGTAAAACTATAGTCCTGTAACTGAATTGGAATATTAAAACAAGAGCCTTGAGTACTTATCTGACCACCATCACCAACTGTTATGCGTAAGTCAGCATCTGTTGAGCAAATAGAATAACCACACTGTTTAACTACCTTTGGATGTAGAAAATTGTGGGTAGAAGCCGAGTCGACAAGAACTGTAAAGCTTGACCTTTAGTAAAACCAGAAATACGCATTGTTCTAGGAAAAGGAGTACCCAAGAGAGAATGTAAGGTGATCTTGGCCTCAGACTCAACTGGATAAATATAATTGTCAGCATGGTTATTGTCCACAGGTTGCTCAAAAACATCCTCAACTTCAGTATCTATTTCAGCAACATCTAAGATAGTCAATCTGAGAATGTAAGGTGATCTTGGCCTAAGATAGATTCTGACTTATTCCGCTGACAAGTATCACATTGGGAAATAAAATCTTTGATGGATTTCTTCATTCCCTTCCAGTAAATTTTTTGTTGGATTCTCTTGAAAGTTCTCAGATACCCAGAATGACCACCAATAGGTTGAAAATGAAACTCCTCAAGCAGTTTGACGCACCCTGTAGAAGTTGAAGGTACCACTATACGGTTTTTATAACGTAACAGACCATCAACATAAGAAAAATTTTCTTAAAATTTGCATCTTGTTGTAATTATTGAATTAAGACTCCCAAGTCTGCATCATTATGACATTCTTGATTAATGTCATAAATCCCAGAAAAAATAGGTGTAGATATATCAAAATGAGTACATCTTGATAAAGCATCAGCTGCAACGTTCTCTTTTCCACGACGAAAAATAATCTCATAATCATAACCTAACAACTTGGACAACCATTTTTGTTGTTCCATGGAAGATAATTTCTGATCCAAGAAAAACTTAAGACTACGATGATCCGTATATATCTTAAAGTGTCTTCCAAGCAAGTATGGACGCCATTGGACTGCAGAAATAACAACTAACATTTCTTTGTCATAAATAGAGAGGTTTAAGTTCTTGCCTGAAATAGGTTTACTAAAGAATGCAATGGGTTGTTTTGATTGCATTAAAACAACCCCAATACCGTTGCCAGATGCATCGCTTTCCAAAGAAAATTCTTTTGTAAAATCTGGAAGTGCAAGAGTTGGAGTTATAGTAAGCGCATGTTGTAACAATTTAAATGCAGTAGTAGCTTGTTCTGTCCAATGCTTTAATGAAAAGCATCTTTCTTCAGTAATTGTGTTAAAGGTGCACTATGACACCAAAATTCTTCACAAATTTACGATAGTAACCAGCTAACCCAAGAAATCCGCGTAACTCTTTAACAGTCGAAGGAAGTGGCCAAGACAATATAGCTTGGATCTTTTCATTCTCAACTGAAACTCCTGCAGAGGAGATTATATGGCCCAAATATCCAACAGATGGTTGTGCAAAAGTACACTTGCTATTTTTGAAAAATAGCTTATTAGTGCGTAAAATATTAAACACAATAGCTAAATGTTCTAAGTGATCAGCCATATTCTTGCTATAGACTAGAATATCATCAAAGAAGACAAGGACAAACCTCCGTAAATGCGTCCTGAAGATATGATTCATTAAACTATGAAAAGTTGCAGGTGCATTCGATAATCCAAAAGGCATAACCAAGAATTCGAAATGACCATCGTGTGTCCTAAAAGCAGTTTTAGGAATATCAGGTTGATAAAGACGAATCTGAGAATACCACGAACGTAAATCCAACTTAGTAAACACAACAACATCAAATAATTCATCAAGTAATTCGTCACCTGTTGGAATTGGAAAACGATCCTTCATAGTTAGCTTGTTTAAAGCTCTGTAGTCCACACACATACGCCACGATCCATATTTCTTTTGTACCATAAGAATGAGAGAAGAATAAGGACTTGAACTTGGACGTATAAACCCAGCTTGTTGAAGCTCAATAATTATCTTATCTATCTCGTCTTTCTGAAAATGAGGATATCGATAGGGATGCACATTAACAGGAGAAGAATATGGCAATAACGGAATACAGTGATCATGAGCACGTTTAAGTGGAAGAGTTTTTGGTAATTGAAATACATCAGAAAACTCAGCGATTAATTGTTGTACTGCCGTAGGAACAACTGAAGAAGTATGCATGGAAGCATTGAATGCAGATAGTTGAAAAAAAATCCCATAATTTTCACTAAGTAATAAACGCTGCATTGATTGTGCATCTAAAATCATTACTGATGATTGAATATTACCCATGAATGAAACAACAGTGTACTGGTGCTGCACTACTTGATCTGAAACCAGGTGTTCGGGTTCTAGACCTTTTAACACTGGAGAAAGCTTAAACACACGGAAAAGAACCGGATAAACCATTTGAGTTGGGGGTTAGCCACCAGCTTGAGAAGAAAACTAAATAAACTTAACTTTGTTATATTGATTGATAATAATTTTTGAATTTCAGGTGGTAGTTCGGCAGTTAAAACTCTTGTAGATGCATTGAATTCAGATAATTAAAACATAGTTCCAAAGTGCTCATTGTTCAATAAATGCTTCATGGGAGAACTATCCATCATCATTACAGTTGAGACGTCATTTCCCACCAAAAGAATGTCAGCATCTTGAATGTTGAACTTCATAGTTAAAGCTGTAAAATCCCAAGAGATTTCACCTAACGTACGTAACCATTGGACACCTAACACGGCATCACAACCACTGATAGGTAATAGATGAAAATCAGAAGTAAAACTATAGTCATGTAACTGAATTGGAATATTAAAACAAGATCCTTGAGTACTTATCTGACCACCATCACCAACTGTTACGCGTAAGTCTACATCTATTGACCAAATAGAATAACCACACTGTTTGGCTACCTTTGGGTGTAGAAAATTGTGGGTTGAACCCGAGTCGACAAGAACTGTTAAAGCTTGACCTTTAGTAAAACCAGAAATACGCATTGTCCTAGGAAAAGTAGTACCCAAGAGAGAATGTAAGGTGATCTTGGCCTCAGACTCAACTGGTTCAATATAATTGTCAGCATGGTTATTGTCCACAGGTTGCTCAACAACATCCTCAACTTCAGTATATACTTCAGCAACATCTAAGATAGTCAATCTGAGAATGTAAGGTTATCTTGGCCTCTGAATCAACTGGTTCAATATAATTGTCAGCATGGTTATTATCCACAAGTTGCTCAAAAACATCCTCAACTTCAGTATCTACTTCAGCAACATCTAAGATAGTCAATCTGAGAATGTAAGGCGATCTTGGCCTAAGATAGATTCTAACTTATTCCGCTGACAAGTATCACATTGGGAAATAAAATCTTTGACGGATTTCTTCATTCCCTTCCAGTAAAATTTTCGTTCGAGTCTCTTGAAAGATCTCAGATACCCAGAATGACCACCAATAGGTTGAGAATGAAACTCCTCAAGCAGTTTGACACACCATGTAGAAGTTGAAGGTACCACTATACGGTTTTTATAACGTAACAGACCATCAACATAAGAAAAAAATTTCTTAAAATTTGCATCTTGTTGTAAACATTGAATTAAGACTCCCAAGTCTGCATCATTATGACATTCTTGACTAATGTCATCAATCCCAGAAAAAATAGGTGTAGATATATGAAAATGAGTACATCTTGATAAAGCATCAGCTGCAACGTTCTCTTTTCAACGACGAAAAATAATCTCATAATCATAACCTAACAACTTGGACAACCATTTTTGTTGTTCCATGGAAGATAATTTCTGATCCAAGAAAAACTTAAGACTACGATGATCCGTATATATCTTAAAGTGTCTTCCAAGCAAGTATGGACGCCATTTTTGAACTGCAGAAATAACAACTAACATTTCTTTGTCATAAATAAAGAGGTTTAAGTTCTTGCCTGAAAGAGGTTTACTAAAGAATGCAATGGGTTGTTTTGATTGCATTAAAACAGCCCCAATACCGTTGCCAGATGCATCGCTTTCCAAAGAAAATTCATTTGTAAAATATGGAAGTGCAAGAGTTGGAGTTGTAGTAAGCGCCTGTTGTGACAATTTAAATCCAGTAGTAGCTTGTTCTGTTCAATGAAAAGCATCTTTCTTGAGTAATTGTGTTAAAGGTGCACTTATGACACCAAAATTCTTCACAAATTTACGATAGTAACCAGTTAACCCAAGAAATCCGCGTAACTCTTTAACAGTCGAAGGAAGTGTCCAAGACAATATAGCTTGGATCTTATCATTCTCAACTGAAACTCCTGCAGAAGAGATTATATGGCCCAAATATCCAACAGATGGTTGTGCAAAAGTACACTTGCTATCTTTGACAAATAGCTTATTAGTGCGTAAAATATTAAACACAATAGCTAAATGTTCTAAGTGATCAACCATATTCTTGCTATAGACTAGAATATTATCAAAGAAGACAAGGAAAAGGACAAATATCATCAAAGATGATTTGATTCACTCGAATCAGTTCATGAACTTTTATATCCACGGTTTGCAAACTGCATTCCTTAGTCTTTTTAAATTTAAGTTCATAAATCATCTTCAGATATATAACCTTCTTAAGTTCGCAGACATGGTTCGCGGACTTAAGTTACCGGGCAGAGTTTACAAATTCCAGCAGAAATTCTCGGGATGAGAAATTCGCCGGTTCGCGGACTGGGTTCACGGACTGAGTTCGCGGACTTAGTTTCACGCACTAGTTTGTCAACTCCAGCAGAAATTCTCGGGTTTGAGAACTTCGGCAGTTCGCGGACTTGGTTCACGCCATTTTTCCGGTTCTCTTGATTAACAAAGTTCACAAACTTTGGTTCAAGGAATAGAACTTATACATAAATGTGTTTCCACAACAATGCTTATGTCCACCATTGGTTATGTAGTCTAAAATCTCATTCCAATCATTGAAACATTCTTTGTCAAAGAAATTTTCAAAGTGATTGAAACATATCATGACTTTCGTCACTAGGTAAAGATAAACTTGGTCGAAGCGAAAAGCTTACCAACACATATTTCGAGATATAGATAGGCGAGGTATTCTCGGCTCGAAATACCAAATGTGTATAATCAAAGTCTATATATAGCATACGACTTTTTGTCTCAAGAAGTAGGAAATAGAATAGATAGACTTTTGAGTGATAGATAAGTTCAAGTCTTCACATACCTTTTTTTCGAGAAGTTCCACCGGTTCCTTGAGTAGTTCTTCTTCTTGTATGATGAATCGCCATGAAGTCCTTGAGCTCAACTACACTTTCTATCCTAGTCCGAGACTTAGCTATAGTAGACTAGAAATGAAGACTTATAGTTTTGATCACTAACATTGACAAACATGCTTGAGATAGCAACGCATGCGAGTTCGACCGATCAATGCTCTAACAATCTCCCCCTTTGTCAATTTTAGTGACAAAACTATCAATACATATGGAATACAAAAAAGATAATGAAAACTTTAGTATCTCCTATTCCACATGTCTAATCTTCAACGTTCCTCGAAATCTTCGTCATTTCCAAGTACTCCAATGATCCCAAAGGTTGTAAGTTTAGCATCACCGTTGTTGAAGATCCGTAGCTATAACAATGAGAAAACATAATTCTCGATCATTGTTATACAATTTCATAGTATTATTACACAGTGTCAAAGTTCAATTCTATCACAACTTCAACAATAATACTATGGTGATATGTATCACTCCCACTTAGTCAATACTCCATCTCACATGGAAACCACTCCCCCTGACACAATGATCTGAAAACCATATGTATTTGTAGTGTGACCTACATATTAATTCTCCCCTTTTTGTCAATAAAATTTGCAAAGGTACAAGAACGGGATCATAATGAAATTTCCGTAAGAGACATTTCATGACTAAAAGAAAAAAAAATACATACCAACTAATTTACATGCAATCATAAAGCCGAAGCTAAATGCATTTATCAAGGAGTTTAAAGATACAAGATAACCCCTCTAAAATTCCACAGCCGCATACACCTCAAGATATGAACATTAAGCACAAGTTCAAAAGAACTCTCCCCCATTTAATATGTCATTCTCGAAAGAACAACAAGAGCGACCTTAATTTCCAAAGAAAAGAAGGATTCCTTTGAACATAACAAATCACATACAAGTATGAATTGGAATCCAAAATACTCAATTAAATTAACCACAAGAGAATTCATAATTAATTTAACCGGAAATGCTCAACATAAGTGAACTTATGGAGACTTAAAAAAATCAATTAGATTAATCACAAGAGAACCCATAATTAATCTAATCGGAATACACAACCAAACTAATCACAAAAAGTAATCAATTTAATTGGTCATGCTCGACATAAGAAAACTTACGGAGCAACAACTAAATAACCAAACAAGATGATTAACTTAGTTGAATATGCTCGACATAAAGTATCTCGCGGAGCAACAACTAAGCCAAAACAATAACTCAGTCGATAGAGCTCAACATAAGACACCTTATGGAACATCACAATATATACACAAAAATTGTGGATCAGAGATCCACCTAATACCGTGGAATAAGAAAGGACTCATTCTATTTTCCATCACCATTTGCACAATGACATACAATAGACATAATCCTTGAAAACAAAAGATTTTAACATCTTCCATCAATAATTGACATAATAGGCTTAACTTTTGTATTTGTCAAAAGTCCATTCATTCTTTTATCAATACATGCATATCGACTTACCAAAGACTTTACTTTTGACAAGGTATGGGACAATCATAGTTCACGGACGTAAACACTAATATCCCATAACAAATTGCAATATATAAAACCATAAAGATTAATACTGCAAAAATGATCTTCCAAACAATTTTAGAATTTAAACCAATAATTCTAAAAACATGAAGATGAAAAAAATGTTGGACATAGCTATGTGAAATCACAATAATTGCTATTCCAAACTCTAGTAATCCTTCTCAAAAACAAGAATAAATTCTCATAAGAAGTTTCCTAGGTATCAAGACAAACTCGTAATGTACACATAAGATGATTTGTCCTTAGAGGGTAGAATCAATCTTTTTCGCCCGGATTTATACCAAGAATAGCTACCAAAGGCGTATAAAAAGATTTTCTTAACAAAGAAGAACATACAAAGTCATTAACGACCATGCACCATAGTTCACATAAAATGATTGTGAACATTCAAGAATCCCATAGTAATGCGTACTACTGCCCATTATTGAAATTCCTTCTTTGTGATTCACCAACAACATTCTTGTAAAAGCTACAAATGACTTAGAAGAGTAGTACTCCATGAATCCAAGTTCCCAAGTCCAGGAGAAGTGGAACAAGTGCGACGAAACGGAGCAAAAACACTCAAAAACAAGAGACATGACAAATACTAATCTTAACTCATCCAAATTCAGTAATTCTCATCTCCAATTTGAAGAGAATTCAAAGAGGAAGATAATTCAAAAAGAATGAGGCATTCCGAGTTCGGACGAAGAATTTACGGCCAAAACAAGTTTGCTGAAAATCGACGTCTACAGGCAAGTATGCATACGGGTTTGCAAACGAATTTTCATGACCTGGAGCAGTTTGCAAACTGGGTATGCGAACTTAAACCCCTGGATTTTGATTTTAAATGATGGCATGCATACTTGATATGTGCACCATGTAGTCCAAACATCCCGAACTATTATTTTCAAACCTAAACATTTAAGAACCTTAAACACAGATCAAGTTAGGTAGAAATGAACGATAAGAAAGGTACGTGGATCATTGTAAGTACTCTAGGAAAATAAAAACACAAATATTGCTCAAGTTTATAGACATACCCTTTTAGAAGAATCCAGTCGAATTCTACAGCCTTACCGAACATAATCTGTGTGCCCCAATTCCCGTGCTTCCCTCACCGTATATATAGCAGGGCATTCCTTGGTGAGGATTCACTTACAACACAATCAAGTTGCGTTAGGGTGAACAATGTCTTGCTCACAACTAGTGACCTTTGGATTATCATGAAAGAGATTGCTTTTAGAACCTTTCACATCCAATTCCATTTTTCCAAAAAACTTGTTAAGTTCCAACATCATGGATACTACCTTCTCCATAATCATGGAATTTTCTGGAAGATCATTCTTTTTCACACTCAAAGCATCATTGGATTTCTTTGGTACCCACTTCTGAGTGCGTTTAGGAACAACCAGAACCTTCCATTACTCTCTTCAAGATTTCTCGGAAGAGAATTGGATTGAATATTCTTTTGCAAGTTAGTCTTTCTCCAATTGGGAGCATCGTATCTTGTCTTAGTCTTTACGAAGTTATCCTTTTGATAACCATTACGATTGTGAAAAGGATTCGTACGACGTTTATAGGAAAAACTAGATTTATCACAACACTGATTCCTTTGCCTAAAGGTTGGACAATTACAACCTCGATCCGTGTGTGCTGACTTTGGAGGTTGATATACTTTGATCTTTCGAATTTTAACTGCCGGTGAAGGTATTTCACTTTTTCCAACAGTGGAACCTTTTTTGAGAAGCATCACTAGCCTTGACAAATTTTACCTCTTTGCTAGTACTTGGAGCATCTATTCCCTTATAGCCCAATCCTCGTGTATCACGATGATTTTTACTTTCTCCTAGCATAATGGTTAATTTGCTTGAACTAGTATTGAACTTTTTCAAGTCATCTTCCAACATCTTAATTTTATCAAGAGCAACAATTAAATCGGCCTCAAGGCGTTTTTCTCGAGTGAGATAAGCGTTTTCTCTGTCGTCAAAACTTGTTTGCTGGGAGTTAATCATTGCTTCAAATTCTGCAAGTTTCTCTTCCAACAAAACATACTTTTGATATAGATTATCACATTCAAGTGACTTCATATGTAGGTTTTTCTCAGAATCCTTGAGGATCGATTTGTTAGAATGATTCGAAACATAAACACCTTCGTAACATCTTCTCAATTCTTGTTTTCTCGATAGAGAGGAGTCAGAAGAGGAGTGACATGAGAAATTGTCATCTTCTTCTTCTCTAAGGAATTCAAAACCTTCACATACTCAGAGACTTCCTCATCAACATCTCTATCAATATCCGAATCACCTTCATCAGAAAGTTCATCCAACTGTTCTTCTAGGCGTGTTTCCCATAATTCAACTAGTTTTACATTAAGAGAATGTTTAGATACTGACCTAGATGTGGCAGTCCTCTCCGGTGAATCCAAGCTTTGAAAATCATCTGGTAATTTATGAACATGTACGTTATTAGAGATAGATTCGTCCATAATCTACAAACACACCCAATATACTTATGAGGTCTTAAACGTGTTTGCCTGCTCTAATACCAATTGAAAAGCGGGGGTATAACAACCACACCCAATATTTCGCTTAGCAATATGTATGGAAAAACTCCAATATACTTTCTAGAGAATCAACTAGACAGTCAGACTCAATCTAGATAAATAGTATATCAAAGAGTTCATATCTCAATCTCTCGATTTGATATATACTCAAGCAAATAAAAATCTGCGAGTCTTTATCAAATACTAGAGAGATAACTTGGATGGTACCAAAGACCAATATCCAAGTGTCAATCGATTTAAATCAACAACCAAAAGGTCGGATATTCTAATTGATTGAACAACGCACAACTTGTGATATTTCAATTATATAACAAAATATAATGTGGAAAAGAAATAACACAGACACCATAATTTTGTTAACGAGTAAACCGCAAATGCAAAAAAACCTCGGGACCTAGTCCAGATTGAACACACACTGTATTAAGCCGCTACAAACACTAGCATACTCCAAGCTAACTTCGGACTAGACTGTAGTTGAACCCCAATCAGTCTCCCACTGATCCAAGGTACAGTTGTATTCCCTACGCCTATGATCCCAGCAGGATACTGCACACTTGATTCCCTTAGCTGATCTCACCCACAACTAAGAGTTGCTACGACCCAAAGTCGAAGACTTGATGACAAAAAAATATGTCTCACACAGACAAGTCCATCGAAGGATTAATATGTCTTCCACAGATAAACCCTAAAAGGTTTTGTTCCGTCTTTTGATAATAATAAAGGTGAACAGGAACCAATTTATAATCCGGTCTTATATTCTCGAAGAACATCCTAGATTTATCAATCACCTCACAACAATCTTGATCGTATGGTAGCGAAACAAGATGTTTCGGAATCACTAACCATGATACGAAGATGTTTGTGATTACTTTTTATATCTTTCCTATCGGAGATATCAATCTCAAGCCAATCAATATGATTGTACTCGTACGATTGAAGATACAAGATCAGATCACACAACTATGATAAAGTAGTATCGGTCTGGCTTCACAATCCTAATGAAGTCTTTAAGTTGTTAACATGGTTTTAGAAGAAGAAAACCAAAGGTTAAAGGAGAACCGACTCTAGCACGTAAATTAGTATCACACGTAAGGTGTGGGGATTAGTTTTGCATTGATGCTAGATGTCCCCTTATATAGTCTTTCAAATCAGGGTTTACCATTAAGTTACCTTGGTAACAAAGCAATCAATATCCACCGTTAGATGAAAACCTGATTTAGATTCAAGCTAATATTTCTCAACCGTTAGATCGAAATCTTAGCTTGTTACACACAATTGAAATACACGTTTTTAGGTTTGTTAACCGTACCCAAACATATGCACTTGTTGGTTCAATAATAGTTAACCATATGAGCATTTCATATCAACCATGTTCTTCTTCACCATAACTAGTTCACATGACTCAAATGAACTAGTTAGAGAGTTGTTCAATTGTAACGAATTCTTATGCAACTATACAAGACATAATTGAAGCAAAGATGATTCGATTCACTCAAATAGGTTCATGAACTTTTATAGCCACTGTTTGCAAACTGCATTCCTTAGTCTTTTTAAGTTTAAGTTCAGAAATCATCTTCAGATACATAACCTTCTTAAGTTCGCAGACTTGGTTCGCGGACTTAAGTTACCGGGCAGACTTGTTGTATTGTATCGATCTCGTATCCATAGACAATCACACGAAGTGTGAACCGAATTGTCGTATTTTCTCGACTTAGTCCATAGACGATTACATTCGGTAGAGGACTTATAGTTTGAAATAAAAAGGATTGTGGTGTATTTGTGTACCCTCGTCTTTTCAGATCCCCTTTCTGTCATTTAAACTCTTTGAAAAAGTGGGGGTACAACAACCACACCCAATATTTTGCTTAGCAATTTATATGGACAAACTCCAATATACGTTCTAGAAAATCAACTAGATAGTCAGACTCAATCTAGATAAAAAGTATATCAAAGAGTTTATATTTCAATCTCTCAATTTGATATATACTCAAGCAAATAGAAATCTGCAAGTCTTTATCAAATACTAGAGAGATAACTTGGATGGTACCAAAGACCATTATCCAAGTGTCAATCAATTTAAATCAACAACCAAAAGGTCAGATATTCTAGTTGATTGAACAACGCACAACCTGTGATACTTCAATTATATAACAAAATATAATGGGAAAAAAAAATAACACAGAAACCATAATTTTGTTAACGAGGAAACCGCAAATGAAGAAAAACCCCGGGACCTAGTCCAGTTTGAACACATAATGTATTAAGCCGCTAAAGACACTAGCCTACTCCAAATTAACTTCGGTCTGGACTTAGTTGAACCCCAATCAATCTCACACTGATCCAAGGTACAGTTATGCTCCTGCGTCTCTGAACCCAGCATAATGCTACGTACTAGATTCCTTTATCTGATCTCACCCACAACTAAGAGTTGCTACGACCCAAAGTCGAAGACCTTAATAAACACATCTGTATCACACAAAAAAGTCTACGGTAATAGATAAATCCGTCTCCCACGAATATACGTACGAGTTTTGTTCCTTCTTTTGATAAATCAAGGTGAACATGAATCAATTGATAAACCAGACTTATATTCCCGAAGAGCAGCCTAGTATTATCAATCACCTCAAAATAATCTTAATCGACGCAGCGAAAAATGATATTGTGGAATCACAAATGATGAGACGAAGTGTTTGTGATTTCTTTATATCTTTCCTATCGGAGATAACAATCTCAATCCAATTATTACAATTTTACTCGTACGATAGAAACAACAAGATCAGATCACACAACTGCGAGAAGTTAGGATCGGTCTGGCTTCACAATCCCAATGAAGTCTTTAATTCGTTAACCTGGTTTAGAAGAAGAAACCAAAAGTTAAAGGAGAATCGACTCTACCTTAGCACAACTAGTATCACACAGAAGGTGTGGGTATTAGGTTTCCCAGTTGTTAGAGCTCTCCCTTATATAGTATTTCAAATCATGGTTTGCAATCAATGTTAGCTTGGTAACAAAGCATTCAATATTCACCGTTAGATGAAAACCTGATTTAGAGTCAAGCTAATATCTTTCAACCGTTAGATCGAAAACTAGCTTGTTACACACAAATGAAATGCACGTTTCTAGGATTGTGAAACCGTACCCAAACTTGTACATTTGTTGGTTCAACTGTAGGATCAGAATCTCGCAACAATTATGTCTCAGCGAAATTATCAATGGTATTGCACATTAGCGTCGCAGAACAATTTCAGAAACGGCGTCAGCAAGGATCATGAGAAAGATGTGATAGTCTTGCGAAAATTAGAGAGCTTGCGAAATTAACATTTGTAAGGTTGCGAGAATGTCACAAACCATACCCGAAAATAAAGGAAAGATTAGCTGTCATCCACTATGTATTTCCTTATAAATAGTCATTCGAGTAGTAAAGGGGGAGAGATCTTTTTTGAGATAAGAAACAAGTAAATAGGAGAGAGAAAGTTTAGAGCAGAGATCATTCTTGATTTCTTTAGTTTCCTTGTAAGAACATTTAGAAATTAATCAATAAAATTAATAGTGAAAACCTAAAAATGAGCTGATCAACAATGAAATTAAATGAGGGGTGTATTGTAGGATTTCCTACAACTACATAATAGCGCTAGAAACAGGGAGGAGTTGAAGATTATTCTAGAAAAAGCTAAAGATTGATATTGAGATTTGTGAAAATTTAAAGTAATTGATTAAGAATTTTTCATAATTTCTTGAAATACTGTTAGCATTGAAGAAATGTCTAGAAGAAGAAATACATCCGAACAACCGACTACTATTAGAAGAAGCAAAAGAATTGCTGGAAGAGAAAGAAGTGAAATGGGAGAATCTACTAGAATGAGAAATAACAGAGAAAATCTAATTCAATCGCCAACTCAACAAACACTAGTCCAAGAGAGGAATACAGATTATGACAGAGTGAGCGTACACACTTGGCGATCAAATTCAGCAGAAGAAATAGAAGAAGAGCAACAAAATAGAAATTACAGACAGGAAGAGAGAAATCAAGAAACAGATGAAGGAATAATTCATGGAGGTGAGGAAATTGGAGCGTTAGAAACATTGAGACGAAGAATACATGAAGAAAGAAGAGCTGAGGCAGAAGAACGTGCAAATTTAACAAGGAAAAATCACGAATTAAGGATGGAGAATATCAGATTGCAGAATATATAGAAGATCGAGAAGTATTACAAAATCATATTCCAGATCGATTAGAAGAGAAATGAGGCAAAATTCACCCACGATCAATGTTGGAAACAATATTCAAGAAGAAATGTCAAATCCTAATGAAGAATATCGCGAAAATAGAGAAAGAACTGATGATCGTTACATTCCACAAAATGAAACTTTTGATGATGGGAAAATTGGAGGAAATCAAGAGAACGGGCAAAATCAGAGACAAAATAACCAGGTTGGCGAAGGAAATCAAGAGGAAGGAAGAAGAATTTTACATGTGAGAGAAACTCAAAGAAATCAACAGACAATTGAAGAAGAAATTGAAAGACATAATGCTGAACAAGCACGTTTAATCTGCGAACGTGAAAGATTGAGAGCGGAAATGGAAGAACAAGAGTTTCAGGAGACAATTCGCCAAAACAATCATGACAATCGGGAAAGAAGGCGTATTCAAAAC
Organism: Papaver somniferum; assembly: GCF_003573695.1. NCBI lineage: Eukaryota > Viridiplantae > Streptophyta > Magnoliopsida > Ranunculales > Papaveraceae > Papaver > Papaver somniferum. Next base: position 8,252,227 of record NW_020627707.1, read on the forward strand.
CGGAATAACGATAATCTCAATGAAGAGTATGATAGAGTAAAGAGAATGGATGAAATACAGCGAATTGAATTGATAAGAAATGAACAAAATTATGGAGGGGAAAATGAACGACATCATCATTTGAGAATTCAGGATAGGGATGAGGAAGAGAATCGCAGAAGAAGTAGAGATGAGGATAATGAAGAAGAGATACACAATTTCGCAAGAGAAAGATAGACGTGAACGCAGAAGAAGAGAAGCAAAATTAAAGAGACCAATGGGTCAAGATTCAGGAGTAAATAAACAAATCTTGAAAGAATTTGAATAAATGAGGGGAATGTTAAATAACAGAGGAGAAGTAGGTAGAAGACAATTGGATGAAGCAATAGAAGAAGCTGCGAAAACTCCATTTACAAGGGAAGTAAAAATAGCAGGAATACCACCGAAATGAAATTTGCCTGCATTAACCAGCATTTTCGATGGAACAACTTGTGCAATTCAACACATTAAAGATTATGTGAGGTGTATGTTACAATGGGAAAATCATGATGCGGTGTTTTGCAAATATTTTGCATCCAGCTTAATAGGAGAAGCATTAAAATGGTTTGAAGGTTTTCCAAAGAATACAATAACCTCATTCAATCATTTGTAGACTACATTCTTGGGGGCATATATAAGTAATAATTCCTCACGACCTGGTATAGAAGATGTGTTTGGATTAAAACAAAGGATTGGCGAAAGTTTGAAACACTTGACTAAAAGATGGAGAACTATGTGTAGCGAAATGGCTGGCCGTGTAGATGAGAGATATCTCATATTATCATTTATCAATGTTAAGTTTGCAACAAACCTATTGTATGTCCAAATTTTCAGAGTCAAGAATACGATTACAATGACTGAATTGCGAGAACTTCAAGAAGAATACATTGCTCTAGAGGAAAGGCAAAATGAAATGGAATCATATCCAGTTGCGAACACCAGCTCACAAATATCGAATGCAAGCTTATTACCCAAGATAATAAATACAGTGGCGAATACTTCGCAAGTACAACAAGAGAAGGTGACAAGTAACAATCAGCAGAAATTGGTAGCTATGAGGAGCCGAGATCAAGAAGAGTATGAAAGAGAAAGAAATTTCTACAATCGTGGAGGAAATAACAAGATTCAAAGGCTCGATCAACCGCAAGAAACTTATGGAGGTCAAAGGCAAAACTATAATAAAGGACAAGGAAGTCACAAGGTAATATGAGAAGAAATCAAGATGCCACCTCTAAATGCAAGTGTGGAGAAGATATGGGAAGCTATAATCTTGATGGAAAATATACCAACACCGTGGAACATGGGAACGGAACCACCTCCAAACCACAGAAGTCATGAATTTTGTTCTTATCATCATTTTCATGGACATACCACAAACGATTGCAGAAATGTAAAAAGAATTATTTTGAGAATGATAGATCAAGGAAAACTAAACGACTTTCTGGTAGGGCATCCGCAATCTCAACCATTACCACCACCACCAGAACATCACAAAGTGAATACGATGAAAAAGAAAGAAACATTCTTCATAGAAGTTGGTGCAAAAGCAAAAAATCTATTCTGTCACTCTATCGTACATTCATATAAGACAATTGAAGATTTTCATGATAATTTTTTGAGTAGAGTGTTCGCAAGAGATAATAATGGAAGAGAAATTATGAATATTGCGAAAATCTCGCGATTAGAGGAATGGCAGAAACAGATCATTTCTTTTACCGCAGAAGAAATTCCCGAAGGAGAAGAGGTGCATGACAATCCATTGGTAATAAAATATGAAATTAATCCAAAACCGAAGGAAGATGAGGATGATGAAGCTGAAGATTCATGGGCAATCTAGTCGATACTGGAAGCTCTGTGAACATCTTATTTTATCATACTTATAAAACCATGGGTGGAAGAGATGATGATCTTATACCATCAACATATAAGATTTACGGTTTGAATGGTACTGCTAACAAGCCTAAAGGGGAGGTTACTATGCAAATTCCATTGAAGGGAATATCTTCTAAAATCTCATTCTGTGTCGTTGATGTAGAATCACCCTACAATGCGTCAATTGGTCGACCTTCGCTACATGGGATTCTAGGTGTAGCTTCAACTTTCCACCAATGCATCAAATTCCCTCACCCCAATGGTGTAGGAATCATAAAGGAAGATTGGGTAGAAGGAAAGAGATGTTACGAAACTGAGATAGAGTCTTGCGAAGGAAGAGCAAACAAGAAGGAAAACAGGTGACACAAAATCAAAGACGTACAAAGAAGTGGGAGGTTTATGGTGGATACAATTGAAAAGAAAGGAGAAGAGATGTTGCGAAATTAATATTAGCTTAGAATAAAAAGGATGAACATACTACTACCAAGGAAACAATAGCAGAGAATAATAAAGAAGTAGAGGATGGCAAATGTAATAAAAACAAGAAATATATGAATGATTAAGTTGTTGCGATAATCTCCCAATAAGTAAAATTCTCACAAATACATTTTATTGAACAACAAAATTGAGATTGCGAAATTCAGATACAATATAATGATTTGCGAGACTTTCGCAGAGATAATAAATTTTACATAAAATAATCAGAGAAGAATGACAAAAGAGAAAGAGGCGAACCTTTATGGCATACACCCTAGTTCGCGAATACAATTTTGTAAGAGGCAAATGTAAGACCTAAAGTACGTCATATAAGGGGGTAACTGTTACATGGCATAGGGAAAGGCTACACCTCCGCCGGAACCTGAGTCATGGAGATTTGGGGTCAATAAAACCCATCGGGGAGACGCACCTTGGATTCTCAGCTTAAGCATATGACTTGGGTTGGGCGACTAAGGTAATAAGGACTCTCCCAAGGAGTGCAGATCTGATCACCGAGGTACACGGTTGAGTCAAGAGTGTCGGGGGCGTTTGAAGCGTCCTTGCCATTCTTGACAAGTCTTGGCTTATACTGCACTCGGCCCGAAGAAAACCCCACTTAGGGTGAAGTCTCGTAACCATAAGCCCTATAGGTAAAAGTGATAAGAGGATGCGCAAAAAACCGGTTGTTGTTAAGACTGGATGAGAGGATCTAATCTTGTATGGTAGAAGTACGCCTCCTTGAAGGGGCAACCAGGGGGAGATAAGGGTGACACCCTCCATTAGGGAGCTAATAAGTGTCTTAAGACGCAAATGTCATGAGGCTTTTTATTCGCAAGGATATTAAGGCTTGTCATATTTTTGCAACAATCCTGAAGAGGCAATAATACAAAAGAAAAAGATAAGACGAGACCAATGGGTTTTCGCATGAAAGTGCGAAGACGTCCTGCGATATCGTCACAAATCAGCAATGTCATGGGTTTTATTTTCGCAAGAATATTTAGGAATGTCATATTGTCGCAACATTCCTGAAGAGGCCATAATACAAAATAAAAGGTTAAGATAAGATCAATGGGTTTTTGTATGAAAATGCAAGGACGTCCTGTGATTTTGTCGCAATGACAAGAGATGGCATAGTAAGACCTTTAATTAAGAAGGAAAAATAAGACCATATGATAAAACAAATAGATGATAAGCATTCACAACAGATTATTTTGTGCAAGAAAGATAATGAGAGGCAAGTATGGGAATCGGTATACAACAAGCATTATCTTTCTTATCAACAAAATATTAAAAGGAAAAGTTGACTTCAAAGTTATTGAAAAATGTAGCTCTCAAAAGTGATAAAAATACAGTTCAAGAAACCAAAACTATAAAAGAAGCTCAAGCTTCAATATTAATATCAGTAGCAGGAGATGACAGAAATTCTTCGCCAACATTCTCTCAAGCTTCTCTTTCATTTCAGCTTTGATCTTCGCCATGACTTGCGTTTTGATTATCACCAGCAATTACTTCTTCAGGAGAAATTTCTTTCTCATTCTGATTAACACCAGCAGATACATCTTTAGAAGGAATCTCTTCTTCATTTTCCAGGAAATTATCTTCTGCACCGCTTTCGTAATCATAATCACTATCAGCAGGATGAGGAACTTCATCATCATCTACTTCTAGATGATCAATTGATGTAGGAGGAAGAGAGTTGGACAGTAAGATGTCATTTACAAGGACTTCAGCCCGAAGATGAACTTGGCGAAGAAGTGCTCTTTGATGATTCCTATCTTGAATATCTTTAAAATAAGCAAGGTAATCAAGTCTTCTTTCTGCTCGATCGCGAGAACCAGTGAGGGTAGAGACGAGCAAGGCATTCTCTTTGCGAATTTTAACATATTTAGCCTCCAAATCAGAAATAGAGGAATGAAGATTCTTCTCAGACTCTGCGAAAGATAGAATACAAAATTTTGTTAAAATAAGGAATTCAGAGAGATATGACAAAGAAAAGATAATTAAGGCAGTCAAACTATTATGACTACCTTCCTTTTGCGAAATAAGGTGTTGAATCAAGGATAGACAACTATTCTCCCAATGGTCCATTGCGTCATCAAATTTATCTCCAACTAAACCTTTAAGTCGAGACTGAAGATTTTTCTCTTTAGAAATAATGAAGGCATTTTTCTTCGCAAGAGAAGAATAAGATTCTTCCAATTTGGAATATTGTTCTTTAAGCTGATTTGCCTTCACACTTAAAGCTATTCTACCTTGAATGAGTGTATCTCTTTCAACAATACATGATTCTGTTACTTCTTTAAGTTCATTTCTTAAAGAGCGAAGAGATTTCTCTTGGTCAGCACATACTTTTTGGAGAATATTAAGCTGTTGCGAAGATATCGCCATCTTGTTTAAGTAAACTCTCTTCTCTTGGGATAAGGTTTTAGTCTCATCTGATAAAGTTTCCATCCCTAAATTATCTTTGGTTAAATAGTAAGAAAGACGAGATACTTCATTACTTAATATATCTTGTCTTTGAACTAATTGGGTATTTTCATTGGTAACATTATTTATTTGATCAAGGGAATATGAATAGAGGTTATCTAATTGGTTATATTGATCCATTAATACTTCTATATCAACACGGGCTTCTTCAACAGCAGATTCAAATTGATATCTCTCCATTACTCGTTTCTGATTTAATGCATAACATGCGAAAGAGGGATTTAAAGGATAATTAAACATGGGAAGAATAAAACCATCAAAAAGGCAAATTAAAGACATAGATGAGGAAATCATTACTCTGAATTCATCATTCTTCTTGCGAAGATTGTCACGATCCAGCAAAACATTCTGAAGTTTCTGATTTTCAAGACGAAGAGCATTACATTCTTTTTCTAAAGCTGTCTACGAAGCAGCTTTGTCAGAACCCAAATGCTTGCTCAGAACTTCGCAAACATTAGACTTGATGGGATCATTAGAATACTTCTTGCCATCATCCAGAATCTCAGATAAAACCTTGAAAGCAATATCTATCCCTTCTACAGTTTCTTTCGACAGAGGGAGAGACTTGGGTAGAGAACTAGTAGAGATAGAAGGTTGAGAAACATTCTCAATGGAAAGAGAAGAGGTTTCATTCTCAGATGGATCCATAAGGGTAATTTCAATCATAGAAAGAGCAATTGGAGAAATGAAATCAGGGGAAGCGTTTTCGCAAGTTGGAGATAAAGGTTTATCTTGCGAAGATGTCGCAGGAGATTTGGAAGAAATGAAATCAGAGGAAGCATCTTCACGAACTGGAGACAAAGGTTTAACTTGCGAATATATCGCAGGAGATTTGGAAGAAATGAATAGGTGAAAGGGGACAGAAGTTGGAACATCCTTGAGGTGGCGAGATTTCTTGTGAAGTTTACGAAGATCTTTATCACCCTGCGAATTACAATCTGGATAAGAAACAGAGGCAACAATATTGTTATTAAAAAAGATAAAAGATAGTGTTTCTTACTACCTTCTCATTCGCATACTTTCTTTTATGTGCGACAACTTTATGCTGTGATTTGGATTGTTAGGGTTCTGAACTGTAAATTTAGTGTTGGAGCCGCTTTTGCTGAAATAACAAGAGTATGAGAATCACATAAACAACATCACATGAGGCAATAAACAAGATTAATTTCTAATATATCAATTTCAGCAAAGCTCATAAGGAAGAAAAGAAAAGATTAACCTTGATGAATCCATGAGAAATGATAGCAGGGAGATTATCTCGAAGAAGATCACGAACTATGAAGATCTAGTTTGAAGATGAAGAAGCACCTAAAATGATTGAAGAGGAAAGAAGAAAAGTTGCAATAATAAAATTTGCAGAAGAACGATGAAGTTGCAGAGAGAATAAAGAGAAAAAAAAAGAGAATGAAAAGAAATATATATAAAGAAAATTTTGTACTCGAAGAAATAAACACCATTAGGACGAAGAGACGTGAGCGGTTGAAAAGTAGCGGTTACAGAAGACGTGTCAAGAAATAAATGGAAGAGAGAGTACGTGTGATAAATGTAGAATATGAAAAGATAAGCAGTTGCGGCATTTCTCACATCATTATCTACTTTGCAGAGAAAGATATGAGAAGAGGCAAGATGTAGGATCAGAATCTCGCAACAATTATGTCTCAGCGAAATTATCAATGGTATTGCACATTAGCGTCGCAGAACAATTTCAGAAATGACGTCAGCAAGGATCATGAGAAAGATGTGATAGTCTTGCGAAAATTAGAGAGCTTGCGAAATTAACATTTGTAAGGTTGAGAGAATGTCGCAAAACCATACCCGAAAATAAAGGACAGATTAGCTGTCATCCACTATGTATTTCCTTATAAATAGTCATTCGAGTTGTAAAGGGGGAGAGATCTTTTTTGAGATAAGAAACAAGTAAATAGGAGAGAGAAAGTTCAGATAGGATCATTCTTGATTTCTTTATTTTTCTTGTAAGAACATTTAGAAATTAATCAATAAAATTAAGAGTGAAAACCTAAAATGAGCTGATCAACAATGAAATTAAATGAGGGGTGTATTGTAGGATTTCCTACAACTACATCAACAATATCCAACCAAATGGTTAGCCATATGATCACTTTCATATCAACCATATTCTTCTTCACTATAACTAGTCCAAATGACTTAAATGAACTAGTTAGAGAGTTGTTCAATTGCTTAGATCTTATGTAACTACACAAGACACAATCGAAGCAAAAATTTGATTCACTCGAATCGGTTCATGAACTTTATAGCCATGGTTTGCAAAAGAGTTCCTTAGTTTATATAAACATGAGTTCAAGAACAACCGATTTTAGATATAACCTGCTCAAGTTCACGGACTTAAGCTCGCGGAAGGAGTTCACAAACTCCAACAGAAATTCTCAGGTCGAGAACTTCCGCCAGTTCGCGGACTGAGTTCGCGTACTTGGCTCACGCCACATTCTGTTTCTCTTGATCAACAAAGTTTACACACTTTGGTTCAAGGAACAAGGATTTATACATATATGTGTTTCCACAATAATGTTTATATCCTACTAATGGTTATGTAATCTAAACTATCATTTCAATCATTGAAACATTCTCAGAGGACGTTATATAGACGTTATTCACAGACCATTTTTCGTCAGAGCAATTTCCAAAGTGATTGAAACATAACATGACATTCGTCACTAGGTAAAGATGAATTTGGCTAAAGCAAAAGCTTACCAACACATATATCTAGAAATAGATAGGCGAGATAAACTCGGCTCGAAATAATAAATGTGTATAATCAAAGTCTATATAGCAAAACGACTTTTGTCTTAAGATATGAGATAAATAAACTTTTGAGTGATAGATAAGTTCAAGTCTCCACATACCTTTGAGTCGATGAAGATCCACCGGTTCCTTGAGTAGTCCTTCGTCTTGTATGATGATTGCCATGGAGTTCTTGAGCTCAACTACGCTTTCTATCCTAGTCCGAGACCTTATCTATAGTAGACTAGAAATAAAGACTTATAGTTTTGATCACTAAAATTGACAAACATGCTTGAGATAGCAATGCATGTGAGTTCGACCGAGCAATGCTCTAACAATCTCCCCTTTTGTCAATTTTAGTGACAAAACTATCAATACATATGGAATACAAAAAATAAATAAAATAACTTTTGTAGCTCCTATTCCATACGCCTAATCTTCAACATTACTTGAAATCTTCGTCACTTCCAAGTACTCCAATGATCCCAAAGGTTGTAAGTTCAGCATCATCGTTGTTGAAAATCCATAGCTATAAAAACGAGAAAACAAGAGTTCTCAATCATTATTATACAGTGTCATAGTATCATTACACAACGTCAAAGTTCAATTGTATCACAACTTCAACAACAATACTATGGTAATATGTATCACTACCCCTTAGTCAATACTCCATCTCACATGGAAACCACTCCCCCTTACATAATGATCCGAAAACCATATGTAGTTGTAGTGTGAACTACATATTAATTCTCCCCCTTTTTGTCAATAAAATTGGCAAAGGTACAAGAACGGGATCCTAATGAAATTTCCGAAAGAGACATTTCTTGACCAAAAGAAAGCAAAAATATATCATCTAATTTAGATGCAATCATATAGCCGAAGCTAAATGCATTCATCAAGGAGTTTATAAAGATACAAGATAACCCCTATAATATTCCACAGCCGCACTCCCCACAAAGATTTGGAAATTAAGTATAAGTTCAATTAAGAACTCTCCCCCATAATATGTCATTCCCGAAAGAACAACAAGAGCGATCTTAATTTTGAAAGAAAAGAAGGATTTCTTTAGACATAACACACATACAAGTATGAATTTTGTAGTTCCAGGAAATCCTACACTACACCCCTCACAAGATTTCATTAACATTCAACTCATTTTTGGATTGACAATCTTAATTTTATTGATGAATCTTTGAACAATCTTACAAGAAAAGATAAAGGAATCAAGAATAACCACTGCTCTAGATTTTCTCTCTCCTGTTTACTTGCTTCTCACTCAAAAAAAGATCTCTCTCCTTCCTTTACAACGCAATGGCTATTTATAGGGCATTACATAGTGGATGACAACTAATCTGTCCTTTATTTTCGGATATGACTTGCGATATTATCGCAACTATATAAATATCAATCTCGCAAAACTTCCTTATTTTCGCAGAACCGTCACACTTTTCTCATGATTTGGTTGATGTCGTTTATTATGTCGTTTCTGAAGTTGTTCTGCGACACTGTCGTGTTGTGTTGTTAATAATTTCGCTGAGGCATTATTGCTGCGAGATTCTGATCCTACATCTTGCCTCTTCTCATATCTTCTCTGCGAAGTAGAGAACGATGTGAGAAATGGCGCAGCTATCCATCACTTCATATTCTGCATTTATCACACATATCCTTTCTCCCATCTGTTTCTTTTCATTGCGACAAAATCGCAGGACGTCCTTGCATTTTCATGCAAAAACCCATTGATCTTGTGTTAACTTTTTCTTTTGTATTATTGCCTCTTCAGGATTGTTGCGACAATATGACAAGCCTAAATATTCTTGCGAAAATAATGCCCCATGACATTGTCGTCTTGCGACGAAATCGCAGGACGTCTTCGCACTTTCATGCGAAAACCCATTGATCTCGTCTTATATTTGTCTTTAGTATTATTGCCTCTTCAGGATTGTCGCACTAATATGACAAGCCATAATACCCTTGCGAGTAAAAAGCATCATGACATTTGTGTCTTAAGACACTTATCAGCTCCCTAATGGAGGGTGCCGCCCTTATCTCCCCCCTGGTTACCCCTTCAAGGAGTCGTACCTGTACCATACAAGGTTGGCTCCTTCCATCCGGTCTTAACAACAACCGGTTGTTTTCGCAGCTTCTTATCCTTTTTACCTATATGGTTTATGGTTACGAGACTGCACTCTAAGTGGGGTTTTCTTCGGGCCGAGTGCAGTATAAGCCAAGACTTGTCAAGAATGACAAGGTACGCTCCAGACGCCCCTGACACTCTTGACTCAACCGTGTATCTCGGCGCCTTGGTCAGATTCTACACTCCTTGGGAGAGTCCTTATTACCTTAGTCGCCCAACCTAAAAGGAATAATTGAATTAGCTCATTATAATTTAACGTTGGTATTTAAAGTTCTCCGTACACGGGTTAAAGTTAACAAAAGGAATAAATTCTACATATTCTCTTTACGGGTTAAAGTTAAAGTCACCACAGCAGGCGACTCAAGGGTCTTGAGTTACCTCTTATTGATCAGGAGGTGAGCAGTTGGTTCTTTTTTATTAATTTCTGTCAATTGCTGATTAAAATAGTATAGCATGCATCTAAATTTAGGTACGATGCGCAGGGTTGCAAGCCATAAGGTACATAAGGATCAGTCTTATCGGGAAACACATAAATGTTTGATAGATTACGACTATTGTTCGGAGCAATTAATCATTTATATGTGTATTTTAGGATGGCTGGAATTCATTACTTACCAGGACCACCGGCTGGAGTTTTTTTTAATCCGCCAGATAGTGAACGTTGAGAGCATTTAAATAAAGAGATGAGGTCTGATGTTCAAGTCTGAATTACTTGGTAAAAGTTGTCTACTGTAGGAGTGTAAAGTGGCTTAGTGGGAGTTGGATTTACAAGAGTATACAGTATACTGTGTAGTTTTTCCAATGGGATGAGAGGTACAAGAGTATATGTTGGCAATGGGATGAGAGGTACAAGAACTCTTTCCAAAAGGTGCAAATCTCTTAAGCTTTACTTTATGCTTCGCTGCCATATTCTCCTCATGCTACTACTCTTAAATTGAATTAGTGAATACTACTCTTAAAATGAACCCAGTTTGAATAAGATTTACCGATAACATTTTCCCGTAGCTATCATTTTTCCACTTTTGGATGGCATTTTCAGTCCAAATGACTATTAAGCTTTCAAGAGAGGGGAAAAAATAGAGTGCCTAAACCACCAAACAACACTAAATAATATACTAATATGATTTACACATTCGATACGGCATCAACAAATTCATGTTACTCCCGAGAGTTTCATGGCTTTATATCACGTGGCAAAGACACCACCATAAACTCCTAAACCTCCTACCCCATTAGCCAAGCCACCAACATGGTCTTAGTTGTTCCTTGGTCTCACTAATTAATCGGTATTTTTCCGGCCTCTCTATGTTTTAGAGTTATTGGCACTTACACAAACTGTCAACTTCACAAGTAACATAATTAAGAGACCTTGATTGCACTATCCTTGGGATATGGAGGATGTTTCAAAAATTTTTTTTTTTCTTTGAAGCAGTTTCAAAAAGCTAACTAATGATACAACTCTTTTACATATCATCTACATTTTGATTAATGCTCCATCAGTATTTGTTTTTTTTTAACTACTCATTATATGTTTGGGTTTGCTAGAGAACTGTTACTGCAAAATTTGCAGGTAATGTGGCTACGAGTGTATGGATAGTTGGAACTTGTCCTCCTTTCCTTTACGTAGAATATATTGTCAGGAGCGTCACCTCTCATATTAGCTGCTACTGCTACTCAGGAGATTAAAAAAACATGTTAATCCATACCTGGAGATTCTGATGTGTTATTGTTGTCGGTTGAATAGATTTGATTGTGGGTTCTCTTTGTTTGGCCAAGTTTTGAAGATGAGTTATGGACTTGTGATCCAAATGTGCTCGCTTAGTACCACTATGAACAAGGGTTTTTGAAAATGAGTTATGGACTTATGATCCTAATGTAGTCACTTAGTACCACTATGAAGAAGGTTTATAACGTTTGTGAAAATGATTGGGCAAAATAATCTAATGTCGTTTCATATATACTCTTAATGTTGGCTGCTGCATAGCTATGGGGAAGTCACCCATGCTCTACATTGGAGAGGAGTGGAGTAGTAATCCAAACCACTCGGACATATCGACTGTTGTGAGGTGTTTCTTAGTTTAGTAAATTTTTACAACATTTTATTTCAGCGAGTTTCCACACCATTCCTTGACGGAAAATACGACCATGAGATCTTGAGAATTGGTAGAGTGATCAAAGTAACATTTTGAGTTAGATAGTAACTCTCTGATTTAATTGTCAACCGAGGCTCTGGCATGGTTTGTCGAGAAATCAGAATTCTTCATCATCAGATTTCTAAAAATTAGGGGATCTCAATTTTAGAAACGAACTGCCACGGCTACGACTGTGAGTTCTCCAAGTGGTTTACTTTCCATACTCGATGAATCAGGATTCAGGTGTGCATGTTTTATTATGGTGTACATGTGATGATTGTAGATTTTGATGGAAAGACGGTTTTTAAGTAACGGCCTAATAGGTGTGGCACAATGTAGTCGATCTCGGATTCCGCTTTGTCTCGGTCCCGAGCGAGACACTGGTACAACGTTGTCTCGGGAAGATTCCGTTTCCATATCTCGGTGTAATCTCGGTTCAAACTTTTATATATATAATTTGATGGTTTAATGGACAGATTATTACACTTCATATTACTGGAGCACTGAATGCAGTGTTGTCTGCTGAGCATAAACAAGAGATGTGTCGTTGTCTTTACAATCATCAGGTGAGTGAAACATTTTCCGATTTTCTTCTGTCTTTGTTTGTGGCTTGCCTTGTTTAGAATCACTGAACACTATTTAGTTTTGTGTTGTGTGCATATGTCAAACATTTGACCGTGAATTGATAAATGTGGACTGTAAAATGAACATGGGGGTTGGGGTCTACATACTGAAGGACCAAGTACAATGTTCGGTTCATGCCTAAACTATGTTACTATGAGATTGCTTGGAGAAGGAGCTGATGATGGAGAAGGGGCAATGGAAAAAACAAGGAAATGGATTCTGGACCATGGTGGTGCTGCTGCTATAACATCATGGGGGAAATGTGGCTTTCAGTACATAATTTAATCTCTTTATTGTGTTTTCTTTTAAAATTAGAGGGGAATAGACAATGTTCGTTAGGAGTTTCTAGTTCTTTTTAACTAATTCATTAATGGTGACATGTGCTAGAAGTTTTTGAATGGTCTGGCAACAATCCACTTCCCCCGGAAATATGGTTACTTCCTTGTTTTGCCTTTCCATCCAGGTTTCTACTTATCCTTCATTTACCGAAGCATTTATAGTATATGTTTTCAGCTGAATGTAATCTGTTTAATAGAGCACTTTGTAAGTAAGCCATGTGCCTAGCTTTTCAGTGCACTACCCTGTCTCGGCCGGAATTTCGGTTCGTTTCCGCCTCATCTCGGCCGGAATTTCGGTTCGTTTCCGGGTACTTTCCGTCTCAGCGGAAAGTTGTGTTTCGTTTTATGTTGGTCCGAAAACGGAAATTCCACCGGAATTCCGGCCGAGATGTCCGAAATTGACTACATTGTGGCAGACTGGCATCACCGGGACAACCTTATTAATCTTACTAGGTCTCTTCTTGGGGTTCTTGAAGATTAGGTTGTTTCAATAAATTTGAGCAGATTAGTAAAGTCACATTCCGGAGCTGGTGGTAAAGTAATTTTAGATGGATACCGATTTCTATTTTATCATAAACTAATGCAATACGACAGTTGAAGATGGTTCTTTCTGCATTTGACTTGCATATAACTATGCCTGGTAAGCTTTGACAACTTTATTAAATCCATGAAATCCGTTAACTATGTATCCAAAACCTCCTATAAAATTGGTTTTTATGGAGAGCTTGGCTATCAACATTACCTAGAAATTTCATACTTTTTCAAATTTTGGGTAGCTACGTCATGGATATTAATGGTCTTAAAACCTAACTAAATCAATCCCATGTCCTAAGGACTCCGGTCACTAAGATAGTCATAGATGTTATAAAATGCTCTCAAATCGGATGTCCTCAAGGCTCAGTTCCTATGATCAGAAGAAATCATTTCTGAGAAATTGAGAAACAATGGAATGAATCCGTTATATTGGTACATAGATATCCATTAAGTGGGTGTAAGATTAATGAACTGGAGCACTCTGATAATTAATTCCTTCTAGGTTGGATGATTACGGCCCCAGCGAACCATAAAACAAAAGAAAAGGTTGAAATAACACCATGCCAAGTGACACGAATTGTTATACCGCAATTCATAGTGTTAAAACTGTTGCGGCGGGGAACACATAGTAACCAATTTGAACACATGGGAGATGGACAATGCCGGGATACTCATGCAAAATCGATAATCGTTGACTACTCAGAGAAATTCTCAGGGATTTTTAGTAAAAATGAAGCTACTCGATTAATCAAAAAGGTTTTGGTTTTGGTTAAGTTGGTGGGTAGATCCCCATTATGTGTTTCATCGAATGTATGCATGATATTTCGTATTGATATTCCGTATTTTCTTAAATTACGAAAATACGAGGATAGTGCATACATTCTGGATAATACCCCTTGAATGTACGGCTTATGAAAGTTTCAGTGCATCATATATTTTAGGATTATTTTGTTTTTGGTACTCACGTTTTATCCAGTTTTTGAGTTTGGTCTAACATTTGTCCAGCTTGACGTTTGGTACTTGTTTTTGACGTTGACCTATCTTGACTTGGTTATATATTGACTTCTGTTAAGTAAATACAAAAAGAAAATACAAAATTACAAAAATAAATTATTGATTGAGTTTACAATCATACAATTCATACCCTTCTCTGAGTTCATCTTTATTCTGTGTTCATCTTCATTTTTTACTCAACCAACGTCCATGGCCGAAGATTTTATCTTTCGTTTTCATCCTCAATCGATAATTCAGAGATGATTTTATCATCTTCACATAACAAATCAATCCTTTTCTTGACTTCAAACATGTTATTACCAAAATCCCCAATTGGTGAATCCTAATTTCATCTCTAAAGGCTCAATTGATAAAGTTAAATCCATAGAACTACAGTTCTACATTAACGATGAGTACCCATTTATCGATTTGATAAGAATCCATCATCAATTAAACAAAACCGAAATCCACATATGTAATATGTTCAAATCAGTAATGAACAACATTCATATCAAACAGACGTAATGAATTTTCATACATTTAGTTCAATATATTAGGGCATAAATTCATCTATACAACAAAATCAAAAGTGACTCATAGCTCGAAATTGTTACCATTAAAACCAAATTTTAATTCCAACTTCCTTTACATTAATATTCAAAACAATTCGAGAAAACCCTAACCCCCAAATCCATAAAATCTCATGAAGAAAACCCTAACCTCTAAATCCTTAAAATGTCATGAAATTCAAAGTACGAACAACATGAATAATCATTACCTTATTCTCTTCCTGGTTTTTAAATCTTCTTTCTCCTCTTCTTCGATATAATCAAACTACCAAAGCTAATGATTCAGTGAAATATTGAATGGGTTTTCAAACAAATGTTATACATGGAACGAAAATTCTTTTACCGATACAAGAAATGTTGAGTGAGTTGAATAAATCAATTAGTTTTCTTTAAACGGGAAGAAGAAGAGGAATGGTGCTGGTGGTCTCGGTGGCTGATAACAAAGGGAAAAAGAGAAGATGAAGATTGTGGGTGTTCTGGGGGATGAAAAAGATAGAAGTTTTTTTTGTTGTTGTTAATATCGTGAAATAATAGCTGCCGACCATATATATAAGATCAACGGTGGAGAAAAAATAACTTGAATTATGAGGGTTAGTTAATTAAAATAAGATTTAATCTAGTCAATTTAAGTCAACGTCAAGTCCAGGTACCAAACACCAAGCTGGAAAAATATTGGACCAAACTCAAAAGTTGGACAAAACCTAAGTACCAAAAACAAAATAACCCTATATTTTAACCATTTATTTATGTTGGAATTTTTGAATAGAAATATGAATAGGTGTGTCAACTCACTTGAGTCATTAGTGTCTTATCCCAAGGGATGTGACTCTCCACTAAGTGTTGTGACTCTTCATGAAATGACTTCTCCAAGAATCACCTCTAAACCTATATAAACCTCACTCATTCTCCATTGCAAGTATGGTGTTTTTAGAGTCATAAAACTAGTACTAGAAATTTAAGAGTTTGCATGTGTCTTCAAGAGTAAAGAAGAGTTTGTGTTACATCTATTCGCGTTCGTTGTTCGGTGTTATCGAAGTGTTGCGAAAAACATCGAGGTATTGTTGAATGTTGGAGACATATGCCGCTAAATCTGTAACAACATTATATACAGGGCATTAAATGTCTTAAGCAAAGAGATTACTCGCCTCAATACACCCAAGTAAGTTTGTTTAAGTTTTGTGATTGATCATCTTTTTCTATCCTTCTTTTCTTGTTTTGTCGTTGGTATTACAAGATGTAATACATAAGTGAAAACCGTGTTACAAAGAGTTGCAACGGATCGGTGGATAATACATGAGTTGTATTATTGGAGAATCGGTAACAAAGATAGTTATCCAACAATTTCAAAAGTGTAGATGTTACTATCGTTGGTTATTCCGTTCAAGTATAGCGAAATCATTTTGGTGAAAAGACAGTGGCTTTGACGTTTCAGATTTAAATATGAAATGTACTGTCTCGGTTGATTTTAGAGAGACTCTTAGAGCCTGTTTGGTACAGTTTTCAAAAACAGTTTCCAAAAATAGTTTTCCACTGTTTTAAAAACATACTCTTTTTTCCTTGTTTTCATTTTCTAAAAATTGTTTGGTAAACTGTTTTTTAAAACAAGGAAAATCAACTAAATCGTATCAAATGTAAAGATTCTTCTAAGAGATAGTGATATTATCCATGACTCACTTGCAGTCATTCCCCCGATCTCTTACTTTGTTTTGAATAGAAAAAAAAGAACCAAGAAAAAAAAAAGAGAAAACACAAAAAACAATAATTTGTTGTTTTCACTTTTTTGTTTTCAGAAACAGAAAACAGATAGAAAACATTTTCTGAAAATGTCCCTACCGAACGCGTTTTCTCCTGTTTTTTGTTTTCTCTGTTTTTAAAAACAGAAAACTGTTTTTGAAAACTATACCAAACAAGCTCTTAAACTTCTGGTAAAAAGGAAGTGTTAGCTTTTGATCGCATAAGAGATCATGGTGCCTCTCGTTTTGAACTAATTAAAATTCCGTTTATACGTTCAAAAATGGAGGCCATTTGCTGGTTCTAAATTGCCTCAAAGTCTCGGACATAGATTACTTGGATGGTTTTGGGATGGACCTAGTCTGAGAAGTCCCAAGAGAAAATACCACAAGAGCATGGGAGGCTGCTGTGTGGGAAGTTTTCTGAAAGACGAGAGAAACTTGACTAGTGTTTTGGAAGTCTTGTCTTCATTCCCTCACAAATACATCTCTGTTTCCATGCAAGTTTAGAGATCCATTTAAACATGGAATCTTGTGAAAACATGGCACATCGTCGCACCTATCTGTTTTCCTTTTCTGTGGAAACGCTAATTAGTTTCCCAAGTATATACGACGTCTTGTACATGAAAGGGTACATCGACTAAGTCAAGAAAAATTTGTTTCAGACTATGACAAGAATAAGATTCTAAATGAAAACACCGGAACAATGAATCCCAGACAATTGATGGTATGGGAGATGGAGATAGGTTAACAAAGGAACTGGAAAAAAAAAGAAATAAGAGAAACATGGAAAAACAATTTGGGGTTCACGCTGAAGATGAGGATGATGAAGACGACGATGAAGTAGTGCCACTTAATTAATTAATGTATCATCTTTAAACTTAATGAATATGTAGTAGTTTGGTTATGGTGAATGAAATTGTCTAGTTTTTTCATTACAAATTGTTATATTTTTTTCATTAAACTAGTTTTTCATTGCATTAAAACTTAAACTAGTTTTTCATTACATTAAAATTTAAACTTGAAAAAATCAATGAAAAATTAAACTTAAGCCTAACATCCCATACGAGTTACTAGAAACTCCTTAAGAATTTGGTAATGCGCTTCATATTCGAAAGTTTTTACTTTCCATCTTCGCCACTCATCTCGAGTTCGTATTCCCAATTCAACATTAATGTCACCTCTAAGACGATATCGAGTGACAATTTTTATCATAGCTATAAAGTCTACAAGATCTTTTTTGATAGTCATGAATCGACAAAACAAAGCAGCAGAATCCCGGTTGTGAGGATTACCTGTCTCTGTGCAGAAGGCATCATGAATTTTCCCAAATAAGTCATACTAGGTACACCGTTCATCCGTCGTTCTTCACCTCTCTTCGGGTAGTATATTACATAGTTTCTACAAAGGGATAAATCTTCATCTTCAGTGAATCTAGGATCATCCATAATTTAACCAGAAAGTAGAGAAGCTTTTGTATAGAAGTGAGGTGTGATTTTGAAATGGATGAAGTGAAGGTGTATATTTATAAGGAATGCTAACGGTTGAGTCTACACCGCTAGCGATTCAGTCTAGACCGCTACTTTTAATGGCCGTTAAAAAATTTAAAATTAAACAACTACAAAACAAATTTATGGAACAACAAATAAAACTTAAACAATTAAACAATTTAAAAAAAATAATGAAACAACACTACTCAATTCGTCCTCCATCTCTTCCAAAGTCAGGCCACACATTCGCTTTGAGATCTTCCCTCAACCTGTTATACAGAGTTCTGTTCTCAATATGACTGGTCATTTGCGCATAGTTCTTTGCAGGTAATCCTCTTGTATGTATAACCTCAAGCCTTAAGTCTTCATCTTGACGGTTAGTCCAATTCTTATTACGACGAGTTTCCTGGATTACCATGTTATGCATAATGATGCAAGTCAGCATATTATTATGCATTTGACGAGCACTTAGACCACGATAAGGCCCACAAATGATTGCGAACTTCCGCTTCAAATTTCCAAGAGACCGTTCCACATCCTTTCTCAGATCCATTTGTCTACTATTGA
This sequence comes from Papaver somniferum, assembly GCF_003573695.1. Taxonomy (NCBI): domain Eukaryota; kingdom Viridiplantae; phylum Streptophyta; class Magnoliopsida; order Ranunculales; family Papaveraceae; genus Papaver; species Papaver somniferum. The sequence continues at coordinate 8,270,952 of NW_020627707.1, forward strand.
AATATGAGTATGAACGACCCATTTAACCCCTAGGTGGCTGACGGTACATTGAACTAAAGTTGACCATTTTGGATAAATTCCGTCTACAAGATAATAACCATGAGTGTAGTGATTCCCGTTGATAGTGAAATTTACCCGAGGAGAAATTCCATACTTTAAATCTTCAAACAAAGGCGATTTGTGTAAAACATCTATATCGTTTTGAGATCCCGGGAGACCAAAAAAAGCGTGCCATATCCAAAAATCATAAGAATCATTAGCCTCAAGGATAACCGTTGGTTTTCCATAGTGACCTTTATACTGACCGGCCCAATAGGTAGGGCGTCCGGTCCATACCCAATGCATGAAGTCAAGACTATCCAGCATTCCGGGAAATTCCCTTTCCTGATTTTGCTTTAATATTTCTCTAACATCTGCATCAGTTGGTTTTCGTAAATAGGTAGGACCAAAACGATTGATCATTCTTTCGCAAAACAACGCAAGATACTTGTATGCAGTTGTTTTGCCAATGCGAAGGTACTCATCATTAAAATCTGGAGGTCTGTCATATCCTAAAATCCTTAAGGACGAAATAACCTTTTGTTCAGGGCTATGACCCCTAATATTCAGTGCATCATACTGATAATTAAATTGAGGTTCTACCTGACAAAGCTCACAAATAATCTTTAGCAGCAAATGTCTGGGCAAGCGGAATCGACCTTGAAAATTTTCATCAGAGAACATACAGTCAGGAATAAAATAATCATGCATCAGTTTCTCGTTCCATTCATCCCGACCTCGGTACGTATATCTTCTTATGAACACTTCTCTTGGTTATGGATCTCTAGGTATTTGCCCCGATGAATCTAGCTGCATCAAGTTGTTGGTTAGTTCTTTATCTTCATATGACTCATCATCAATTTGTTTCAACGCCTGAACGAATATTCATTGTTGTTCTTCAAATCGATCCATATGAATAAGCACTTCTTCGTCAGAAGAATCCATATCCATTGAGTTGAAAAAAAAATTAAACAGATGATTAAGGTACAAAAGTGTGAGTAAGATAGAGTTAATGAGAAAATGAGGTGTGATTAAATTGAATTGAATGGGGTGAGTTTATAGAGAAACGTGGGGGAAATAGTCGTTGCTTCACTATTTAATAAGCGAAGATTACAAGACCGATCGTTTTTAAGAAGACTGCCAGCGTTTGAGACTCGACCGCTAGCGGTGGAGACTCGACCGCTTATGTTTTCTCCCATAGTGGCGCGTACAGTTTGCCAGGCCAGCTTGCATGGAAAATGGAGGGTTTATCCATCCCCCATAGGAACCGGCCTAAGAAACTCAACCATACATAAACTGGCCTGAGCAATGGCTTTGGCAGAAGCTGATCCGCAACCAAGATGTAGAAAAAAACCCATTACTCCAGTATGTTTTATACTGCTGCTGTGATTATATTCCAAAACTAAAATCTGTCCATCAGATATCTTAAAAGAACTAGGTTGAGGATAATAAGTGGACAACCCGGTTCTCATATATGAAGCCTGGAAGTTTTGATTAAATGACTAACAAGCGCACATCAAATTGAAACCACACCAACAGAAATTCACAGAGAAAATTGAAGCTAAGGCTCAGAATCAAATTCTTATACATATAGAAACTTCAGTCTTTTATAACCATATTGATCTCATAATCATGAAAGATACAAGTTAAAAGCCTCAAGTCTAACTACTAATAAGCAAGTATTTGACCAAATATATCACATTCATATGAGAGTAAAAAGACTTAAAGATGACTAGGTTGAACAAATTTGTTGAATTAAAAGAAGAAAAAGTAAATACCAATTGTGAAAAATACTAGAACCCCCCTTCTATATGGGTTCAATATATAGAAGCCCCACTAAATGGATCATTCATTGTCAACTCCATACTTTCAGATTTTGATATTTCTAGGCTCAGAATTTTTAATTTTGGAGTCAGGTTTTGAAATTTCCCTGGTCGATGACGTCATAAAAAAGAACTAAAGTACCAAAACTAACCCTCACATATATACCTGGTTATATTAGAAACAGAATCAGAAAATCAGATTCATTTTTCTTTTCTATTTCAGAAACTTCCAGAGCTCCAGGCGATTTATTTTTTTTGTTTCTTCTACGTGCAATCGATTTGTTTCAATATATTATACAGCTGATGATTAATTAATCTACAAACTCAAATCATTCACTCAATCGATTGATTTGAATCTAGGTTTGAGTTGGTTCCAAGTTATTTCAGGTTAGGTTTTCGTCTTTCTTAGTTCGATTAGGTTTTAATTTTTGTATTGATTGATTCAAGCATAGAATACAACCAGATTTGTCTTGAATCAGGTGATTTCACTTTTTTTTTTGAACATTTAGGTTTTTCCTTCTGGATGTAAAAAATTGTTAACTCTAGAATTTCCTTCTGAATCTGAAATTACAGCTTCGTCGGATCTTCTTTGTCTCTCATCTACTCAGAAATATTATATTTCTTCTCTCATCTTCCTCACGGTTCTTTTAAGTTGTAACTTCTTATTCTTTGTTGTTTCTCATGTGTGTTATAACCTTAATGATTGCTTCTTGTGCAGTTTTAACAATGGAATTAAGAAGATCTTCAACCGCAACAAATTTGAAATCGTAGTCATTCATCTTTAGATTTTACAACAACTAATGAAGATGCACCTAATAATAATAACACTTTCCTGGTTGAAAATCAAACTCTAGGTTTGTAATCAACGTAACTTAATCTCTATTAACTATCAATTTTTTTCTCATTTGATGTTCTTTTGAATTTCGACCTAGTGGATTTGATATGAATTTGGTGTTTCATATATTTATAAATAAAACAGAAGGTTTCCAACCTATGATTTACTATAACTAATGAAGAATTCCTTTGCTATTTCAGAATCAGTTCTCAAGGTTCCTGATGATGATGAAGGAAAATTTCTATAGTTGTTGATCATAATGTGTATACGGATATTTGAATCCATACGAGTATTATTTTCAACTTTATCATTAATTGCACAATGTCCAGATCCTCCGCGAGTAAATGTGTAACTTCCGGATTATTCATCTGGTAAGGCTTACTACGCTCAAACCCATCTTTCACTTGGTAACTATTTGATATCCCCTGTGAATGTTATATATTACCTCATAGGTAGTTGACATTGTTATATATTCCATATGTATGAAGTTTTCGTATTTTCAAATGTATATCTTGCCTCTTAGGTAGTTATGGCTATGTACTTCGTGCTGTGTTGTTGGTCTTTCTGGCATGGATAATGCTTCTCCTCTTCAGTTCATCTTTGATAGTTTTATTGCTACCACTAGGACGTGTCCTGCTCAATTCCATTTTTAATATCCCAATACTCATGGTGTGAAGTGAAATAATAATTAATGTCCTTGTAATTGTACTTTCTGTTATATTCCATGCTTTTTTGGTGAATCTTATTATTAACGCGGAGCTTTGAAATTGAAAATCTACTCGGTTGTTGTAGATTCTAGGTTGTTGTAGCCATACAACTATATTAAGTTTCCTTTGAGGATTGTTGAGCCTCATCCAGATGGTATGAAAGTAACAACTCATGATTTCACTTTTTTTTGCGAATGTATTTCAGTAGTTATATGGATGTGTAACCACTAGTTACACAAGATATATGGATGTGTAACCGCTAGTTACACATGCTGAGATATAATGTCTATGTTCTATATATTGAATTTTCTTACATTTTTTGCACTAAGTTTCGTACTAGTGGACTTGCCTTGTCTTGCGGACTCTTTCCATGTTTGCCAACTGATGTTTTTATGTTAATTTGCAGTATTTATGGTTCTACTAAAAGGATCAGTCCCTATCTCATTCGGTAGGAGTGAAGAGAACATCGCTTTTGGTGAGCTAACATCTATTGGAGGTCTTAATACCGATGTAAACAAGAAACTGAGTGCATCAATTCTCGAAGACAAGATCTCTGTGTCCAAATCTCGCTTCTTTATCAAGTTCACTAACACAAAGGAAAGAAATTTAAAACTCCTTGCAGATCTACTTTGGCATATGTTGCATAGTCATTCATTTAGTCATTGGTCTAATGCATGCTTACACTGACATTAGAAAATATAGAGAATACCATCCAGTGTTTCAAAACCACTAGAAAAGTTTGTTTCAACTTTCAAGTATCATTAAAACATCTTCTGATTGTACTTCCAGTAATTTTTTACCTCTTCAATTAGCATCGTTTGGTACTTATGCCATTGTTTCTTTTGTCTGTGCAGGGTTGAACTTTGGATGGAATGGGTCCGCTTTTTATAAGCATGTGTATATACTAGTTACACATGCTTTCTAGCATAATTAGTGTATGCTAGAAAATTAGTGTATCTAACATAATTAGCGTATTTAAGTCTAACACTGAAAAGAAATAAATAATAAAATTAGCGTATAAGCATGTGTATATACTAGTTACACATGCTTTCTAGCATAATTAGTGTATGCTAGAAAATTAGTGTATCTAACATAATTTATTCTATGACCCAGCTATCTTCTAAATCAAAATTAGTGTATCTAACATAATTAGCGTATTTAAGTCTAACACTGAAAAGAAATAAATAATAAAATGTGAATAATTTAAATACTCACATTTATCATATAAATGTACCACACAATTCAAAGCGTCCGCTAAGAGATATCCACATTTAGGCATTATCATCCAATACTTGGATCTGATTGTCTTCAATCCCTTTCGGTACTTTACACGCGTAACTAAGTCTTTGAACTCTAGTTCTTTGTCGTGTATATCTCCTTGCTTCATCATCTCCATATAGAAATACTTGTCCTTTATTAGTTGTACCGCCATCTTAGTTCTTAAATATTGCCATTGGGTGACATCTTCGTTCACCGCCTCTCCAAAATAACCAATTTGTTCCGTAGAGACGTGAAACCCACAATTGCCATCCCCATCAACCACGTCGATGGACAAAACAAATGGAACAATGAGTGGAGGGAGTTGTTTCATATACTCTTCTATAATCGTATACCTTGATCGTGTTGGTCTTCCATGAAAATCCCTAGGACAACGAAGAGTACCATACTTCTCTCTTATAGTCACCATTTCCGTTGATTGTGTTTGTTGCGAGTCGCTCATTTGATCAATAACTACGGAGCTAGTTTGGGTCTCCACTAACACAACTTCTTCCACCGCCTCGGCTTGACTTACTTGAGAAGGCTTCATAGAGACATTTGGTCCACTTTGATCTTTTCTTGGACGTCCTCTTTTCTTGGGTTGCGGCTCATCTTCAAATTCGGCTTCCGAACGCTCATGCCTATACAATATTCTTTTATTAGACAAATACTCCTTCAATTCTTTTGTTTCAATGGTCCTCGACACTTTGGTGTTTGGCCTACCCGCCCCCTTTTGCTTATTAGGTTCATCAGCCTCCCTTAAACGAGGGTGAAGAGCTTGCTCCAAATCATGCACCAATATTTGCTTCTTGGCGCCATTTGTTATAACATAACGCTCGGTTATTCTTTCACACAATTCCGACTCCATGAACGACGGACCATCAACTACGGGGGTGCTTGGAGTGAAATTTAATTGCTTCTAAATGGATGAATATCATTGATGGCAATCACATCGACGTACCTACACATTTTATGACGACATGGGAGACCAATACCTATCATATCCTTGCAAACACAAACCGTATTCTCGTCCGTAAGCTTTATATAACTTCAATTGTTCCATCATGTGATTTATTTCCCATTTTTAAACTTTATGAACAATGCCCCTTAGAAGCAATCTTTCCCTTTCATGTTCCGTAGGGAATTTATGTACACTAAATTGCATACAATCCTTAATCTTTACGAGATCACGATTTGTGAATTCATGGATTGCTTCTTGGATCGACACCACTCCATTTTGACTACCTAGAAGTATTTTCTTTAATCGTCCATGAGACCCCTCCGCAATGCTTGTCGCCTCGTTCTTGAAGTTATGATATTCATATGTCCATGCATACACAAACCTCTCCTTAATCGGTAACCATTGTGTTTTACAATACTCAACGGGTTTTGGGTAGTCCGTGCCATATTCATCCTCAAATTTCTTCAAGTTACTTTCGTAAATTTCCTCGGTCATTGACCAAACGATCTTGTCCCATGCTTTCATGAACGCTCTCCAAATCATTCCATCCTCCTTCCACTTTTCATCAAATAACCTCTTCTCTTCCTCTCGTTCTTCCACGGTTAATTTACTAATGCGCTCATCTTCTTCTTTCGACCTCTTGGTACCCATCCTTGGTTTTTAGCTTGGAAATGGTGATGACAATTGTGTTTGAGGTTGCATTGAATGTGCCACGTACATTGCAAGTTTCGGGCTTCAGGAAACACTACCGCTATTGCATGCATTAAGGATTGATCGTTATCCGTTACAATAATCCTTGGAAAATCATCGCCATTATAAATGGAACTCAACGTCTCCAACATCCAAATAAAACTCACGTTGTTCTCATGATCCATTAAACCCCATGCAATCGTAAACGTATTTTTGTCCGAAGTGTGACAAGCAATGTTCAACAACGACATGTTATATTTGTTTGTCTTATATGTGGCATCTATCAACAAAATTTGATGAAAACACTGAGCCAATTTGATCATTTCGGGATGTGCCAAGAAAATATGTACCAATTTACCGTCCTTTTCTTCCGTTCTCAACGTGTAGTCGTGTAACTCAGCTAACCACTGCGATTGTTGCATGACTGTTCTACCATCCCATTCTGTCCTTTTGATCGTAGCTAGGGCCGACTTAATTGTAGACAAAGAAAACAAGTTGTCGGGGTCGTCTGCCATTATTTTACTTAAGATCGCACTCGGATTTTGGATCCGCATAGACCTCACCGTCTCCATTTCATGTGGTTTTAACTTCGCAACCATTACATGTCCAATAAGAGTACCCGGATCATCGTGGTTGTGACAACCATTAGCAACTTTATACATTTTCCACTCTTTACTTTCCCTACCATCGGTCTTATAGAAGACAATCTTAAATGGGCATCCAATCTTCTTTGTATGAGTTTGGTATTTCTTTCTCTCCGTCTCCCTTACATACTTATTATTCTTTCCCTCGTGACTCTTCTTCTCCCCACCTCGCTCACATATCATTTCAAACCGAATCTTCTTAATGCAACGGTTCTGAACCACCACACACATCTTCTCTTTTGCCTTGTTCATAAGCCATTCCTTGGCCTCCTTCTTACTTCCGAATATCTAAATGCGCATATAACAAAACAAAAATAATAAGCATAACCATCTAACATACATGATTGGAAAAAGAAAAGATAAATTCATGAACATACCAAATCGTTTGCATAGTGTAGGGAAGTATCAGGCCTCAAATAATAATCGTCATCAACCGCTACAACATCCTACACATCATAACAACAAGTTATGCATTAACAATCGGAAGGAAGATTAGAGAATACATAACTGATTGTAAAACAATCGGTAACCCAGTACTATACAACCCAACCGGTTATCAAAAATCGGTAGTCTTATACTACCATAGGCTACCGATTAATGAAATACAAAAATGTACAGTTGATCTGTGTAAAAAAACGTCAATAATCGGAGGATAAGTTAATTCATAAACAATCGATTATGAAATATCAATAATTACAAATATTTCATTTTTGGGGAAATTCGTATTTGGGGCGACTTTTTACAATCGGACGTTTGTTGATGTATAAATCTTTCGATTCTGACAAATTAAATCTTTCAATTTGGGGATTTTTTACGTATTCGGTAGCTTAATACATAAACGAATCTCTGATTGTTGATAATCGGTAGATATTGTACTCAATTCGCTACCGATTAAATGTCTTTCATTCATTCAATGCATGCAGTAATCGAATTTTCACGTTCAAAAACATACACAAACGCACATAACATTGGTATTAGAGTTTGTTAACAACATACCTGTATGTTTGACGCATCGTTAGCTTCGATTTCGGGTGATTCTCCATTTTCTTCCATGAAAACGTCGTCTAGGGTTTCATCTCCATCAAAGTTTGGATCATTCAACATATACCCCAAATCGTCATCATTCAACATATACCCCAAACACTAATATATAGAACCCAGACTACCGATTACAAGAGTTTGCTTCCGATTATTGTTTCAATCGGTAGGTCTATAAGTTGGCTACTCTACCGATTATAATAGATTTCCAAATTCATTACATGAAGGATTTTAGAAAAAAATCATTTTGGGGCAACCTATAATCGGAAGGTTTGGTAATATATTTATCTTCCGATTATGGTTACATCTAAAACACGAACCAAATGGTTATGGTTGGCTTTGTACACTCAAAACCTATGGAATTTGGCAAAGGTTGGATATGGGGCTCCTTATAATCGGAAGGTCTATAAGTTGGATACTTTACCGATTATAGCAGATTTCAAAATTCATTACATGAAGGATTTTAGAAAAAACTCAATTTGGGGCAACCTATAATCGGTAGGGTTTGTAACCTATTTAGCTACCGATTATGGCTACATCCAAAACACGAACCTATGGAGTATTTGTATAGATCCGTACCAATAATAATGGAAGTCATACGATTTGTACCTCCATCAATAAACCCCAAACACGAGACATCACTGCTAACATGTACCAACGTCTGGAGACCCGTGAAAAACCACGTTAAATTCTTGGAAAATACCAGATTGATATTTGGCATCACAAGAAAACTATAATATACTATAGTAGTGGATGCATTAAAACAGACATCGAAAGGCGCAACAGAAGCAACTCTTTGTAATTCCGGATTCAAGGCTTCAGCTTCCTTAAGATAGGTACTAACGAAGGCCTCGTAGATTGATGTTTCCATAGTAGTGTAAGGAACTTGCAAGCTGACTTTCGTTCCTCCAACTCCAGTTTTCTTGTTAATGGACAACAACTTTTGGTGTATCGGTACAGCCGTACAGCTTTACCTTCGTCTGTATTGCCTCCTATGATCTCGATCGATTTTAGATCAATGAAATATTCTTCGCTACTTTTTGGGTTAATCAAGAGCGGGGTGTAACTTAACAAACTGCCCACATCATCGCCATTATAAGTAACATGGTAGGATCCACCACCGAAATAAATGCCAGCAACGCCGGAATTATAAAATCGATCATCTAATATCAGAGCAAATATACGAGAGAATCGGAATGCAACTGAAAACTGTGAAATGAGAGAAAGAGGCGATGAACGTCCTAGACCAGCCACTCCTTTATAGCAAGTCCATGCAAGAAATTACTAGTAGTCGCACAACCGAATGCAAACATGCGAGGCATAACCTTTGGACCTGGTTCAAGATGCGTAGAAGTTCCATTCACCTTGTTAGATTCAACAGTCACGACATCCGTAATGAGCGCACCGTTGCCGACAGATTGAGTTATTGGGTTTGTTGTGGAAATGTTACGCGCATTATTATGGCACCATGACGTAGTGCTATTGCATAATACACATTTAATGGGTTTGCTAGCCAGTGAGCATGGTGGTGACATGCAATTAACTGGTCGATATGATGATGATCTGTAACCTTTGTGACAACGGAGCCAGGGTAACTTTCCTCGGAGATCAAGGACGAGTTTCACTGCAGCTCGAGGGGTTCCTTGGTTGATTTTGATCATGTATTGGAGGGTTAGTGGATCTTTCTCAATTTTGAAGACTATACTGCGAGGTCGGAAAGTAAAGTTTAAGGAAGGTTGAGCACCGGAGAAACACAGAAAGAAGAAAAGAGCAAGAAGAAGAATCTGAACCATGGCAGAAGAAAAACGAGAAGCCATGAGGCCTGAAAGATAATCCGGACGTCTTAATATAATGTCTAAAGGTCAACTTTGAAAGCCTGAAAGTCTATCCATTAGGTTTCTTTCCGCATATAGAGATCGTATTACAATAAAGAGATCATGCATGCATTTATGAAATGACTTCTTTTGATCGAGACTTCCCATATTAAATCCTATTATAAGCAGTAAACACAACAATTCAGAGTTTAAACTTTACACATTGATCTATACTCTATAGTTAATTATCCCACTCGTCCACTAACTAGTATCACTTGTCCTATTTCCATGCATTCATTCATTTCTTCAATAAAAACTCATATGCCAGTATCCCAGTACCATGCATCATATAGATAATTCAGTGTTTCGCTACGCAAAAAGTGATGAAGAAATAAATGAACAATCAACTTGGTTGTTGTATATTACTAGTTGGTAAGTGGTATCATGTGATTGTTCATAGTTGATACCAAATAAGTTGGCAAATGGGATATAAAGAAACTGGACTTTGTTCTTGGGTAACTGCAGATTAACCGCACTTGGTGCAACGAGCACTGCGCCTCTGATCAAAGTATAAACTAATTATCAAAGCATAGTGGAAGTGAATAAGCGAATCTTAGAAATTAAACCCTGTGATTAAAATGTTTCGAACATCAAAAAGGATAAAGAAGCAGAAAGTAGCTCAAAAATGATTCAGATAAACGACGTGTCTTCCTCATCTAAACGACGTGTCTTCCTCATCTAAACCTGCAGCACCGCTAATTCTGTCTTTCGATAACTGAATCTGAAAAACATTATCAACAACGTGAATATTTCTGACAAAAAAAAAAAAAAAAAGGAAAAAGAGAGGAATGTCATAGCACAACTCACCTCTTTGTCCCAGTCTGTACACCAAGCCATTATTATGAGAATGATTGTCTGAAGACCAACACCAACTATTACGCCACCCCAAAGTCCCTTCATTCATTTAAATGAAATAATGGTCACAAATCTTAAGAACTGATATATGAGTTAAATATAAAGAGTGAATTTTGCAGGACGTTTCAAGCATGAAAATATATGGACAAAAGAAAGACAGTATATATCCAGGATGAAAATCTTGAGTTTTAGATCTTTGGTTACTGGACTCTGAAGCTTACCTCTAGACCCCAATCTAATATGAGTCCCATATAGACACCGCTGGGCAATCCAACCAGACAGAAGGCTGCCGTGTTTATATAGGCCACAGGACGTTGCCAACCAGCTCCAATGGCCATACCTGTTGATTCAGGTACGAGTGAAAAAGAGAGGTGACATTAGTATTTGGATCAGTATTATTATATAATTGTAAGGTTTCAATCCCATTGTACATCCATTTAACTATACAAACCTGATAAAATGGGTTGGATGCTGTAAAAGAAGATTGAGATACATAAAAACACAGCTAGCGCACTAACTTGTTTCATAACAGCCGTGTCATTTGTAAATAGTTTCGGAAAGCTGTTTCTTGTGATTAAGATTAGGAAAATAAACGCAGTCTGCGTGACTAGCGCAGCTGAGACCGTAACCCAAACAGAAAATTTTGCAGCTGCTGCATTTCCTGCTCCCAGTTCGTTCGAGACTCTTACACTATCATATACAAATGAGAACAGCTAATTCGTAAGTATGGACAAAAAGTTTGAGACAGAAAGTGAATAATGTTACAAGCTAATTGTAGGATTGAATGTTTATTAGTATGAACCTATGAATACCTGACAGCAGCAATAAAACCCAGCGGTATCATAAAAGTCCATCCTTCAATATTCATACTGGGAACGAGAAAGAAAAACCATTCAACAACACAGTCGTGAGTCGTCTAAGAAATCACAGGCTCGTCATTGACATGACTTCCTAAATTCTTCGGTTGATTTTGTTTAAGCAGTTGAAAACACGTACCAAATGGAGGCAGCATCAACTTTGACTTCAGCATTTTTAAGTAATCCCGCAAGTACAATCAAAACCATATAATTCCAATACTCCAAGCTGTAAAGATAGAATCCGTCATATTAGTAAAAACGTGGTAGCTCGAACAAAAGCTAGGGGCTTTGGTTAGATTTTGCTGGACTACTTGATCAAATAGCCTACTAAAGGTAAGCAACAGGCAACATCTACCTAAGTTACAATTCATCAATGTACCGACCAATGTATAAACTGCCTCTCCCATGGAAGACACTTTTCCTACGTCTCATGGCTTTGTGTAGGTAGCTTTTCTTTAGATGTTGCTATTTCCAAAAAGAAACATTAATTACAGTTTTTGAAACAGTGACACCTTTATTAATCATTATGTTAGAGCTTTTCTTTCTCTTTTCCTGCTTTCAGTATTATTTTAGAATTCGATTAGTTGTTGTTGCTGCTGTGTGGTTTGACCTAACGACGAAGTTTAATGACAGTTGGGGAAGTCGGATCACTTTGATTCTTGAATATTAGTTGGATGCAACATTCAACCTACTTTAACAGTTTAACCTTGAATGTCTTCTTCTTTTTCTAAGCCCACAAGTTGGTGTATAACAATATTAACCAGAGCAAGAGATTGAATACTAACCAGAGCATGACAGCTGAAGACAAAGACAACCAAAAGAATCCAAGCAAATCAGAAAAAGCCAACCATGAAAACCCACTCCAAGAATCTTTGCAACATCCTGAGACAATATAAACGTACTGAAGAATCACAACTAAAACCCATGAAAGATTTAAAGAACCAGCTGCTCCAGCTAATCGCCATTTCATGATACATAACCAACTAAATGGTATGTGAAATGCTAATACCCCGAACGAAATCCATGCCATTGCCCATACTTTACTTTGAGCTTGTAAAAACTTTTGGATCGGAAAATTCAGTGCATACATATATAATGTTGGAATCATCCATATTGAGTATGTACCGGCCAATTCTGCAATATCTCTGTTTTGACCTAACAATAATAACAATGGTGTCGCAAATATAGAGACTAAGGTTAGTGGTATTGCTGTTCCAAGTAGAATCAGCCATGATCTTTGTAAGTATATCCCTAGCATTCTCATTTTTCCTGCTCCATACGCTTGTCCACATAATGTTTCCAGGGCACTACCCATCCCCAACTGCACACAATAAATTTTGATTGAAACCCATTTTTAGAAATGATCCCACAAATTAAAATCAAAACAGGAAACCTGTTAGTGTGTGACAGAGAGGAATAATAGAATAATACCATGATTCCGTAGCCTATACCGGAGACGACCAAATTTTGAATACCAACAGCAGCAAGTTCAAGAGTACCAATATGACCGACCAAAGTTTGAGTGACAGAAGCGTAAGAGTATTGAAAAATTGAAACTAAAATAGATGGTCCAGCTATGTGCCATACCATTTTATTTTCTTCCCATAATTTTCTAAAGAATGTTACTGGAGGAATTTTTTCTAAATTTGTTATGAGAGGAGTTGAATGGTTTGAATTTATATTATCCATTGCAATAATCTATCTCTCAATCTTTGAGGATTATATGTTTTTATAGACCAACCTTTTCTAATTAATAGAGCAGAGCGGAGAAATGAAGGTTTTCAGCTCTTCCCCGCGAAGAAGATGAATGGAGTGAAAGAGCCTTGATTTATACTCCACTTGAGCCTATCTGGTGAGTAGTATTATTTCAATTTATGTTTTGCCTGACCTTTTGACATTTGACTTTCAGGCAGTGGTTTTAAATTACGTTTTCCTACTGGTGATTCCCTGAAATATTTCGATAAAGTTACTTTTTTTTCTTAGATTTTCTATGAAATGTCCAGAAAATATTTTGATAAAGTAAATTACTTTTTTTTTTCCTACTGGTGATTTTTTATTGTTTTTTTGTCGAATCAATAAATCCTTGAAAAGACTTACAGCTGAGATCTTGAAGATTTTAGCACCCCCATCATTAAAACTCACTAAAAGGGATTTTTTTTTGAGGATGTGGACCGTCAGGTACGTAGTATCTATATACGAAGTCATCTAAAATAATTTAGAGAAAAGTCCTGAACATCATGTTCCCAAATTTTGGTCGAATGTGTCTTTTATTGGCTATCATTTGGCGTATGGTTGGTTAATTCATCCGCTGCTTGATCTCCTTTTCGGTAAAATGTCTACATCCGATGGGAGTTTTTCTTCGTATTAAGACTGTATGGATGATATCATGCATGGTTATAGATGATATCACTTTTTAACTTAATTTGATTTGAGGTTTCCCGTATCAAATACTATTATAAGCACGTTTAAACATTGTGTACACTGTATAATGCTTCAAAAAAAATAATAAATGTGTATGTATAGTTAGTTTGCCCGCTAGTCCATTCATCGTATCACTTGTGCTATTTATAAAGCTTATTCAATAAAGAATTAAAGATGTGCCAGAAGCCCAGAATCCCACTACCATGCATCATTCGATATGCACAAGAAATGATGAAGGAAATAACTCAACAATCAACTTGGTTATAATTTATTAGTTGCTAACTGGTATCATGGATTGCATCAGTTGATTCCAGTTAAGTTGGCAAATAGGATTCAAAAAATGGACGCTGTTCTTTGGTCCCTGCAACGCTGCAAACCGCACTTTGAGGAACGGTACTGAGACTCTATCAAGATAATAGATCACTTATATATTAAACCATAGTGGAAGTTAATAGAAGATATTTTCCCTTATTTACAGTTCACAGGATATTCTCATTGATGGACTGTAATCATAATAATATATATTTCCTAACATCCCTCTAAGGAAGTTAAGGCGTGTTTTACCAAAACCAACATGGTAAGTCACAACAGGTTGGGGTTGATTGTTTTGAGACTTTTAGTCCGGTTGTTAAGCCAGCCACTATTCGTACCGTTCTCAGCATTGCCACGTCCAGATCCTGGCCGATTCATCAGTTGGATGTCAAGAATGCCTTTCTTCATGGGGACTTGTCCGAGACAGTTTATATGTTTCAACCTCCAGGTTTTGTTGACCCTACTCGCCCTGATTATGTTTGTCGTCTTCGTCGATCCCTTTATGGTCTCAAACAGGCGCCTCGGGCGTGGTTTCAGAGGTTTGCAACTTTCATTACAGGTTGTGGTTTTAGGGGTAGTGTTTGTGATCCATCTCTTTTCATTTACCGGTCCGGTCAGGATACTGCATACTTATTATTGTATGTTGATGATATCATACTCACTGCCTCTACTGATGCTCTACTGTCCCGTTTTATTGACCTGATGAAACGGGAATTTTCTATGACTGATCTTGGCCCGTTGCATCATTTTTTGGGTATTACTGCCACTCGTTCTTCATCAGGGTTGTTTTTATCTCAGTCGCTCTATACAAAGGATATTATTGCTCGTGCATCCATGACAAACTGCAATCCAGTGGCAACTCCGGTTGACACAAATTCTAAGCTGAGCGCTACTTCTGGTCCAGCAATTTCGGATCCTACTTTATACAGAAGTCTGGCCGGGGCGCTACAATACCTTACTTTCACTCGACCGGATATCTCTTATGCAGTCCAGCAGGTATGTTTATTTATGCATGATCCTCGAGAGCCTCACATGCAAGCCATCAAGCGCATTATTCGATATCTTCAGGGCACTATTGATCACGGTTTGTCACTATCGGTTTCGAATATTTCTGCCCTAACCGCCTACTCTGATGCTGATTGGGCGGGTTGTCCTGACTCACGACGCTCAACCTCTGGTTACTGCATATTTCTTGGGGACAATCTTGTATCATGGTCCTCCAAACGTCAAGCAACTGTGTCCCGTTCCAGTGCCGAAGCAGAATACAGAGGTGTCGCTAATGCCGTGGCTGAAACAACCTGGCTACGGAATCTACTTCTTGAGTTACACATACCATTAAGGCGTGCTACTATGGTATATTGTGACAATGTGAGTGCTATCTACATGTCTGGTGATCCGGTTCAACATCAACGCACTAAGCATGTAGAGATTGATATCCACTTCGTTCGTGAAAGAGTTCGTATTGGTGACATTCGCGTATTGCACATCCCTTCAGAAAATCAGTATGCTGATATCTTCACGAAGGGTCTTCCACGTCAGTTGTTTCTTAATTTTCGTTCTAGTCTTAGCGTTTGTTCCTCTCCCGCTCAGACTAAGGGAGTGTAATAGAAGATATTTTCCCTTATTTACAGCTCACAGGATATTCTCATTGATGGACCGTAATCATAATAATATATATTGCCTAACATCCCTCTAAGGAAGTTAAGGCGTGTTTTACCAAAACCAACAGAAGTGGTTCAGCGAATCTTAGAAATTAAACCTTGCTATCTAACTGTCTTGAACATCGTGAGAGGAAATTTATACATTTCAAAGGAATTGTAAAAGTGATTAAAGCGAAGATTAAAAATAATGAAGAAGCGGAAAATAGCTCAAAAATGTTTTAGTGAGACGACGTGTCTTCCTCATCTGAACCTACAACATCTGAAGTTCTCTCTTTTGATAATTCAATCTGCAAAACAGACTCAACGATCGTGAATAATTTCGAGAAACAACAAAAGAGCGAAAAAGAATTGAACATCATAGCAGGACTCACCTCTTTGTTCCAGTCCGTACGCCAAGACATTATTAAGATAATGATTGTCTGAAGACCAACTCCAATTAATGCGCCACCCCAAAGTCCCTTCATTCATATAATTAGGCAGGAGTCGCAAGATGATCAGTTTTTCGATGTTATTCGATGCTTCATATAAGGCAAAGAAAAGATAATATCCAGGATGAAAATCCTAATTGGTTAACAGACTTTAAAGCTTACCTTTAGACCCCAATCTAAAATAAGTCCCATATAGATACTGATGGGAAACCCGATGAGATAGTAGGATGCGATGTTTACAAAGGCCACCGCACCTTGCCAACCAGCCCCAACTGCCATACCTGTTGATTCATGTACGAGTGAAAAAGAGAGGTGACATGAATTTTTGGATCAAGATTTTCTTATTTCGCCTACATTAGAAAAACTGGAGCTATGAAGGTGTGGCTTTCATTTCCTTATTCAAAGTTATTAAGTTGTCATCATTCAGTATTGTTTATCCATTTAACTATACGAACCTGATAAAATGGGTTGGATGCTGCCAGAGAAGATTGAGATGCATAAAAGCACAGCTAACGAACTAACTTCTTTGCTAACCGCCTTGTCACTTGTAAATAATCTCGGAAAGCTGTTTCTTGTGATCAAAATTAGGAGAATAAAAGCAGTCTGCGTGACTAGCGCAATTGAGACCGTTACCCAAACAGAGAACTTTGCAGCTGCTGCATTTCCTGCTCCCAATTCATTCGAGACCCTTACGCTAACAAAATACAAGTGATCTTAGACAACAGCTAACTCATAAATATCAACAAAAAGTTTGAGATAATTATTAGCATATACTGTACAATGAGACAATCTGAATGAAGTGTCTTAAGAAACTCGAATGGAAACAAGATTGGATGTTGTATTACTTATTAGTATGAACGAATGTATACCTGACAGCAGCAATAAAACCCAGCGGTATCATAAATATCCATCCTTCGATATTCATACTGTGAACGAGAAATAAAAACCATTCAACAACATTGTCTGTCTAAGAAATCACAGGCTCGTCGTCATTGTATCAGTACAACTATTAAAAACATACAATACATTGACATGACTTCCTAAATTCTTCGATTGATTTTGTTTAAGCAGTTAAAGCACGTACCAGATGGAGACAGCACCAATTTTGACTTCAGCATTTTTAAGTAATCCCGCAAGTACAATTAAAACCATTAAATTCCAATACTCCAAGCTGTAAAAATAAAATCTACTTAATTAGATTAAAGAGAACATGGTGTTGGGAATCCTCGGGCCTAACTAATCTCGAAAACCGGCTTGCAAGGTTAGGATTGTCCTAGGCAATGTGGTACTATTCCTCAACGACTAAGGCTACACATACGGAGTGGCACGGAAGCCACGGACGCACACTGACGGGGATACGGAGTGGTACAGAAACAGAGTGGTACGGAAACCACGAACACACGGGTAGCGTTGAGAGGGACCTGACTCTGATACTATGTTAATTAGGAATCGTCGGGACTAACTAACCTCGAAAACCGGCTTGCAAGGTTAGAATTGCCCAAAACTTATTAAGCGCGGGATCTAGATTGCCCTAGACGATGTGGTACTGTTTAACACATGGTACCTAACATACTCCTTATAAACGGTCTCTCTCACGGATGACATTTTTTGTAGGTCCCCGGCGTAGGATTTACTATTCCCAAAAGAAATCGAAGGCCTGGTAGCTTTTCTTTCACTTTTTTTTTGATTTCAGTAATATAAAATCTTCTTTTGATAATTTGATCTTAATTTGAAGAAATAAAATAGTAAGAAAAAGAACACAAGAAAGAAGAAAGACTCGATGACTTGACAGACTAGTTGTTGCTGTTGTGTTGTTCTATGACCTAACCAAGAAGTTTAATCACGGTTGGGGAAGTCGGATCATTTTGATTCTTGAACTTTAGTTAGATGCCACATTCAACCTACTTTGAGCTTGAGATTAAGTGTTGCATCGGAAACAATATGCTGCATGTCTGAAATTACATTTCATTTGCATTCAATATGCACATAAATATTGTCATGTTTTTGAGCACATCTCTGAAACCATGCCGTATAGACTTTAGATGGGATAAATAATGTCCTTCGTTCAGTAGATAAGAAACAAATACGACAAAATAGAGACTGTACGACAAGAGAAACAAAACGAATGGAATAGCTAACATCTTGAAGAATGCTAGTAAACCAATTAATTATAAACTATCGAGAGCAAGAAATTGAATACTAACCAGAGCATGACGGCTGAAGACAAAGACAACCAAAGGAATCCAAGCAAATCAGAAAAAGCCAACCATGAAAACCCACTCCAAGAATCTTTACAATGTCCCGAGACAATATATATGTACTGAAGAGTCACAACCAACACCCATGAAAAGTTTAAAGAAACAGCTGCTCCTGCTAAACCCCATTTCATGATACAAAACCAACTTAATGGTATATGAAATGCTAATACCCCAAATGAAATCCATGCCATTGCCCATACTTTACTTTGAGCTTGTAAAAACTTTTGTATCGGAAAATTCAATGCGTACATATACAGTTCTGGTATCATCCATATTGAATATGTACCGGCCAATTTTGCAATATCTCTACGTTGACCTACCAATAATAATAACGGTGTTGCAAATATAGAGAGTAAGGTTAGTGGTATTGCTGTTCCAAGTAAAATCATCCATGATCTTTGTAAGTATATCCCTAACATCCTCATTTTTCCTGCTCCATACGCTTGTCCACATAATGTTTCCAAGGCACTTCCCATCCCCAACTGCGCACAATAAGTAAACCCAATTACCCAGTTATAGAATGGAGATAGAGAAAATGGGAATTAGATAATATGCGACAGAGAGGAATAATACCATGATTCCGAAGCCTATACCGGAGATGACTAAGTTTTGAATACCAACAGCTGCAAGTTCAAGAGTACCAATATGACCAACCAAAGTTTGAGTAACGGAAGCAAGAGAGTATTGACAGATTGAAATTAAAATGGATGGTCCAGCTATGTGCCATACCATTTTATTTTCTTCCCAAAATTTTCTAAAGAACGTTCCCGGAGATTTTTCATCATTGGTTGTTAAGAGAGGAGTTGAGTGGTTTAAATTTATATTATTCATTTCTAAAATCTATCTCCCGAAAAGCCCCGGCCTCAACTTTGCTGGTTAACAGAACAGAGCAGAAAAATGAAGGTCTTCAGTTCTTCTCCGCGAGGAAGATGAAGGAATGTTGGGATGAAAGAGCCTTCATTTATACTCCAGTTGAGCTCCCTCTCAAGTAGCAATATTTTATTTCTAATGCATGTTTCTAACAGTATGCAGAAATCATAAGTAAACGTGTTATTGCCCAACTTTTTTGTCATTTGACTTCTAGGCAGTGGTTTTGAAGTACGTTTTCCTACTGGTGATCTTGTTTTATTTTATATTTTCTATGAAATACAAAAAAATAAATAAAAATCGATTGTTTAAGTTATTTTGTGGAATCAATAAATCCTTGAAAAGACTTATAGCTGAGATTTTAAAGGTGTTAGGTGAGCACCGGTCATTAAAACCCAGCAAACGGTTACTTTTGAAGATGTTGATCGTCAGGTTTGTAATATCTATAATGTTATTTAAAACAATTTGGAGAAAAGACCCCGAACGGCATGTTTCTAAATTTTGATCGAGTATGTATTTGGTTAGCTATCTTCTGGCACATGGTTGGCTAACGTCCGCTGCTTGATTTTCTTCATAGTAATTATAGCTGATTGCATGTTGGGCAAAAAGTTTGTGGCACTGTACGTGGTAACTTTCATGATGTTGAGTTATAGATTTGAACCTTGGTTATGATTTTAACTACTTGGTAGTTGTCTCTGTTTTCATATTACATTTTGTCACTAGAAAGAGCTTGTAAGCAAAACAGTAGTGCATGAGGAAAGATAGCTTTTGGCTTTGATCATTCTTTATCGATTCTCTACTGGATTCATTAATTGCTCAATGATTTCGATGCCTTTAACTACTCAACTTTGTAAAGCATAACAGATGGAATACATATTACACAACTTATTTTCTTACATGCATGACTGGTTCTGAGTTGTGTATATAATCGGTCCTAAACATACTTTGGCTTTCAGGAGCGCACTCTAGAATAATATCACCTTGGCTTTCTCATAGAAGCTAGCGACCGCACTTCATATTCATATAGGTGATTGTCAGGATTTTCTTAGGGAATAATCACTGACAATCGCAGAATAACGGATTTTGAGATATTATGATGAATAATAAGTAAACCAAGCACAAGCAATTATAATAGTACGAGAAAGATAAATCAATTCACAAGACACAAGATTTATAGTGGTTCGATCAATACATACAACTTGTATATATTGTCTACGTCCACTTTGAGCCGCACCAACTCAAATCCACTATGAAGAAAAAACGATTACAACGTCGTGTGAATCCGAGCAAACCCTTGGTTACACCGCAACAATTACCCGAGACGATAATCTTGTCTCTTGTTCCTCACCAATATGCTCTCACAACAAAACCCTAACTTCATACCTAAAAGCTATACAAGAAATCTCTCACCAATCTCTTAATCGTTTTCTACATAATACACAAATTCTACAAGGCCTAACTACCTATTTATATAGGTTAAAAATTTGGCCACCAAGAATTCTAACCGGTTTAGGAAACCCCTTCCCTAAATAACCACGGCTAACTTTAGGAAATAATTAATTAGTCTTCAATAACTAACAATCTTCCACTTTGAAGACTTATTGATTGTCTTCCATTCTTCAACTTTGGATTGACGGTGCTAAAACATCTTCCTTGTTAGTGTGGCTCCCCTCCCAGATCCTCATTCTGAGAGACCAACTAAAGCCTTGCAGAGCTTTAGCTTGTCTGATGTAACTCCCTTGGTAAACATATCCGCCGGATTCTTCGAACCAAGAATCTTCTCGAGCTTCAACTCTCCTTCTTCTAAGAGATCCCGAATGAAATGATAACGGATATCTATATGCTTCGTCCTAGCATGATAGGCTGAGTTCTTGGATAAATGTATAGCAATTTGACTGTCGCTAAACAGAACATTATCTCCTTGTTCCTTGCCCAACTCAGCTAATAATCCTTGTAACCAAATCATCTCCTTGCTCGCTTCCGTCACCGCTACGTACTCCGCTTCCGTAGTAAACAATGTCACCAACTTTTGTAACCTTGAGTTCCAACTCACTGCAGCTGACCCCATAGTATAAACATAACCGGTCGTACTTCGCCTTTTATCTACATCACCTGCGAAGTCTGCATCCACATAACCCCTCAAAATAGAACCACCTTTTCCATAACACAATGGTACGTTTGTGTTACCTCTCAAATACCTGAGAATCCACTTCACAGCTTCCCAATGTTGTTTTCCTGGGTTTCTTGCATATCTACACCGTGAGTAATCACTTCTATGAATGAAGTTATCAAACTTCTTGTACCACTGTCTCGGGGCTTGTTTTAAACCATACAAACTCTTCTTTAGCTTGCACACCATCTCTTCCTTGCCTTTTACTATGAATCCTTCTGGCTGCTTCATGTAAATTTCTTCATCTAGGTCACCATGAAGAAAAGCTGTCTTTAGATCCAACTGTTCAAGGCAGAGATCTTCAGAAGCCACTAGACTTAACACTACTCGAATATTAGTCATCTTCACAACTGGAGAAAATATCTCGTTGTAATCAACACCAGGTTTTTGCTGGAAACCTTTCACAACCAACCTCGCTTTGTAGCGAATTTCTCCATTTGCTTCAGATTTCATCCGATAAACTCACTTGTTATGCAACGCCTTCTTACCTCTTGGTAATTTTACTAACACCCAAGTGTCATTCTCATCAAGTGAATTTATCTCATCCTCCATAGCAAGTTTCCACTTTCCTGAATCATCAGCCGATAGTGCTTCCTTAATATCTTCAGGTTCGCCTCCATCCGTAAGTAATAGATAATTCAAAGCATACCTTGGGTTTGGTTTAGGAGTTCTTGACGATCTTCGTACTTCTTGTGAAACTGTAGGAATAACTCCCACTGCAGTAGAAGTCTCTTCAACTTGTACTTCTCTTCCATCAGCAACATGATGCTCTTCATGTTCCACACTTCTTCCAGAAACATCATCAATATCGATATACAACTCCTTATCGACGTTGCTTGACCCGACATCTTCAACTTGTGTTGTATTCGTGTCCTTGTATAACTCATTCTCATTAAAAATGACATCTCTACTTCTAATAACTTTGTGACCCTCATAGTCACAAAGTTTATACCCAAAAGCGTCAATTCCATAACCAAGGAATATACACTTCTTTGCTTGAGCACCTATCTTAGACCTCTCACCGGGACTAAGATGAACATAATCAACACAACCAAAAACTTTCAAATAGGAAAGATTTAACTTTTTTCCGGTCCAAACCTCCTCTGGTATCTTCATATCTAATGGATTACTAGGTGTCTTGTTAATAAGATAAGAAGTCGTCTCTGTTGCATGTACCAGAAGGTCTCGGGAAAACCAGACTGCAACCTCATGCACCTTGCACGTGCATTCAACGTCCAATTCATACGTTCTGCTACTCCATTCTCCTTTGGTGTCCTTGGAACTTTCCTCTCCAAACGAATTCCATTTGTAGGACATAACTGTAAGAATTCTGTTTTGTCATACTCACCATCGTTGTCTGACCTTAGACACTTCAACTTTAGACCGGTTTCTGTTTCGACCAAATCTTTCCACTTCTTAAACACTTCATACACCTCGAACTTATTCTTCATGAAGTAAAGCCACACCTTCCTTGAGTGATCATCAATAAAGGTGACATAATACTGGAACCCGCTGTGAGATGCAACATCAATTGGTCCCCATACATCCTTGTGAACCAAATCAAGTTTTGCACTTCTCAAGTGTCTTCTTCCTCTGCTGAAACTAACTCTTTTTTTCTTTCCAAGAACACAATCTTCACAAAAACTCATATCAACAGACTTCACCTTAGGTAGATATCCTCCCGAACATAGAATCTTCATGTTCTTCTCACTCATGTGCCCTAATCTTCTATGCCATAAGTTAATGTCTTCACCACTACTATCCACTGCTAAAGTAGTTCCATCTGAAGTCCGGTATAGAGTACCGACTCTAACTCCACGAGCTAACACCATAGCCCCTTTCTTTACTTTCCAATTGTGTTTCGTTAGCACAACTTCACAGTCATCATCACAAACTTGGCCCACAGACACCAAGTTCTTCTTCAAATTTGGAACGTGTCGTACATCCTTGAATTTCCATGTCGAACCATTGACTTTCAAGATCACAACACCCAAACCGATGATGTCGCATGCTTCACCGTCACCCAAGAATACTTGGCCATAATATCCTTCTTTATAAGAGATTATAATACTCTTATCACCCGTTGCATGGAAAGAAGCTCCCGGGTCTATAATCCAAGACTCATCTTGCTTGTCCTCAGAGAGTAGTAGAAAATCTTCCGTAATCATCTTCTTGTTATCAACAAGGACCTTCACCGGTTCCGCAGCTTCAACTACGTTGACCTATTCTTGATTACCTTTGTTTCCACCATTATTAACACCTTTGTTTTCCGGACAATCGCGCTTGAAGTGTCCTACTTTCTTACACGTCCAACACTCAACAACACCTATAGGTCGAGATTGAGATCTCCCCCTAGACTTCCATCTGGATTTGTTGTTGTTGTTCCTATTTGAACTCCTGCCTCTATCTTCATCATGCATACTTAAGACCGAGCTTGAATAACTAGAAACATAACCTTGTTCTATTCTTCTCTCCTCTTCAGCGATCAACCTTTGTTGCACATCATCAAGCTTCAACTTCTCGCTCCCTGCAGAATTGCTAATGGTTGTCCTTGCAATCTCCCAACTCTTTGGTAATGACGACAACAACCGTAAAGCTTGAACTTCATCATCAAAAGTAATACTAACTTTTGAAAGATGAGAAATAATTGATTTAAACTTCCCAAGATGTGCTGAAATCGCTTCGCCTTCTTGCATCTTCAAATTAAATAATTGTTCACACAACATAATCTTACCCGAGGTTGATGACTTTTGATACAACTTTTCAAGTTTATACATAAGATCCTTCTTACTAGTTTCCTCTTGTACGTTATTGTAGACTTCCTCCGTTAGACATCTACGGATCACGGCTACACACTTGCGATCAAGAGTTGTCCATTCATCGTCTTTGCATGCTCCCTTTTTCGCAACTCCACCCAATGGATCAACAATGTATTTCTCATATAGGTAGTCTTCCATCTGAGACTTTCAAAACGCAAAGTTCTTCCCATTAAAAACTTTAACCCTAGCTACCGTACTTTCGTTATTATCACCCATAACTCCGACTCCAATCGTACTACGAAAAACCCTAAAGCTCTAACCCGAGCTCTGTTACCAGTTGTCAGGATTTTCTTAGGGAATAATCACTGACAACCGCGGAATAATGGATCTTGAGATATTATGATGAATAATAAGTAAACCAAGCACAAGCAACTATAATAATACGAGAAAGATAAATCAACTCACAAGACACAAGATTTATAGTGGTTCGACCAATACATACAACTTGTATATATTGTCTACATCCACTTTGAGCCGCACCAACTCAAATCCACTATGAAGAAAAAACGATTACAGCGTCGTGTGAATCCCAACAAACCCTTGGTTACACCGCAAGAATTACCCGAGACGATAACCTTGTCTCTTGTTCCTCACCAATATGCTCTCACAACGAAACCCTAACTTTAGACCTAAAAGCTATACAAAAAATCTCTCACCGATCTCCTAATCGTTTTCTACACAATGCACAAATTCTACAAGGCCTAACTACCTATTTATATAGGTTATAAACTTGACCACCAAGAATTCTAACAGGTTTAGGAAACCCCTTCCCTAAATAACCACGGCCAACTTTAGAAAATAATTAATTAGTCTTCAATAACTAACAGTGATCGCATTTAGTTGGACTAAGCTAAGAGTCTAAGACCCATCCTTGTGTAACTTGGATGCTAAGTTTCTAGCTCGAGTTTTAAGCTAAGGGATGATGTAAAAATAGAATCCTATGTTTAACTAGAACACCGCTACCACGGTAGGGAGGGCCGACCGAAGAAAAACGAAACATTGTTGATTTCATAACGCGTTATACATTTTTATTTTGTTGGATTGTTATTTTCTGGGAATATACATCATTTTAGTGCTTGCATAACCAAATTAGTGGATGCATGAACCAAAATGCGATTCTATAAACTGTTATGCATCCTTTGTGGTGGTTCCATAATTCGTTATGCATCTTTTATTTGTTAGAATGATATTCTTAGAAATATACTACCTCCGTTTCAGAAAAAGGGATACATATTCTTTTTCAATTTTTCCTATTTTGTATCTCTTTTTCTGAAACGGAGTGAAAATATCTCTTTTTCTGAAACGGGATGAAAGTATCAATTTTCCTGAAACGGAGTGAAAGTATCACTTTTCTTAAAACAAAAAATAGTTTATGCATAAACAAAAATATGGATGCATAATGTGTCATGCATCCTTTGTGTTGGTTTGCAAAATGACTATGCATTTAATTTTCAAAAAGTTGTGCCTAAAAGGATAAACACCTCCGAATTTTTCGTAAAAATCATAAATTTGATATTGTTGTTTGTACTCGTTGCGTAAATTTTTTCAAAATATTTCCAACAAGATAAATTGTAAAATTCCGAGGCACGGATTTTTAGATATGTTATATTCTAGTTTACATTCCAATTATACCCTTGAAAAAATAGGATACACAAATAGTAATTGGATTAAAAGAGAGGGACAATTATGTCTAGTGAAAAAGTAACCATGGATACGAAAATTTACAATCTTTTTTATCAATTTGCATATTTATGTTACTCTACATTCGACAAAAAAGTGGCCTTAAAAGGGACTCCCTCCCTACGGTCCCTCTGTCGGTCAGCCCAATTAGTATAACATTCCGTGATAAGCTGTGCCTTCTCCAGGTATTTTATTCTCTTCCTCTGTTTAGGGTTTATTAAGAAAGAAAGCAAGCAATACGACAAGACAAATTTAAAGCAATAATAAGAACCCAGGTTGAGAAACTTAAAACACAAGTAACCACCCATGGAAGAAATTAGACAAGACAGAATCAGCAGTTTACCAGATAACCTAATTCATCTCATTCTCTCTTTCATTGATACGAAATATGCGATCCAAACTAGCGTTCTCTCCAAAAGATGGAAAACTACATGGATTTCTCTGCCTTATCTCAACTTCAGTTGGAGTGGTTTCCTTGAAGGCAAAGATAATCGTAATCTCAATGATTCTTCGAGTAGAAGTAAAGAGTTAACTAGGTTTGTAGATTTTGTATACATGGTATTCATGTTCCGCGATGACTCTGATATACACACGTTAAAGATTCATCTAGATTGGAGTCTTTGGACTACGCGTGCGTCTGAGATCTTAAGAAGTTTTGATAGATGGATTGTTGCGGCTGTAAGGCGTCACGTTAAAAGTATAAATATTGGTTATAAACTGGCATATGAGCTTCCGCATCAACTGCTTAATTGTAAATCGTTGAGGAAGCTCGGTCTTTGGTGTGAGTAGTGGTACCAAATATGCAAATATTGTTCTGTCAAAATCAATTAGTTTTCCGCAGCTCAAACAATTGTTGCTTGTTGGAGTTTCAATCTCGAGAGCTGAATTAACTCAAAGACTCCTCACCAGCTGTCTACATCTCGAATTGCTAAACATAGTTAACTGTGATTTACAAAGTGGTAATCAAACGAGTATCATTGTTGATTCTCTTAGCCTTAGCGTTTTAGAAACGCTCTAATCTGGTCCCACAGTCAATCTATGGCTAACACTATTAAGTTATCTCCTCCATGTCTCATAGACTTTGACTACAGTGATTTCTTGACGCAAAAATTGCCTTCAGTAGTTGATGCTCTTTTTGATATAGCACTGGAAAGGGATGAATCTGCAGAAACATATTCAAAGCTGCCTTCCGAGGAAAAGAAAGTATATGCCAAACGCGTGATAAAATTGCTAGAAGCGGTTCCTAACGTGGACGACTAAGTTTATCATCTAGATTTCTTGAGGTACGGATGCATGCATCCCTTCTTTGTTTTCCTTTATTTAAAGGATTCGGTTTCGTATAACTTGGAATATTTAGCTGCATATAATTCTTTTATTGTTTCTCCAGGTACTCCCACATGCTCCTGACTTGATAAACTTCGATTTCTTCAATTCGGTAACCTGCAACATTTGGAGCTGGAAATTTGGCTCACAAGAAGCTGCTTGCGTTCAATTACATACTTACTCAAGATGTCGCCTAATATAAAGTCTATTTTACTACGTCAAAGGAGGTAAGATCTAACTAAACTCTTTGCATTTGATTGGTTAGCTATGCTGTTAGAAACCCACCAAAAAAAAAAAAAAACAGTTCAAGTACAACCTCAGTGTTGTTCAGAAATCCATCACAAATCATCTCAAGTTTATTTTAAGTTTACTACCAAGCATCGCCACAACTTATGTAGTTCAACACGCGTTTAATTAGGAACCATGAATGTTCTTTTCGTGTTTTGAATTATTTTATCTTGGTAAGTAAGTGATCTATCGTTGTTGTTTCTGGATATAGTCGAATTCGGCAGACATTGGAGATGATTGGGAAGCAGCAGGATTGGCATCGTCGTGCATGTTATCTCACCTCGAGTATATTGAGATTAAAGATGCAAGGATGTGATAATGAACTCAGTTGCTAAGTTTCCAGGGCGGTCTTAGGCCTAGGGCGAGATGGTCGACCGCCCTAGGCCCAAAATTTTGCGGGGCCCGAGAAAATGAAAACTTGGTACGTATGTTTTACTTTACTCTACTCACTCCACCTGTTTGAAACAATATGATGACAGATCAAATTAGAGGAGGAAAGTGGGAATATTCGATGGGGTTTGTTACAAACCTACACTAAATCGCCATATGGGATGTTACGTGTCTTTGGTTAGTTAGACATGATTTACATGTATCTCTTTAGACAAGAATTAACTACTACTATATCCATTGTGTAGAAATATATCTTGACCGGGTTGACCTTCTTATTAGATGGTGGTCAGCCATGAATTAACGATACAAATACTGTATGACGACCTAATCAACCTTTTTTCCTAGATAAAAATCAAGGACGGTGAACAATCAGAACTCTGAAAATTGCAAACTTCCCAATTAGTAGTGAGATCAATTAATAGCTAGCTTAGTAATATAAATTTCGTAAACTTTTGGCTTGTACAGAGGCGGAACCAGAAAATGAATGTGGGACTGGCTTGAAAAAAATTTAGGGCTGGTTTAAGCCTGTTTTTTAGGCTTTTCTTTTTAACCAAACTTAAAACTCATTGCAAAATGTAAGTTTTTTCTGGACTTAAATCAGCCCAAGTTACCATGTAGTTCCGCCACTGGGCTTGTACGTATTCAAAGTATTTTCGTTGTTTTGTTAACTCACAAAAGTTATCCCCATGGTATTTGCGTAATTAGAAAATTATAATAAACCCTTTAAACTCCTAAATCATATAAGGCTCCACGTCGCGCACTGAGAATACCTACAACTGGGTGAGCGTCCCGGCCCCTTTGAAAATTCTCCATTCCACTTTTCCGCAAACTCTCACCCTAATGTGTCTTCTCTGATGTCTCTTCACGAAACTCATCGCTGGATTTTCTACAACAGATGTTCATCCAACACCACCAGTTGTGTCAAGAGATCGTATACGATTCATAATCTTACAGTTTGGTTTTCTACTTCTCTTTTTTGTTAACAAGAATAAGATATCAGTTATGGTTTCAGTTTCTTAACAGTTTCAGTTGTTCTTCTATCATCATATACGATTCATAATTTGTTTGTAAACTCTCACCCTAATGTGTTTGATTTCATTTTCCTGGTATGTTATCGCTCAAAGGATATGTAATCAAATGTTCGTAAACCCTAACTCTAATGTGTTTGATTTTATTTTTAAGGTACGTTATTCGCTCAAAAGGATATGTAATTAATCAAATACGATTCTGATTTTGTTTGTTGGTAAACCGAAACCCTGATTTCTTTTTTCATGTTCTCCTTTTTTATGTGACTACGATGAAAATTTTAGTACACAAAAATCAGAAGGGATTTCGATGCTGCTAAGGTAACAAATCAAGACCCATTATGCTGCAAGTTGATATTAGAACCCTGACCCTTTTGTTTATGTCCCTAACCCTTTTGTTTTTTTTTTCTCCCCAGTCGATTGCTGATCAAAGAAGTTCTAATTAAAGTTTAAACAATTTTCAAAGAGGTCAATTTCTCGAGTTTCAGGTAGTTTCCATACCCATGAAGCTCCTAAATTATGTGTGTTGATTACGTTTCTCATGGTTTTCTTTTGTTTATATAGAGGTGTCTGTAATTGGGACTAGATTTCATCCTGAAAAGATGTTGAAGATTTTCTCTCTCATACCAAACCGCCTTAATGCATGAAATTGTGATTAGAATTCTGACATATTCTGACATACTCATTTTATTCCCTTGTAATTCTTTCTGGTGATTAGATTACTGAAATTGTGATGATACCGTGGTGTGAATAACTTTGCAGCGGCAAGCCTCTTAAGCACCTTTCAGGTTGCCACCATGCGAGCACTCTCAGTTGCATCTTATGGACAGAAACCAGGTGAACAATACTAGCAAGAACATTATGGATAGAAACAAGTAGAGTTATTGGGTTGAAACCACTTGGAATGCTTAAATCTTTGACCATTTGTAGTTGGTCGCTGTCATTCATGCTTACAGCCATCTTTGAGATGATGAAACCACTTGGAATGCTTAAATCTTTGACTATTCCAACCCATGCTGAATGACTTTTATGTGCAATATGCCGTGGAACTAATAATTAAACGGACAAGGAGTGTATCACCCTTGCTTACGGTAACACATTTCGATACACACTGCCTTATTCTTTTATTTTCTTTACTGGATCATTAAAGTTTATACTCAGATATTGCTATTTTCTGCAGCGACAATGCATGGATGGCTCCTGAAGTATATATAATGAGCCGGCAGATGCGAAGTAGGTTGAAGTTCTTTAGTTCCTTTGTTATTTATATAATTTGGCTATTCCATTTTACCTTTGCATATTACCTTAATAAATAATACATGGAGAACTTTCTAGATCTGATGTAAAGCTTTGGAGTTGTATGGAGCTTACTAACCCAAAAATTCTTTGGGACGGTCTCATCCCAATACTGGTATCTCAGAATTCTTTGCCGTTGTTCGTGGACGAACGACTTGAAATGCCTGAAGATATTGACATCCAATGGGAATCTATCATCAAGACTTGCTTGCACAGGTGCGTATTCTGTGGAATGCTGCTATATGAACCCATGTAACATAAAATCGTAGGGAAATTTCATACTGTTCAATTTTCTACTTTGTTTTCCTTTGATGAAAACTTAGGGACACAAAATGCAAATACATAAGAAAAAGATTGGGAAAACAAGCACAGTCTACTGACATTAGAAGATGAGCCATAGACAAGTATCAAAAACAAATATGTATTTTTTGTCTCTCCGCAATTTTGTTGGTATGAAGGTTGAAAGGGTATGTTCTTTCTGCTTGATGTATGTCAATCTAATTAACAGTTATAAAAATTAATATTTTATTCTCAGGATATTAACGGAGTTGACGGCAGTTGGATGGATAGTAGGTAAATCAATAAAAAATGTTTATTAGTAATCATTTTTATACATCGTTTTACATAACGCGAAAAACGAAAGGAACTAAAGATTGTTATTTCATAACGCGTTATACATTTTTATTTTGTTGGATTGTTATTTTCTGGGAATATACATCGTTTTAGTGCTTGCATAACCAAATTAGTGGATGCATGAACCAAAATGCGATTCTATAAACTGTTATGCATCCTTTGTGGTGGTTCCATAATTCGTTATGCATCTTTTATTTGTTAGAATGATATTCTTAGAAATATACTACCTCCGTTTCAGAAAAAGGGATACATATTCTTTTTCAATTTTTCCTATTTTGTATCTCTTTTTCTGAAACGGAGTGAAAATATCTCTTTTTCTGAAACGGGATGAAAGTATCAATTTTCCTGAAACGGAGTGAAAGTATCACTTTTCTTAAAACAAAAAATAGTTTATGCATAAACAAAAATATGGATGCATAATGTGTCATGCATCCTTTGTGTTGGTTTGCAAAATGACTATGCATTTAATTTTCAAAAAGTTGTGCCTAAAAGGATAAACACCTCCGAATTTTTCGTAAAAATCATAAATTTGATATTGTTGTTTGTACTCGTTGCGTAAATTTTTTCAAAATATTTCCAACAAGATAAATTGTAAAATTCCGAGGCACGGATTTTTGGATATGTTATATTCTAGTTTACATTCCAATTATACCCTTGAAAAAATAGGATACACAAATAGTAATTGGATTAAAAGAGAGGGACAATTATGTCTAGTGAAAAAGTAACCATGGATACGAAAATTTACAATCTTTTTTATCAATTTGCATATTTATGTTACTCTACATTCGACAAAAAAGTGGTCTTAAAAGGGACTCCCTCCCTACGGTCCCTCTGTCGGTCAGCCCAATTAGTATAACATTCCGTGATAAGCTGTGCCTTCTCCAGGTATTTTATTCTCTTCCTCTGTTTAGGGTTTATTAAGAAAGAAAGCAAGCAATACGACAAGACAAATTTAAAGCAATAATAACCCAGGTTGAGAAACTTAAAACACAAGTAACCACCCATGGAAGAAATTAGACAAGACAGAATCAGCAGTTTACCAGATAACCTAATTCATCTCATTCTCTCTTTCATTGATACGAAATATGCGATCCAAACTAGCGTTCTCTCCAAAAGATGGAAAACTACATGGATTTCTCTGCCTTATCTCAACTTCAGTTGGAGTGGTTTCCTTGAAGGCAAAGATAATCGTAATCTTAATGATTCTTCGAGTAGAAGTAAAGAGTTAACTAGGTTTGTAGATTTTGTATACATGGTATTCATGTTCCGCGATGACTCTGATATACACACGTTAAAGATTCATCTAGATTGGAGTCTTTGGACTACGCGTGCGTCTGAGATCTTAAGAAGTTTTGATAGATGGATTGTTGCGGCTGTAAGGCGTCACGTTAAAAGTATAAATATTGGTTATAAACTGGCATATGAGCTTCCGCATCAACTGCTTAATTGTAAATCGTTGAGGAAGCTCGGTCTTTGGTGTGAGTAGTGGTACCAAATATGCAAATATTGTTCTGTCAAAATCAATTAGTTTTCCGCAGCTCAAAC
The DNA here is from genome assembly GCF_003573695.1 of Papaver somniferum. Lineage (NCBI taxonomy): Eukaryota > Viridiplantae > Streptophyta > Magnoliopsida > Ranunculales > Papaveraceae > Papaver > Papaver somniferum. The sequence goes on from NW_020627707.1 coordinate 8,303,648, forward strand.
AATTGTTGCTTGTTGGAGTTTCAATCTCGAGAGCTGAATTAACTCAAAGACTCCTCACCAGCTGTCTACATCTCGAATTGCTAAACATAGTTAACTGTGATTTACAAAGTGGTAATCAAACGAGTATCATTGTTGATTCTCTTAGCCTTAGCGTTTTAGAAACGCTCTAATCTGGTCCCACAGTCAATCTATGGCTAACACTATTAAGTTATCTCCTCCATGTCTCATAGACTTTGACTACAGTGATTTCTTGACGCAAAAATTGCCTTCAGTAGTTGATGCTCTTTTTGATATAGCACTGGAAAGGGATGAATCTGCAGAAACATATTCAAAGCTGCCTTCCGAGGAAAAGAAAGTATATGCCAAACGCGTGATAAAATGCTAGAAGCGGTTCCTAACGTGGACGACTAAGTTTATCATCTAGATTTCTTGAGGTACGGATGCATGCATCCCTTCTTTGTTTTCCTTTATTTAAAGGATTCGGTTTCGTATAACTTGGAATATTTAGCTGCATATAATTCTTTTATTGTTTCTCCAGGTACTCCCACATGCTCCTGACTTGATAAACTTTCGATTTCTTCAATTCTGTAACCTGCAACATTTGGAGCTGGAAATTTGGCTCACAAGAAGCTGCTGCTGCGTTCAATTACATACTTACTCAAGATGTCGCCTAATATAAAGTCTATTTTACTTACGTCAAAGGAGGTAAGATCTAACTAAACTCTTTGCATTTGATTGGTTAGCTATGCTGTTAGAAACCCACCAAAAAAAAAAAAAAAACAGTTCAAGTACAACCTCAGTGTTGTTCAGAAATCCATCACAAATCATCTCAAGTTTATTTTAAGTTTACTACCAAGCATCGCCACAACTTATGTAGTTCAACACGTCTTTAATTAGGAACCCATGAAATGTTCTTTTCGTGTTTTGAATTATTTTATCTTGGTAAGTAAGTGATCTATCGTTGTTGTTTCTGGATATAGTCGAATTCGGCAGACATTGGAGATGATTGGGAAGCAGCAGGATTGGCATCGTCGTGCATGTTATCTCACCTCGAGTATATTGAGATTAAAGAATGCAAGGATGTGATAATGAACTCAAGTTGCTAAGTTTCCAGGGCGGTCTTAGGCCTAGGGCGAGATGGTCGACCGCCCTAGGCCCAAAATTTTGCGGGGCCCGAGAAAATGAAAACTTGGTACGTATGTTTTACTTTACTCACTCCACCTGTTTGAAACAATATGATGACAGATCAAATTAGGAGGAGAAAGTGGGAAGTATTCGATGGGGTTTGTTACAACCTACACTAAATCGCCATATGGGATGTTACGTGTCTTTGGTTAGTTAGACATGATTTACATGTATCTCTTTAGACAAGAATTAACTACTACTATATCCATTGTGTAGAAAATATCTTGACCGGGTTGACCTTCTTATTAGATGGTGGTCAGCCATGATATTAACGATACAAATACTGTATGACGACCTAATCAACCTTTTTTCCTAGATAAAAATCAAGGACGGTGAACAATCAGAACTCTGAAAATTGCAAACTTCCCAATTAGTAGTGAGATCAATTAATAGCTAGCTTAGTAATATAAATTTTCGTAAACTTTTGGCTTGTACAGAGGCGGAACCAGAAAATGAATGTGGGACTGGCTTGAAAAAAAATTTAGGGCTGGTTTAAGCCTGTTTTTTAGGCTTTTCTTTTTAACCAAACTTAAAACTCATTGCAAAATGTAAGTTTTTTCTGGACTTAAATCAGCCCAAGTTACCATGTAGTTCCGCCACTGGGCTTGTACGTATTCAAAGTATTTTCGTTGTTTTGTTAACTCACAAAAGTTATCCCCATGGTATTTGCGTAATTAGAAAATTATAATAAAACCCTTTAAACTCCTAACATATAAGGCTCCACGTCGCGCACTGAGAATACCTACACTGGGTGAGCGTCCCGGCCCCTTTGAAAATTCTCCATTCCACTTTTCCGCAAACTCTCACCCTAATGTGTCTTCTCTGATGTCTCTTCACGAAACTCATCGCTGGATTTTCTACAACAGATGTTCATCCAACACCACCAGTTGTGTCAAGAGATCGTATACGATTCATAATCTTACAGTTTGGTTTTCTACTTCTCTTTTTTGTTAACAAGAATAAGATATCAGTTATGGTTTCAGTTTTCTTAACAGTTTCAGTTGTTCTTCTATCATCATATACGATTCATAATTTGTTTGTAAACTCTCACCCTAATGTGTTTGATTTCATTTTCCTGGTATGTTATCGCTCAAAAGGATATGTAATCAAATGTTCGTAAACCCTAACTCTAATGTGTTTGATTTTATTTTTAAGGTACGTTATTCGCTCAAAAGGATATGTAATTAATCAAATACGATTCTGATTTTGTTTGTTGGTAAACCGAAACCCTGATTTCTTTTTTCATGTTCTCCTTTTTTATGTGACTACGATGAAAATTTTAGTACACAAAAATCAGAAGGGATTTCGATGCTGCTAAGGTAACAAATCAAGACCCATTATGCTGCAAGTTGATATTAGAACCCTGACCCTTTTGTTTATGTCCCTAACCCTTTTGTTTTTTTTTTTCTCCCCAGTCGATTGCTGATCAAAGAAGTTCTAATTAAAGTTTAAACAATTTTCAAAGAGGTCAATTTCTCGAGTTTCAGGTAGTTTCCATACCCATGAAGCTCCTAAATTATGTGTGTTGATTACGTTTTCTCATGGTTTTCTTTTGTTTATATAGAGGGTGTCTGTAATTTGGGACTAGATTTCATCCTGAAAAGATGTGAAGATTTTCTCCTCATTACCTAAACACCGCCTTAATGCATGAAATTGTGATTAGAATTCTGACATATTCTGACATACTCATTTTATTCCCTTGTAATTCTTTCTGGTGATTAGATTACTGAAATTGTGATGATACCCGTGGTGTGAATAACTTTGCAGCGGCAAGCCTCTTAAGCAAGTGCCTTTCAGGTTGCCACCATGCGAGCACTCTCAGTTGCATCTTATGGACAGAAACACAGGTGAACAATACTAGCAAGAACATTATGGATAGAAACAAGTAAGTTATTGGGTTGAAACCACTTGGAATGCTTAAATCTTTGACCATTTGTAGTTGGTCGCTGTCATTCATGCTTACAGCCATCTTTGAGATGATGAAACCACTGGAATGCTTAAATCTTTGACTATTCCAACCCATGCTGAATGACTTTTATGTGCAATATGCCGTGGAACTAATAATTAAACGGACAAGGAGTGTATCACCCTTGCTTACGGTAACACATTTCGATACACTGCCTTAGTTCTTTTATTTTCTTTACTGGATCATTAAAGTTTATACTTCAGATATTGCTATTTTCTGCAGCGACAATGCATGGATGGCTCCTGAAGTTTATATAATGAGCCGGCAGATGCGAAGTAGGTTGAAGTTCTTTAGTTCCTTTGTTATTTATATAATTTGGCTATTCCATTTTACCTTTGCATATTACTCTTAATAAATAATACATGGAGAACTTTCTAGATCTGATGTAAAGCTTTGGAGTTGTATGGAGCTTACTAACCCAAAAATTCTTTGGGACGGTCTCATCCCAATACTGGTATCTCAGAATTCTTTGCCGTTGTTCGTGGACGAACGACTTGAAATGCCTGAAGATATTGACATCCAATGGGAATCTATCATCAAGACTTGCTTGCACAGGTGCGTATTCTGTGGAATGCTGCTATATGAACCCATGTAACATAAAATCGTAGGGAAATTTCATACTGTTCAATTTTCTACTTGTTTTCCTTTGATGAAAACTTAGGGACACAAAATGCAAATACATAAGAAAAAAGATTGGGAAAACAAGCACAGTCTACTGACATTAGAAGATGAGCCATAGACAAGTATCAAAAACAAATGTATTTTTTGTCTCTCCGCAATTTTGTTGGTATGAAGGTTGAAAGGGTATGTTCTTTCTGCTTGATGTATGTCAATCTAATTAACAGTTATAAAAATTAATATTTTATTCTCAGGATATTAACGGAGTTGACGGCAGTTGGATGGATAGTAGGTAAATCAATAAAAAATGTTTTATTAGTAATCATTTTTATACATCGTTTTACATAACGCGAAAAACGAAAGGAACTAAAGATTGTTATTTCATAACGCGTTATACATTTTTATTTTGTTGGATTGTTATTTTCTGGGAATATACATCGTTTTAGTGCTTGCATAACCAAATTAGTGGATGCATGAACCAAAATGCGATTCTATAAACTGTTATGCATCCTTTGTGGTGGTTCCATAATTCGTTATGCATCTTTTATTTGTTAGAATGATATTCTTAGAAATATACTACCTCCGTTTCAGAAAAAGGGATACATATTCTTTTTCAATTTTTCCTATTTTGTATCTCTTTTTCTGAAACGGAGTGAAAATATCTCTTTTTCTGAAACGGGATGAAAGTATCAATTTTCCTGAAACGGAGTGAAAGTATCACTTTTCTTAAAACAAAAAATAGTTTATGCATAAACAAAATATGGATGCATAATGTGTCATGCATCCTTTGTGTTGGTTTGCAAAATGACTATGCATTTAATTTTCAAAAAGTTGTGCCTAAAAGGATAAACACCTCCGAATTTTTCGTAAAAATCATAAATTTGATATTGTTGTTTGTACTCGTTGCGTAAATTTTTTCAAAATATTTCCAACAAGATAAATTGTAAAATTCCGAGGCACGGATTTTTGGATATGTTATATTCTAGTTTACATTCCAATTATACCCTTGAAAAAATAGGATACACAAATAGTAATTGGATTAAAAGAGAGGGACAATTATGTCTAGTGAAAAAGTAACCATGGATACGAAAATTTACAATCTTTTTTATCAATTTGCATATTTATGTTACTCTACATTCGAACAAAAAAGTGGTCTTAAAAGGGACTCCCTCCCTACGGTCCCTCTGTCGGTCAGCCCAATTAGTATAACATTCCGTGATAAGCTGTGCCTTCCAGGTATTTTATTCTCTTCCTCTGTTTAGGGTTTATTAAGAAAAAGCAAGCAATACGACAAGACAAATTTAAAGCAATAATAAGAACCCAGGTTGAGAAACTTAAAACACAAGTAACCACCCATGGAAGAAATTAGACAAGACAGAATCAGCAGTTTACCAGATAACCTAATTCATCTCATTCTCTCTTTCATTGATACGAAATATGCGATCCAACTAGCGTTCTCTCCAAAAGATGGAAAACTACATGGATTTCTCTGCCTTATCTCAACTTCAGTTGGAGTGGTTTCCTTGAAGGCAAAGATAATCGTAATCTCAATGATTCTTCGAGTAGAAGTAAAGAGTTAACTAGGTTTGTAGATTTTGTATACATGGTATTCATGTTCCGCGATGACTCTGATATACACACGTTAAAGATTCATCTAGATTGGAGTCTTTGGACTACGCGTGCGTCTGAGATCTTAAGAAGTTTTGATAGATGGATTGTTGCGGCTGTAAGGCGTCACGTTAAAAGTATAAATATTGGTTATAAACTGGCATATGAGCTTCCGCATCAACTGCTTAATTGTAAATCGTTGAGGAAGCTCGGTCTTTGGTGTGAGTAGTGGTACCAAATATGCAAATATTGTTCTGTCAAAATCAATTAGTTTTCCGCAGCTCAAACAATTGTTGCTTGTTGGAGTTTCAATCTCGAGAGCTGAATTAACTCAAAGACTCCTCACCAGCTGTCTACATCTCGAATTGCTAAACATAGTTAACTGTGATTTACAAAGTGGTAATCAAACGAGTATCATTGTTGATTCTCTTAGCCTTAGCGTTTTAGAAACGCTCTAATCTGGTCCCACAGTCAATCTATGGCTAACACTATTAAGTTATCTCCTCCATGTCTCATAGACTTTGACTACAGTGATTTCTTGACGCAAAAATTGCCTTCAGTAGTTGATGCTCTTTTTGATATAGCACTGGAAAGGGATGAATCTGCAGAAACATATTCAAAGCTGCCTTCCGAGGAAAAGAAAGTATATGCCAAACGCGTGATAAAATTGCTAGAAGCGGTTCCTAACGTGGACGACTAAGTTTATCATCTAGATTTCTTGAGGTACGGATGCATGCATCCCTTCTTTGTTTTCCTTTATTTAAAGGATTCGGTTTCGTATAACTTGGAATATTTAGCTGCATATAATTCTTTTATTGTTTCTCCAGGTACTCCCACATGCTCCTGACTTGATAAACTTTCGATTTCTTCAATTCTGTAACCTGCAACATTTGGAGCTGGAAATTTGGCTCACAAGAAGCTGCTTGCGTTCAATTACATACTTACTCAAGATGTCGCCTAATATAAAGTCTATTTTACTTACGTCAAAGGAGGTAAGATCTAACTAAACTCTTTGCATTTGATTGGTTAGCTATGCTGTTAGAAACCCACCAAAAAAAAAAAAAAACAGTTCAAGTACAACCTCAGTGTTGTTCAGAAATCCATCACAAATCATCTCAAGTTTATTTTAAGTTTACTACCAAGCATCGCCACAACTTATGTAGTTCAACACGTCTTTAATTAGGAACCCATGAAATGTTCTTTTCGTGTTTTGAATTATTTTATCTTGGTAAGTAAGTGATCTATCGTTGTTGTTTCTGGATATAGTCGAATTCGGCAGACATTGGAGATGATTGGGAAGCAGCAGGATTGGCATCGTCGTGCATGTTATCTCACCTCGAGTATATTGAGATTAAAGAATGCAAGGATGTGATAATGAACTCAAGTTGCTAAGTTTCCAGGGCGGTCTTAGGCCTAGGGCGAGATGGTCGACCGCCCTAGGCCCAAAATTTTGCGGGGCCCGAGAAAATGAAAACTTGGTACGTATGTTTTACTTTACTCACTCCACCTGTTTGAAACAATATGATGACAGATCAAATTAGGAGGAGAAAGTGGGAAGTATTCGATGGGGTTTGTTACAACCTACACTAAATCGCCATATGGGATGTTACGTGTCTTTGGTTAGTTAGACATGATTTACATGTATCTCTTTAGACAAGAATTAACTACTACTATATCCATTGTGTAGAAATATATCTTGACCGGGTTGACCTTCTTATTAGATGGTGGTCAGCCATGATATTAACGATACAAATACTGTATGACGACCTAATCAACCTTTTTTCCTAGATAAAAATCAAGGACGGTGAACAATCAGAACTCTGAAAATTGCAAACTTCCCAATTAGTAGTGAGATCAATTAATAGCTAGCTTAGTAATATAAATTTTCGTAAACTTTTGGCTTGTACAGAGGCGGAACCAGAAAATGAATGTGGGACTGGCTTGAAAAAAAATTTAGGGCTGGTTTAAGCCTGTTTTTTAGGCTTTTCTTTTAACCAAACTTAAAACTCATTGCAAAATGTAAGTTTTTTCTGGACTTAAATCAGCCCAAGTTACCATGTAGTTCCGCCACTGGGCTTGTACGTATTCAAAGTATTTTCGTTGTTTTGTTAACTCACAAAAGTTATCCCCATGGTATTTGCGTAATTAGAAAATTATAATAAAACCCTTTAAACTCCTAAATCATATAAGGCTCCACGTCGCGCACTGAGAATACCTACAACTGGGTGAGCGTCCCGGCCCCTTTGAAAATTCTCCATTCCACTTTTCCGCAAACTCTCACCCTAATGTGTCTTCTCTGATGTCTCTTCACGAAACTCATCGCTGGATTTTCTACAACAGATGTTCATCCAACACCACCAGTTGTGTCAAGAGATCGTATACGATTCATAATCTTACAGTTTGGTTTTCTACTTCTCTTTTTTGTTAACAAGAATAAGATATCAGTTATGGTTTCAGTTTTCTTAACAGTTTCAGTTGTTCTTCTATCATCATATACGATTCATAATTTGTTTGTAAACTCTCACCCTAATGTGTTTGATTTCATTTTCCTGGTATGTTATCGCTCAAAAGGATATGTAATCAAATGTTCGTAAACCCTAACTCTAATGTGTTTGATTTTATTTTTAAGGTACGTTATTCGCTCAAAAGGATATGTAATTAATCAAATACGATTCTGATTTTGTTTGTTGGTAAACCGAAACCCTGATTTCTTTTTTCATGTTCTCCTTTTTTATGTGACTACGATGAAAATTTTAGTACACAAAAATCAGAAGGGATTTCGATGCTGCTAAGGTAACAAATCAAGACCCATTATGCTGCAAGTTGATATTAGAACCCTGACCCTTTTGTTTATGTCCCTAACCCTTTTGTTTTTTTTTTCTCCCCAGTCGATTGCTGATCAAAGAAGTTCTAATTAAAGTTTAAACAATTTTCAAAGAGGTCAATTTCTCGAGTTTCAGGTAGTTTCCATACCCATGAAGCTCCTAAATTATGTGTGTTGATTACGTTTCTCATGGTTTTCTTTTGTTTATATAGAGGTGTCTGTAATTGGGACTAGATTTCATCCTGAAAAGATGTTGAAGATTTTCTCCTCATTACCTAAACACCGCCTTAATGCATGAAATTGTGATTAGAATTCTGACATATTCTGACATACTCATTTTATTCCCTTGTAATTCTTTCTGGTGATTAGATTACTGAAATTGTGATGATACCGTGGTGTGAATAACTTTGCAGCGGCAAGCCTCTTAAGCAAGTGCCTTTCAGGTTGCCACCATGCGAGCACTCTCAGTTGCATCTTATGGACAGAAACCAGGTGAACAATACTAGCAAGAACATTATGGATAGAAACAAGTAGAGTTATTGGGTTGAAACCACTTGGAATGCTTAAATCTTTGACCATTTGTAGTTGGTCGCTGTCATTCATGCTTACAGCCATCTTTGAGATGATGAAACCACTTGGAATGCTTAAATCTTTGACTATTCCAACCCATGCTGAATGACTTTTATGTGCAATATGCCGTGGAACTAATAATTAAACGGACAAGGAGTGTATCACCCTTGCTTACGGTAACACATTTCGATACACTGCCTTAGTTCTTTTATTTTCTTTACTGGATCATTAAAGTTTATACTTCAGATATTGCTATTTTCTGCAGCGACAATGCATGGATGGCTCCTGAAGTTATATATAATGAGCCGGCAGATGCGAAGTAGGTTGAAGTTCTTTAGTTCCTTTGTTATTTATATAATTTGGCTATTCCATTTTACCTTTGCATATTACCTTAATAAATAATACATGGAGAACTTTCTAGATCTGATGTAAATAGCTTTGGAGTTGTATGGAGCTTACTAACCCAAAAATTCTTTGGGACGGTCTCATCCCAATACTGGTATCTCAGAATTCTTTGCCGTTGTTCGTGGACGAACGACTTGAAATGCCTGAAGATATTGACATCCAATGGGAATCTATCATCAAGACTTGCTTGCACAGGTGCGTATTCTGTGGAATGCTGCTATATGAACCCATGTAACATAAAATCGTAGGGAAATTTCATACTGTTCAATTTTCTACTTTGTTTTCCTTTGATGAAAACTTAGGGACACAAAATGCAAATACATAAGAAAAAAGATTGGGAAAACAAGCACAGTCTACTGACATTAGAAGATGAGCCATAGACAAGTATCAAAAACAAATATGTATTTTTTGTCTCTCCGCAATTTTGTTGGTATGAAGGTTGAAAGGGTATGTTCTTTCTGCTTGATGTATGTCAATCTAATTAACAGTTATAAAAATTAATATTTTATTCTCAGGATATTAACGGAGTTGACGGCAGTTGGATGGATAGTAGGTAAATCAATAAAAAATGTTTTATTAGTAATCATTTTTATACATCGTTTTACATAACGCGAAAAACGAAAGGAACTAAAGATTGTTATTTCATAACGCGTTATACATTTTATTTTGTTGGATTGTTATTTTCGGATATCTGGGAATATACATCGTTTTAGTGCTTGCATAACCAAATTAGTGGATGCATGAACCAAAATGCGATTCTATAAACTGTTATGCATCCTTTGTGGTGGTTCTATAATTCGTTATGCATCTTTTATTTGTTAGAATGATATTCTTAGAAATATACTACCTCCGTTTCAGAAAAAGGGATACATATTCTTTTTCAATTTTTCCTATTTTGTATCTCTTTTTCTGAAACGGAGTGAAAATATCTCTTTTTCTGAAACGGGATGAAAGTATCAATTTTCCTGAAACGGAGTGAAAGTATCACTTTTTCTTAAAACAAAAAATAGTTTATGCATAAACAAAAATATGGATGCATAATGTGTCATGCATCCTTTGTGTTGGTTTGCAAAATGACTATGCATTTAATTTTCAAAAAGTTGTGCCTAAAAGGATAAACACCTCCGAATTTTTCGTAAAAATCATAAATTTGATATTGTTGTTTGTACTCGTTGCGTAAATTTTTTCAAAATATTTCCAACAAGATAAATTGTAAAATTCCGAGGCACGGATTTTTGGATATGTTATATTCTAGTTTACATTTCAATTATACCCTTGAAAAAATAGGATACACAAATAATAATTGGATTAAAAGAGAGGGACAATTATGTCTAGTGAAAAAGTAACCATGGATACGAAAATTTACAATCTTTTTTATCAATTTGCATATTTATGTTACTCTACATTCGACAAAAAAGTGGTCTTAAAAGGGACTCCCTCCCTACGGTCCCTCTGTCGGTCAGCCCAATTAGTATAACATTCCGTGATAAGCTGTGCCTTCTCCAGGTATTTTATTCTCTTCCTCTGTTTAGGGTTTATTAAGAAAGAAAGCAAGCAATACGACAAGACAAATTTAAAGCAATAATAAGAACCCAGGTTGAGAAACTTAAAACACAAGTAACCACCCATGGAAGAAATTAGACAAGACAGAATCAGCAGTTTACCAGATAACCTAATTCATCTCATTCTCTCTTTCATTGATACGAAATATGCGATCCAAACTAGCGTTCTCTCCAAAAGATGGAAAACTACATGGATTTCTCTGCCTTATCTCAACTTCAGTTGGAGTGGTTTCCTTGAAGGCAAAGATAATCGTAATCTTAATGATTCTTCGAGTAGAAGTAAAGAGTTAACTAGGTTTGTAGATTTTGTATACATGGTATTCATGTTCCGCGATGACTCTGATATACACACGTTAAAGATTCATCTAGATTGGAGTCTTTGGACTACGCGTGCGTCTGAGATCTTAAGAAGTTTTGATAGATGGATTGTTGCGGCTGTAAGGCGTCACGTTAAAAGTATAAATATTGGTTATAAACTGGCATATGAGCTTCCGCATCAACTGCTTAATTGTAAATCGTTGAGGAAGCTCGGTCTTTGGTGTGAGTAGTGGTACCAAATATGCAAATATTGTTCTGTCAAAATCAATTAGTTTTCCGCAGCTCAAACAATTGTTGCTTGTTGGAGTTTCAATCTCGAGAGCTGAATTAACTCAAAGACTCCTCACCAGCTGTCTACATCTCGAATTGCTAAACATAGTTAACTGTGATTTACAAAGTGGTAATCAAACGAGTATCATTGTTGATTCTCTTAGCCTTAGCGTTTTAGAAACGCTCTAATCTGGTCCCACAGTCAATCTATGGCTAACACTATTAAGTTATCTCCTCCATGTCTCATAGACTTTGACTACAGTGATTTCTTGACGCAAAAATTGCCTTCAGTAGTTGATGCTCTTTTTGATATAGCACTGGAAAGGGATGAATCTGCAGAAACATATTCAAAGCTGCCTTCCGAGGAAAAGAAAGTATATGCCAAACGCGTGATAAAATTGCTAGAAGCGGTTCCTAACGTGGACGACTAAGTTTATCATCTAGATTTCTTGAGGTACGGATGCATGCATCCCTTCTTTGTTTTCCTTTATTTAAAGGATTCGGTTTCGTATAACTTGGAATATTTAGCTGCATATAATTCTTTTATTGTTTCTCCAGGTACTCCCACATGCTCCTGACTTGATAAACTTTCGATTTCTTCAATTCTGTAACCTGCAACATTTGGAGCTGGAAATTTGGCTCACAAGAAGCTGCTTGCGTTCAATTACATACTTACTCAAGATGTCGCCTAATATAAAGTCTATTTTACTTACGTCAAAGGAGGTAAGATCTAACTAAACTCTTTGCATTTGATTGGTTAGCTATGCTGTTAGAAACCCACCAAAAAAAAAAAAAAAACAGTTCAAGTACAACCTCAGTGTTGTTCAGAAATCCATCACAAATCATCTCAAGTTTATTTTAAGTTTACTACCAAGCATCGCCACAACTTATGTAGTTCAACACGTCTTTAATTAGGAACCCATGAAATGTTCTTTTCGTGTTTTGAATTATTTTATCTTGGTAAGTAAGTGATCTATCGTTGTTGTTTCTGGATATAGTCGAATTCGGCAGACATTGGAGATGATTGGGAAGCAGCAGGATTGGCATCGTCGTGCATGTTATCTCACCTCGAGTATATTGAGATTAAAGAATGCAAGGATGTGATAATGAACTCAAGTTGCTAAGTTTCCAGGGCGGTCTTAGGCCTAGGGCGAGATGGTCGACCGCCCTAGGCCCAAAATTTTGCGGGGCCCGAGAAAATGAAAACTTGGTACGTATGTTTTACTTTACTCACTCCACCTGTTTGAAACAATATGATGACAGATCAAATTAGGAGGAGAAAGTGGGAAGTATTCGATGGGGTTTGTTACAACCTACACTAAATCGCCATATGGGATGTTACGTGTCTTTGGTTAGTTAGACATGATTTACATGTATCTCTTTAGACAAGAATTAACTACTACTATATCCATTGTGTAGAAATATATCTTGACCGGGTTGACCTTCTTATTAGATGGTGGTCAGCCATGATATTAACGATACAAATACTGTATGACGACCTAATCAACCTTTTTTCCTAGATAAAAATCAAGGACGGTGAACAATCAGAACTCTGAAAATTGCAAACTTCCCAATTAGTAGTGAGATCAATTAATAGCTAGCTTAGTAATATAAATTTTCGTAAACTTTTGGCTTGTACAGAGGCGGAACCAGAAAATGAATGTGGGACTGGCTTGAAAAAAAATTTAGGGCTGGTTTAAGCCTGTTTTTTAGGCTTTTCTTTTTAACCAAACTTAAAACTCATTGCAAAATGTAAGTTTTTTCTGGACTTAAATCAGCCCAAGTTACCATGTAGTTCCGCCACTGGGCTTGTACGTATTCAAAGTATTTTCGTTGTTTTGTTAACTCACAAAAGTTATCCCCATGGTATTTGCGTAATTAGAAAATTATAATAAAACCCTTTAAACTCCTAAATCATATAAGGCTCCACGTCGCGCACTGAGAATACCTACAACTGGGTGAGCGTCCCGGCCCCTTTGAAAATTCTCCATTCCACTTTTCCGCAAACTCTCACCCTAATGTGTCTTCTCTGATGTCTCTTCACGAAACTCATCGCTGGATTTTCTACAACAGATGTTCATCCAACACCACCAGTTGTGTCAAGAGATCGTATACGATTCATAATCTTACAGTTTGGTTTTCTACTTCTCTTTTTTGTTAACAAGAATAAGATATCAGTTATGGTTTCAGTTTTCTTAACAGTTTCAGTTGTTCTTCTATCATCATATACGATTCATAATTTGTTTGTAAACTCTCACCCTAATGTGTTTGATTTCATTTTCCTGGTATGTTATCGCTCAAAAGGATATGTAATCAAATGTTCGTAAACCCTAACTCTAATGTGTTTGATTTTATTTTTAAGGTACGTTATTCGCTCAAAAGGATATGTAATTAATCAAATACGATTCTGATTTTGTTTGTTGGTAAACCGAAACCCTGATTTCTTTTTTCATGTTCTCCTTTTTTATGTGACTACGATGAAAATTTTAGTACACAAAAATCAGAAGGGATTTCGATGCTGCTAAGGTAACAAATCAAGACCCATTATGCTGCAAGTTGATATTAGAACCCTGACCCTTTTGTTTATGTCCCTAACCCTTTTGTTTTTTTTTTTCTCCCCAGTCGATTGCTGATCAAAGAAGTTCTAATTAAAGTTTAAACAATTTTCAAAGAGGTCAATTTCTCGAGTTTCAGGTAGTTTCCATACCCATGAAGCTCCTAAATTATGTGTGTTGATTACGTTTCTCATGGTTTTCTTTTGTTTATATAGAGGTGTCTGTAATTGGGACTAGATTTCATCCTGAAAAGATGTTGAAGATTTTCTCCTCATTACCTAAACACCGCCTTAATGCATGAAATTGTGATTAGAATTCTGACATATTCTGACATACTCATTTTATTCCCTTGTAATTCTTTCTGGTGATTAGATTACTGAAATTGTGATGATACCGTGGTGTGAATAACTTTGCAGCGGCAAGCCTCTTAAGCAAGTGCCTTTCAGGTTGCCACCATGCGAGCACTCTCAGTTGCATCTTATGGACAGAAACCAGGTGAACAATACTAGCAAGAACATTATGGATAGAAACAAGTAGAGTTATTGGTTTGAAAACCACTTGGAATGCTTAAATCTTTGACCATTTGTAGTTGGTCGCTGTCATTCATGCTTACAGCCATCTTTGAGATGATGAAACCACTTGGAATGCTTAAATCTTGACTATTCCAACCCATGCTGAATGACTTTTATGTGCAATATGCCGTGGAACTAATAATTAAACGGACAAGGAGTGTATCACCCTTGCTTACGGTAACACATTTCGATACACTGCCTTAGTTCTTTTTTTTTCTTTACTGGATCATTAAAGTTTATACTTCAGATATTGCTATTTTCTGCAGCGACAATGCATGGATGGCTCCTGAAGTTATATATAATGAGCCGGCAGATGCGAAGTAGGTTGAAGTTCTTTAGTTCCTTTGTTATTTATATAATTTGGCTATTCCATTTTACCTTTGCATATTACCTTAATAAATAATACATGGAGAACTTTCTAGATCTGATGTAAATAGCTTTGGAGTTGTATGGAGCTTACTAACCCAAAAATTCTTTGGGACGGTCTCATCCCAATACTGGTATCTCAGAATTCTTTGCCGTTGTTCGTGGACGAACGACTTGAAATGCCTGAAGATATTGACATCCAATGGGAATCTATCATCAAGACTTGCTTGCACAGGTGCGTATTCTGTGGAATGCTGCTATATGAACCCATGTAACATAAAATCGTAGGGAAATTTCATACTGTTCAATTTTCTACTTTGTTTTCCTTTGATGAAAACTTAGGGACACAAAATGCAAATACATAAGAAAAAAGATTGGGAAAACAAGCACAGTCTACTGACATTAGAAGATGAGCCATAGACAAGTATCAAAAACAAATATGTATTTTTTGTCTCTCCGCAATTTTGTTGGTATGAAGGTTGAAAGGGTATGTTCTTTCTGCTTGATGTATGTCAATCTAATTAACAGTTATAAAAATTAATATTTTATTCTCAGGATATTAACGGAGTTGACGGCAGTTGGATGGATAGTAGGTAAATCAATAAAAAATGTTTTATTAGTAATCATTTTTATACATCGTTTTACATAACGCGAAAAACGAAAGGAACTAAAGATTGTTATTTCATAACGCGTTATACATTTTTATTTTGTTGGATTGTTATTTTCTGGGAATATACATCGTTTTAGTGCTTGCATAACCAAATTAGTGGATGCATGAACCAAAATGCGATTCTATAAACTGTTATGCATCCTTTGTGGTGGTTCCATAATTCGTTATGCATCTTTTATTTGTTAGAATGATATTCTTAGAAATATACTACCTCCGTTTCAGAAAAAGGGATACATATTCTTTTTCAATTTTTCCTATTTTGTATCTCTTTTTCTGAAACGGAGTGAAAATATCTCTTTTTCTGAAACGGGATGAAAGTATCAATTTTCCTGAAACGGAGTGAAAGTATCACTTTTCTTAAAACAAAAAATAGTTTATGCATAAACAAAAATATGGATGCATAATGTGTCATGCATCCTTTGTGTTGGTTTGCAAAATGACTATGCATTTAATTTTCAAAAAGTTGTGCCTAAAAGGATAAACACCTCCGAATTTTTCGTAAAAATCATAAATTTGATATTGTTGTTTGTACTCGTTGCGTAAATTTTTTCAAAATATTTCCAACAAGATAAATTGTAAAATTCTGAGGCACGGATTTTTGGATATGTTATATTCTAGTTACATTCCAATTATACCCTTGAAAAAATAGGATACACAAATAGTAATTGGATTAAAAGAGAGGGACAATTATGTCTAGTGAAAAAGTAACCATGGATACGAAAATTTACAATCTTTTTTATCAATTTGCATATTTATGTTACTCTA
Organism: Papaver somniferum; assembly: GCF_003573695.1. Classification (NCBI taxonomy): domain Eukaryota; kingdom Viridiplantae; phylum Streptophyta; class Magnoliopsida; order Ranunculales; family Papaveraceae; genus Papaver; species Papaver somniferum. The sequence continues at coordinate 8,319,902 of NW_020627707.1, forward strand.
CATTCGACAAAAAAGTGGTCTTAAAAGGGACTCCCTCCCTACGGTCCCTCTGTCGGTCAGCCCAATTAGTATAACATTCCGTGATAAGCTGTGCCTTCTCCAGGTATTTTATTCTCTTCCTCTGTTTAGGGTTTATTAAGAAAGAAAGCAAGCAATACGACAAGACAAATTTAAAGCAATAATAAGAACCCAGGTTGAGAAACTTAAAACACAAGTAACCACCCATGGAAGAAATTAGACAAGACAGAATCAGCAGTTTACCAGATAACCTAATTCATCTCATTCTCTCTTTCATTGATACGAAATATGCGATCCAAACTAGCGTTCTCTCCAAAAGATGGAAAACTACATGGATTTCTCTGCCTTATCTCAACTTCAGTTGGAGTGGTTTCCTTGAAGGCAAAGATAATCGTAATCTAATGATTCTTCGAGTAGAAGTAAAGAGTTAACTAGGTTTGTAGATTTTGTATACATGGTATTCATGTTCCGCGATGACTCTGATATACACACGTTAAAGATTCATCTAGATTGGAGTCTTTGGACTACGCGTGCGTCTGAGATCTTAAGAAGTTTTGATAGATGGATTGTTGCGGCTGTAAGGCGTCACGTTAAAAGTATAAATATTGGTTATAAACTGGCATATGAGCTTCCGCATCAACTGCTTAATTGTAAATCGTTGAGGAAGCTCGGTCTTTGGTGTGAGTAGTGGTACCAAATATGCAAATATTGTTCTGTCAAAATCAATTAGTTTTCCGCAGCTCAAACAATTGTTGCTTGTTGGAGTTTCAATCTCGAGAGCTGAATTAACTCAAAGACTCCTCACCAGCTGTCTACATCTCGAATTGCTAAACATAGTTAACTGTGATTTACAAAGTGGTAATCAAACGAGTATCATTGTTGATTCTCTTAGCCTTAGCGTTTTAGAAACGCTCTAATCTGGTCCCACAGTCAATCTATGGCTAACACTATTAAGTTATCTCCTCCATGTCTCATAGACTTTGACTACAGTGATTTCTTGACGCAAAAATTGCCTTCAGTAGTTGATGCTCTTTTTGATATAGCACTGGAAAGGGATGAATCTGCAGAAACATATTCAAAGCTGCCTTCCGAGGAAAAGAAAGTATATGCCAAACGCGTGATAAAATTGCTAGAAGCGGTTCCTAACGTGGACGACTAAGTTTATCATCTAGATTTCTTGAGGTACGGATGCATGCATCCCTTCTTTGTTTTCCTTTATTTAAAGGATTCGGTTTCGTATAACTTGGAATATTTAGCTGCATATAATTCTTTTATTGTTTCTCCAGGTACTCCCACATGCTCCTGACTTGATAAACTTTCGATTTCTTCAATTCTGTAACCTGCAACATTTGGAGCTGGAAATTTGGCTCACAAGAAGCTGCTTGCGTTCAATTACATACTTACTCAAGATGTCGCCTAATATAAAGTCTATTTTACTTACGTCAAAGGAGGTAAGATCTAACTAAACTCTTTGCATTTGATTGGTTAGCTATGCTGTTAGAAACCCACCAAAAAAAAAAAAAAAACAGTTCAAGTACAACCTCAGTGTTGTTCAGAAATCCATCACAAATCATCTCAAGTTTATTTTAAGTTTACTACCAAGCATCGCCACAACTTATGTAGTTCAACACGTCTTTAATTAGGAACCCATGAAATGTTCTTTTCGTGTTTTGAATTATTTTATCTTGGTAAGTAAGTGATCTATCGTTGTTGTTTCTGGATATAGTCGAATTCGGCAGACATTGGAGATGATTGGGAAGCAGCAGGATTGGCATCGTCGTGCATGTTATCTCACCTCGAGTATATTGAGATTAAAGAATGCAAGGATGTGATAATGAACTCAAGTTGCTAAGTTTCCAGGGCGGTCTTAGGCCTAGGGCGAGATGGTCGACCGCCCTAGGCCCAAAATTTTGCGGGGCCCGAGAAAATGAAAACTTGGTACGTATGTTTTACTTTACTCACTCCACCTGTTTGAAACAATATGATGACAGATCAAATTAGGAGGAGAAAGTGGGAAGTATTCGATGGGGTTTGTTACAACCTACACTAAATCGCCATATGGGATGTTACGTGTCTTTGGTTAGTTAGACATGATTTACATGTATCTCTTTAGACAAGAATTAACTACTACTATATCCATTGTGTAGAAATATATCTTGACCGGGTTGACCTTCTTATTAGATGGTGGTCAGCCATGATATTAACGATACAAATACTGTATGACGACCTAATCAACCTTTTTTCCTAGATAAAAATCAAGGACGGTGAACAATCAGAACTCTGAAAATTGCAAACTTCCCAATTAGTAGTGAGATCAATTAATAGCTAGCTTAGTAATATAAATTTTCGTAAACTTTTGGCTTGTACAGAGGCGGAACCAGAAAATGAATGTGGGACTGGCTTGAAAAAAAATTTAGGGCTGGTTTAAGCCTGTTTTTTAGGCTTTTCTTTTTAACCAAACTTAAAACTCATTGCAAAATGTAAGTTTTTTCTGGACTTAAATCAGCCCAAGTTACCATGTAGTTCCGCCACTGGGCTTGTACGTATTCAAAGTATTTTCGTTGTTTTGTTAACTCACAAAAGTTATCCCCATGGTATTTGCGTAATTAGAAAATTATAATAAAACCCTTTAAACTCCTAAATCATATAAGGCTCCACGTCGCGCACTGAGAATACCTACAACTGGGTGAGCGTCCCGGCCCCTTTGAAAATTCTCCATTCCACTTTTCCGCAAACTCTCACCCTAATGTGTCTTCTCTGATGTCTCTTCACGAAACTCATCGCTGGATTTTCTACAACAGATGTTCATCCAACACCACCAGTTGTGTCAAGAGATCGTATACGATTCATAATCTTACAGTTTTTTTTTTTTTTCTACTTCTCTTTTTTGTTAACAAGAATAAGATATCAGTTATGGTTTCAGTTTTCTTAACAGTTTCAGTTGTTCTTCTATCATCATATACGATTCATAATTTGTTTGTAAACTCTCACCCTAATGTGTTTGATTTCATTTTCCTGGTATGTTATCGCTCAAAAGGATATGTAATCAAATGTTCGTAAACCCTAACTCTAATGTGTTTGATTTTATTTTTAAGGTACGTTATTCGCTCAAAAGGATATGTAATTAATCAAATACGATTCTGATTTTGTTTTGGTAAACCGAAACCCTGATTTCTTTTTTCATGTTCTCCTTTTTATGTGACTACGATGAAAATTTTAGTACACAAAAATCAGAAGGGATTTCGATGCTGCTAAGGTAACAAATCAAGACCCATTATGCTGCAAGTTGATATTAGAACCCTGACCCTTTTGTTTATGTCCCTAACCCTTTTGTTTTTTTTTTTCTCCCCAGTCGATTGCTGATCAAAGAAGTTCTAATTAAAGTTTAAACAATTTTCAAAGAGGTCAATTTCTCGAGTTTCAGGTAGTTTCCATACCCATGAAGCTCCTAAATTATGTGTGTTGATTACGTTTCTCATGGTTTTCTTTTGTTTATATAGAGGTGTCTGTAATTGGGACTAGATTTCATCCTGAAAAGATGTTGAAGATTTTCTCCTCATTACCTAAACACCGCCTTAATGCATGAAATTGTGATTAGAATTCTGACATATTCTGACATACTCATTTTATTCCCTTGTAATTCTTTCTGGTGATTAGATTACTGAAATTGTGATGATACCGTGGTGTGAATAACTTGCAGCGGCAAGCCTCTTAAGCAAGTGCCTTTCAGGTTGCCACCATGCGAGCACTCTCAGTTGCATCTTATGGACAGAAACCAGGTGAACAATACTAGCAAGAACATTATGGATAGAAACAAGTAGAGTTATTGGGTTGAAACCACTTGGAATGCTTAAATCTTTGACCATTTGTAGTTGGTCGCTGTCATTCATGCTTACAGCCATCTTTGAGATGATGAAACCACTTGGAATGCTTAAATCTTTGACTATTCCAACCCATGCTGAATGACTTTTATGTGCAATATGCCGTGGAACTAATAATTAAACGGACAAGGAGTGTATCACCCTTGCTTACGGTAACACATTTCGATACCCACTGCCTTAGTTCTTTTATTTTCTTTACTGGATCATTAAAGTTTATACTTCAGATATTGCTATTTTCTGCAGCGACAATGCATGGATGGCTCCTGAAGTTATATATAATGAGCCGGCAGATGCGAAGTAGGTTGAAGTTCTTTAGTTCCTTTGTTATTTATATAATTTGGCTATTCCATTTTACCTTTGCATATTACCTTAATAAATAATACATGGAGAACTTTCTAGATCTGATGTAAATAGCTTTGGAGTTGTATGGAGCTTACTAACCCAAAAATTCTTTGGGACGGTCTCATCCCAATACTGGTATCTCAGAATTCTTTGCCGTTGTTCGTGGACGAACGACTTGAAATGCCTGAAGATATTGACATTCAATGGGAATCTATCATCAAGACTTGCTTGCACAGGTGCGTATTCTGTGGAATGCTGCTATATGAACCCATGTAACATAAAATCGTAGGGAAATTTCATACTGTTCAATTTTCTACTTTGTTTTCCTTTGATGAAAACTTAGGGACACAAAATGCAAATACATAAGAAAAAAGATTGGGAAAACAAGCACAGTCTACTGACATTAGAAGATGAGCCATAGACAAGTATCAAAAACAAATATGTATTTTTTGTCTCTCCGCAATTTTGTTGGTATGAAGGTTGAAAGGGTATGTTCTTTCTGCTTGATGTATGTCAATCTAATTAACAGTTATAAAAATTAATATTTTATTCTCAGGATATTAACGGAGTTGACGGCAGTTGGATGGATAGTAGGTAAATCAATAAAAAATGTTTTATTAGTAATCAACTGTTGGAATTGTTATTTGACACAATAACGATTGCAGAGAAAAACAAAACTAATCTATTGCGCAGGAAACAACATTCCCAACAAGCAAAACTAATCATCTCACAGGAAATCTACGACCAAAACAATTCCTATACAGAAAATAAACCAAGTTACTACAGCAGTGTGCTATACCTAAGTGGGGAGGGAACTGTAAACTAAGTATTAGCATGGGATTAAAGCCACCAGGCACACCAGTTAAAAGAAATTGCGTTGTGGAAGCAAAATAGTAGACTCTGCTAGAGAATGAACCCGAAGAAGTAATGGATTGGTATAATTACATTGTTTTGAACTACACTTTTATTAGTACTCCAGTGAGGCAGTGAGAAAGAAAGTAGTTCAAGAAGACCTAAGTACAAACACAATTTAATTGATCATGGCTGACGTGAGAGGAGGAGGTAAGGGTTGCAACGAGGGCTGTGGTTGTGTTGTACCATGCCCTGCCGGCCAAAGTTGCAGGTGTGAGACCAGCGGAGGAGGAGGAGACAGGGAACAAACACAATTGCGTAAACTAGGTAATTGCGTTGTGGGCCAAAGTTGCAGGTGTGAGACCAGCGGAGGAGGAGGAGACAGGGAGGGAACTGTAAACTAAGTATTAGCATGGGATTAAAGCCACCAGGGACACCAGTTAAAAGAAATTGCGTTATGGAAGCAAAATAGTAGATCTGCTAGAGAATGAACCCGAAGAAGTAATGGATTGGTATAATTACATTGTTTTGTGTAATTGAGAGGAGGAGGTAAGGGTTGCAACGAGGGCTGTGGTTGTGTTGTACCATGCCCTGGCGGCCAAAGTTGCAGGTGTGAGACCAGCGGAGGAGGAGACAGGGAACACATGAAGTGCTCGTGTGGAGAACACTGTGGGTGCAACCCATGCGGGTGTTCCGAAGGTAGCCAAGGAAGTACTGGTGTTGGAAAGACTCACTGCAAGTGTGGTCCTGGATGTGGTTGTTTTAAGTGTGCCTCTTAGATCGGATGTCGCGTTAGTTGTGAGCCAAAATAAAAAGGTGCATATGCGTGAGAAGTATGCAGCAGTAGATGTCGTACTTTGGGGTATGTTATGCATGTCTATTTATATTTACATTGTTTTGGATTTTTGTTTGAGATATTTCTCAATTATACGTTTTAACCATTTATTAAAACAAAACATAAACATCAAAAGAATACTTAAGCATAGACTGACTGAATGCAACCCAATGGGCGGGCTTAGGACGCTATCAATCTGCAGTGAAGCTGTCATGATCAGATCAATTTTAAAATTATATCAATAATCCTAAGCAACCGGCCACGACACACCAAATCGAAAGAGCATCGCGACGGGGCGAGGCGAGGCTGAGCCCCACCTAATCAAAAATCTTAAACATGCATTGTGACGGGGCGAGCCGAAGCCGAGCCACACAAAATAAAAAATCCAGGGTGATGCGAAGCCGACCAAAAATATGGTCCGAAAAAAAATGATGGTAGATAGTTTTTGGGTCCGCCGGTGCGTAGCACGGGCACAAAATTTAGTCTTTTTCTAGAACATGTTGTGAAACTTATGTGGTATCTAGGTGACACAATTTTAATAAAAAATCAAGATAAAAATGATTAAAAAAAATGTGGGCCGAAATGGGGTTAGCTAGCATTGTGCGCTTTTATAAATAAAATTTTGGTTTTTTTGATTTTCTTTAGGTTCTTATTGGACTTCATATGCATGCATAAGTGTGGATTGTTCAATTAATTTATTATTCATTTTATTTATCATTTATGTTTATATGCTTTAAGGGGGAAAACCCATTTTAAAAACTTCTCCCCGAGCCCCTAAAATGGTAGAGACGGCCCTGTAAGTTTCTTACTGAAAAATGACAGGATTTTGAAGAAACTGCATCTGTTTACTCGTTCAACTGTTGGTTTACCTGATAAAGCGAGACTAATAAACCGAATTATGGGTACACTGAGAGGACTCCCAACAGATACTTCGCACATGAAAGTTTCGCACTATTTAGATGATGTTCTATTAACCTAAGGAGATGACAGCGTGCGTTTAGTAAAGAATGTGTAATTTCTAAATTTCAGTATTTCTTAATTTTTCTGAAATACATACTTGAATGTTTGCTGCGCCTTATCTATATTTTTACTCAGGCAAGAGACTGAAATCTAAGCATCTATGAACTTGGTATATATAGACTGTAACTTAAGGTGTATGCTCTCCTCAAGCTGTCAGGTTCTAAAATCACTTGCGTCAAAAAGATGGATCTTATTAATACTTTGGGTCATTAACATCCTAGCTGCCTCGGAAATTCGGAGCCAACACTAGCTGTTGCGTTAAAATTTGGAGCCAACATCTTTGGTTGCCAAACTGATAATAAATCTCATTATGCCAGTTTTGGTATTTTGCTGTGATGATTTTATTTTATTCGCTCTTGAAACACTTAGGCTTGCGTTCTGGTTGTCTAATAAGGAGGAAGTTGCTGAATAAAGGCTACAACTTGAGTTTTTGCTGGAATCAGCAACGCCGTACGTCACTCCATTATTACCAAGGAAAACAACAAACTAAAAGAATAAACTGAAGACAAGTTCTTTTTATATCTACTACTGGGTATCACACCGGCCTACCGCCGGGCTCAATCTTTTTAATCTTTTATTTGTTGTTTGGTCGGCGAGTTAGTATCCTTTCACAAAATTTTAGCTGAGTCATAGTAGTCGGGGCTTAGGCATGTGGACCCCCGATTAAGGATGGTCTATGTATTTAGATAGTATTATCATACCATAGTAGCCGGGGCCTACGGTCCCGGTCGTGGATTAAAAAATCTAGGGACAAACACGGTCCATCATTAATATTAAATTAACTGTGATTTGGTTGAGTTTATAAGTTAGATGGGACTTGCAGCCTCGATGTTTTGTTGGTCGGGTCTAATTAGTCGGGGCCTACAGCCCCGGCCGTGAACCCTTGCACAAACTCCAATATGTCGTTGGTCGGATCAAATTAGTTGGGGCCTACAGCCCCAGTCGTGGTCCCTTACAAAAATTCCAGTTATTTTATTGGTCAGACCAAATTAGCTAGGACCTACAGCTCCGACCATGGTCTTTTACACGTAAATTCCAGTATTTTTTTGGTTGGGTCAAATTAACCATGATCATAAGCCCGATCATGACCCCTTTGCTTTTTTGCAAATTTATATTTCGTGATAAGGTTATCCGTCATTAATAGAGTTAATATAGTTACGGCAAACCTAAATAAATTTTCAAAAGAACGAAATTTGTTAAAATAGGTTTTCTATTATCGGTGATAATTGCTATGGAGTTTGCGCTTTTGTTTTCTGGAATTAGAGGTTCGGGAATCTGAAAGGTCATCAAACTTATGTCAGATATTTGCTTTAGAAACTTGTCGCATTAACACTGTTCACCTTTGAAGAATATAAGCTAGCCCAAGAAGGGAAAAAAAGAAACACTTGCCTTTTTTGTAGTGATGTGTAAGCCCTTCAGTTTACCTCTTGATGCAAACTTGCTATAACATGTGTGTTTTTTTAGTGATGATTTGTCGCGTGTGGTGTAGTCAATCAATGCATAGTATAGTACGCTCCTAGGATAGTGAAAATGTTTGGAATTAAATCATGTAGGGAGAGTCTAGCAGATTAATTGTGGAAGGAAGTTTGATTTTTTTAACCCTGGCCTCGTGTTCTCTTCATCTCTGTTCAAATCACCGATTTATAATAGCCTTGCGCTATGAAATTATAACTAATGAATAGACACTTGAAAACAACAAAGATTGAAGGGGTGAGTGTATCGGTTGGTCTGGTGAATCGGAGATAATAAGCTTATAAACGTACAATGAGAAGAATTTAACTTTATTATAAATACCAAAAATTGGTACTGATTTTAGAAATCCAAAAATATGGCAACTACACGGATCTTATTGTAGTTTACAAAAATCAAATAAATACCAAGAATTGGTATCCAAAAATATATACGTATCTTATGGTAGTTTAGCAAAATCAGGAAACCCACCGACCGGACGGACGTTTATATAGAACATATAACGAATCGGTCTGTGCCGTGGGATGACGAAATCGATGGTCGGATTTATAAGGCTACACAAACACCACTTCTTTTTATAATCTAGACGTAGGCCGGGGATTAACCTTTTAGAGTTTTTTTTATTGTTTGGTCGGTTGGTCAGTATCTTCACATATTTTAGTCCGTCTATCTTACCAAACAATATTAGTCTGTATATAATAGTCGGGAGCATATTTAGTTAGTCCGGTCATACCAGAACGGTCCCGATATTTAGTTGGTCGTGTCATATTATAGCATGTTAGTTAGTCGAATCACAGTATCATGTTTAATTAGTTGAATCATAGTAGTCGGGTTGGCCCCGGCCGTAGATTAGAAAATTTAAAGCAAATATAATATCCGCATTAAAATTAGTCATGATTAAGTAAACCCTTCAGGGTCTTCAAATTAATATTTGTCTTTTTTTTTGGTTGGCAATCTTTTCTTTTGTTTTGCTTCGATCAGAAGGTCGGCAATATTTGGATTACAAATGGTCACATTAAAGATAGCCCATTCTCCTGATTTTTTATAACTTTTGTTGTGGGTCTCCCTTTTGCCACTCCTTGGCAATGAGAGGGTGGGCGCTCCAAGAAAGTCTCCGGTTAAGGAATATATGGGTATGTCTCCTGTTGTGCTATATGGGTATGCATTGTGCATGAATGGGTGGATGAGACCATATATATTTTCTATACTAAGTAACTACATTTATTAAAACCAACCTATATAAAGAATGTTCCATACACAAACAGTGTGGCCATTAGGAAACCACGTTGTTAAAGGTACTGTGACAATATATCTTAATAACTGGGGTCGTGGAATAATGTGATAAATTTCATGAATTCATTACCATGTTGGTGCAGATCTTTGGAACTGACAGATGAACGGACCAGTGGATGCCGGTCTGTTCATTGGATCTACTTCATTCATATGATCTAAGCCTGACGGTGTCGTGGTTGAGTGGGTTTCGGAGAGAAACTTTGAAATCCATTCCAAATGAAAGCAGTTAAGTTTGTGAATGTGATACGTTTCGGGGTCATTATCAATGGAAAACGAAGCTGTCTATTTATTAATGATAGCTTGGATTTTTTTATATAGGACTCTTTAGTATCAAAATTAGGACAGTATTTTTTGGTTCCATAATTAGGACAAATTCTATTTCCGGAAATAGTGTGAAACTCAGGTTTAGAAATCAATCTATTATTAATAAATTAATGGGGGTCAAACAATATCGGGAAATTCAAGGGATCGACGGACGTCTATATAGGACATATAACAAATCGATCCGCGTTGTGGGATGACGAAATCGATGGTCGGATTTGTAAGGCTACACAAACACCACTTCTTTTTATAATATAGATACTAGGTATTACCCTGGCCTACGGCCGGGGCTCAACCTTTTTCGTTTTCGTTTTGTTGTTTGATCGGCTGGTCCGTATTCTACCAAACTCTTTTTTAGTCATTCTCAAAACTAATTAGATTATAACGGTCAAACATCGAGCTTATAAGTTAGTTCGGACTTGCGTCCCTAATATTTGTGGTTGTGTCAAATTAGCTGGGGCTTACAGCCCCGGCCGTGGTCCCTTGAGGATAACATGGTATTTTGTTGATCGGGTCAAATTAGCCGGGGCCGTGGTCCCTTGAGAATACTATAGTATTTTGTTGGTCATGTCAAATTAGCCGGGGCTTACAGCCCCGACCGTGGCCCTTAAACATTCCCTAATGTTTTGTTGGTCGGGATTGTGACACTTAAATCTCACACATAAATCTTTACCATGTGTTTTTATTTTATTTGTTTTTTAAAAATAGCTTTTAGATTAGTTGATGCTAACTTAAATTTTCTTGAGAAAGTTATGGTACAAATCATTATGCTTATTGGATGATTGAACGTTCAAATGACTTATTCGATGGACCAAAGTATATATGGTGTATACGAATAATCTTCATGGAGGGTCATCCACCAAACATAATCCAAACAGATCCTTAGACATATGTTTACCGTGAAGATGTATTAGTAAGGAGATATTTGGTTGCATTAAACATAAAACCTCTTACCCAATTCACTCCTCTTGCTCTATTAGGTTTTCTTTCTTCTCATTTCCTCTTTAGAGCAATTTTTTTTTTAAATCATCAGCTATGTTTTCTTTTATTTCACCGTATCCATTCTTTAAATCATCCATAATAATAACTTAGTATTAATAACTCAGTATTATTATGATATAGAGAGACGAAGTTAAGAATTAGAAGTCGTTAATGGAGGGGAAGAACAATAGATAGAAGACCATCTGTTGGTGAAACCGTTAAGAATGATGCTCTTCTGTTCTATAAATACATCTACTTAGTGTTATCCTATATTAACGGAAACTTAGTCAAATTAGGAAATCCGACGCTGCAGTCAAATTAAGAAATCCAAGGATCCGACGCCGTTAAATAATCTTTAGAATTATATTTTTATTAGGAAGCCAAGGGATCGGACGGACGTCTATATAGGACATATAACCGATCAATATCCATCGTGGGATGACGAAATCGATGGTCGGATTTGTAAGGCTACACACAACACTTTTTTTTATAATATAGACTAGTTATCACCCCGGCCTACGGCCGGGGCTCAACCTTTTAGAGTTCTGTTTATTGTTTGGTCGGACGGACAGTGTCTTCCCATATTTTAGTTCATCTATAATAGTCGGGAGTATATTTAGTTAGTCCGGTCAATACCACAACGGTCCTGATATTTAGTTGGTCGTGTCATATTATACCGTGTTAGTTAGTCGGGTCACAATAGTGTGTTCAATTAGGAGGGTAATAGTAGCCGGATGAGGTCGGGGCCGTATTTAAAGGCAAATATGATATCCGCATTAAAATTAGCCGTGATTAGGTAAAATCTATAGAGTCTTCAAATTAATATTTGTTTTTGTTTCTGGTAAAATCAGAAAGGATATTTATAGTTAGTGCATGAAAACTTTCAAGGAAACCGACACGCATTAGGAAATGTTGATTCGAGTCACGTAAGGAAATGTTGAGTTTTGTTTTGCACCGGGCCGGGGCATAATCCCTTCCGACTAAAACAAAATATTAAAAGAAGATCATCTCACGAACCGACGGACGTAAATATCTCTCAAAATTATATGTCTAAAACGGACGGATGGATAGAAATCTCGCCAACTATCCTTCTCAGCCGTCGGATTGCCGAAACCAATGGCCGTCTATTACCCAAGACAGACATCACTTCTTTTTATAATAGCCTTATTATTACTTCAAATTCATATATTCTTATATCTTGGCATCAATCCCGAACGTCCAAAATAATAAAATTCCCGTCATATATACAACGAAGGGATGCACATTTCGCGAACTAACGGTCCAAGCGGCAGAATGGCCAAAGTCAATGTTTGGATCTGTCCCAAGGCTAATTTGTAATATGCGTGAATTTAATATCTCTATACATGGTTCTAAAATTGTACATAGATTATTAGTAAGCTACACCGAGTTTGTTTGTCCATTTTGTTGTACAACTTTGTCCCCATTCAGCAATTTGTACATTTGCATCCTCAAAGGTATGATTGACCGAGTCAAACTTTTAGGATGTTCATTTTTTATGTTTTTGGGCAAGATTTTATGCTTGCTCCTCGTTCTTTCTTTAAATTGCAAATTAAATTATGTCATTGGGTATTTAATTTGCAAGAGATGATTTCATGGGGTGCTATTCGTATTTTTGAGTTCGTGTCTATTTGGTAACATTTTCTTTTTGCTTTGTCTTAATTTGCTGCGAAAGGAAGAGAATGAAGCACCAGGTTTCACCCGGGTGAAGCTTCCTGCCCAACAACTTTCTCCAATTCCTTACTTTATCTTACCATAACTTATTTAGTTTAACTTGATACCTAGTACATATATAGATACTGTGATATTGTGCTAATGTCCTACGGCTGTCTACATTGTTTTTTGAAAAATATTTGCGAATTTTTTTGCATTAGTTTCATTTTTAGTTTTTTGTTTTCCCTTGTAGATGAAACGTAAGTATCTCTCAAAACGTAGTCAGATAAGTAAATTTGAATATATCCCTCTCCCATATTTTTATTAGGTAACGTAGTTACGTGGTATTTTTTTCCCGATATATAATGGTCAAGACATCTTATTATGGAAGCATAGTCAAATCAGGAAACCCAACGATCGGACGAACGTCTATATAGAACATATAACGAATCGATCCACGCCGTGGGATGACGAAATCGATGGTTGATGAGTGCTAAAAAGTGCATATTTCTATATATTTTTCTTGGCATTTAACTCATCTTTTGTGCATTAATTCTACATTTTATCCCATATTCTGTATTTTCATTGTTTTCAAGAATAATATTTTTCTTACTTAATTTTATATTTTTAGGTAATAAATAAAGTTTGGATGAATTGCGGAGCGGAATAGAGCAGAAAAGTAGTGAAAAGCCGGGAGGAGTTACGCAAGGAAGCCGCGAAGAACGTTGTGCACAAAACCAAGAGGCTAGGAATGGTCTTGAAGAAGAAGAATTGTCCTTAAAGAAGATATGGGCTTGGCATACCCAAGGCCCAAAACCCTTACTCAAACACATTTCCACTATCCAAGCCCGTCTCGGATTCCAGCCATCAGATCGAAGCATTTCAGCATCCTACGGTCGCTCCACCATCGCACATCAAACTCTGAAGCCCCTGCTTTACATCGCAACGCCCATCTCCATCTTGGGTCGTCCGTTTTGCTACATCCCTTCATCCGACGGTCGCTCCACGCTTACCTCCGTATCGCCGCTGGATCCACCTACCATCTTCCCATCCATCGCTCCTTGTCGCAGATCATCAGACCTCGCTGAACCCGCCTAACACCCAAGTATCGAACACCCTATACCCCTAGCCAAACACTCCCCTCCTTCTTTCCATCGACTCCATCTTCTCTATTCCTCTACAGACGCCATACCACCACCTTTTCCACCACCTGCTCCGCCACCAACTCTCTGCCACTACCACAACCACCACTAACTCCACTTACCACCAACCCTAAGTCCATCATCACCTCTATGTCTCTCAAATAGCCTTTTCAATTTCACATCGCCCCAAACCCTAGCCGTTTGTGTGTGAAATTTGGGAGAATAATTGGTAGGCATCAATGGACAAATTGAAGGCATGGGAAGACACAGAAGACACAATAGAAGAATGGGTCGACGTTATTGAGTGTTTTCAGAAAGTAGGTATGATTTAATTTTGATTTCTTTGAAACCCTAATTCTGATATTTTGGGGATTCTAGGGTTAGACGTGTGAAACTATAAATAGAAGGTGTTGGGTGTGAAATTGGGGCATACCTGGACTAGCCAGTGTGTCATTAGGTTTAGGTTTAGTCTTTCTTTGTTTTCCAATTTCAATTTTTGCTTCACTGTTTAGTTCTTAGGTTTTGTTTAAATTTTAATATCTTTAATTCAGTTTCATCATGTGAATGTATTGTTCATGTTATGTTTGTGTTAATTAGCATGTTTGTATTGTTTCTACACATGATCATGTATTTTCCCTGTTTAAACCTCAGAGAAGACAACTGAAACATGATGGTTAGCCATTAGGATATTTTTGTTGAACTCAAAATAGCTTAGGCTAGTTAGATTCCTAAAAGCCCAACTGACTTCTGATTAGTGGTGTTGTAAGAAGACCACTAATGCTAGGGGTCAGTGGTGGCTCTAAGGGGTTAATTAGATACATTAGTTAGTAATCCACTGCCTAGTTGACCTGTGATTGCCTGTGCCTTAAACAGACAGCCAATACTAGGGGTTAGCTAAGGCTGTAAGGTTAGTTAACTAGCCATATGAAAAAAACCTGACCTAGGCAAACTAGCTAGGTGAAGAGAATTCTCATCCATCTCCATACACTTCATTCCCATCCACAATTTCTCTCCCATGTTCTGTTTTGGTTAAGTTTTTCTTTGTTTCTTTGGTTCTTTAGTTCACTGCCTTAGGCTCACTGCCTTTGTGTAACTTCCACTGTCACTATCTCACTGCCAAACTTTAACTCACACACACCTTGTCTTTGTGGATCGACTCTGCTTGCCTTGTTCTATACACTAGACCCTGTGCACTTGCAGGTATAATGTTTGTGACTCTTTTAGAGAGCCACCAAGTTTTTGGCGCCGCTGCCGGGGACTTGGTTGTGTTGTGTTGAATTTTTTTCTGGGCTGTTTTTGCATGTTAGTTCATTTGCATCCTTGCGTACTCTTCTGCATATTTTTTCATTCTAGCATACTCATCATGCATTGCATTCTTGCATTTTAGTGTAACTTGCTGTTTTAGTAGCTGCTGTGTAGTGCAGCTGAATTTCTTAGCTTCTAGCAAGAAACTTACTTCTCTTTTTGAGCCAACAGGTGTTGCTGCTGCTGCTGCTTCCTGTTGCTGCTTTTCTTCCTTGTTGTCTGCTGCTGCTGCTGCCAAGGCAAGTGCTGGAGAAGCTGCTGATGTGCCTGAGAGCCTCTTGCTGCTGAGGCTGACCCTGAGTTGCTGCTGAACTGCCCCTCCTGAGACTTGCTTGCCAAGAACTGCTGCCTGAAGCCTTCCTGCTAACTGTTGCTGCCTTCTGCTGTGGCTCTGCTGTGGCCCTGTGAACCTGCAAAGCCCGCTGTTGTGCTGTTGCTGCTGCTGCTGATCTGCTCCTGCTGCTAGGCCTGACTGGGCTGTAAGCTGCTGCAGCTGATGAAAGACCAAAGCCCAACTGGGCCTTGAGTGTTGAAGCCAAATCTTAGGATGATCCAAAGCCCAACTGGGCTTTTGCAACCTAACTGAGCAGCTGGGCTGTGCTTAAGCAAGTAAGCCTAAACCCATTAAGAGAACCCAACCTGTGGGCTTCCATTTTTAATTTGTGGGCTTGTAATAATTTTTTCCATTTTTTTTTTGGGCTTGTAATATAAGTTAACTTTTAGGTTTGTATTTGAGCTTAACTGTGGGATTGTCCCTATCAAAATTTTGGGTTTCAAAAACCCAACAAACAACCTAAACAAGGTTAACTGAACCTACAAACTCAGCTGGGCTTCATTAGTTTCTGGGCTTACTGAAGTCGTTAGTGGGCCGTGTACCCAAACTCTAGGCCGAAAGTTGGGCTCTGTTTCACAACAGTTCCCCAAACCCATTGCCTCACCAAAGCACAACCAAAACAGTGGGCTTATCCCCATAAAAACCAAATGTTTCCCATCAAAAACCAAATGTTTTTCATTCCCATAAAAACCAAATTTTTCCCAAAAATCCAAACCCATTAAAAACCAAATTTTGGGCTTTGTAACATAGTTACTTAGCTTTTGAGCCCAATCATGTCTAGATCTTGGTCTACAGTTGGGGAATACAACAAATCCCTTAGAGAACTTGCGTGTGGACATACTTCACGTTATGAACCTCCCATAGACCATGATGTCAATAGTCATAGGAATTATTATGGACATTTTCAAAGTCCCGAGCCTCAATACATGAACCCTAATGACTATTCACACATGCATCATTCGTCACAACGTGAAAATGAACATTTTGCTAGTGCCTCACCCACACAATCATGACTGATCGATCAATTAGAAGCTCGAATCGCAGCTTTAGAAATGCAATCACATGAGGAATCTGTCACATCTAAGTTTCTTAGGCAACCTGAAATCTATGCATGTCCCGCATGTGATGGCTTAGACCACACTATTGCGAATTGCTATATTTTCCATGAATTTAGGCGGACTGGAGAAATTCCAAGGTTTGTAGAACCTACAGATTATTATGATGGTGGTTATTGGGAACATAATCAACCTTTTCAAGGTTGCGATCAACCATTTATAGACCCTAACGACCATGCACCCATGTATCAATCACCACAAGGGGAGGACGAACAATTTCACATGAGCCCTTGTATGCAATCTATAATGGAAAACATCAATCTCCTCAAACAAAACACTGCTAGTTTAGAAATGCATACATTGAATGATCATAGCAGCATTTTTATCCCTAATGAAATTAATTATCAAAATAGTGTTTTTAACCCTACTCATGATAGTCATATTGAACATGAACCTAATCTAGAGGTAAATGAGTGGAATAGAAACACTATAGTTTTTAGGGAAGGACACTCTTGTTTTGTTGAGGATGATAATAATTATGATATTATATTAGAAGAACATGTCTATAATGATGATGTTATGGAACCTTTGGGTTCAAATACATTAGGCTTCTCTGCCCAGACCTTAATGAATGATATCTCTTCTAGTATTCCATATGATGTTTCCATTGAATTGCCGATGCATGAGGACAAATCTGTTGATGATTCTGATTGTGAACTTGCTAATTTGATTGATGATTGTGAGCATGATGTGACATGTGTAGATGATTTAGGAGATTTTGATTTGATTGATAATGACGTGACTATTCTCCTACATGAGTCACAATCTGTTGGCCTTCCACCCAACCTAGATTTGGTTTGTACCAATATTGTAAAACCAATTTTTCTGAGAATGCCTAATCTAGGTTTGGAACTGTGTGCTTCCCAAGTCCTCTTGGACCATCTTGTATTTAAATATAATATCTTGGAGGAACCACAGTTGGAAATTGCATGTTTGCCCGTCCATAGCAAAGTACACTTTGAGTTAGATCTTGTGCATGATGAACCCCCAAAACTGCGCGATTTTGTTTTCAAAATTATATCTTCTGTAAAATCCAGGTTTGGGGGTAGCTCATTTGGTTTCACAGCTTCACGTGCTTTTCTTTCATGTGTGAAGTTGTTGAAACCGCTACACTTTGTCTTTTGGGTTGATCCTCAACTCTTTAGACTTTTGGTGTATGGTGAATTTTTTGTATATAATCCAGTAGATAAATTTTAAAACTTTTTGGTTTCTTTTGTATATATTTTTGCTAATCCAATATTATCTAAGTTGAAAATGTTGGATTCTAGCCGGTGAATAATGAAGTTCGTTTATTTCTTTCGCCGAAATCGGGTATTCTCTTTCCTTTTTCTCTACTCAACATGATCCTCTTCATATGTTGTATTATAATTTTGTTCATATTTTGAAACATTGAGGACAATGTTTAGTTTAGGTTTGGGGGTATGGAATGGATACCATGATAATATGCTATAATTGAAAACGAACTCCTTCTTCTTTTGAAAAAATCTAAAAAATTCAAAAAAATTAAAAAATGAAAAATCATAAAAATGGAGCTCATTTACCTTGAAATGTTGACTCTTGTGCATATATGTAATTTATAGGAGTCTTATTCTAGATATTTAGGCACCCTGATTCTAGCACAATTCACATAGTGATAAGAAATTTGCACGCCCACGATCTACCAATACATGTATAGCCTCGATCTTCAAGGTGTTTGATAGGAAGTCACGATTGCCAATCACTTTAGAATACTGAACGAAACTTGACTAGCTTGTTCTTTGGTTGGTTGGGATAGAAGGTGGAGGTTACATTAAGAAAGACAACCATCGAATTTAACTGGGTGCATCAAAAAGGGCTACCTCTTGCAAAGTGTCATGTAATTTTTTGTTTCCTTTTGTTTATGTATCAAAAGTGTTCCCTTATTCAAAAAAAAAAAAAAAAAAATTAAAACGATGTATATATTCAGAAAAAAATAAAAAAATCAAAAAAAAAAAATCAAAAAATCAAGTATTTTTCAATTCCATCATCTCTTGTTCCAAAAATAAAAAGAGAGTAGTCAATGTAAATAAGAGTCATGTAAATAGTCATTTTGTTGTTTCATTGTAATAAGCAAGGAGGGTGTATGCCATTGATGTACAACGCGAGTAATTGTGAAATACCTCCAACTCATTCACAATTCTCGTAAAGTCCGGACAGCTAGCTAGATTTCGACCTTGGTTCTTAGCCTGAGAAACTATCTCTTGGTGATTAGTAGTCATAACTTCAGATCTTTCTTTACACATGTGTAGATACACTTTACACTCTTATCACATGTCTTTTTTTGTTATCAGTGCTAGGATTGTGCCTTTGATAGTTAGATTGACATCTCCATTTTGCTGTGAGCTTCTACTGTCTTGCACATGTCACATTTGATGGAATCTGAGCTTATATTTTGACCTAGAACTTTGTAGGTACGTTCTAAGCAAACCTTCACGAGACTTCACTCGTCCACTAGGGACACTTAGTGGTTTAAAAGGCTTAGTGCATACGCTAAATGCATTCGAGAGACCAGCGACAGTGGTATAGGTAGGATTTCCTTAGTTTTGTTTTACTTGAGGACAAGTAAAATTCAGGTTTGGGGGTATTTGATGAGTGCTAAAAAGTGCATATTTCTAAATATTTTTCTTGGCATTTAACTCATCTTTTGTGCATTAATTCTACATTTTATCCCATATTCTGTATTTTCATTGTTTTCAAGAATAAATATTTTTCTTACTTAATTTTATATTTTTAGGTAATAAATAAAGTTTGGATGAATTGCGGAGCGGAATAGAGCAGAAAAGTAGTGAAAAGCCGGGAGGAGTTACGCAAGGAAGCCGCGAAGAACGTTGTGCACAAAACCAAGAGGCTAGGAATGGTCTTGAAGAAGAAGAATTGTCCTTAAAGAAGATATGGGCTTGGCATACCCAAGGCCCAAAACCCTTACTCAAACACATTTCCACTATCCAAGCCCGTCTCGGATTCCAGCCATCAGATCGAAGCATTTCAGCATCCTACGGTCGCTCCATCATCGCACATCAAACTCCGAAGCCCCTGCTTTACATCGCAACGCCCATCTCCATCTTGGGTCGTCCGTTTTGCTACATCCCTTCATCCGACGGTCGCTCCACGCTTACCTCCGTATCGCCGCTGGATCCACCTACCATCTTCCCATCCATCGCTCCTTGTCGCAGATCATCATACCTCGCTGAACCCGCCTAACACCCAAGTATCGAACACCCTATACCCCTAGCCAAACACTCCCCTCCTTCTTTCCATCGACTCCATCTTCTCCATTCCTCTACAGACGCCATACCACCACCTTTTCCACCACCTGCTCCGCCACCAACTCTCTGCCACTACCACAACCACAACTAACTCCACTTACCACCAACCCTAAGTCCATCATCACCTCTATGTCTCTCAACTAGCCTTTTCAATTTCACATCGCCCCAAACCCTAGCCGTTTGTGTGTGAAATTGGAGGGAATAATTGGTAGGCATCAATGGACAAATTGAAGGCATGGGAAGACACAGAAGACACAATAGAAAAATGGGTCGACGTTATTGAGTGTTTTCAGAAAGTAGGTATGATTTAATTTTGATTTCTTTGAAACCCTAATTCTGATATTTTGGGGATTCTAGGGTTAGACGTGTGAAACTATAAATAGAAGGTGTTGGGTGTGAAATTGGGACATACCTGGACTAGCCAGTGTGTCATTAGGTTTAGGTTTAGTCTTTCTTTGTTTTCCAATTTCAATTTTTGCTTCACTGTTTAGTTCTTAGGTTTTGTTTAAATTTTAATATCTTTAATTCAGTTTCATCATGTGAATGTATTGTTCATGTTATGTTTGTGTTAATTAGCATGTTTGTATTGTTTCTACACATATCATGTATTTTCCCTGTTTAAACCTCAGAGAAGACAATTGAACCATGATGGTTAGCCATTAGGATAGTTTTTGTTGAACTCAAAATATCTTAGGATAGTTAGATTCCTAAAAGCCCAACTGACTTGTGATTAGTGGTGCTGTAAGAAGACCACTAATGCTAGGGGTCAGTGGTGGCTCTAAGGGGTTAATTAGCTACATTAGTTAGTAATCCACTGCCTAGTTGACCTGTGATTGCCTGTGCCTGGTAGACCTCAAAGATATTATATTTAAATGCAAAATGGTCCCCGGCAACGGCGCCAAAAACTTGGCAGGCCCGGAGGAGTGTATAAAAATGAAGCGCAATGAAAACGGGGGCCTACAGTAATACCGCAAGTGCACGGTCGTCGGTTGTAGCTCGTGCAAGTACGGGTCGATCCACAAAGATCGGGTGTGTTTTGGAGTGTTCTAGCTAATTGGGTTCCTAAATTGCTATTGGGCTATGAAGCCTTTTTGGCTTCAATTGGGCTTAATGGGTTTGTTTCAATAAAATGAACTGAGTTTGGCTCAGTTGGTCTTTGAAGTGTAATTGGGTTTTGGCCTTAAACTTAGGCTTTTGATTAAGCCTGAATTGGATTGGGCCTTAATGAATTTGGGCTTTGGTTTTAAACAACTGGGCTTTGGTTAAGCCCACAGTTGACTGAATTGGGCTTCAGTTTGAATTGAGATTTGGGCTTGAGTGCACAGCAACGAACTGAATTGGGCTCAGCTGGCTTTGGCAGGCAGCAGCAGTAGTAAGACTGCACAGCAGAAGGGCAGCAGCACAAGTGAAGCAAACAATGCAAAGCAGCAGAAGTGAAGCAAACAATGCAGTAAAAGAAAACAGCAACAGCAGCTGCAGGGCAGATAGTAATGCAGCAGGAACTGCAGGAAGGCAGCAGCAGCAGCTGCAAGGGAAGAAGTGGCAGCAGCTTGGCAGGAGAAGGAAGAGCAGTTAACAGGAAAGGAGTAGCAGCAGGGGAAGCAAATAGTATAAGGCAGCAGTGCAATGCAGCAAGGCAAGTGCACAACAGCAGTGACAGAATGCACAAGCAAGGAAGAAAACAGCAAACAAAAGCAATACAGGGCAAAAACAATGGAAAAACTAAATAGCAACAAAACAATGAACAAAAGCAAAACAAAACAAGAATGAACCAAGGCCTAAGGCCAAGGGCAGGGGTGATAAAGAAACTGAAATGAAGCAAGGCTAGACTAAGGCATTCAGGAGGTATACTAAAAGAATGGGAAGAGAACTAGCTTGCTATGAGCACTAGTTTCTCCCAATGCTCAATCACAGTGCAACCTAAGCATACAACAAGAATGGTAAGATAATCAGCTTGCTATGAGCACTGATTTCTTCCATTGCACAATTGGTTCAAAGCTTCACAGATACCTAGCCTAGCATTCCATCAAATGTGACAGCAAATTAAACACAACAGTGAACATGTAACAAACATCAACAGGAGAGAATAGCATTAACAGGACACAACATAACAGGAGCAGTGAAACTAAACAGAACATTAACAGGAAATTAAAAGGATATTGCACAAACATTATGAACATAACCAACTGAAATTAACAATGAACACACACAAACATCTAACACATTAACAGGATACATTTAACAGGATATGAAAGTCTAACATAAACATGAACATAAGCATAACAGGAACATGAAACTGAACTGAACTGAAAATTGAAAATTAACAGAACTTGAAAGTTCTGGATGCAGGCTAGTCCAAGCATAGTTTCTAACACAACCCATAGTCCCAATTTATACCCAATTACATCATTAGGGTTTTCCCCAATTTTCCCCCAAAATCAGTGAAATTAGGTTTTGCAAATTACCTAATTTTATGGCACAATTTCTCCCCCATGCGTCGACCCATTCTTCCTCTGACTCTCCTGCTCCATTCCCACGCGCCAATTGCTACTCTAGACTCGCCTAATCGATTGATTTTTCTTCTAGGGTTTCAGAGAAAGGTGAGAAGAAAAATCAATCAAATAGGGGGCTAGAAAGAGGGGGTGATGATGGGTATTGATTTTATGGACAAGGTGGAGTGGTTTGGTGGTGTTTGGTGATGAAGCGGCAGTGGCAGAGGTGGTGTTCTGGTGGTGGCAGGACATGGTGTCTCTGCAGAGGGGGTGAGGTCGATGGAGAGGAAGGAGGAGATGTTTGGTTGAGGTTAAATGATTCGGTTGCTAGGGTGTTAGGCGGGTCCATCAAGAGATGATGTTCTGCGACGCTGAGTCACTGGATGCGAAGCTGGTAGGTGGATCGGATGGTTCCTCCTGATGAGGTTGGTAGCGACCGTCAGATTTTTTGATACAACAAAATCAACGGCGAAGATCGAGGTTAGGTGTTGTAGTGTAAGGCGGAGATATCAAACGTTGATGCACAGCAAGGGAGCGACCGTTGGATTCAACTACCATCTAATCTGAAGGCTTGGAATTTCAGCGCTGTGGTGCTTGGCAGAGACTTCAGATTTTGATGATCTATGAAGGAGCGACCATCGGATGCTTCTGGGAACTGATCTGACGGCTGAGAACGGAGGCGCTTTTGTGTGTAGAAAATGAGGTTGTGCGCACCATTCTTCGCAGCTTCCTTGCGTAATTTCTCCCGGCTTTTCACTACTTTTCTGCTCTTTTCACTCCGCGACTCATCCGACCTTTATTTATTACCTAAAAATGCAAAATTAAGTAAGAAAAATATTTATTCTTGAAAACAATGAAAATACAGAATATGGGATAAAATGTAGAATTACTGCACAAAAGATGAGTTAAATGCCAACAAAAAGGGATAAATATATACAATATTTGGCACTCATCAGTGCCTTAAACAGACAGCCAATACTAGGGGTTAGCTAAGGCTGTAAGGTTAGTTAACTAGCCATATGACAAAAACCTGACCTAGGCAAACTAGCTAGGTGAAGGGAATTCTCATCCATCTCCATACACTTCATTCCCATCCACAATTTCTCTCCCATGTTCTGTTTTGGTTAAGTTTTTCTTTGTTTCTTTGGTTCTTTAGTTCACTGCCTTAGGCTCACTTCCTTTGTGTAACTTCCACTGTCACTATCTCACTGCCAAACTTTAACTCACACACACCTTGTCTCTGTGGATCGACCCTGCTTGCCCTGTTCTATACACTAGACCATGTGCACTTGCAGGTATAATGTTTGTGACTCTTTTAGAGAGCCACCAATGGTCGGATTTATCAGGATACACACACAACACTTCTTTTTATAATATAGACTAGGTATCACCCCGGCCTACGGCCGGGGCTCAACCTTTTTCGTTTTCGTTTTGTTGTTTGATCGGCTGGTCCGTATTCTACCAAAATATTTTTTAGTCATTCGCAGAACTAATTAGATTATAACGGTCAAACATCGAGCTTATAAGTTAGTTCAGACTTGCGTCCCTAGTATTTGTGGTTGTGTCAAATTAGCCGGGGCTTGCAGCCCCGGCCGTGGTCCCTTGAGGATACCATAGTATTTTGTTGATCGGGTCAAATTAGCCGGGGTCGTGGTCCCTTGATAATACTATAGTATTTTGTTGGTCATGTCAAATTAGCCGGGGCTTACAGCCCCGACCGTGGCCCTTAAACATTCCCTAATGTTTTGTTGGTCGGGATTGTGACACTTAAATCTCACACATAAATCTTTACCATGTTTTTTATTTTATTTGTTTTTTAAAAATAGCTTTTAGATTAGTCGAGGCTAACTTAAATTTTCTTGAGAAAGTTATGGTACAAATCATTATGCTTATTGGATGATTGAACGTTCGATGGACCAGAGTATATCTGGTGTATACGAATAATCTTCATGGAGGGTCATCCACCAAACATAAGCCAAACATACCCTTAGCCATATGTTTTCCGTGAAGATGTATTAGTAAGAAGATATTTGGTTGCATTAAACATAAAACCTCTTACCCAATTCACTCTTCTTCTTATATTAGGTTTTCTTTCTTCTCCTTTCCTCTTTAGACCAATTTCTTTTTAAATCATCAGCTCTGTTTTCTTTTATTTCACCGTATCCATCCTTTAAATCATCCATAATAATAACTTAGTATTAATAACTCATTATTATTATGATATAGAGAGACGAAGTTAAGAATTAGAAGTCGTTAATGGCGGGGAAGAACTATAGATAGAAGACCATCTGTTGGTGAAACCGTTAAAGAATGACGCTCTTCTGTTCTATAAATACGTCTACTTAGTGTTATCCTATATTAACGGAAACTTAGTCAAATTAGGAAATCCGTCGCTGTAGTCAAATTAAGAAATCCAAGGATCCGACGCCTTTAAATAATCTTTAGAATCATATTTTATTAGGAAGCCAAGGGATCGGACGGACGTCTATATAGGACATATAACCGATCAATCTCCATCCTGAGATGACGAAATCGATGGTCGGATTTGTAAGGCTACACACACACCACTTCTTTTTATAATATAGACTAGGTATCAACCCGGCCTACGGCCGGGGCTCAACCTTTATCGATTTCTTTTAGGTTATTTGGTCGGTCGCTTTGTCTCTTCCCACAATATTTTAGTCATCATGCAAGTTGGTCGGGGTTATATCAATATCCAGGTTATAATATTGTTTTTAGTTAGCCAGGTAATAGTAACCCCGGCTAATAGGAACGGTCTAGTGCTAGCTAAAGGAACTACGGTTTTAGTTTTTTGCTGGTCGAGTCAAATTAGCCGGGGCCTTACGGCCCCGTCTGTAGATTAGGAAATCAAGGGTCCAACATAGTATCCATTTTGGTTAAAATTCATAGGTTGAGTCGAGGCATGTAGCCTGGGAGTTGAGCTTATAGATTGATCATGGGATGTCTCGCGGGAGTTGAGCTTATAGATTGATCATGGGATGTCTCGCTGGTCGGGTTAAATAAGTCGGGGCCTACGGCCCCTACCGTGGATTAGCAATAGTGGCAAGTAATGTTTGCACGTTAAAATTAGTTGTGATTAGGTCGAAATCTATGGAAATAGGCCTATAAATTAGCGGGGACCCGCGGTCTCGATGTGATCGGGTGAAATAAACCGAGGCTTACGACCCCGCTGTTGATTAGAAAATTTAGAATCAAAACTAATATTTAGCATTAAAGTTAAATGTTTTAAATTAAAAAACTAAGTTAGATTAGAAACCTAATTATAGAAATTAAGCTATATTAGAAAAATTGAGTCACAACGAACATAACCCATTTGTATACACAACGGACAGATAGATTTATGCCTCACGAACTAACGATCACTACCACAAGGATACATACACCACTTTTTTCAATAATATAGATGCACATAAACCACTTGATAAAACTTATATATTATGTCAATTAATTACTAATCAACAAATTCTAAGTTAATTAACTACTAAGCTGTAGAAGTGTCTTATTTTGAGGTCTAAAGCTTCGCGCTATTTAATTAGTTGTAGGAATTCTAGGTCTAAACTTATATAAAATCCCTGAATTTTCTTTGTATTTTTCGGGATATCTCGACTATCTCTAGTTTTGTAGACTTATGATATAAATAGATAGTTGGGATGTGTCGTAATCTTTGTCGCATAGTCTAATTCGATTGGTAAAAGCGATGAGGAATCGATTCAAGGTTCGAAACTATAGGGTTAGCAAGAACTAACAGAGTTTAGTAATTTTAGGAATTAGAGATAATGTCGGACATCTAGTTGGGCCAAAGCATGGTCACATTAGCTTCCTCGGTAAGTAAACGTGATCCCCTGTTTGAAACTACCTTTGTTTATTGTATTCGATAAGGCATATAGTCCTAAAATTTCAACTGTGAAGCGAACCACCTAGTGGTGTTAGTCCGATTTTTTATCCAGTGAAAACTTTTAAGGAATCAAAAGGTCTCTTTTTAGTTTGGCGGAGAAACTCTAATATGTCGGATAGAGCATGCAGCACTCCGTACCACCGGTATCCCAGTAAAGACCATGTGTTTTACGTGTCAATTTTGATTATAAAGAATTGAATTAGGGTTGGAGGGTTTGGAGAGAAGCTTGACGGTGGGAATGAAACTGTAGGAAACAATTATAAATAAAATCAATATCAATGTGTTTTTGGTAATTAAATGTTAGGAAATTGTTTTGTAGTTAGAAACAGGGTTATACAAGGAAAATCTAGGAATCGCATGACGGATGTATGTCTCGCCAATGGACGGATGCACATTAAAAACGAATTCAAGTAAGGAAAATTTATGGAGACAAAGTCAAATCAGGAAACCCAACGATCGGACGGACGTCTATAAACGACATATAACGAATCGATCCGCGTCGTGGGATGACGAAATCAAGGGTCGGATTTATACTTATACACACACCACTTCTTTTTATAATATAGACTAGGTATCACGTAGGCCGGGGCTCAACCTTTTAGAGTTCTGTTTATTGTTTGGTCGGTCGGCCAGTGTCTTCCCATATTTTAGTCCATCTATAATAGTCGGGAGTATATTTAGTTAGTCCGGTCAATACCACAACGGTCCTGATATTTAGTTGGTCGTGTCATATTATACCGTGTTAATTAGTCGGGTCACAATAGCGTGTTCAATTAGGCGCGTCATAGTAGCCGGATGGGGCCGGGGCCGTAGGCGTGATTAAAGGCAAATATGATATCCGCATTAAAATTAGCCGTGATTAGGTAAAATCTATAGAGTCTTCAAATTAATATTATTATTTTTTTGGTAAAATCAGAAAGGGTATTTATAGTTAGTGCATGAAAACTTTCAAGGAAACCGACACGCATTAGGAAATGTTGATTCGAGTCACATAAGGAAATGTTGAGTCTCGTTTTGCACCGGGCCGGGGCATAATCCCTGCCGTCTAAAACAAAATATTAAAATAAGATCATCTCACGAACCGACGGACGTAAATATCTCTCAAAGTTATATGTCTAAAACGGACGGATCAATAGAAATCTCGCCAACTATCTTTCTCAGCCGTCGGATTGCCGAAATCAAGGGTCGTCTATTACCCAAGACAGACATCACTTCTTTTTATAACAACCTTATTATTACTTCAAAGTCATATATTCTTATATCGTGGCATCAATCCCGAACGCCCAAAATAATAAAATCATCGTCATATATACAACGGACGGATGTACATTTCGCGAACTAACGGTCCAAGCGGCAGAATGGCCAAAGTCAATGTTCGGATCTGTCCCAAGGCTAATTTGTAATATGCGTGAATCTAATATCTTTATACATGGTTCTAAAATTGTACATAGAATATTAGTAAACTACACCGAGTTTGTTTGTCCATTTTGTTGTACAACTTTGTCTCCATTCAGCAATTTGTACATTTGCATCCTCAAAGGTATGATTGACCGATTCAAACTTTTAGGCTGTTCATTTTTTATGTTTTTGGGCAAGGTTTTATGCTTGCTCCTCGTGCTTTCTTTAAATTGCAAATTAAATTATGTCATTGGGTATTTAATTTGCAAGAGATGACTTCATGGGGTGTTATTCGTGTTTTTGAGTTCGTGTCTATTTGGTAACATTTTATTTTTGCTTTGTCTTAATTTGTTGCGAAAGGAAGAGAATGAAGCACCAGGTTGCACCCGGGTGAAGCTTCCTGCCCAACAACTTTCTCCAATTCCTTACTTTACCTTACCATAACTTAGTTAGTTTAACTTGATACCTAGTACATATATAGATACTGTGATATTGTGCTAATGTCCTACAGCTATCTACATTTTTTTGAAAAAAAAATTTGCGAAATTTTTTGCATTCGTTTCCTTTTTCCTTTTTTGTTTTCCCTTATAGATGAACGTAAGTATCTCTCAAAACGTAGTCAGATAAGGAAATTTGAAAATATCCCTCTCCCATATTTTTATTAGGAAACGTAGTTAACGTGGTATTTTTTTTCCCGATATATAATGGTCAAGACATATTATTATGGAAGCATAGTCAAATCAGGAAACCCAACAATCCGACAGACGTCTATATAGAACATGTAACGAATCGATCCACACCGTGGGATGACGAAATCGATGGTCGGATTTATCAGGCTACACACAACACTTCTTTTTATAATATAGATATACGAGTGATAATCGATATGGTTAAAAAAACTCCATCCTCAATATTTATAGGACTCAACACGATGACAAAGCTAGGAGAGACATCAATTGAGAAAATGACCTTGTGAGCTTTTCATCTGCAACAAAGTCATGTTCCTCGTCCGAATCCAACATCACGTTTTTGGTTTAATTAGTTCGCATATAGAATATATACATAGAGGGATATTTCTGCCACTACGGGAAAAAACATCATTGACGACACAAGATAAAAGTTGCAGTACCCCTACGACAACTCCATTTCATGCATTGTGGAACGGGGGTATTGTAGAAAGTCCAAGTTTTTCTACAATGGATGACAAGTGTTTTAAAGGGTGATGTGATTCATGGTTCGACAATAGTTTGTCAATGTTGTGATTCTCTTTCGATTTTTTTTGGTAACCTAACACAACTCTTGCTTGTATTGTAGAACAATCGTGGACAACATAAGTAGTATATCGTAGAAACATATACAACAACAATTACCAGTATTATGAATAATATTTGCACAACACTTGTATGAATTGTCGAACTATCTTGGACAGCACCTGGTTATGTCGTAAAGATATTTTTCACAACCTTTGGTATGTGTAGTTGAAATATGGAATACAACTCTTATTAGAAGTTGTGTGCATAAAACTATTTTGAAAAAAAAAATTATAGCTGAAACCGAATTGCATGAATTGCCGAAAGTATTTCACATTCACATTAACATGCCAGTGTAGCACATTTACATTCATTCAAGCTAACCTACCACTCCAATTGCATTACCTAGCTAACTTCAAATCACCTTGCATGAAAGTGTGTTGCTCAACGAAAGAAAATAAAATGATAGATTCTTTGAACATGACTAAAAATATCATATAAATCGTAAAACACAGATATTGGCCTTTCCTACAAATATGACAGTAGCATACACGTTCCAGTATGGTAGTCTGGGTTACATTGCTAAATGGAAATGATCTGTTTTGCTGCACACTCTCTTCTTGGTAAACCTAACACCGATTATGAGAAACATAGTGGTAGATGATACCGTAGAGGCACTGGCTTAGACATGAAGTGTCGTAGTTCTCAACGAAAGCCTACAGGAGAAGAGTGTCATTTAGCAATACAAAGTAACAGTCAAAATTTTATAATACAAAGTAACAGTCAACCTAAGAGTGTCATTTAACAATACCTTACACTGAAACTAACCTTTCCAAGTCCTAGAGAGGGTTCACCGTTAGGTTGTGGACGGGGGATGACAATATTCATCAATGTACCTGCAATCGCAAAATGTACGAGTTAGAAACAAATTATTCTGAAGGTCCAAAAGTGCAAACTAGTGGTTTTATGGGGCGTGAAATCAAATATTTCCAAAGGCTGCGAAACACAAAAAAAAAACAAAAGCTCGAATATAAAAAACAAAGACATCAACTTACCAAATTTTCCACCTTCTACCCTCATATCTTCCAAAATATCTTCATACTCTTCATCATCTTTAAGCTCATCTGCAGTAACCACCTCTGTCAGGCATACGACCTTGGTAGCAATGCCACCTCCATTACCACCACCTAGACCACCTCCGGTTTGGAACAATTGCCTCTGCCAAAGAAAACAAGAAAACTCATTAGTAAGGAAACAAAAAAAGATATCAGTAGCAAATATTTATATATTTATTGTATATACTGGAAACTAAGAAAAATATAAAGTGTGTTCCACTAACCTGCCACGCGACCTGTAGTTGTGCCTGTATTAAGACGTTTCCTGCTCAGGTTTTAGCTGAGCGGTGCCCAGGTTCGCTCGTCTAACAGTAAGAGTTTTATCACCCATTTAGAGCAGCACAAGCAATATCTGTAACTGAGAGATCCTAGTAAACGCAGAAGGCGTATCCTTTAGAGTTCCTTGTTTCCATGTCCTTCACCAGATCGAAACCACGAAGGGGACCAAAAGATTCAAGCAACTCTCTAATTTGTGCTTCTGTGAAGTAATATGGGAGCCCAGTAAGTTGCTTGCATATACAGAAACAACATGTTAAAAATTCAGCTTAATCCGATATATGGATAACCATTGAGAATAGGTTGTTCAGGATATAAATTCTGCAGAACGTAGTCATAGATTATGCAATCTTGGCAGTAGTAAACAGGACCTGATCATCATGCAATTTTTACTGTATATAAAGAGATGGATAACTAATTAATAGCTAAAGGATTCGCATATAACTGCATATACGAGGTTTTAGCAGATAATGAAGATATATATCTGTAAACTTCTCTAGTTCGATCCATGTTTTCCAAATCAAGCTCTTCGTATAGAGCATAATTGATCCTACACAAGAACAAATTTTGCCCATCAAGTCATCCCCTGCTGTCCACTGCACTACACAACCACCATTCCATACATCCTCCTCAAAGCATTAATTGCATCAACATCTGCAGCTTGACAACCTAGCCATAGCAGCAGCATCACAGTCACGACACCAATATCCTAAGCCATTATCCTCAAATATATCAGCTGAATCCATCTGAGCTTTAACTGCAGTCCATTCATGTGCTACTGCAACAGCTCAACACCACCAGTTTCATGAGACATACATTCCCTTCTTCACATCCATCATACCAACATTCCCCATTACCATTTCACATCACTCCATTCATCTTGCTTCCAAATGTCCTAACATACAACTAGGTTCGCAGGCCATTCATTGTATTGCGGCATCTCCATCACCAACTGCAATCCCATTTTTATCTCAAGACTCAGTTTCAGCCATATTCATTTCAACTAAGAAAAAATACAAGAAAGATAAGCTGTAACTGTAGGATCAGTTGCTTGCAACTCTACCTGAATTCCGTCAAGCTCTCTCTTGAACCTCTCCTATGAACTCGCGTAAATCATCTTGGTCCTCACCCTTGTGGTATCATGAGACCTTCAAAACACAATAATGAGACAAAGGTTACTCACAGTTCTAACCCTGACCAGAATTCCTATCAGACAACAAAAAACACAGTTGCAAAAGTTATCAATAGATGAAGAAAACCTTTCTCTTTTGGCAATTCTCATAGCTTTCAGCTGACTCGCCAAGCTTCTCCAGAATAATTTGCTTTTGCTTATCCTTCTCTTCAATTTTGTACACAAAAAAACGGAAAGTCCTTTTTTCCTTCAATTCCAAAAACCTTTGTTTGCAATCATCGTGCACAGCAATCTCCGACGCTGCATTATTCTAATACAAAAAATTCAATCCACAATTCAAAATCAATACCAATCCACTATACCCACATACCAAAATCAATACGAATCCAAATACAGGACCAACAAGAATCAATACCGAATACAAATTCCAACCTCCTCTCCCATTCTTCTCCATATCTTCCTCTTTCTCTTCCTCCTCCACTAGCACCACCTCTAGGTCTAACTCAGGCGGTACCTGAAATTGCAAATCAAACACCATTATGTTAAAACAATGACAAAGAAAAAAAAAGTAAAAACACAAAGTGAAAAATCCCAAACATTATACACAAATAATACTTACAATCCAAATATTTTCAACACCACCAAGTACAGCAGCAACAAGCTTTGATCTAAAAGGATTCCAGACTTTGTACCCAATCACTTTACTACCACCTTTCATTCCACCACTACCACGACCTCCTCCTTTGCTGCCTCCTCTGCCTCTACCACCACCACGACCTCTAATTTTTCAAATCAAACATTCTCATCTCTAATCCTTCCCTAAAACCTCAATTTCAATTTCAGTCACTTGATTCAATTACATCCAAGAACCCTAATATCTATTTTGAGAAAGAACATAAACCCTAGCTTCTCTAATCTTCATTAAAACTCACACATCAATCACTAATTCTTCCTCATCATACTGTGTTCACAAAACCCATCTTTAATTTCTCCATTTCTAACTCAATTAACGATTCACTAAGAAAACCCTAGTTCTCGATTCATAACAGGACTCAATCTTCTTCTTCATAATTAGCAGAAACACCAACTCCTTCTTCTTTTATACATCCTCACGATTTAAATTTCCTCAAGCCATACCTCAATTTTACCTCTCGATTTTCAACTGAAGAAGAGCAGAGAAGAAGAACGAAAAAGAAGAAAGAAGAAGAGAGAATAAGAAGAGAAAATGAGTTTCAAAGGAGCCATTGCAATTTGAAAGAACCGATCTACAACTTCCGTAAGTTTTTTTACATAAGAGAGTGATCGAGAAATAGATTATGTGGTGATTTAGGGTTTTCTTTTGCAAGCGAGGCGGAAGATAAGGTTAGAGACGAAGATAAGAGAGGAAAATGAAGAAACTGTGAGAAATTTTCTTTTGATCTTCTATATACCTATCTTTAAACGGCCAAGATTTGATTTAAATATGGTCATTCGGATTAGGGATATCTTTGGACGGTGC